>NC_138882.1:127567342-128167294 GCF_965194825.1 Balaenoptera physalus | reverse complement strand
GAAAAAACCCCCTACATCCTAGGAATTGTTTGAGAATTAAATAAGTTAAAAGGCCTCCTTAAAAAATAGCTGTTTTTTCCCAAGCAAACACTTTAGCTAATATTGAAGTTTAATATTGATTCTCTAGTCTTACTTTTTAAAGAGCCTAGTTAATGACTAGTCTTCGCATCAGTAAATGCAGGAATAATTACCAATGAAGAATTATGATTTTGTGACATTTAAAATTAATATTTTGGTGATACAATTCTATCATCTGCAAATTACTTTAAGAGAGTTGAAAGTGACAATCCATATTTAATACAATATTTTATTTTGCTGATGAGGAAAGTGTAATTGAACAGGAGTTGATTGACTTGAGGAAGATCGTACAGACAGTTAAGTCAGGATAGATTCATGGATTTCTCGTTGGGGGCTAATACACTGCATCCAGTGATCTCTCACATCTGTCCTCTTCTTTCCATTTGTACAGTCTTCATCCTACTTCAGAACCTCACTATTTTTCACCAGGACTAAATCAAGAGCATCCTACTTGGTACCAATATCTCCAGGTTACCCTTCTCTCCAACCCATCTTCCTTGGTGTGGTCAGATTAATCAGATGATTGTTACATTCTCCATCTCAGATACCACTACTGACTCCCCTTTGTCTACTAAGTCAATTGCAAACTCATTAGCCTGCCACTCAGTGTCTTTCACAATATAGCTTCAGGTTCATGCATTCATTTAATGAGTACTATTGAGTGCCTACTATATGCCAGGTCTAGGTGCTGGGAATATAACAGGGAACTAAACACAATCTCTGCTCTCACTGAGTTTATATTCTAGTTCAGTGGTTCTCAGAGTTAGTCAGGGGACCCTGAGGGGCTCTGTGACTCTTTCAGGGTGTCTGCAAAGTAAAATTGTTTCCATAATAACACTAAGATGTTATTTGTCATTTTCACTCTCAGTTTCTTCTCTTATGTGTATATAGTGAAGTTTTCCAGAGGCTACCTGATATGTGATATCACAACAGATTGAATGTGGAAGCAGATGTGGGAGTCTAGCTGTCTTCTATTAGGCCAGAAGTTAAGGAAAATTGCAAAAATATAAAGAAATGCTACTCTGTTAATAATTTTATGTGAAAATTTTTTTTCCATGAAAATGTTCTTTACATTAACATGGAATGGATTTATTTTTGTTATTTTAAAATGAATACATAAATAAATATTTAAAAATTTATCAACTAAAAAATTAAAACAGCTTTATTGAGGTACAGTTGACATGCAAAGTACCGCATATATTTTATGTACATAACTTGATGAGTTTGGACATATGCATACACCCATCAAACCATCACCACAATCAAGGTAATAAACATATCTGTATCTTCCAAAAGTTCTCTCTGCCCCTTTTTTGTGGTAAGAACACTTAACATGAAATCTACCCTCTTTACAAAAAATTTTAAGTTCACAATATAGTGTTCTTAACTATAGTGCACTATGTTGTATGGTAGATCTCTATAACATTCATCTTACATAACTAAAACATTATATCCATTCTAATACAATGAGTATTTATAGATATATCCTCCATAAACCAAAGCTCTTTGGAGCTTTTCTTGATAATTTTTAAGAATGTAAAGGGGTCTCTGAGACCAAAAAGTTGGAGAACTGAAATTCTGGTTATTCTAGGAAATAGATAACAGAGTTAACATAATATGGCATCAGATAGTGACAAAGGTCATGAAAAAAATGCATCAAGAAAAGGAAATAGATCAATTGGGTGATCAGTAAGGATCACTATCTACAACCTGTGCTCTGGTTAAACTGAATCACCTAAACTTCCTTGAACACAATCCATACTTTTTTACTTCCAGCCTTTGTAACGCTGTTTTTTCTGCCTGTTTTGTCTTCCTCCTCATTTTGATCTATCAAAATTCTATTCTTCTTTTAGGGCCCATCTCAAATGCCACTTGAACCACTATTCCTTTCTTCATTCTCTTCTAACAGAAGTAATTTGTCTTCCTTTTATTGTTCCCATCCTCAACGATAATATTTTGATTTTATGACACTCATAATTTTATTCTTTGTACAAATTTACAGTGTTGTGTATACCATTCATGTCCTTCTCAAGTTTATGAAACTTCTTAAAATTGGGGACTGTTTCTTATTTACCTTGAATACAAACCTTCTCTGTATCAGTGAGGCTTAGGTTCAACAATGACAGAAAACCTCCAAATAATAGTGGTTCCATCAGGATAAAAGTGTGTTGTTTCTCATTTAAGTCAGAACGTAGGCAGTCCAGGGCTGGAGTAGTGACTTTTGCTCTAAAAGTCTTCAGGCTGCAGGCTTCTTCCCACTCACTGCTCATCCAACCCAAGAATGTGGTCCTCAGCCTCCAAATGGCAGCACCTGTTTCAGGAGGAAGAGAGGAGGGAGAGGCAAAGATGAGGGGGCTAACAATAAGCATCAGCTCTCTCTTAAGGAAGGTTCCTGGAAACCCCATTTGTAGAACTTAGTCATGTGCATGACTAGCTGCAGGGGAGGCTGGGAAGTGTAGTCTTGATTTTTGGTGCTCTTGTGCTCAGCTGTGGATAAAAGGGAGAATAGACACTGGGGGACGACTCTCAGTGTCTGTTACACTCCTGAAAGTGTCTACCATAGGCACAATTCCAGGTAGAAGCTTAAAATTAACTTTTAGCAAGTAAGTAATACTGAGATTCAATCTCAAAATTATTTGTTGCATAATGAATTCAGGGGGACTTTTACACATCATAATTTGCTTGTTTTCTTTAAGGGAGGTATTAGAAATGATTGAGGAACTCTACAGTCTATTTTTTCAAAGTTAATTGTTTCAAGGTTCACCAGTTGATCAATTATTATACTGCTATTAGACTAGGAAGCCATTTTTATTAGAACCCCCAACTTGTTGTTTTCACCATTTCACCTTCTCATGCTTACTCTTCCCAGTGGTGATAAAGACTTCACTAAACCCTTCCTTGCTGGAAGTGTCCCCAAGCTTCCTGGTATCATGTGATGCTCTTGTACTCAGGTCTCCCCTGTAGACCTATCACAGAGAAAAATACCCCTCAGAAGAAATCCTTGATGTCTTGCTCAAGTTGTTAGTTTAGTCTGCATATTTGTTCCACATAAAAGCAGATAAAAAATTTGTAATTTCAAAGTACTAAAAATATTGGGGCATTGAACCTATGCTATCAACATATGTTTGCTTTCCAATTTCTTCTCATTGCATGTAGATCTTAGCAGATGATTAGAGCCTACCTTTACGTTTTGAGTCTGGCTATTTATTTCCACAAAAATTTGCACTGGGATCTACAGAAGCATCTTCTGACCCACTTCTGCCCCCCTTTCCCCACACCTTCTCACACATAATGTCTACTTCTGGTTCTTAAGGCTTTCAGAAAATAGTCACTCTTCCACAAGAAAGTCTGGGATTTCTGGGATACAATTGAATTTATATTTAAAATAGTCCATCTGGTCATACTAAGCAGTCCCTGGTCTACAAAGATAGAAACTTGTAGTTTTAAGATGCTGGGATTTACCCCAGAGGTTAATTCTTTGAAAAAGTTGAAATAACAAGGAGAAATTGTTAGAAATGGCATTTTCTGTGTTTGTTGTTATTTGATTTTTCATTTGTACAATCTTATTCTCTTCGGACTATACACTTCTTGAGGACCACCTATGTGTATGAAGTAACAGTTATAAAGTGAAAAAAAGTTGCCAGTAGCTGACAGTGATGGGGACATGGGATTTGTTTTACCATGTGGCATGAAATTCCCACAAAATAAAGAACACTACATAAGACTGCATTTATCATCTATTCATTCATCTCACAAATATTTATTGAGCACTAACCAAGCGCTCAGCACGGTGGTAGATACTAGAAGACAGTGGTAAGCAATATTGATACAGTTGCTGTCCTTATCGTACATACAATATAGAAGAGAAAGACAAAGACGTAATAACTGTAAAATGTGATGAATGCTTGTTGGGGAAACACAGATTGCTATGGGAGTACTGGAGGGGGGCATTTACCCTAGTTACATTCCTTTTGGAGCTTTCACATACAAATACCTCATTTGAGGGCTTTGTGAGTAGCCCTCACAAAGCCCTCTGCAATGAGTCATGCAGGGATTATTCTTATTTACAGATGAGGAATTAGAAAGATAAGCAAGACCCAAGTTCCCATAGACCCAGACCTGGGCTTGGGACTCCAAACCCAATGCTCTCATCATTGCTGGGGTGCCAGGGAGTGTGAGTTTTGTGGCGTGCTGCATATGCTTCCAGGCTTTGAAGTGTCCTTATCCCAAGCTTACAAATCCCATTGGCATCAATTAATTAATTCTTGGCATCTATCGTAGCTGCCTGGAAGTCATGCGAGTGTTC
The DNA here is from genome assembly GCF_965194825.1 of Balaenoptera physalus. NCBI lineage: Eukaryota > Metazoa > Chordata > Mammalia > Artiodactyla > Balaenopteridae > Balaenoptera > Balaenoptera physalus. The sequence continues at coordinate 128,162,910 of NC_138882.1, read as the reverse complement.
TGGCCAGCATGGCTCTAAGTGCTCTTTAACTCGGGCTAGTAATCCAATGTTCATGCTGGGGGCAACCCCTGCAATTAGAAAAGGGGCCAGGGGATCTCTCAAGCAGACACAAACTACAGAAGCTCAGCCATGAAGCCTTAGTAGGATGAGCCACCATCTAGCAGTCTGCTCGGTGGGCTATTTTCCTGTCCTATTAAGTAGAAGTCAGATTCTCCAAAGACAAAACAATATTAACATGTTCAGTTCATTTTGCTTTATGTTTAGTACCATTGAGCTGAACAGAGGAATGAACACAGCTGTTGGGCAGAACATTTCCCCTTAATGCTCTGTATACCCAACTGTACATTATTCCCTGATTATTCCAGAAAAATGTCTTTCTTACAATTTTTTGAACCTGTTGGAAATTTCCAAGTGATATTAGAGGCCTTCAGGGAATAGTGGGCTCTATTAATAGTTCTGGTAAAATTGAGGAGTTTGTGATAATTATTTCCTTGATTTGTAGTGTAATAGACCACAGGCTTTGGAGTCAACCTAAATTGTTATCTCAACTCTTTCACTTTCTGGCTGTGTCAGTGTGGGAAAGTTTGTGGACTTCCTTGAGCGTCAGTTTCTTCAAAGGATGGTTGTGAGGTTTAGAAGAATGACATGTAATATAGCTAGTACAGTGCCTGACACATAAGTGGTCCTCAATAAATGGAAAATATTATTATGGTGGTTAAAAACCTCTTTTTTCCTGGGAACTCAATGCGAACTCTAGTGTCTCTTCTAAGCCTGACTTTTCTGGCAATATAAGTTCCTCTGGACCTTTACCTTTACTATTAATTTCTTGTTTTGTGTCCTCCATAGTTAGGGCCTATATGATTATTTAACCCACAAATACTCAGTAATGTTAATTTACTGTCTTGCGGGGGAGATAGGATATTGGTAACAGGACTAAGAATAGCAAGTGACAATAAGTGAGGCAGACAATTGGTGCTATGTGATTTCAGATTAAGAAAATATGACCATGGACTGGAGTTTCTGAGGACTTGTGCAGACGCAGTCAATAATTTACACTTGGATAGACTAAGTGGGGAGGTCTGGAAACTGGGGCCAAACCTGGCTAGGTAGGGACACCAGATAGGGGGGTGAGAGAATGACTGTCAGGTATTGATGGACAAAACATGGTGTTTCAGTGGTAATGGAAAGAGATCAGAGTCCAAGCAAGTAACTGGCCAAAAGGCCAAGATAAAGCATCTAAGATGTCCCAACAGGTAGGCAGTGCCCAGTGTGGGGGACTTTGGGGAAGATAATATTCAAAAGTCAAAGCACACAGTCATGCATAGTAGGTCCTCTGCTGGCTAAATTCCACTTCCTTTGGCAGGAGACTTGGGGAATTAGCTCAGTTATTGAAGGTTTGCAGGGTCCAAACTGGTGGTAGGGTGAGATAGAGACAGTGTAGATGATTCTAAAACTTAAGGGAACATGTGGATCTTAGGACAATGCTTCTCAAAGTCCCTGGATCATCTGTTTCAGAATCACCTGGGAACCTTGTAATAAATACAGACAACTAGAATCTGAGGGAATGGATCCTGGGGATATCCATTCTAAATAGGATACACAGAGGATATTGTGTACTTTAAAGTTAAAGAGTACTGGATAATTCACATTAGATGCCAGACTTGAGAGCCAGGTCAGAGAGTCTTGAAACAAAGGATCAGTGACCCTGTGAAGAAGTCAGACTTTTCTCACTCTATGAAGAGTGGTATGCAGAAGGGCTGGTTATATGAAAAAGAAAACTGCAGACAAGTCTTTTGTCCTGGCAGTAGGATTGCAAGTAGGATTTCAATTTCTCGTCTGGAGAGCTGGGGGTCTCTGGAACAAGAATCAAGGCAGACAGCATCCCAAGGACAAGAAATAGAGTAGAGAGACTGGGGATTGGGCAAAATATGATAGAGGATCTGCAACAGGGTTGCCTGTTTTGCCACTCCTCCACCCCCAGCCAACTAGCTGTGGGCTCCCTGAGGGCCCTGGTCTTCACCCTTATTTCTTTTGCACTTAAAATAGGGTCTGACACAAAGTAGGCTTTTAAATATTTATGAAACAAACAAACAAATAAATAAATGCACGATTTGACTAGTGGTAAGGGTGATTTGATGCTGAGTTCTGGACTGTGGACTAGAGTTACCCAAAGGTCTCCTGTATCATTTCACACATGGTCCTGGGAGTTGAATTTGGGGCTGCACTTGGAGTTTTGGAGCTGGATAGAGGGAGCAAATAGGTTGACTCAATACATAGACTGAACCTACAGTTAGGATAGTTTAGGACATATTTTGGAAGAAAGTGTGATTTCAATCTGCTTTGAAGGCAAGACAGATATCATATGACTCCATTCAATCTAACTCCATTAACATTAATTGGGCATCTACTCTGTGCAATGGATGAAAACCAAGTGGTGAGTAAAATATGGTCCTTGTCCTGGAGGAGACGAAGAGGTAGAGAAAGGACCAAAATCCAATGTTATAGGGGATGTTAAAGGGGAAGCTATCTAGGGAAACTGAGAGAAGAGATAATATTTCCCCGGGACTTAAGAACTGATCAGGGGGCTTCCCTGGTGGCACAGTGGTTGAGAATCTGCCTGCCAATGCAGGGCACACGGGTTCGAGCCCTGGTCTGGGAAGATCCCACATGCTGAGGAGCAACTGGGCCCGTGAGCCACAATTACTGAGCCTGCGCGTCTGGAGCCTGTGCTCCGCAACGGGAGAGGCCGCGATAGTGAGAGGCCCGCGCACCGCGATGAAGAGTGGCCCCCACTTGCCACAGCTAGAGACAGCCCTCACACAGAAACGAAGACCCAACACAGCCATAAATAAATAAATAAATAAGCCTTAAAAAAAAAAAAAAAGAACTGATCAGGATTTTCTCTATAGCTAAGGCAGTGAGGGGCTTACCGGGTGGATAAAACAGCCAGAACAAGGGTAGGAAGGCATGGGAGTGAAGGTGGTTTGGGAGATGACCACAGTGGTCTGGTGGGTGAGCACACAGGACATATTATGGGCAGTGAGTTCTGGATCTTGGGGATCATGTTAACAGGGCATAGTTTATTCTGTAAACTTTTGGATTCCTCAAAGTGTTTTAAGCAGTGGCATTACACAAGTCAACTCATGTTTAGAAAGTGAATTTGGACCACAGGGTAGAGGAAGACCTGGAGGAGGGAGAGAGGCTGAGAGAGGAATCTCTTCTGGGGAACCGAGTGAGTTAAACAATTGCTGCTGAGATATTAGTGGTAAATAAGGGTTAAAGATAAGCACCATCAGAGTGAGCTGTTTGCCTTTGAATAGGCTCTCCATACCTGGAGGGGGTGTGAATACTAGGGGAGAGATTCGCCAGGCTCAGGGAGGGCACTTTTGGTTGTCTCTTGTCCATTCTTCCCTCACCCACAGCTGGCCCTTGCTCGCTGGTCTGCCCTGAAAATGCAATGCAGTTCTGTGACCTGGAGGAAAGTTCACAGGCCCCAGAGCACAGGTTGCTCTGTGATGTTTAATTATTGACCAGCATGAACTTTTTCTCTCTACCCTGAAGAGTCCCTCCTCAAATCAAAAGCATTATAAAAACATTATCTGGCAGGTCTCAAACACACCGATTGTTGAGAGCAGAGACAATAACTTGTCTTTTCCCCAAATGGTGCTCAGCCCTGGGATCAGAACTTAGAAGCCTAATTGTTGTTGCTACGTGGATTCTTATTATCAAAGTCCTAGTGTCACATTTTCTCAGCTCTGAGAAAAGTTCTTGTTTTTAGGGTCAATAAATGTGTTAGAAAGTTGTGTGAATTATAAGAAAATGGAAAAGATATTAAAATTGTTCTCTTTCCATTCTTTCACTCTTTCCTATGTACCCTCTTCCTCACAAACCCAACAAAAATACTCTCTGCAAGTAAACTCTGTGTTTAGAGAATAACAGAAATGACTTATCATATGGTATGATTTTGCCCTGATTGTGTAGTGATGACAAGCAAGAAGGAATGTTAGATCAAAAATAAAACCACCTGGGTTATGTTCTTTCCAATGGCATTCACCAAATTGTGTAATTTGGGGCAGATCACTTCAGTTTTCCTAGGCTTAATTACTATAACATGAAGGGTTAGATTGGGCTCCATCTCTACAATTCCCTCTACTTCTAAGAAACGGGGATTCTATAAGCTACTTAGCCATGATGACATATTTCTTTGTGTGAGGTGGAAAAACCTGAGTGCTGCTTTGAATATCTAGTTACCTTTTGCTGGGCTGCACCCTGTAAACCTTGTAATTGCCCAGCTGTGAGACTGAGGAAAGAGCCCGGAGACGGCAACAGAGACATCAATGGTTTATTGGACAGGGAATCTTACAAGTCTGAAGCAAAATGTCCTGAACAACACCCCACTGTGTACAGCAGACGGCAGGCAGGACATGGCAGCAATCTTCGCTACTTGAAGGAGAAGGAGACTACCAGTTGCAGGGGGAATTGATGTTAGGTTGGCTCTTCAGTTACCAGGGAAATCAGCAGCCGGGGCAGAGGGCAAGCACGTAGGCAGTTACTGATTAGGCTCTATGATTAAGAGGGAAGGTCAGTCAGGTGAATAGAGTGTAGGTGAAGCAGGCACTGGTTGAGCAGGGGGTGTACAGAGAGCAAGAGAACAGCCATCTTGGGTGGCCTGACCATACACCTGTACAATGGACATTTGTTGACTGCTTGTTTGGTATCTATTTCTTCATTTCTCCAACAGTCTTCGATTTTTCTTCCCTTAGGGATAGGTTCTACTTTGCTCAGCTATACAGCTGGTGTGGAATGGACACCATATTTGGCTCCAGTGGTGGATCCTGACGGGCTGAAACCAACCAATGTATCCCATTCCTTGGGTGAGGCAACTGGTTCCAGGATGGGCATATTGACAGTGATAGGGGAGGAAATCCCCCTGTTTGCTGGAGGCTCCTGGGAAGGAGGCTTCCTTTTTCCTATGTGGGAGATGGGTGAAGAGTTCCTCTTCTTCCAATGTGGTGGAAGAAGTGAGATCTGGAATAACTGCTACCACGAGGAAGGCTGAGGAGGCCAAGCTGTCATTCAGAAGGTAGAGCTCAGAGAATCACAAAGGAGCCAGAGCCTGGGGACTCTGTGAAGTCCATGTCAGGAAAAAACCATGCCTGAAACAACTTCTGGCCTTTAAAAGATTTGTGAGCCAATGAAATCATGGGTTTAAGCTAATTCAAACTGGTTTTTCTGTTGCCAACAGCTCAAAGTTTCCTAACTTTTTTTTGAATTTACACTAAATATGTTTCTGACTATTAATCTTTTTACCCCTTGAAATTAAAATCTTGCTTATTTCTGAATTTCTGTTACACCCATCTCCTAAATCACCACCTGTGAAAGGTCAAAAACAACAAAAATGTAGAGAGTCAGTGTTTGCTGTGCTTCTGTGCTTCTCACAGAAGTTGCTTTATAAATGTTTGCCCAATGAATGAAGTGAGAACAAAAGGAGGAAAGATAATATTTCCTGGACTGGGGAGGAGGTAAAGTAGCTTTATAGAATTTTTTTATACTGGGGAGGGGGGCGCATGCTAATGAGGAAGGGTATGGGTGATCATAAAGCCTAAGCTGCTGGGCCACCACAGGCAAGAATTGTCCTTTCTCTTCTCCTTTGAGATGTTGCCTAATTTTTTTTTCTTGCCATTTAGAATTCAGGAAGAAAGAAGGACCTAGAGTCCCCAAATAAATTTTGCTTCAATTGAATCAATTGATTAATTTAACAGATATTTTATGAGCACTTACAACAATCTCTGCACTCATGAAGTTTACTATTTAGTAGGGAAGACACAAAAATAAGTCAATAATGATTAGAAAGTTGATGAATATCATGAGAGGAAATATAGGGAATTATGTGAACAGAGCAAGGGGACCTAACCTAGTCCAGGGTAAGGAAAGCTTCTTTGCGGAAATGGTATTTAAGCAGAATCTGAAGAATTAGTAGGTGGCAGTCAGATGAAGATGGGGAGGGGCAGTGTGTTCCACGTGATGATCCAATGGCGGCAGGGTAGAGGCACCTGTGAGGACCCGAGAGCAGTTCAGAATAGATGAACGGAAGAGGAGAATGGTGAGGTAAAGCCAAGGAGAGGACCAGGTTTTGCAAGTGTCTGTGGGTCAGGTGAAGGAGTTTGGGCTTTGTTTGAAGGAGAGTGGGAGGCTTCTGCAGGGTTTACGCAGAGGAGCAACACCATCAGATTGGCATCCACCTTGGACCACTTCCGGCGCAGTGTGCTGAGGCCCCTCCTCCAGCTCTGTTCCTCTGTGCGTCTGCGCTGTTGCCTCCGCTTCCTCTCTAATTGCTGCCTCTTTCCTTTTAAAACACTGGAAAAAAAATAAAATGGGCACTATTTGTTCCCAGAACTGGTTACAGCACTACCTTTGTAAGCAATTTATTTTTCCAGGTAAATCGGATTCTCTCTTTCTTAACTATGGTTTGGGTTTTCGGTAGCTCTGACCTATCATTCAGCACTGATTTCCAGCTTTAAATCTTCAAAATAGAATCCGGCAGGGCAGGCATAGGTTCTATCAGCCTTGTCTGTGACTGGCTTTCCAGCAGCTTGGAAAGCAGCTTCCGGTGTGACTCATGCTGTGGCCCTATCTTGGGTCTTTGGTGCAGCCAGAGCCCAGGTGCACCTCGCTCTTTTCCCTGAGGTGCATAGCTGCCCTTTCTGACTCACAGATATCTCTGTCCTCACTCCTTCCAATAGTTCTCCATACTGGAAATCAAAATTATCCTCCAAAGGTGTAAATCAAAGTCCTCAGTCCTCTCTTGCACCTGTTGTACACACCCCAAGGCAAACGCATTGCTTTGCTTTGTTTCACTCTAAAGGGTTGAGCCTTCTTTCAGGGTCTGATTGTAAACTCTGGGAGGGCAGGGACCTCGGACTGCATCTCGAGCTTTGGACGCAGCAAGTGCTGGATAACACCAGTAGAATGACTGAAAGAGAAAAGACATGAAAAACTTCCAAGTCTGGGCTGGACGGTTATCAGGAACAGTGCTTTGCTGGGAGCAGACTGGCAGCTGGGTTGGAAAATGTGAACATCTGTGTTTGATAATTTGAAGAGCACCTGATTGACTGGTAATCAGAATCACTGCTCTGAAGTCTACTTAGGACCCAACTTATTGACTGAGAAGGATGCGCTTCTCAATAGGAAGGGCACACTCAACAGAGAAGGCTTCCACAGGTCCTTTACCGGGCAATTCCTCCCCTGAATCTCCAATATTGTTGTAAGGTTCAAATGAGATAATCCATATAAAGTGCTTAGGAGAATACCAAGTATAAGTGAGCAATCAGGCCCATGTTGTTGTTATTCTTATTGTGGAGGTTGCAATCATTACAGAGAAACAGTCTCTGTGGATGGAGCTGTCATCATTCTTCCTGAAAGGTGGCAATCCTTTCGCTTATTTGCTGAGCCATCGATCTCTGCAACAATGATTTATTGAGTGTTTAAATGTACCAGATACTAATGCTAACCAGTTGAAACAGGTGTGCTTTATTTTCAAAGATTTTGGTTTCCTCTTGAGGCATATCCTTCATTCAGAAAATAGTTACTGAGAATTAATCGAATGGTCACCTTTCACTTGTGGATTTAGGGCAAGGGGAGATGATACTGATGGAACAATGCATAGGTTTTTCTGCTTTACCATGACAAACTCTTATCCACCTTGGCTCTGTTTATCCCCATTTTTTGCTTGATTTTTTTCACAGCACACTTCACCATCAGACATACTGTCTATTTTATTAACTGAGTTGTTTACTGTCTGCTTGCCTGTATGAGCCCCACAAGGGAAAAGATTTTGTCTGTTTTGTTCCTTGCGGTACTCCCAGCTCGGAACTGTGCCTGGCACATGTGCCCTGTAATGATTTTGTTGAGTGAATCTGCCCCACCTTTGAACGGTCCATCTCATACTCTGGTTTTGCCATTCTTTCCTTAGACTCTTCCCTCGGGTTGGAGCTGTCCGGTAGAATATCTGGCTATTCTGACTTAAGGTTGCCTTGCTCTGTGGTGCTTTGCAAATCACACTATTGAGGTATCCAGATATCTGGAAAGAAGGCAAAGTGGCATCTGGCCAGTAACTCACTAACCATCTTGAAGATTTTATGCAGATGAGAACTGTTTGGTTTATTTCAGAATCCATCAGGAATAATTCTCATTTGGAAATAATAACTTTTAAAACACATTTACTGTGTCCTATACCAAATGCCTTACCTACATTTTTTCACTTCATCCTTACAACAAATCTATGAGGTCAGTATTAGTATCTAAATTTTATGGGTGAGAACATCAAGGCACAAACTAAGAAAGCTGAGGGTCACACAGCTAGTGTCCATACTGGAATCTGAATCCTAGTCTCACTGACTGCAAAGCTTACCCACCAACCACTAGGCTACCCCTATAGGCTGTTTGGACTTCCTGTTATGGGCTTTGTTGTATATTTGTACCAATTCTTTCATCTTGAAGGAGGCAAACAGACTTCATTTCATTGATTCCTGCAACCAGCGGCTGTCCTGTCTTGCAAATGTTCTTCACCTTAGTGATAGCAAGATCACATCTTAAATAACAAAGGATGGAATACAGGATTTTATGTTAAAGATCACTGTACTAGCTTCCAACAATTTAATTGGTCAGATAGACATATATTGCTTGGTAATGTAGTTAATGCTTGTTTCAAAATGATATGGATTTCAAAATGATGTAGAACACTAGTTCTCAGACTTTAGACTGCATAGAAAGAACAGCTTGTAGAACTTCAAACATTTGAGCCTTACTCCCAGAGATCCTGACTCAGCTGATGTGGGGAATCTGGGTTTTTACTAAGTCAGGTAGTTTTGATGTCAATGTTCCTTGACCACAATTTAAGAAACACTAACATGGAAACATCAGGAAAAACAGAATCGAGGAAGGTAGCTTCAGAAAGGGGCTAATATATAATATCAACTGATCTAAAATACCAAGAGCCTTAGCATGTCCCAAACATGCTTCAGACCTCTTTGGCATGTGAAATTGATAGGTTCTCTGAGAATATTGTAAAGAGAATTTGGAAGTGTTGATCAGTCCTTAAGGAGACTAAAATTCTCCAGTAAGGTATGGTGCAAGACTCGTGCGTGTGTGTGTGTGTGTGTGTGTGTGTGTGTGTTTTGCTGTAGGGCAGCAAACATAAAGTGTAACGATACTGATATATAGGGAGAGATCAAGATGCCTTAACTCCTTCCTTGGAACAGTAATTTATAATTAGTGGGAAAGGACTTTTTGAGCAGGTTATTGGAGTTGCCATCCAAATGTTTTCTGACTTAGCCCAGGGGGTAGCTTTTATCATGTTATTTGAAAGATTGTCATGTAGGAAACTAAGAAGGTGAAACTACCCTTTATGGGAGATTTACTAAGAAAAGAGAACAAGGTCACACTTAGCAGTCTGATAAAGAGATGCAACAAGAGTGGAGAGAGACTCTCCCCTTATATTTGTGGAAGCAACAGGATCAACCCAGGAGACCAGTGGGGCAGCACTGAGAGGCTGGAGAGGGCAGTGGTGAAGGACATGCGTGTCATTGTGGTGGCATTGCTGGCAAGACAGGACAGCATCAGCAGGGGCTGGCGAATAGTGTTGGGAATGACTTGGCCACTTCAGTAGGAGGAAGGCTAGGCCTTGGATCCCTAATCATTCCTCTTGGTAGTGACAGAGCCCTGTTAAAGCCAGGGTCCTAAAAATAACTAACATTTAGTATAGTACTTACCATGTGCTAAGTCTTTATCTAAGTCCTCTGTATTTATTATTCTGAGGTTAAATTGTTTATGCTACTTGACCTAAAAAGTGGCAGATGTGGGAACTGAACCCAGACAAACTTCAGAGTCAGTTTGCATAACCGCTGTGCTATATGGCTTCTCCCACATGCCTTAATGCCAGTTAGCTTTCCCTATTCCAGATCATATAGGTGAGACCCTGGCCAGCTGCTTCTCAAGCCTGTGACATTATTAATTGGTAGGGTAAGAGGAGGAGATTAGTACCGATCTTGACTTGGAAAATGACTTAAGAGAACACTCTGGTCCATGCCAGACTCACAGAAGTTATCCAAGATATGTTTACTAGAATGAAGAATGAAAGAATCTTGTTTAAATGGTTTGAGGACATTATCTTTGAGTACCTTACACTTGAACGACTCATGCTAATGACAAAATCAGAGACTGTTTATAGTCATAAGCTGAACCACTTAATGCAGATTGATAAAATGAAGCATTACATTATCACAGCCAGGAAAATGATGTGTCCTTGAAAAACCAAAACCAAAACCAAAGCAATGTTTTGTTGAAAAAATAAAAAAGTCCAGACCCCTCATATTTTCTTCTTTCTCAGCAAAGACAGGGTCTAATTTGAAAAGAAACCTAACACTCCTCTTATTGGCTTATTTTAATATGTTAAGAATTCATAGTGAACCACCTGTACTCTGCTTCTGCTCTTGAAGAACTTTCCCCGAATCTCAGAGCTTTCCAATGCTGATTCCTTTCCTTTCCTTTTTGCTAAAGAAAATAAGATGCAAAAGTAGGAGCTGACCCGTGAAGCTTGGAGAAGTTGGGGTGCTTTCTGAAAGTTAAGCCGGCAGCCAAGAACCACCCCTCGGAAGACGAAGGAAAGAGCAGCCACCTGAATGACAGTCACAGCAGTGCAGATTCTCACGGCCCCAGCCAACCTCCCCTGCCTCTGGCCAGTTCTCTTACCCACACCGAGGAAACTTCCATCTCTCAGCCCTCTTTGGCACACCTCCCCCCTTTGCACTGGGAAGGCAGCTGTAGTGTGTCCATTTGAAAGACAAGAAAACAGCGTAGGTAAACAAGAGATTTAGATTGCATCAGGATTATGATGCGGGCAGTTTATTTGTGCAGTTCTTGGTATAGAAAACAGACCTGGGTACAAATATCAGTAGGATTAAAGAAAGTATTTTCTGTCATCAAAACTGGTTTTTAAAAAGATGTCAGGAAACAAAAACAAATTTGTAGCAAGATAAATACTTGTGTGCTGGATTCATCAACAGAATGAATTGTTAAATCCACACAATGTTATTTACTGTTTTGGGGACACATGTGGTTTCTAAGTGGCTTCTTGCCACTTTGGCCTTTATTGGCCTCGCTATTTTCCACTGAGGGGCGTCTGACTGTCTGTCTGTACCACTGCCCTGAGTCTAAGCAAAAGCCCATGGAATTGACCAGCTGGTATTCCTGCTGTCCTTGGGAGTGGACATACTGGTGGAAAGGGGGAAGTGTGGAAGATTCTCATGAACACTTCGTTTGTTTTAAGAACTCAAACATGAATGCAACCTCTAATCATGAAAAGACGATTGCTTTAGGACAGGTTTGTATCATTTACCCCTTCAGTCTGAAAATGGAAACTGTCAGGGTTTGTTAACGCATGTTGCTGATGATGTATGATAGTGCTGCAAGCGGGTGAAGAGCTTCTAAGTGTGTGGTAACTCAGCCTTTTTCTTTGTCAGATGTTCTTTCCTTCTACACCTCAGTTTTGCAAAGCCTGGCAAGGAGTTTGTTGAGAGACAAGCAAAAATCTTTAAAGGCTCTCCATGTGCTCAGCGACAATGCATTGTCAGCAATCCTCTTAGAGGTGCTAAGCTTCTAATGAGGCTGTGGAGAAAAAAAGTAAATATCAATCTAATGAGCTTTGTTGCGCTGTGTGTCATTAAAGAGGGAAGGACTCAAACAGTCATTGTTCTTTTTATTTCAGGAAACTTTGCATAATAATACTAATGAAAAAAGAGCCTCATTCTGAACAGAAAACAAGAAATAGAGCAGAGCTATCTCCTATCCACCTGGTAAAAGGAAATATCAGGTGGCCCCTCCACCTACCAAGGCCAGGTGCCCACCTGGTGTGATGATGCGGGTGGAGATGAGGTGCAGCGGGCATGGAAGAAGGAACCCGAATCTGCTCCTGCAGAAAGAGAGGGCTTCACAGAGGAAATGTTACGCTTCTTCTATTCATCTCTGTGCTGGTCTAGTTGCTGATAAGGTCGTCGGATTTTTTCTGAATGTAATAGCTGAGAATCAGTCCCTTTGTGATGAGGCCCAAGGAAGACAGTTTTTGGAAGGAAGAAGCCAAGAAGGATGGGTTTGGTCACTGCTTGATGAGAGGATGGGTGGGCAGCCAGAGAAGAATTAAATGTCAGAATCTTGGAGAAGTGGTTACTGACAATCAAGTGGGGCTTTCCTCCTGTGGATCTCTATTCATGTTTTTGCTTTTTATGATAAGAAACTCAATCACTGCTGTCTGCTCTGTGACCTTTAGTTGCCGCAGGTACTTTCCTCTGGGCTTGCCCAGTATAAGTTTAGATACAGAGGAAAAGAGGGAAAGCGAACGTCAGGAGGAAACTCAAAGGTATACACCAGAAATGTTTTCTTGGTTTGGAGAAGTTTCTTTTCTTTCTTTTTCTTCTTCTTCTTCTTTTTTTTTTTTTGATTTATTTTATTGAAGTATAGTTGATTTACAGTGTTGTGTTAATTTCTGCTGTACAGCAAAGTGATTCAGTTATACATATATATATATCCATTCTTTTTCATATTCTTTTCCATTATGGTTTATCACAGGATACTGAATATAGTTCCCTGTGCTGTACAGTAGGATCGTGTTATTTATTGGAGAAGTTTCTTCTCCACCTTTGTGACGCGGTGGGCTGCTTATGTAGAGGGTGAGCCGCTCAGGGAGTGTGCAATCTGCGGGACAATCAGGGGTCTTCCCAGGGCTGATATGGGTAATGAAGGCGTCCCCTTGCTGAGGCTCCTCCCCTCTCACTTAAATGAATGGATTCAGTGGTTTCCTAGTTTGTTTCCCTGCCTCCCTCTCCCTCTTTGCCTTCAGAATTCATTCTGATTACAGCCACAAAACTAACCATCCTCAAGCAGAGCCTGGATCATGGCACCCTTATGCCCCAAACTCCGTGGCAGCTCTTGAGGGCTTGCCAAGTAATGTTCATGCCGTTAGCCTGCCCCTCATTGTCTGCCCTGCTCTGGGCTTCTACAGATTACCTTCCCTGGGCTCCCTTGCTGTCTGGCTTTGGGTGTGGCCACTGGCAGGCACCGGTGGGCCGTTGGAGGGTGACAGCAGAGGGAGATGGGGTGCCTGGATATTTACTCCTCTCTTCCCTCTCCCTGTAGATTCCCGGCAGTGACTAAATCCCATTCCTCTACTTAGGCCACGACTTATATCAAGCCACCCCCCTTTCACAGGGCTCTGGGAACTCCACTTCCTTCTTGTTGCCCATTTGGAATGGTGGCCTGCTCTTGTTAGGCCCTGCAGACTTTATCATTCCATGAGGGATACTTTACCTTGCCCACTCCTCTTAAATAGTACACTTATTAAATGATGTTCCTTTACTCGTTTGGGTGTGTCATCTCTTTCTTGCTACAATCCCATCTCCATCCTGTCCTCTTGCCCAGACAAACTGAGCCACTTGCTATTCCCCAAATATACAGCTGTTCCTTCTCTGTGCCTTTGTGATTGCACAGTTTTCTTCACCTAGCCCCAAGGACTCTTAGGTTTGGAGGGTCCTATTTAGTAGTTAGCTGGCTCAGTATCAGATACTTCAGTCCTCTCTGTACATCTCTGCTAAACAACTATCTCATCTTTGTTTAAATATTTCTGGTGGCAGAAATTCACTGCCTCTTAAGGCATCAGTAGTCATTCATTCAATTAATTCAGTGAACAGTTTTTGCTGTCTATTATGTGCCAAGTGCTGTGTATGGCCTCATCTCTCAAGAGGCTCATAACAATGAGGAGATGAATGTATGAATAAGCAATTTTGGTATAACGTGATACATGTTACTTTAGAGATATTCACAATGCCATGAGAGCGTGGACAAGTGATCACCTAGTTCTATCCTGTTCAGTCAGGATAATCTTCCCCCATGAGGCAATGCATGAATTGAGACTTGGAGGATGAATAGAAGCTCTTCAAGCAAACAAGAGTGGGTAGAACATGCCAGAAGAAAGGACCGAGATGTGCAAATGCACAGGCATTTAAGAGATCTTGGTATGTCTGGGCAATGACAAGTTGGTATGGCTGGTGAGTCTGAGAGAGTGTCGGGAGAGGAGTTCTTCCTCATATGCATTTAGAATCTATCAACACTGTTCTAAACTGGATCACCTAGGCTTCTTCCACCTCAAGACATTTGTACAGTCCCTCTGTTTTATTAAAAAAGCTACCCTTTAAAAACTTCTTAGCACTGTAGCAATACTGCCCCTATTTTAGAGATGATGAAATGGAGGCTTACAGAAGGTCAGTGTTCAAGGACATGCAGCCAGTGGTGGAGTCAGCATTACTATTCAGGCAGTCTGATTCGGACCCTGAGCCAGAAGCCACTGTGCATTCTGCTGTCCTCCTTTCACATGGATTCAGGCTCCTGGGTCAACGTGGTGGTTACTTTCAGGTCACTCTATCTTGTCAATATTCATTTTATGGAAGAATGTCCAGAACTCATAATGTCATAGCATGAAGGGAGTTGTTTGACCAGTGCAGTTTAGGGCAGGACTAGTGTTTCCATTCATCCAGAGACCATTCTCACAATGATGGAGATGCAGATCACATGGCCTTTCTTAGTCAGGTCTTAGAGTAATGATCAGTCTGCAGTCAACCAAAGTCACTAAGTCAACAATTATCCCTTCTTTGCCTGCCGAAATTCTGTTAGGTCTCCATTTAAATGTCATTTTGGAACCCTTAAACTAGTTTAGGTCCCCCTGCCGCATGCTCTCAGAGCATTTCCTACTTTCCCCAGTGTGATGCTTATCACAACTTATGTAGGTGTTTATTTAATGGTCTCTGTCTTCCCTGATAGATCTTAAAGCTCCATGAAGACAGAGGCTTATCTTGATTGCCATGGAATCTCTTTAACTTAGCATCAGGTAGGTGTTCAGTGTGTACTTGTTGAATGAATAAATCCTTTTCCCCGTGTGCTATTGTTTCCATCCCTCCTTGACCTTAAGAGTCACCACTGTCTTGACTTCTGGCAGCACTGACTAGTTTTGCCTATTTTGGACTTCATATAACTGGAATCAAACAGCATACACTTTCTCATGTTGGTTTGTCTTGTTCAGTGTATCATGTGTACTATTTTCAATCTGTCACTTCCTACCAGAGTTCTAGAATGGCCTCCAAGATTTCCTACCTCCCCCTCTGATACACATGTTCTGCCTAATTCCCTAGCCTGGGAGTTTGCTGGATTTTACTCCAGGGATTAGGTCATCTTATATGGCACAGTTGACTTTAGAAAGGGAGATTATCCAGGTGGCCCTGACTGAATCACATAACCATGTTATTTTATTTATTTTCTTAATTAACAGTTTTATTGAAAGATAATCCACATACCATAAAATTGATCCGACTTTTGTCCTGCATTCGTTCCGGCTGCCTGTGGGCTTGGACTTAACTCTGCCCTCTTACTCTGTGTCCTCCATTCACCTCACTTAGCTCTAGGTTTTACTTGTTCTCTTTCCTGCCTCCCTCCTAGATTGATTTCATCCACCCCACTCCATTTTTCTTCCTCATAGTTTAGTAACACTGTTTCTACCTTTTAATGGTTATCTTAGGATTTTTAATGTGCATGTTTATCTTAAATTTTAATTTTTACCCGTCTTACAAATACAGGTAGTATAACTCAATTCCAGGCACACCTGCAGATGTCTCTGCCATCTCACAGTTACCGGCCCATCAATTCCACCTTTAGCTCTGCCTACAGGAGTTGACTTTTGGCCTTTCCAAGTCAGTTTTGGATGGACACAGTAGTCACAAAGGCCATCCCGTTCCTGTTCCTGTGAACACGGGAGTGGAAGAGGGGCCAGGGAAGCACCCTTCAGATGCCCACTCCCTCCTCACTATTCCCTGTTCCCCCCCCCCCACAACTTTCATGGAGCATTCTGGCCTCACCAGAGGAGGCTGGAGCCCGGATCTGGGTCACCCCTCCCCCCAGGTGTGAATATTGTCTTATGAAATAGAGCAGCTGCTGGTATATTTTACACTTTTTGGAAAATTTATTTTGAAACCTTTTAAAAATGTTTTTATTGAGGTATAATTGACATATAGTATTACATTAGTTTCAGATGTACAACACAGTGATCCAATATTTGTATACACTGCAAAACGATTACCACAATGCCTAGTTACCATCTGTCACCATACAAGGTTAATACAAGTAATACAATATTACTGACTATAACTTTTTTTTTAAAATGAGGGTTTCTACAAGGGTGAGATAATTTTGTTTTATTGTTAGAATTTCTTCTTTTTGAAGGGAACCTAGTTAACTCCTATGAGCTGGAAGCTAGGAAAAAGAAAGTAGAAGTAGAACTAGTATAGGCAATATTGTTGATAATAGATTGCTGTCATGGTAAAAGGAAGATGAAAATTGAAATAATGAAATATTCTTATTTTACAATAGAGGGAAGGTTAGACTCCTGACAATGGACCTGGTTTCCAGTATCAGATGACTACAATTTTTTTAAAACCATAGCTAATCCACAATAAATGGGACAAAATTATACTCCTCAGAGTGTAAAATTTTCTAAACTCAAGGTAAATCAAGTAAACTGGGTGCTGTATAACCAGTCTTAAAGCACTGACTCAATCAATATAACATAGGATTAAAGTATAATTTACAGATATTCTTACTTTCTAATTCCTCTGTTTCTCTCCTTGCATCAAGTTAGAATGAGAGAAAAGATCTTTGTCTCAAAGTCAGAATCTCTTGCAGTGAGATCTGGTAGACATTTTTGAGAAAAGTTTTTATAAAGATTTGGAACAATGTAAATGATTTTTGGTAAATTCATCCAGGGATACTTGTTTTTGTGCTCCTCTTTCTTATTTATAAATTTTTCTGTAACCAGTTTTAGAATTCTGATAAAAAGTTGACTAGATAATATAGCTGTATGCCATTTGCTCTAAGCAGTTTAAGAAGCAATATAAGTGTGCCTGGCATGGTATATTGTAATGATAACTTCTTTTGGTTGAGGACTCCAGGAAGACTAAAGCTAAGGTTGAAGTTTGAAGTAATGGTTAACGTAGTGTATAGACTTTTTCTCCAGTGCTCTCTACACTGAACAAAAGGAAACCCTTTGTAGATAGCTTGAAAAAAATTATTTAAGGATAATGCTGCCCACTCAGTGATAAGTTATGGAACTCCTTATTTCAAAGTTGAATGTATGAATATAGCCAAGAGACCCTAATAAAATTATTGAGAGAAGCAGATGATTTGGGATAAGCCCCAAAGCTTCTGAAATTGGTAATATGAAGGACGACCCATAGAGTATGACAGTTATCACTGTCAGCTGAAGCCTTCTAGGGCAGACCACTGGCCTTATGCACCAAGGAATTTTTTAAAATGGCAACTTTGTGACTTGTGGCACTTTCATGCTTCAAAGTGTAGGTAGGAAACGAGACTGTGAAGCAGTAGGTAGAATACTGTCATTATATCAGCATTTTTGAAGAAGTGAAGCATATGGTTTGTTTTTCCACTCAAGTATATCAAGTTACAATTAACATCGTGAGATTTTGATGGATTTTCTCTACCTGTTAATGGTTGTGTTGATGAAGTTTTCAGAGGAAGAAACCCCATCTGACTCTTGATTCTGTGGAGCTTATAGTGATTCCATAGGGATCCTTTGATAGAAGGCTAGTTTTCATATGAATGTTTCTAAAAGTTTATTGGTTTCTTGCCTTGCTTCAGCAACTTTTAGATTTTGGACACCAATGGTGGTTAGGAGCCAGTGCTCTCACTGCTGTAGACAAGGGTTGATGGCTGGTCACAGATGCAGTAATCATTTTTTTTTAAAACTTAATTTTATTTATTTATTTTTTTATACAGCAGGTTCTTATTAGTTATCTATTTTATATATATTAGTGTATACATGTCAATCCCAATCTCCCAGTTCATCTCCCCCACCACCCGCTTTCCCCCGTTGGTGTCCATACGTTTGTTCTCTACATGTGTCTCTATTTCTGCCTTGCAAACCGGTTCAACAGATGCAGTAATCTTAAAGGCAGCTGGATGTGGTGAGAAGAGTAATGACTAATGTCAAGCAGTCTTGGGCTGAAATCTTGCTTTGCTCCTTAGTATCTGTATTAGTCAGGGTTCTCCAGAGAAACAGAACCAATAGGATCTCTCTCTCTCTCTCTCTCATCTATCCATGAGATAAATTTCAATGAATTGGCTCACAGGCTGCCATCTGCAAGCTGGAGACCCAGGAGAGCTGGTGGTATAATTCCAGTATGGGTCCAAAAGACTGAGAATGAGGGGAGTCAGTGGTGAAAATCTCAGTCCAAGGGCGGGAGAAGACAGATGTCCCAGCTCAAGCAGGTAGGCAGGAAGGGGGCAAATCCTTCCTTCCTCCGCATTTTGTTCTATTCAGGCCTTCAAGGGACTGGATGGTGTCTACCCACGTGGGGGAGGGCAATCCATTTTACTGAGATCACCAATTCAAATGGTAATCTCATCTGGAATTCACAGACTCACCCAGAAATGTTTAATCTGGACACCCCATGGCTCAGTCATGTTGACACACAAAAATAACCATCATAGTATCTGAGTGACTTTGGGAAAGTTACCACTGTTGTGTACCTCAGTTTCCTCACTGAAAATACAGAGATAATACCTACATGGTTACACTATAGTAAGGATCAGAGATAGTCTATTCAAAGTGCCTAACATAGGGTAGGAACTTTATTTCTTTTCAACTGGTTTTTGTGAGAGGGGGTCAAACAGTGAAAATATTTTCTTTCAAAAGCAGCACATGCTTATTGTAGAAAATTTAGGAAACACAGATAAATACAAAGAAGAAAATAGGGACTTCAGTGGTGGTCCAGTGGTAAAGAATATGCCTTCCAATGCAGGGGACATAGGTTCGATCCCTGGTCAGGGAACTAAGATCCCACATGCTGCGGGGCAAGTAAGCCTGTGCACCACAACTACTGAGCTCGCGCACCTCAACGAGGGAGCCCGTGTGCCGCAAACTATAGAGCCCACGCACCCTGGAACCCGCGCCACAACTACAGAGCTCATGTGCCCTGGAGCCTGCGTGCCACAACTAGAGAGAGAAAACCCTTACGCCACAACTAGAGAGAAGGCTGCTTGTCACAACGAAGAGTGCGTGTGCTGCAACTAAGACCCGACACAGCAAAATAAATAAATAAAATAAATAAATATTAAAGAAGAAGAAAATAAACCCCTCATAATCACAACACTGTTAATCTTTTAGTAATATTTTTCCTATTTATATCTTCAGTGTGCATTTCAAATATTTTCTTCTAGTGCATCAGTTTTAAGGACTGCATAGTATTTTATTGTATGGGTGTACTATAATTTAATTAATCCTTTAAGTGTATGTACACATTTTGCTATTATTAATATCCTTGTATATGCATTTATGTGCATAAGCATAATTATTTACTTAGGATAAATTTTTAAAAATAAAATCACTGGGTCAAGAAGTGTGTACCTTTTGAAGGTTTTTGATATGATTGGCTTAATTATCTTGTCAAATATTGCATCAATATACACTTTCACCAGGAATGGATGGCAGTGCTCATTTTCCCTTACTTTTTAACCTCTGGGAGGCAAATATGGCATATTATTTGACTTTGCGTTTTGAAACTATTAGTGAAATTGGAATCAAAAGATCAGATTTATTGATCTTTTGCATTGCATTTATTTTAGAACTGTTTTAGGTTCACAGCAAAACTGAATGGAAGGTACAGAGATTTCCCTTATACTCCCTTCCCCCACACATGCATGCCTCCCCCATTGTCAATGTCACTCACAACAGTAGCGCATTTGTTAAAATTGATAAACCTACATTGACACATCATATTCACCCAAAGTTCATAATTAACGTAGGGTTTACTATTGGTGCTGTACATTCTGTAGGTTTGGACAAATGTATAATGATCATTATAATAATCATCCAGAATATTTTCCCTGCCTTAAAAAATCCTGTGTTCCACCTATTGCTCCTTCCCACCCACCCCAACCCTTTGCAACCTCCTATCTTTTTACTGTCTCCATATATTTGCCTTTTCCAAAATGCCATATAGTTGGAATCATAAAGTATGTGGTCTTTTCAGATCAGCTTCTTTCACTTAGTAGTATGCACTTAAGGTTTTTTCATGTCTTTTCATGGCTTGATAGCTCATTTATTTTTAGTGCTGAATAATATTCCACTGTCTGGATGTACCACAGTTTATTTATCCATTCACCTACTGAAGGACATCTTGATTGCTTCCAAAATTTGGCAATTATGAATAAAGCTGCTATAAATATCCTAGTGCAGATTTTTGTGTGGACATAAGTTTTTAACTCCTTTGGGTAAACACTAAAGAGCACAATTACTGGATTGTATAGTAAGAGTATGTTTAGTTTTGTAAGAAACCTCCAAACTGTCTTCCAAAATGGCTGTACCATTTTGCATTCCCACCAGCAATGTATGAGAGTTCCTGTTGTTCTATATCCTCACCAGAATTTGTTGTTGTCAGTGTTCCAGATGTTGCTCATTCTAATAGGTGTGTAGTTACATATCATTGATGTTTTAATTTACATTTCCCTGATGAGATATGATATGAAACATCTTTCATATGCTTTATTTCCCATCTGTATATCTTTTTTGGTGAGGTGTCTGTTAAAGGCTTTGACCCATTTAAAAAATTGGGTTGTTTTGTAATTGTTGAGTTTTAAGAGTTCTTTGCATATTTTGGACAACAGTCCTTTATCAGATGTGTCTTTTACAAATATTTTTCCCCACTGTGTGACTTGTCTTCTAATTACCTTGAGCAAAATCAGAAGTTTTTAATTTTAATGAAGTCTAGCTTATCAATTATTTCTTTCATGGATCATGCTTTTGGTGTTGTATCTAAAAATCATTACCAAACCCAAAGCCATCCATCTTTTCTCCTATGTTATCTTATGGGAGTTTCATAGTTTTGCATTTTTACATTTAGGCCTATAATGCATCTTGAGTAAATTTTCGTGAAGGGCATAAAGTCTGTGTCTAGATTCACTTTTTTTTTCATGTGGATGTCCAGTTGTTCTAGTACCATTTGTTGAAAAGCCCATCTTTGCTTCATTGCCTAACCTTTTCTCCTTTGTCTAAGAAGGGTTGACTATTTATGTGGGTCTATTTCTGGACTTTCTATTCTGTTCTATTGATCTATTTGTCTGTTCTTTCACCAGTACCACATGGTCATGATTCCTGTGGTTCTATGGTAAGTCAGGTAGCGCCATTCTTCCAGTTTTGTTCTTCTTCAACATTATGTTGGCTATTCTGGATCTTTTGCCTCTCCGTATAAACTTTAGAATTGCTTTGTCGATATCTACAAAATAACTTGCTGGGATTTTGATTGGGATTGCACTGAATCTATAGATCAGGTTGGGAAGTACTGATATCTTGACAACGTTGAGTCTTCCTATCCATGAACATCCTTTATTTTTCTGATAGCATGCTTGTCTTATTTTTTGTTTTTAAATTTAAAAAGAATTCTTTATATCTTAGAAATACTTAACTTTTGTCTGTGATTATTATTATTTTTATTTTTATTTTTTTAATTTTTATTTATTTATGGCAGTGTTGGGTCTTCGTTTCTGTGTGAGGGCTTTCTCCAGTTGCGGCAAGCGGGGGCCACTCCTCATCGCAGTGCGCGGGCCTCTCACTATCGCGGCCTCTCTTGTTGCGAAGCACAGACTCCAGACGCGCAGGCTCAGTAATTGTGGCTCACGGGCCTAGTTGCTCCACGGCATGTGGGATCTTCCCAGACCAGGGCTCGAACCCGTGTCCCCTGCATGGGCAGGCAGACTCTCAACCGCTGTGCCACCAGGGAAGGCCCCCCAACACACCTTTTAAAAAAAATTTTTATGATAGCCATCCTGACAGGTGTGACGTGATATCTCATTGTGGTTTTGACTTGCATTTCCCTGATGATTAATATACTGAACATTTTTTCTTATATATAATGGCCATTTGTATGTCTTCTTTGGAGAAATGTCTATTTAATTCCTTAGCTCAACTTTAAATCAGGTTGTTTGAATTATTAGTTTTTTTTTTTTTCTTTGCTATTGAGTTGTAGGAGCCTTATTTATTTTGGAGATTAACCCCTTATGAGACATATGGTTTACAAATATTTTCACCCAATCTTTTATACTTTCTATAGGGGATAAAGGCAATATAGATGGTATAAAAGATTGGGTTGGAACTATATAACACCAGGGTAAGTCCTTGAAATAAATTCTCTCTCCTTTTTCCTTCCTTCATTTTCTCCTTCCTTCCTTCCTCCCTTCCTCCCTCCCTCCCTCCTTTCCTTCCTTCTTTCCATGCATCTATCCACCGATCCATCTCAGCTAACAGCTTCCTTTGTTGCCATTTGCTTCTTTTTCTTAACAACGGAAAGAAACATACTTATTCTCCTTCTTTCCTCTCCCTGCCACCCCACTGTAAAAAATAGAAAGTGAATATAGCACTACTCAAGAAATCTCCAACTTAAGAATGGTAATTTCAATATATGTATAGTTACCTCTCATGCTCCCTTTATATATGGTAGGTGGTACCATAGCAGAGAAGAGGTTAAAAGTATGGCTCTTATAAGATGAACCCCTCTCACGTGTAAAATGGGACTCATTATCACACCTATGTCCTAACTGTGAGGATTAACTGACATGAAAGCCTGTCAAGATTTCAGCACTCTATCTGGGACACAGTACTAGTAATAATAATAATAGTAATTGTAGTTACTATTATTATGTTCATTTAATAAACATTATTGAACTTAGCTGATTTGTATTATCATTTCTTCTTTGAAAATGGATGTTGGGGGGTGGGGAGCAGAGAGTGGTCTTGAATTTCTGCTTGAGGCCAGCACACAGCAGGCCAGTTTTGCCTCTGTGTCTTAGCTCTCTCTGAATGTCTTGTAGGCTCTGTGTCCCAGTCTGTGTGATGAACACCCTCATTATTAGAGGCTCCAAATTTTTTCTGTCTTTCTCCCATTAGAATTAACCATTTCTTCTTTCATCCTGTACACTGTACATAGTATATACTTGCATTTGATAATGTTAATATTTATTGAGCATTTACTATGTGCCAAATACTAAGTATGTGTCTTACTTTCTTTAATCCTCATATAACCATCTGAAGTAGATAATATCATGTTCACCATTTTACAGCACGTTACTACAATTGGTCCCCGCATTAGAACTCAAAATCTTTTTCACTGGGAACACAGTTTATGGATCCTTATATTCCCAGGACTTATGTAGCATGAGGAATAGGATAAATTCTCCATAATTGTTGATCTGTGACACTCTCTCCCCCAAGTGCCTCATTCCTATTTCCTGGAGATGTCTCATTCTTCTCTTAGCCCTTCCCAGCCTACTCCATGCCTTCTGGCAGTTGCTTTGGCCCTTCACCGTCCTCAGTGGTTCCTCTTCTGCTAGAAATCTTGCCTTAGCTCAGCAGAGCTCCCATGGGGAGCTCACAGTCTTGTGGGCTTCAGACCATGTGAGCAAGAAGTGGTAACAACTTCAGGGGAGATGTGTTTATATGATCCAAGTTTAAGCTTTGAGTGTGCTTTGCTGCCATGCTTTTGCACAGCCCTTTCATCTGCTTTGTAAACCATTTCTTCCTTCAGATGTCAGTACTAGGTGTCCCCACCTCTATCACCTGCACCCATGCTTCCTCCACCCTATCCATGTTACTGTCATAGCACTGACTGCTGTCTCTTGGATCTGACATTCTCCTTGTCTGTACCACTCCCTTGAGCTCCTCGAGGGCAAGGACCATGTTCTCTGTGTTCTGCAACTCTGAAACCCCAGTACAAGCACAATGCCTGGCATATAACCAGTGTTCCAAAAATACTCACTTATTAAATCAACAGAAACAAGGTTCTTATGTTGGTAGGTCCCAGAGTACTGTTTATAGAGTGTTTTAGAAACATTGTGGATTAAACAAACGTTTGTGGGTTGATCTGGGAATCTAACCTCCAGGTACAACATGTTTCCGGGGGAAAGAATGCTGGGATGATCATGTTTATTTTCAGCACTAAAATGTTAGTTCTGCTTTCAAATTCTGGCGGATCCTTTGTACTCTTCTCAGATTGGTGCAGTTTCTCTTGGACTCAGTGGAAGTCATATGCCCATGGGACGCAATCTGGCTGCCTTTGAACAGATGTGGGAGCAACGGTAATAAATTTCAGAGTGAATACAATTTGCATATGCAATAGCTTATTCCCCTAATTTGGAGTTTCCTGAGTGACTGAGAGGCTCTGAAGGTAGAGCACACCCCTGCATCATTTCCACGTAGTACTGAGCTGTTAGGTATCTCATGTGACACCCAGAGACTTTGGGAAGCAACCCTCTTCAGTTTGCTGGTATCACTTCACAATATTAATAGCTTGTGATTCCTGATGTAGGGAGGATATTGAGCTTGTGCAGTTGGCTCATAGTCTCATGAAGAACACTCTTAATTTTCCTTCCTCCTAAGTGTGAATTTTTCAGCAATGATGTGGCCTGAGTGGGTTCAATTTAATCAAAGATTCCCAGGACAATTCTTGCTGAGGAGTGGATCACTGGGTTTTCTGGTGAATTATGAGAGGAACATGTGTGCATTTTCATGTCTGTAGTGTGCAGTGCAGTGTGCTGTAGAACAATCAAGTGATTTTCCAATGTAGTTTAACTTCTTTTCTAGCTCTCTGCAGTCTGTCTTCATCATATATTTTGAGCCTTATTTCTTGCTCTCACTTTTGCACTTTGCACTTCGGTGACATAGAGTTTGACATGCCTCTCAGCATCATACACAGTGCCTGCACCAACACTATTACATAGAAGAGGTTTAGGATAGGCAATCTGGTCGGAATAAAGGACTAGACCCTTACGTTGAAGTTCCATTTGCATAGCAAGCCCACTATTTATACATAGAAGGGGTGCTGCTTCCTGACGGTTACTCCAGGCTTCGAGTAACTTCAGCTAAGATCCTTGGAATCATCTTTGATTCATCTTTTCCTCACTCTGCCTAATCCTTCAGCTATCTTTATGAGCCCACTTTCAAGTATATCCACAATTACATCCCTTCCTCTCACCTTCATAGCTACCATTGTGGTCCAAGCTGCCCTCACCTCTTATTGAGATGTTGCAGTAACCTCCTAACTGACTTCCCTACTTACATCTTTGCTTCCAGTCTGTCTCTAGCATGTCTTTTGAGCCTTGTTTCTTGCTCCCACACAGTTGCCCAAGTGATCTTGTTAAAACGGAAGTCAGATCATGTCATTCCTCTGCAGAAAACCCTCTGATACCTTCTCATTTTCACTTAGAATAAAATCCACAGTCCTTAAAATGGCCAGAAAGGCTCTACCTGTGTTAAGGAGTAGGGCCTACTTGTGTTAAGGTAAAGGACTCCTGTTACCTCTCAACCCCCTGTCTTACTTACATCCTTGTTCACCCTTTTCCCTCCACACTGGTCACCTCGCTGTTCTTCGAGCATTCATGAAACGTTCGTGGCTTTTGCATGTGCTTTCCCATTGTCTGGACTGTTTTTCATTTGGAGACCTACGTGGTATCTTTCTCCCTCTATCATCTACTTCAACACTTTACTCCTCATCTCATTTGTTCTTTCTACTCCATTTGACATTGCTTATTCTTCCCCACTTCCAGAAATTATTCTCTTGGCCTCTGGACATTACACTCTCCTGGAATTATTTGTACCTGTTCACCATTAATTTTTAAAAATATTTATTTATTTATTCATTTATTATTTAATTTTTGATCTGTTTTATGGGTTGCTCTTCCTCTGTCTACCCCTTAACTGCCAGGTGTCTATTTCTAATCTTCTGTAATTCTTGCTACCGATTGCTTTCTTGAGCAATATTATCCTCTCTGAGGTCTTTAAATTACCACTTGTATGCTCACAAGCTCCCAAATCTCTATCTCTAGCCCAGCTCTCTCTCTTGAGATTCAGATGCATAGGTCCTGCTGTCTGCTGAACACCTAGATGTATCATGAACACCTCAAAATCAACATGTTTAAAAGGAAGTCATCTTCTTCATTATAAAAGGACTCTGCCATCCAAGTTCTCTATTTCAGTTGAGTATCTAGTTCTTACCTAGGTATTTAGTTGAAAGTTACTCTTGACTCTTCCCTCCCCTTCATTCCCCACAGTCAATTAATCATCAAGTTCTGCTGATGGTACCTCTCAAATAATTCTCAGATTTTTTTCTCCCTCTTCACATTTATTACCAATGATGGGTTGAATGGTGGTTCCAAAAAGATATGTTTATATCCAGCTACCTGGAACTTTTAAATGTTACATTATATGGAAAAAGAGTTGTTGCAGATGTAATTAAATTAAGGATCTTACGATGAGGTTATAAGAGAAAGGAAGAGGAAGAATTGTGACAGGAGAGAAGACACAGATACACCGAGGAGAAGGCAATATGAAGGCAAAGACAGAGGCAGAGCTTGGAGTGATGCGGCCACAAGCCAAAGAAACCAAGAAATCTGACAACCACCAGAAGCTGGAAGAGACAAGGAAGGATTCTCTGCTAGAGCCTCCAGAGACCTTGATTTTGCACTTCTGGCTTCCAGCAATGTGAGACTGTGAGAGAATACATTTCTATTGTTTTTGGTCATCCAGTTTGTGGTAATTTGTTGTGGCAGCCACAGGAAACTTGTACACTACCTTTGCCAGTTCAGATCTTTGTCTTAGATTAGTGTGACAGCTCCCTCATGGTCTCTCTGCCTCCAGTCTTGTATTATTTCCTCTTCTATTATATTTTTGGCTCTTTCTATGGGCTTCTTCTCTAGTGCTGATAAGCACACTGGCATCTTTCTTGTTTTAAAAGAGACTAAGTCTGTGTCTTCTCTCCTGTCAAATTATGTGAGAATAGTTTTGCGGGGATAAACTAAGCTGTCTTAAAAAGATAATAGTGAGCCCTCAATCAAGGCTTTGAAAAGAGCTCTGAACTTTTCTTTTGTTTCTCTTTTATTTTACCTAAGGAGGAAAATTAGACAAATTAAAGAAATATACTGTCTCCCAATGTTACCAGCTATTTGCTGATAATAACTTTTCTTCTCCTGTGGCTGGAAGGAGGGTAAATTATGTTGCTTTCGGCGACAATCCCCTACCCTTGCAGTCCTGGCTTACTTAGCACTGGCCTCAACTAGCACCATCTGCCACTATCTACTAATGAGTTTGTAACTTGCCTTTGTCTGAGCTGGTCAGAAAATGTGCTTTCACATTATGATCATATATGGCATTTAAAATATTTTCTTTTTACCTTCAATAATTTATAGGTGCAAAATCCTAGAGTATTCATAATTTTAATAAAATCCAGAGGTCCCTTTTAAAGCATTTGCTGCTTTTTTTTTTTTTCCATTTTGGAGGGAAAAAAATGACTCCTCTCCTTTTCATGTCTTGAGTTGAATCCTTTTCGACCTTTCTCCTTTTCATGTCTTTCAGTTACATCCCTGTGCTACATGTGTTGCTGACATCAATACATGCAGCAGTTACCGCCTACAGTTTTGAGGTGTATGTCCTTGCTTAAAGAGAAGAGGGGACCTGAAGAGAGGAGATGCAAAGCCCATGCAAAAGCAGGTAGTTGTGTCCAATTGTTATCCTCTTTTAGGAGTGACAGTGTCACATTTATATTTGAATTTTTTTTTTTAACATCTTTATTGGAGTATAATTGCTTTACAATGGTGTGTTAGTTTCTGCTTTATAACAAAGTGAATCAGTTATACATATACATATGTTCCCATATCTCTTCCCTCTTGTGTCTCCCTCCCTCCCACCCTCCCTCTCCCACCCCTCTAGGTGGTCACAAAGCACCGAGCTGATCTCCCTGTGCTATGCGGCTGCTTCCCACTAGCTATCTATTTTATATATTTGAATTTTTAATTGAGAAAAACCAATTGAAACTATAAATTATTACACAATTATAATTTTCCTTTCTCTATCCCCTGTTTTCAGATTTTTGTGTCATTTTCTTAGTTGCCTTTGTTGATAGGAAATTTAGAGCTATATACTTATTATTATTATTTTTTAAAATCAAAACCTGATTCAGTTTTTAAAATAATTTTTTTCTACGGATGAGTATGGTAGGTAGAATAATGATCCCCAAAAGATGTTCATGTCCTGATCCAGGAACCTGTGAATATGTTCCTTTACATGGATGAGAGGCACTTTGCAAATGTTAAGATCTTAATCAAGTTAAGATCTTGAGATAGGGAAATTATCTTGGATTATCGGGATGGGCCCAATGTAACCACAAGGGTTCTTTCAAGAGGGAGGCAGGAGGGTCAGAGTGAAAGAGTTGGAGAAAGAGCTGTGAAGATGGAAGCAGAGGTCAGAGTGATACCATTGCTAGGAAGAACCATGAACCAAAGAATGGGAGTAGCCTCTGCAAGCTGGAAAAGCAAGGAACAGATGATCCCCTAAAGCCTCCTGAAGGAACACAGCTCTGCTGGTACTTTGAGTTTTAGCTCTGTATGACTCTCATTTAAACTTTTCCAGAACTGCGAGATAATAAATTTGTGTTATTTAAGCCACTAAATTTGTGGTAATTTGTTAAAGCAACAATAGGAAACCAAAACCCTGGGCTTTTAGTAAAAACCACAATATGATTTTCATTCCTTTAACCTAGAATTTAGTGACACATTATTTCAGATCCTATCCAGGGAGCACTGTCACTTTAAGATGCTCTCACAAGCTCACCAAGGCAGCTGAGGGCTAACTCACCCAGAAACCACCATGACTGACATTGTCCTATGGACTTTCTCTTGGACCCCCGCTCACCCCACCTTCTTTACTTCCCTCCATGTTCTCTGACCCACCATATTGCCTACTCACTTGCCCTGACCTGCATCTAGGCTTATGAGTTAGTTTTTTGCTGTGACTTGGTTAATGAGCCTTGGAATTCTCAGCTTCTTCTCTGTCTGGTTTGTAGTGTCCATACATATTAGTCCTTTCTGGCTTAACCCTTCTTGCCAATCTGATAAGATGACTGGCTTTATGCATAGAGGCCTTCAACTCTTGGTGCCCTAATGGGATCAGTTAATCCAGTCACCAGTTTGTGTGTGTTCAGATGTACATGTTCCTGTTTCAGTTAACAATTGTGCCTGAGGATTTGGCTCTGTTTGCTCCTCTGTTCATTCATTCATTAAATGGTAATTTGTTGAACAGCTACTTTACGCCAAGGACTGGAATAAAAAGTAGGTATGGATAGATTAATGAGATATGGTCCACATCCTCAAAGAGTTCATAGTCTAATGCAGAAGACCAACACAGAGAGAGGTAATTACTAAACAATGTGGTAAGGGCAAAGATGGAAATATGCATAGCTGTCACTGGTCCCAGAGAAGAGAGGCTATTGTGGAGTAGTGGGAATGGGAAAGCTTCCTGCAAGAGGAGAGGCCTCAGTAGAAACTTAAAAGGATAGAATGGGAATTATCTAGATCATGGCAAGGAGGTGCATATGGAGGAGGGTGTGAATGGAGGAGACTGCACATAGTGATAGGGGTTTAGAACAAGAAGGGACAAATTGAGCAAAAGCATAGGGAAGTAAAGGGCTGTGTAAGGAACAACAAGCAACTAAATGTTACTGGTGTATTGAGTGTGACGCAGAGAGTTGGGGAGGAGAAGGCTGGAGAGGTAGGCAGGGGCCAGACCTCAGAGCATCTTACATGCTCTGGACAGGAACTTCAACCCTAGCATCTGGCTGTCCATTTTAGAGTACATAAGAATCATTCATTCAGTTCATCAACACTGTTCAAAGCCCTGGGGATCAGCAATGAACAAGAAGGCAAAGCTGCTGCCCTCTTGGAACCCAGTGTAGCAGGGGAGACATAATGTGGAAAGCATGATGAAAGGAGGTGTTGGGGTAGCTTGTAAGCTGGGTGAGGGTCCAAAAAAGATTTCCCTGAAGATACAATTTCTGAGCTGAGTTTTGATGATGAGATTACCCAAGGAGCTTATTAAGAAGGGAAATCTCTAGCCTCCAACCTCAAAGAATCTTATTCACTAGATCTGGGGCAGATGCAAGAGCCTGCATTTTGCACAGCATGGTAGGTGGTCTTGGTGCAGGTGGATTCATCGAAGGGTTCAATTTTTTTGCTTCCATTAAATGAATCTCAGATGTTGGAACCTCTCTATATTCTGATTCAGAAGGCTCAAACCACAAATAGCCTCATTGAGATGTTGTAACACATGTGACACTTAAGAAAAACATTGTTGCAATAACTGAGTGTTGTTTAACCCACATCTAGATGGCTCTTGAATGATTCAGAGGGAAACTTTGGATGGTATATGGTTAGAAGTGGTTTGGAAAGTTTCCTTCGAAAGATTGAGTAACATGAGAACATGCTTCCACAGATGACTGAAGAATGGGTGAAGATTCCCTTCCTTAATTCCTCTACCAGCTCCCATCAACTTTCTACCCCTGACCCCCACTGCTTTCCAAGAAAATGGGCCTCAACTACTTAATCCTTAGTCAGAAATTTGGGCTGAGGTTACCTCCAATCCCTGTATAGAACTAGCATCTCTACAAAACTTCCCAGATGATAAATGATAAGCAAATAATTTAGATCTTATTATTCCAGGAAGCAGGGTAGTATGGTAGAAACAACATAAGTATTTTGTGTGTGTATTTTTATTTTTTAACTTACTAAAAAAATTCCACAGTGCTTTACAATTTTCAAAAGTTTCACATACATGATTTCATATAATCCCATAATAACACTTTTTAAAAATCCCCAACCCCTGTATTGCCCCTCCCCTTTCCCTCTCCCCACTGGTAACCACTAGTTTGTTCTCTATATCTGTGAGTCTGCTTCTTTTTTAGAAACAGCGTAAAACTTGAAGCCAGCCTTATCAATGAATATTTACCTACTTTGTGCCAGGCCCTGTGCTAGGTGCTCAGAAAACAAAGAATAAGATCTTATCCTTGATCTGTAGAAGCTCACAACTGAGTAGAGGAGACAGGTAATCTTAATAACAATGTGGTAGTGAAATGATAGAGCTCACAGGATACTGTGGAACAAGAGATGAGGCATTTACCTGAGCCTGGAGTGAAGGTTCACAAAGAGATAAGCCCTTAGCTGGGACTTGAAGGTTGGGTAGAAATTAACTGGGATAGGAAAGTGAGGGTAGGGCACATTTTATTTCTATCTTTTATACTCTATGTTTCCTTTCTTTTGTGTCTAACCACAGAGTCTCTTTCTGGTGTGTACACAGCAGGTTTGTGGTCTGATAGAATCAATGTTTACATATCTTCATTAACTTTTTAATTGATTTGAATGAAAAGATCACTTATTTCTGGTTTGGATGACCTAAATTAGGAGTTTACTCAGGGTTTCCTAATGATCACGTTCATAGCAGAATACATTTGTTTACAATGAACTTGTCCTTTGAAGTGGTACTCAATCAATCCATTAGCTTTGTTTGAAGTCTTATCAGTGCACAGTTGGTTGTCTTAGGATGCAGTATGGGCAGCGTGGATAACCACAGTGGTGGCCTATTTATGGACCAGTCTGACTGAGAGAATGGTCAGATGGCCTTGCTCAGTTCCTAGAGAACCACAATCTACACTCCCCCTACCCCACCCCTCAGTTGTCTCTCTTGTTCTTTTGATAGTTCTTAACATATTTAACAAATCCTTTGAGAATCTGATGAACACCAAGACTCTGTAAGAAAATACATAAAATAAGACAAAAACGATTAATGTGGAATGTTCAGAGATTTTCCCCACCACCTCCCTTCCTCACAAATAGAATCCTCAGTCTAAGTGAAATGATTTTTGTCTTTCTCTCCCTTCAAAGATTTATTTTTGCAGAAGAGAAGCTAGGTTGATGTACTTGATAAAGTTCTTAAAGAGGAAGGAAGAAGGGATGTGGAGAAGAGAAAATGCTTTGGGCAATGGAGGGTTGGTGGAGGAGTGTTTTTCCCTGGGGGTTTTGAGGAGAGAGATCCTGGTATAACTGTAGGAAAGGACTAAATGGGCAGGAGAATAGAAGGTATTTTAGTAAGTGCTTTTACACATTGTGTGTTTGAGTCCCTTTGAGTAATGTGAGTAAAACATGGGGTTTCTTAACTTTTAAATTTATTTTCGGCATTGCACTGTGATTCTTGGTTGTAACAAGGCTTTGAGACTAAATCATGCTATGGGTACATATGCACGCTCTTATGATTCTGTAAATACAGCATCGAGAAAATTGTGGCTCACCCCCTTCCAAGCCTATCTGTAGGCTCCAGGTTAAGAATGTCTGTTTTGGGGTCTGCATTACAGAAATAATCTGCTAACTTGTCTCCCTATTACCACTTTTCCTCTTCTCCAATCTTTTCTGTATACTATAGCCACACTGCTCTTAAAATGTAAATTGGATTATGTCATTTCCTTGGTTAAATCCTTTTAATGGCTTCCCTATTTGCATAAGTTTTGTGGGCTGAATTATGTCCCCCCCAAAATTCATATGTTGAAGTCCTCACCCCCATTACCTCAGAATGTGACTGTATTTGGGGATAGGTTTTTTAGAGAAATAATTAATTAAAATAAAGTCATTAGGGTGAGCCAAAGTAATCTTGAGAAAGAAAAAAGCTGGAGGTATCACACTCCAGACTTCAGATTATATTACAAAACTACAGTAATCAAAACAGTATGGTACTGGCACAGAAACAGACACATAGATCAATGAAACAGAATAGAGAGCCCAGAAACAAACACTTGCACTTATGGTCAATTAATCTATGACAAAGGAGGCAAGAATATACAATGGAGAAAAGACAGCTTCTTCAATAAATTGTGCTGGGAAAACTGGACAGCCACATGCACTACTGTGTATCAAACTGGACAACTTTTTCATACCATATACAAAAATAAACTCAAAATGGATTAAAGATTAAATGTAAGACCTGAAACCATAAAACTCAGAGAAGAAAACTTAGAACATTCTTTGACATAAATCGTAGCAGCATTTTTTTTGGATCTGTCTCCTAAGGCAAAGGAAACAAAAGCAAAAATAAACAAATGGGACCTAATTAAACTTAAAAGCTTTTTCACAGCAAAGGAAACCATTGACAAAATGAAAAGACAACCTACTGAATGGGAGAAAATATTTGCAAATGATATGACCAACAAGGGGTTAATATCCAAAATGTAGAAACAGTTCAAACAACTCATTATCAAAAAAACAAACAACTGGATTAAAAAAATGGGCAGAAGACCTAAATATACATTTCTCCAAAGAAGACATACAGATGGCCAACAGTTACATGAAAAGATGCTCAATATCGCTAATCATAAGAGAAATGCAAATTGAAACCACAACAAAATGTCACCTCACGCCTGTCAGAATGACTATCATCAAAAAGACCACAAATAACAAATGTCCACAAGGTTGTGGAGAAAAGGAAACACTTGTACACTGTTAGTGGGAATGTAAATTGGTGCAGTCACTATGGAAAACAGTATAAAGTTTCCTCAAAAAAACTAAAAATAGACTACCATATGATCCAGCAATTCCGCTCCTAGGTATATATTCGAAGAAAAGGAAAACACTAATTTGAAAAGATACATGCACCCTAATGTTCATAGCAGCACTATTTACAATAGCCAAGATACGGAAGAGGCCTAAGTGTGCATCAACATATGAATAGATAAAGAAGATGTGGTATATATATATATATATATATATATATATATATATATATATACACACATACACAATGGAATTCTACTCAGCCATAAAAAAAATGGAATTTTGTTACTTGCAACAACATGGATGGACCTGGAGGGTATTATACTAAGTGAAATAAGCCATAGAGAGAAACACAAATACTGTATGTTATCACTCATACATGGAATCTAAAAAATCAAAAAAATGACTATAACAAACAGAAACAGACTCACAGATATAGAGAACAAACTAGTGGTTATCACTGGGGAGAGGGAAGACAGGAGGGGCAAGATACAGATAGGGGATTAAGAGGTATGAACTACTATGTATAAAATAAATAAGCTACAAGGATATATTGTATAGCACAGAGCATACAGCCAATATTTTATAACTTTAAATGGAGTATAATCTGTAAAAATTTTGAACCACTATGTTATCACCTGAAAATAATATAATATTATAAATCAACTATACCTCAATAAAAAAACTGAAAAAGTAAAGTCTTCCAATCAATGAAAAAAAATGATATACTCATGCAGTGGAATAGTATACAGCAATGAATATGAGTGAGTCAATGCCACAACAATGTGAATCAATTGCATGCTTATAATGTTGAGTGAAAGAAGCCATACACTAAGTAATACATATTATAGGATTCCATGTATACAAAGTGCAAAAACAGGCAATAATAACCTATGGTGCTAGAAATCAAAATAATGGTTAAGACTGGGGAATAGGGAAAGGGTAGTGATTAGCAGGGACACAAGGGGGGCTTATGGGATGTTGGTATACTTCTATTTCTTGAGCTGGGAGATGTTTCCTAGGTATATTTATTTTTTGATGGTTTATCAAGCTATGCCCATATAATGTCTGCATTTTTTGTAAGTATGTTATACCTCAATTATCATTTTGTTAATGAAAAATACATATACAACAGTGTTCATCATTGCATTGTATATAATGTCACTGGATTCATCAGTTATGGTATTAGTTGAATAAATTGGGGAACATCCATGAAATGAAAAAAAAAGTCATTAGGGTGAGCCCTAATCCAATATGACTGGTGTCCTTATACAACAAGATGAGGACAGACACAGATACAGAGGGAAGACCACATAAATATACAAGTAGAAGATGGTCATCTATAAGTCAAGGAGAGAGGCTCAGAAGAACCTTTCCCTCAACCTTGCTGACACCTTGATCTTGGACATCTAGCTTCCAGAATTGTGAGAAGATAAATTTCTGTTTTTTCTGTAAATTTCGGCTATCAGTGCGGACCCCAGAGACGGGCATGAGATGCTAAGGCTGCTGCTGCCACCACCAAGAAGCCTGTGTGCGAGCACAGGTCACTATCCACACCTCTGCTCCCGGGAACCTGTGCAGCCCACCAGTGCCAGGGTCCCGTGATCCAGGGACAGCTTCCCCAGGAGAACACATGACATGCCTCAGGCTGTTGCAATGTCACGTTGGCCTTTGCTGCCGCAGGCTTGCCCCACATTCCAGTTATGACTACTGTACCCCTCCCTCCCCTAATGAGTGAGCCAGAGCCCCCTAATCAGCCACTGCTTTAACCTCCTCCTTTCTAGGTGGGGAACAGTTGCCTGAGAGCGAAATACACGCAGGGGTGGGGCTAAACCAAAGCTGAATCCCAGGAGCTGTGAGAACAAAGAAGAGAAAGGGAAATTTCTCCATGCAGCCTCAGGAGCAGCGGATTAAATCCCCACAATCAACTTGATGTACCCTGCATCTGTGGAATACCTGAATAGACAATGAACCATCCCAAAATAGAGGCAGTGGACTTTGGGAGCAACTGTAGACATTGGGTTTGCTGTCTGTGACTGACTTGTTTCTGATTTTTATGTTTATCTTAGTATAGTTTTTTAGTGCTTGTTATCATTGGTGGATTTGTTTATTTGTTTGGTTGCTTTCTTCTTTTTTTTAAAAGAAATTTTATTACTTTTTATTTTAATAATTTTTTATTTTAAAAATTTTATTTTTAATTTTTATTTATTTATTTTTTATTTCTTTTTTTTGGTCCCTTTTCTTCTGAGCTGTGTGGCTGACAGGGTCTTAGTGCTCCGGCCTGGTGTCAGGCCTGAGCCTCTGAGGTCGGAGAGCCGAGTTCAGGACATTGGACGACCAGAGACCTCCCAGCCCCACGTAATATCAGTCAGCGGGAGCTGTCCCAGACATCTCCATCTCAATGCTAAGGCCCAGCTCCACTCAACGGCCAGCAAGCTAAAGTGCTGGATGCCCCATGCCAAACAACTAGAAAGACAGGAACACAACCCCACTCATTAGCAGAGAGGATGCCTAAAGTCATACTAAGTTCACAGACACCCCAAAACACCACCGGACGCGGCCCAGCCCACCAGAAAGAAAAGATCCAACCACACCCACCAGAACACAGGTACCAGTGCCCTCCACCAGGAAGCCTACACAAGCCACTGAACCAACCTCACCCACTGGGGGCAGACACCAAAACCAATGGGAACTATGAACCTGCAGCCTGCAAAAAGGAAACCCCAAACATAGTAAGTTAAACAAAATGAGAAGACAGAGAAATATGCAGCAGATGAAGGAGCAAGGTAAAAACCCACCAGACCAAACAAATGAAGAGGAAATAGGCAGTCTACCTGAAAAAGAATTCAGAGTAATGATAGTAGAGATGATTCAAAATCTTGGAAATAGAATGGAGAAAATACAAGAAACGTTTAACAAGGACCTAGAAGAACTAAAGAGCAAGCAAACAATGCTGAACAACAAAATAAACGAAATTAAAAATTCTCTAGAAGGAATCAATAGCAGAATAACTGAAGCAGAAGAACGGATAAGTGACCTGGAAGATAAAATACTGGAAAAAACTACCACAGAGCAGAATAAAGAAAAAAGAATGAAAAGAATTGAGGACAGTCTCAGAGACCTCTGGGACAACATTAAAGGCACCAACATTCGAATTATAGGGGTCCCAGAAGAAGAAGAGAAAAAGAAAGGGTTTGAAAAATATTTGAAGAGATTATAGTTCAAAACTTCCCTAACATGGGAAAAGAAATAGTTAATCAAGTCCAATAAGTGCAGAGAGTCCCATACAGGATAAACCCAAGGAGAAACAAGCCAAGACACATATTAATCAAACTATGAAAAATTAAATACAAGGAAAAAATATTAAAAGCAGCAAGCGAAAATCAACAAATAATATACAAGGGAATCCCCATAAGGTTAACAGCTGATCTTTCAGCAGAAACTCTGCAAGCCAGAAGGGAGTGGCAGGACATATTTAAAATGATGAAAAGGAAAAACCTACAACCAAGATTATTCTACCCACCAAGGATCACATTCAGATTCAATGAAGAAACTGAAAGCTACAGACAAGCAAAAGTTAAGAGAATTCAGCACCACCAAACCACCTTTACAACAAATTCTTAAGGAACTTCTCTAGTCAGGAAGCACAAGAGAAGGAAAACACCTACAAAAAGAAACACAAAACAATTAAGAAAATGGTAATAGGAACATACATATTGATAATTACCTTAAATGTAAATGGATTAAATGCTCCAATCAAAAGACATAGACTGGATGAATGGATCCAAAACAAGACCCGTATATATGCTGTCTACAAGAGACCCACTTCAGACCTAGGTACACTTACAGACTGAAAGTGAGGGGATGGAAAAAATAGCAGTTCTCATATCAGACAAAATAGACTTTAAAGTAAAGACTATTACAACAGACAAAGAAGGACACTACATAACGATCAAGGGATCAATCCAAGAAGAAGATATAATAATTGTAAATATTTATGCACCCAACATAGGAGCACCTCAATACATAAGGCAAACGCTAAAGGCCTAAAAGGGGAAAAGGACACACTAACACAATCATAGTAGGGGACTTTAACACCCCACTTTCACCAATGGACAGATCATGCAAAATGAAAATGAATAAGGAAACACAAGCTTTAAATGACACATTAAACAAGGTGGACTTAATTGATATTTGTAGGACATTCCATCCTAAAACAACAGAATACACTTTCTGCTCAAGTGCTCATGGAACATTCTCCAGGTTAGGTCATATTTTGGGTCACAAATCAAACCTTGGTAAATTTAAGAAGACCGAAATCATATCAGGTATCTTTTCCGACCACAATGCTATGAGACTAGATATCAACTGCAGGAAAAAACTGTAAAAAATACAAACACATGGAGGCTAAGCAATATGCTACTAAACAACCAGGAGATCACTGAAGAAATCAAAGAGGAAATCAAAAAAACCTAGAAACAAATGACAATGAAAACATGACGACCAAAACCAATGGGATGCAGCAAAAGCAGTTCTAAGAGGGAAGTACATAGCAATACAATCCTACCTCAAGAAACAGGAAACATCTCAAATAAACAACGTAACCTTACACCTAAAGCAATTAGAGAAAGAAGAACAAAAAAACCCCAAAGTTAGTAGAAGAAAAGAAATCATAATGATCATATCAGAAATAAATGAAAAAGAAATGAAGGACACAATAGCAAAGATCAATGAAACTGAAAGCTGGTTCTTTGAGAAGATAAACAAAATTGATAAACCATTAGCCAGACTCATCAAGGAAAAAAGGGAGAAGACTCAAATCAACAGAATTAGAAATGAAAAGGAGAAGTAACAACTGACACTGCAGAAATACAAAGGATGATGAGAGATTACTACAAGCAACTATATGCCAATAAAATGGACAACCTGGAAGAAATAGACAAATTCTTAGAAGAGCACAACCTTCCGATACTGAACCAGGAAGAAATAGAAAATATAAACAGACCAATCACAAGGACTGAAATTGAAACCGTGATTAAAAATCTTCCAACAAACAAAATCCCAGGACCAGATGGTTCCATAGGCTATTTCTACCAAACCTTTAGAGAAGAACTAACACGTATCCTTCTCAAACTCTTCCAAAATATAACAGAGAGAGGAACACTCCCAAACTCATTTTATGAGGCCACCATCACCCTGATACCAAAACCAGACAAAGATATCACAGAAAAAGAAAACTACAGGCCAATATCTCTGATGAACATAGATGCAAAAATCCTCAACAAAACACTAGCAAACAGAATCCAACAGCACATTAAAAGGATCATACACCATGATCAAGTGGAGTTTATCCCAGGAATGCAAGGATTCTTCCATATAATCAATTCAATCAATGTGATACACCATATTAACAAATTGCAGGAGAAAAACCATATGATTATCTCAATAGATGCAGAAAAAGCTTTTGACAAAATTCAACACCCATTTATGATAAAAACTCTCCAGAAAGTAGGCATAGAGGGAAACTACCTCAACATAATAAAGGCCATATATGAGAAACCCACAGCCAACATCATTCTCAATGGTGAAAAACTGAAACCATTTCCTTTAAGATCAGGAACAAGACAAGGTTGCCCACTCTCACCACTATTATCCAACATAGTTTTGGAAGTTTTAAAGCTGTTTGCAGATGACATGATAGTATTCATAGAGAATCCTAAAAATGTTACCAGAAAACTACTAGAGCTAATCAGTGAATTTGGTAAAGTAGCAGGATACAAAATTAATGCACAGAAATCTCTTGCATGCCTATACATTAATGATGAAAAATCTGAAAGAGAAATTAAGGAAACACTCCCATTTACCATTGCAACAAAAAGAATAAAATACATAGGAATAAACCTACCTAAGGAGACAGAAGACCTGTATGAAGAAAACTATAAGACACTGATGAAAGAAATTAAAGATGATACAAACAGATGGAGAGATATACCATGTTCCTGGACTGAAGGAATCAACATTGTGAAAATGACTATACTACTCAAAACAATCTACAGATTCAATGCAATCCCTATCAAACTACCAATGGCATTTTTCACAGAACTCGGACAAAAATTTCACAATTTGTATGGAAACACAAAAGACCCTGAATAGCCAAAGCAATCTTGAGAAAGAAAAACAGAGCTGGAGGAAGCAGGCTCCATGACTTCAGACTATACTACAACGCTACAGTAATCAGGACAGTATGGTACTGGCACAGAAACAGAAATATAGATCAGTGGAATAGGATAGAAAGCCCAGAGATAAATCCATGCACGTATGGTCACCTTATCTTTGATAAAGGAGGCAAGAATATACACTGGAGAAAAGACAGCCTCTTCAATAAGTGGTGCTGGGAAAGCTGGAGAGCTACATGTAAAAGAATGAAATTAGAACACTCCCTAACACCATACATGAAAATAAACTGAAAATGGATTAAAGACCTAAATGTAAGGCCAGACACTATCAAACTCTTAGAGGAAAACATAGGCAGAACACTCTATGACATAAATCACAGCAAGATCCTTTTTGACCCAACTCCTAGAGAAATGGAAATAAAAACAAAAATAAGCAAATGGGACCTAATGAAAATTAAAAGCTTTTGCACAGCAAAGGAAACCATAAACGAGACGAAAAGACAACCCTCATAATGGGACAAAATATTTGCAAATGAAGCAACTGACAAAGGATTAATTTCCAAAATAAACTAGCAGCTCATGCAGCTCCATATCAAAAAAGCAAACAAACCAATCCGAAAATGGGCAGAGGACCTAAATAGACATTTCTCCAAAGAAGATATACAGATGGCCAACAAACACATGAAAGGATGCTCAACATAACTAATCATTAGAGGAATGCAAATCAAAACTGCAATGAAGTTTCACCTCACACTAGTCAGAATGGCCATCATCAAGAAATCTACAAACAATAAATGCTGGAGAGGGTGTGGAGAAAAGGGAACCCTCTTGCACTGTTGGTGGGAATGTTAATTGATACAGCCACTATCGAGAATAGTATGGAGGTTTGTTAAAAAACTAAAAATAGAACTGCCTTATGATCCAGCAATCCCACTACTGGGCATATACCCTGAGAAAACCATAATTCAAAAAGAGTCATGTACCACAGTGTTCATTGCAGCTCTATTTACAATAGCCAGGACATGGAAGCAATCTCAGTGTCCATAAGAAGACAACTGGATAAAGAAGATGTGGCACATATATACAATGGAATATTACTCAGCCATGAAAAGAAATGAAACTGAGTTATTTGTAGTGAGGTGGGTGGACCTAGTGTCTGTCATACAGAGTGAAGAAAGAGAAAACAAGTACCGTATACTAATGCATATATGGAATCTAAAAAAAAGAAAAAAGATTGGTTCTGAAGAACCTAGGGGCAGGACAGGAATAAAGACCGAGATGTACAGAATGGACTTGTGGACATGGGGAGAGGGAAGCTTAAGCTGGGACGAAGAGAGAGAGTAACATTGACATATATACACTACCAAATGTAATATAGCTAGCTAGTGGGAAGCAGCTGCCTAGCACAGGGAGATCAGCTGGTTGCTTTGTGACCACCCAGAAGGGTGAGATAGGGAGGGTGGGAGGGAGATGCAAGATGGAGGGGATATGGGAATATATGTATACATATAGCTGATTCACTTGTTACACAACAGAAACTAAACCTTGTAAAGCAATTACACTCTAATAAAGATGTTAAATAAAAAAAAAAATAAACAAGTTTGAGATAAAAACAACAAAAAAAAACTACCTTGTTCCTTCTGGGTTCCCTGAAATGCCCGGTCATTAAAGAAGTCTGATATGCTTGAATATAGCATAATCAAGATTTTATTGTGTGGTGGTGAAGACTCTTTTTCTCCTGCTACGTTTACAAAGCCATTGTGTTAGAAAAAAAAAAAAAAGTCTTCATGCTCATTGTTCCCTGTGTCTGAAGTCTTTGTTCCCTCATTACCTTATTACGTTCACTTCTTTGCACAGCTAACTCATTTTCATCCTTCATGGCTCAGTTTAATTGTTACCTCTGACTGTCTCTACCCTCCTTCCCATTTATGTATTATGTGCATATATATTTTTACCTTTGTTTTCTCCCTAATACTTAACATAGCTTGCAATTATTTTGTCTCACTAGACTGTTAGCCCCATGGAGGCAGGGACTCATTTGGTCTTGTTCACCCTATTATTTCCAGATCAGACCATAGGTCTTAACAAATAATGAATGAGTGAATATGATGGCTTTTTATGGTTACTTTGTTTTGACCATTCCCATCCTTCCACTGAAAGAGCTTTTGCTAAGGTTACCAATCACCTCCATGTTCTAAACCCAGTGGACAGTTGTACAGCTCATGTTAATTGACTTCATCCTTTTCCTGGCTTTTGAATGTAGGAGTTCCTGAAGACTTGATCCTAGGCACCCCCTTCTTGTCTGACTTTCTGGTTTTTCCAAAATGTAAACGAATCACTGCCCATATTAATGTCTGTAGCCTAGAATTTTGTTGAAGTTTAAGATGCTGGAGGAACTTAAGCTTCAACATATCCAAGTCAAAACTTATGATCTTCCTTCCAAAGACTGCTTCTCTTTCAGTGTATACTGTTTCAGAGACTGGCACCACAATCCAGACAGCTGTGGAAACCACCTCATCCCTTGTTTCCAGTCTATGATTAAAACTCCTTTTGATCTCGCTGCCTAAATATGTCTAAAATTTCCCCACATATCTCTCCATCTTTACTTCGTCATCAAATCCAGGCCACCACATTCTCTTGCTTGCACTGTTATTGCAGTAGTCTCTGACGGGTTTCCCTGTATTAGCTCTTGCCTGTGTCCCATCTGTTTTTCATACTACATCCAGAATTATAATTCAGAAACACAAATCTAATCATGCCGTTTTTCTGCTTGCAACCATTTAATGGCTTCCCGTTGCTCTTAGATAACAGCTAAAAGCATTAACGGGGTTTCAAGGCCCTGCATGTCTGCTTTCTGCTACTTCATCCTGAGTCTCTTCCTTTCATCTCCCTTCCAGTCACATTTGTTTCATCAGTTCCTGAAATGGCTCGTGCTCCCTCTTTCCTCAGGTCTTTTGTGCTCTGTGCTCCCATGCACCTGCCCAACCCAAATCCCACCTCACACTATGTCACTTAAATCACTTCAAATTGTCCTTCAGATCTTTGCTCATCAAGTCAGCTTCTTAAATGTATTTTTCAATGCACTGAACGCAGGTTGTAATGATATTTGGGTGATTAGACAAACCACCTATATTGGTTAGGACAGGATAGAATATTATACAGTAACAACCTCAAATCTCAGTGGCTTGACACAACAAAAATATATTTCTCCTTCATGCTACGTTTCCAGCACAGATTCGCAGGTGGAGCTCTGCTTATCATTGCCACTCAAGAACCCAGGCTGATGGAAGCTCCATCAACAAATGTTCCATGATCACCCTGTCAGAAAGAAGAGAATGTGGGGACAGGAGGCATAACTTAGACTTTTAGCCCTGGAGCAACACCTGTCCCTTCTATTCATGTTTTGTTGGCCAAAGCAAGTCATATAGGCATACCTAATTTCAAGGGAAGTAGAGTAGAATCCCACCATGTATCTGGAAAGAGGAAAGCTGGAAATATTTCGTATGTAGCACTGGCACTGGTGACTACCGCAGCAGCCCTCCAGGTACGCAGGAAGAGGTTTCCATGAGTTGAGTTTTTTTTTCTCCCACTGAAGTCTGGGCAACCTCTCTAGACACTAAGTTCTGTTAAGGGCAGAGGCTGTGACTGTCTTGGTCATTTTTGTATTCCCACTGTAGAGCATGTGCCACATAGTAGGCTTTTACTAAACATTGACTGAGTGAGCAAATGAATAAGAGCAGTTATTGACTACTGCGTTAAGTCCTTCTCAGGTATTACCTCCTTTAATCCTTATGATGTGCCTCAAGGCAGGTTTTATTATTTTATAAATGTGCAAGCTCAGGTAATTTTTAAAAAGAGCATCCCCAGAGGCTCAATAATCAGTGTAATAATAATTCATTTGGAACGAAGAAGCAGGTGATTAAATGTCCTGTCCTCTTCTACTCTCTTCATTGTGTGTTTTGAATCACAGTATTTTGTAAGGAGATATTTTGTAAGGAGATATTTTGTAAGGAAATGATATTACCCAGAATCCCTGCCACCTTTATTTTCTGCTTTATTTGTGTATTCTTTACTTATACGTTCTAAAGATACTTTAAAGCTATTTACTATTATTTGCTATTTGATTAAAAACATTCTTTCTCAAACATAGTTTTGCTTTTTCTGTATTGATAAGATCTGAACCAATCCCTTATTTATTTATTTATTAAAAATTTTTTTTTTAATTTTTGTCTGCATCGGGCCTTAGTTGCGGCACGTGGGGTCTTCGTTGCTGCATGCTGGATCTTTCGTTGCGGCGTGCAGGCTCCAGAGCGCATGCGCTCAGTAGTTGTGGTGTGTGGGCTTAGTTGCCCCGCAGCATGTGGGATCTTAGTTCCCTGATCAGGGATCGGATTCGCATCCCCTGCGTTGGAAGTTGGATTCTTAACCACTGGACCACTAGGGAAGTCTCCCAATCCCTTTTTTAGATGATTGGTTTCCATTTAAATTGGAAATGTAATCCAGATTCTAAAACAAACAAGTTAAAATGAGTATTTCTTCTGTTACCAGAAATCAGGTTTGGAGGAAGGAGATGAGAGAAATACAGTTTTCTGAAATCTTGCTGAACCATATTTATTGTTATTGAATGGGCGTCCCTTAGACATTTTTGAGTTGAAATTGTCAAGGAGAACTAGGTGAATGGCTTGAGGGAGCAAGATGGTGCAGGTCTAAACCCTTTGCCAGCCAAGTGTTGTCCTAACCCAGAACTTAAGTGGAGCCAGTATTCTGGAGCCCCCTAACCTTCAGTTTCTTCATAAAACACTTTTGTATTCATTGATAGTATCTTCAAGAGAGGAAGTCTAACGCTTGGGTAACCTGCTGCCTTGTGGTACCTGTCAGTTTGCCTGCTCTCTTGGATTAACTGAAAGACAAAAGTCCTGACAGTTGCTGACTGAGCTGGCCATTACAGAGACCCCTATTTC
Organism: Balaenoptera physalus; assembly: GCF_965194825.1. Classification (NCBI taxonomy): domain Eukaryota; kingdom Metazoa; phylum Chordata; class Mammalia; order Artiodactyla; family Balaenopteridae; genus Balaenoptera; species Balaenoptera physalus. The sequence goes on along the minus strand of NC_138882.1, from coordinate 128,118,254 downwards.
ATCTCATTTCACTACTTAATTCCAATGGTGCATCTACAGCCTTGCTGTTAGGTGGTTACTGCACCTTAGTAAATCTTAACACTCAGCAGAAAACAGTCTAAATAAGACAAAGAGGATAAATACCTTGCTCTTCTAATTGTCTCACCTAAAAAGACCACAGTTTAAGGAATTATAAAATAGGCTCTTTGGAAATAAGTTGATTTCCTAAACTGAACTAATAATGAGCTATTCAGTGCAGTAAAAAAATCCAGTTGTCTTGTCATTTTAAATGTCCCATTCGTTCTCAGGATGAAAGGTTTGGCTGATAGTTTTCAACTTGAGAGTATCCTTAGAATTTTGCTCATGCTTATATGGGCTATTAGTGTTACATGGTACATGCATCCTGTCAGTAGGGGATAAAATTCTTTTAGTTCCTGACACTTATCTGCTATTAGGGGTATTTGATTAGACCAATAATAAGCTCATATCTCCTTGTGTTATAATGAACAACTTTCTTGTTTGTCTTTCCCATATGGTTGGGAGATCTTTGAGGGCAAAAATTATATCTTCTGAATTTTCCAATTAATTTTAAATTTCAACTTGAAATGCTTACTTGCAGCTAGGACTCTGTTGTTGGGTAAAAATGATGCAATGGATTTGGGGATTAAACTAGTTAGAGGTGCTGGGCTTAGCTGAAAATATCCTTTTCCCTGGCCCATGTGCCCCAGGGCTTCATCACACGCTGTGTCATGGGCCTCAGGCCATTGTCACTTTGACTCTTGGGCTTCACTCAGATGTGTTGGGGGTTATCTCAGCCTGCGGTGCCATCATTTTCATGATATTTGTAACCGCCTCCTTCCCTGATTATTCCTAATCCACTGTGGGTGTTTGCAATATTGTGATTTTGCCTATAAATGACTAAATGTATATTTTTCATATGTATTTAGTCTTCATTCAGGGTTCCTGGCTCACAGCTCCCCAAACCCTTGGAATTTCCTGAGCAATAAGAGCAATGGGATAATATCTGGTCTCTTGTCCTCAATTCTTGAGAATGATTCGGGGAAGGTGACTTTTGGATTCTACCCAAGGGCAGGAGCTGGTTGCTAGGACAACCAACCATGTGATTAAAGGGTTGGAACTTTCAGTATCACCCCCTGATTTTGGGGAGGGATGAGGGGCTGGAGATTAGCCCCACTGGCCAGTGATTTAGTTAATCATGAATATGTAATGAAGCCTCCATAAAAATCCCAAAGAACAGATTTTTGTCCTTTTTTCCCCCTTTCCAGGTTGGAGAAGCAGAATGTTTTTGTGCTGTTCCAAGCTCGTACTGCTTGCCATAGGACAGGCCAATAAATCAAGAGACGAGGTGTTGGGGCAGGAGTGGCGACTTTATTCAGAAAGCCAGCAGACCGAGAGGATGGCTGACTAGTGTCCCAGAGAACCATCTTCTCTGAGTTAGAATTCAGGCTTCTTTTATACTAAAAGAGGAGCGGGTAAAGCCCTGGTTCCCATCAGACTCTGGAGGGGAGTTAGTTTCTTCCTTCCTGCAGCCATTCACAGGTGGACCTGGTCAGGAGGTTTCCTGTGAGCTAAACAAAGGTATTTTAGCTTAATGCTCAATACATGGGCGGCAGGGTTCCCAGAGATGGGCCATTATGTGTAATTTAAGCCTGTAGGCAACATCCCTTTAGTGATTAACTTGTTCTTCTCTATTACAGCTCCAACACGCCAGGCTCCATGCTCCATGAGGACAGAAGCTCCTTTGTTTGGGACCTCGCTCGATATGTATCTTCATTTGGCTGTTGATTCATAACTTTTAATATCCTTTTATAATAAATCAGTAATCTGGTGAGCAAACAGATTTTCCCAAGTTTTGTGAACTGTTCTAGCAAATTAATTGAACCTGAGCAGGGGGTTGTGGGAACCTCTGATTTACAGCCAGTTGGTCTTCAGAAGTACGGGTAACAACATGGACTTGTGATTGGCATCCTGAGTTGGAAGGAGTTGTTGGAACTTCCAGTTTGCAGCCAGTTGGTAAGAAGCACAGGTAAAACTCTGGACTTGCAACTGGTATCTGAAGTGGAGGTTGGTCTTGTGGGACTGAGCCCTTTACCTGTGGAATGTGATTCTATCTTCAGATAGATAGTGTCAGAATTGAGTTGAATTCTCAGACACTCTGGCGGGGTCCAAGAATTGCTTGTTGTTTTGGGGAAACCTCCACACACATGCTGCAATTGAATCTGGGATCCCCTTTTCAGTGCTGAATATATGCTTGATGAATGAACAAGTGAGGGTGTGTGTGAATGCCTCAAATACCTCTTGTGCTGGCTTTTCAAGTTTCCCATCACAACAATCCCTCCTTTGGGATTTAAGCATTCTCTACGAAGACCTAAATGAAAATCCCTTAACCGAGAGAGACATCATTGTCTTTTGTGTCAGTGGAGGGCAGATCTTATAAAAACTGATACAGCTTGGAACAGAAATAATTTTTTTTTTTTTTTTAAAGAAATTCATGTTCTTTTATTTATTTATTTATTTATTTATGGCTGTGTTGAGTCTTCGTTTCCATGCGAGGGCCTTCTCTAGTTGCGGCAAGCGGGGACCACTCTTCATCGTGGTGCGCGGGCCTCCCACCATCGCGGCCTCTCTTGTTGCGGAGCACAGGCTCCAGATGCGCAGGCTCAGTAATTGTGGCTCAGGGGCCCAGCTGCTCCGCGGCATGTGGGATCCTCCCAGACCAGGGCTCGAACCCGTGTCCCCTGCATTGGCAGGCAGATTCTCAGCCACTGCGCCACCAGGGAAGCCCTGGAACAGAAATAATTTGATGGGAGAAAGGAGGCTGGAGGATTAGAGAGGCCCAAACTAGGGGTCCTTCCTCAGGGTGCCAAGCTAGGATGGCCTGCCGGTGGGGTCTCTGGGTGACTAGGGATAAGTAGGAGGACCCTGAGCCCTGGGGAAGTATATGATATTATTGAAAGAAGGAGAGCTAATGAGGACAGGAGGGGTAGCTAAAGACCAATCACTGGCTTTAAGATTTTGTGTAGGGAGACCAGTTCATCCTGCCCACATCAAAGCTTGTGTCTAATGAAATCATGAGTGCAGTGAAAATGAACTCACTTAATGCAGGGTCACTCGGTGGCCTATGAGAATCCCAACACCTAACTTACCCTCCATCTTAGGAACATGTATAAAGCAAGATCAAGGCCATTTTGGACATAGCTAATCAAAAAAAAAAAAACCCCAGAAAATACCCCCAATAGCTAAATTGTTAGTTTACTGGACACTCATAAACTAAAAGCTTGTTTGCTTTGCTGAATGTGGAGCAGATGTGATAAACAATAGAAATAGCTTGCACTTCATCATTTATAAAGCACCTTCATGTGCATCTTTTCAGTATTCCAATAAAGCAGGTCATTCAGTTGTTATCCCCCATTTACAGATAGGGACACTGAGGCTTGGAGAAGTATTTGACTTGTACACGTTTATGTGGCTGGTGAGTGGTGGAGGTTAAGATTAGACCCCAAGCCCTCCCTATCTGAGATCCATGTGTTCTTCTGTGCCAGCCTGCCTCAAACATTTCCCAGGAGAGCAGCTCAGGCTAAATTGCCCAGGGCCTTCTCTTGCCTTGCCATCCTGACCTAAACACTTGTAGGATTACTTCTTGTATTCAATTTTGACCTTGGTAAAGCTGTTTAAATAAAGGTGGTGAAAGTTTGGGCTGATAGAGAGTACGTATATTATGGCTTCTCTTTCCCAAATCTGGTATTTATTAAGGTTTTCCTGGCTGTAGCTGAGGTTATGATATTTACACAGTGTTTTGGTGTGCGGGCAGAAGCTGATTATAGTGACGAGAGGTATTTACACAGCTTGCAGGAATTTGGAGCCCTACTGATGTCTTGACCGTGTTGTGCTTCTCGGAAACAGAATTTGCTCATGGAAGTGTATGGGACCATTAGGTTGAAACTTGAGTGTTTCTAGCAGGCACTCTAGGGTACTCCACAAATCATGCAGGAGGAGGGAGCCCTCACCACTGCCTCACTATAGGGTCAGCTCTGCTTACTTTGAGTAATTATTATTATCATTATTTATTAATAATGGGTGCCACTTATTGAGTGCCATCTCTGCCAGGCACAGCGTTATATACCATATATACATTATCTTTATTCTGAAAGCCATCAGATAAAATAGGCATTGTCATCTCTATTTTATTGGTAATGGAATCAGAGAGGCTAACTTATACAGGTTCTAAAATTAAGTTGGTTTAAACTTGGTCTGTTTCACTCTTTCATCTGAAATGTTAGTAATGGATGATTATAAAAAGTTAAAAACATACTGAATTTTATTAATTCTTATACACTGCAGATGATAAAGACCATTCCTAGTGAATGTGTCTAATTTTGGGACTTCTCTTTTGGGAGCATGTTATTATTCCTCAGGCCTTCTACTCCAGGGGCGGTGGATATGTGTCTAGCTATATCTTTTCTTTGGTTGGGGGCAAGCAGGATAGTCCTGTGCAGCTCTGACCTTAGATGGGTCCCCTTAGCCCCCGCCCTTGATTTTGACTGGTTGAACTTTTCATTTTCTACTTCTGGATCAATGAATTGAAAGGGTTCATGCTTCTGCTAAAGGTAGATTTAGACCCAAAGGATTTATTTACCTTAGAGAATGCCCATCAGGTAGGCATACTGGCTCTTTAAATTAGTGTCTTAGAGTTGTTTGCAGTGACTGCTCTCCTGCTCTCCTATGTGAGTAATTTCTCTCAGGAAGTGGCTTGAGTCTTTGGGAACAGCTGGCTCCCTACAGCATCAGCATAGCTGGGCTTAGGAAAAGTTGTACTGGTCAAGCAGCTGTGGTGGAATGGACTTGACCTGGAATTAGAACTGGCCTAGGGCTCCAGCTTTACCAGGTAACCAGCTGTATGACTTTGGCAAGTTCACCTATCTTATTAGTGCGTCAATTTCCATAATTTAAACTTGCATATGAAACCCAAGTTTCAGTTGCTTGGATGACGGACCATGAATCCTCTGGTGCTCTGGAATGACCCTTAAAACACGTCTGTATAAAATATCTTGATTTCCTAACATATATAATGTAAGCATGTCATCGCCAGTATTTTTATTTGAGTAATTTTATTTTTTTGGTGGAGGGAACGGGAGAGCGTAGGTTTCTCCTGATGCAGGTTACGGTGAAGCCTGCTTCTCTCTCATCCCTCTTTAAGAAAAAATTTCTTGAAACTACACTGACACCAAACACTCATGAATGCTTGGGGGGCAGTGGAGAGGGTGTGGGGTCGTTACATTCCCAACATAGAGAAGCAAACAGCTTAAAATGGAATATTAGACATCATTATGTTCAAGTTCTCAGTGGCTCAAGCCACTGTTTCTTCCAGCACCTTCTTCCTTTATCCCATATCAGAGTAGCCCAAATCTGTGTCTACGCCTTCTTACAGGGGAATCCTAAAAATTTCTGTCAATTTATTATAAAGGTCAATTTCACTCTTTTCTGTTTAAACCTCTCCCTTCTGGGATCTGCCTGAGGTGAGGGTGTGAGGCTTACCTTAAAAATCAGACAAGTTCATTAAGGTTTTTCCCAACAGAGAAAGAGTCTAGTGCGTGGAAGAAGTTTTTTTGTCAGTTTGTTTTCATAGCTATCGGTTCAGTCTATGAATATATTCGATCTCCCTACAGCCTGTGCTCCACACAGCAGGCAAAGTGATTGTTCTAAACACAAGTTAGATTGTGTCTCCTTTCCCTAAAACTATTCACAGTAAAATCCAGAGTTCCTAATATGGCCTTCAGGGCCCAAAGTGCAGCTGCCGCAGGTTCCCTCTCTGGCCTCTGAGTGGCCATGACCTTCCCCCTCTGACCTCTGACCGGCCATGACCTTCCCTCTCTGACCTCTGAGCGGCTATGACCTTCCCTCTCTGTGCTCCGGCCACAGTGGCTTCTAGGGACCAGCCAAGCTTCTTACACCTCAGGGCCTTCACAATTCCCTGAGAGCCAGCCTGCAGATTCCCCTCGCTTCTTTCAGGTCTCTGGTTAAATGTCTTGGAATCAGGGAGGCCTGCTTTGAAAAATTGCACCCTTTCACAGTTCCTCTACTCTGACATGTTATTATTAAATCATTTGTATAATTATATGGTTACTTTTTGTTTTCCTGCATTAGAATGAAAGCTCTAAGAGTATAGTTTTGTTACTTTTTTCTGGCTTAGCGCTCTTTCCACATCTCCAGTAATAGTGCCTTGCACTTGGTAAGCCCTTGATAATTACTTATCTATTTATTTATTTATTTTATTGGGGGGTATAGTTGCTTTACAATGTGGTGTTAGTTTCTGCTGTACAAAGAAGTGAATCAGCTATATGTATACATATATCCCCTCCCTCTTGGACCTCCCTCCCCTCCACCATCCCACCCATCTAGGTCACCACTGAGCACTGAGCTGATCTCCCTGCGCTATACAGCAGGTTCCCACTGCTATCTGTTTTACACATGGTAGTGTATATATGTCAATCCCAATCTCCCAATTCATCCTACCCCCCTCCTGCCCTATGTCCACACACCTGTTTTCTATGTCTGTGTCTCTATTCCTGCCCTGCAAATAGGTTCATCTGTACCATTTTTCTAGATTCCACATATATCCGTTAATATACGATATTTGTTTTTCTCTTTCTGACTTACTCTGTATGACAGACTCTAGGTCCATCCATCCCAATGGTCCATTGGGTCCATGTCTCTACAAATGACCCAATTTCATTCCTTTTTATGGCTGAGTAATATTCCTTTGTATATATGTACCACTGTTAGAACACTCCCTAACACCATACACAAAAATAAACCCAAAGTGGGTTAAAGACCTAAATGTAAGACTGGACACTATAAAACTCTTAGAGGAAAACATAGGAAGAACACTCTTTGACATAAATCACAGCAAGATCTTTTTTGACTCACCTCCTAGAATAATGAAAATAGACACAAAAATAAACAAATGGGACCTAATGAAACTTAAAAGCTTTTGCACAGCAAAGAAAACCATAAGCGAGATGAAAAGACAACCTCGAAATGGGAGAAAATATTTGCGAACGAAGCAACTGATGAGATTAATCTCCAAAATATACAAACAGCTCATGAAGCTCAATATCAAAAAAAACCCAACCCAATCAAAAAATGGGCAGAAGATCTAAACAGACATTTCTCTAAAGAAGACATACAGATGGCCAAGAGGCACATGAAAAGATGCTCAACATCACTAATTATTAGAGAAATGCAGATCAAAACTACAATGAGGTATCACCTCACACTGGTCGGAATGGGCATCATCAAAAAATCTACAAACAATAAATGCTGGAGAAGGTGTGGAGGAAAGGGAACCCTCTTGCACTGTTGGTGGGAATGTCAAATGATAACAGCTTCTGTGGAGAAAAGTATGGAGTTACCTTACAAAACTAAAAATAGAACTACCATACGACCCAGTAATCCCACTACTGGGCATATACCCTGATATGTATTTATTGATTGAATGAATAAATGAATGAATGTATTTAGCCAACAGATATTTCTTCAGCACCTACATGTGCCAGAGCCTGTGATATCTATCTTTGAAGATTATACTGTGAGAATTTGTTATGCAAAGATCCTCCCTTAAATGCAGTGTTCCCAAATGGAAAGCATTATTACTTCAAATTCCCCAGCTCCTCTTTCATTTTCTCCTGACTTCTAGGTTCCCAAGGGGCCCATTGCTCTATGTCAGGAATTGGTAAACTTTTTCTGTAAAGGGCCAGACGGTAAATATTTTAGGCTTTGTGGGCCATACTTTCTCTGTCTCAACTATTCGGCTTGGCTATTGCAGCATGAAGCAGCTATAAGCAAGAGGTAAGGAATGAACATGACTGTGTTCCAACAAAACTTTGGCTCGCAATCTGCTAACCTCTTCTGGAAAGAAAAAAAGCTCTTTCACAAATCAACTCAAAATTTGTTAGGGCACAGTGTGATACCTTTCTTACAGTAATTGCCATTTTAGGGGATCCTGAGGGAGAAGGTTTCATTTAACACAGACCAGTGACTAGTAGTGGAATTTGAGGGATCAGCAAATTGGCAGAAGGGAGATCAATTTGGGGGAAAAGGAATTTTCCTAGCCAACTTTAAACTGTATTTATTACGCTTGAGTTAGGCCCTGTTCCTCGTTAAGAGGATAGTTAATCTAAAGAGATTTAAAACAGAAAACAAATGGCACAGTAACCAAATCATTCTAACTTCCACTACGTTCAAAGTGGTGTGAAAAGTAAGTGTTCTTTCATGACCAGATTTTAATACATTTACTAGTGATGATCTGTGCCATCTGAAAACTGTAGGGTCTCATTTGCCAGGATTGTTGTACATCTTGTAGGAAGTGTATTTCTAAAGATAAGCCTGGATTACCACCCTGGTGCTGAGAAGCTATATCTCAGGTTCAAGTTCCAAACTGTCTTGTGGTTTATTTCTCAGGGCTTTATTTGCCACCAAAGCTGTCTTTGGTGAGCATACTTGTTAACAGTGCTGAATTTCTGAATCTGCAGATTGGCTCAAACCTTTGTAGCCGTAGGAGAAATTGTATTAATTTAATTGTTAGGCTATGGGCAAGTCAGTGTGTTCCATGTGTTCGCTTCTTTATGCCAACTCTGTTAATTTCAAACATACTGATATCTGGCTGGGCCAGAACCAATTTTGGGCTACTCATTATGTATGTGTATATGTGCAGTGTTTCTTTTACAAAAAATACTAAGGGGAAAAAGAGCTGATGAGTCAAAGTATTTCACAAAACCGAGTTTCCACATATAGATTACAGAAAAAATGTGCCTCATTAGTAAGATGCTATTGTATTCTGGTAACCAAAATTAAAAACATATTTAGGAAACATTCCATTGGTTTTTCAGGATTCTAATTTCAGTCTGGACTATGCATTATTTTTTAAAAGAAATTTTAGTGTTTATTCTTCTTGAATGATGATCAACTTTTAAGATAATGTTTCCTGATGGAACGTTGAATGGTAATGTCAGGCCACTGTATAGATTTGGTTTCTTTGGTTTGATACAGAATGGATTTTCTTATAACAAGGCTGAGTGAAAACACATTCAGAAGCTTACATCTAGTAGGAAACAGAGAGACAAGAAAGGCTGTGCAAGGGTGGGTGGCCAGGATGGCAGAGTAGGAAGAACCTGAGCTCACCTCCTTCGCTGGGAACACCACATTACAACTACTTACAGAGCAACTATCCATGAGAACGACCTGAAGACTAGCAGGAAAGATTTTCCACAACTAAAGATATAAAGAAGGAACCACAATGAGATATGTAGGAGGGAGAGAGACGCACTATAGTCAAGACCCACACCCCTGGGGTGGGTGACCCACAAATGGGAGGGTAATCACAATTGCAGAGGTTTTCCTCAAGGAGTGAGGGGCCTGAGTCCCACATTGGGTCGCCCAGCCTGGGGGTTCTGCTCTGGAAAGATGAGCCCCTAGAACACCTGGCTTTGATGGCCAGTGGAGATTGCATACGGGAGAGCCAGTTGGCTATAGGAAACAGAGACTCGGATCTTAAAGGGTGCACACAAAATCTCGCATGCTCTGAGACCCAGGGCAGAGGCAGGAATTTGAAAGGAGCCTGCGTCAAACTTACTTGTTAATCTTGGAGAACCTCCTGGAGACGCAGGAGGCCACTGGGACTCCCTTCGGGGATATAGACTCTGGCAGGAACCATTTTTGGGAGCTCATTCTACCACAAGGACACTGGTGCTGACAAACTCCATTTTGGAGTCTTCCCTCTAGCTTATTAGCATCTGGGGCTTACTCACCCAACAGCTGGTGGAAACTAAGACTCTTACCCCGTGCAAAGGCTGCACAGCCAGCAGCCCTGGGACACTGCCTTGCCCACTAGCGGGCTGGCACCAGCCCTGGCCCCATCTGCCACCTTCCAGGCATGCACCCAACTTACTGGGACCTGGCCCCATCCACCAGCAAGTTGGCATCAGTCTCAGACCCCCTGAGCTGCACAGCCAGTGGTGCTGGGACCCAGCCCTGCCCACCAATGGACTGACAGCCACTGCACGAGGCAGTGCCTGGCAGCCAACAGGGCTAGGCACCAGCTCCGCCCACCAGTATACATACAGGAGTCGCCCCCACCACAACAGAAGGGACTATACAACCCACAGAGGGGCCCCCTACAGCATATAGCTCTGGCGACCAGAAGGGAGTGTGCTGCTGGGTCCCATAGGACATCTCCTACGAAAAGCCACTTCTTCAAGTTTGGGAAGCATAACCAACCTACCTATACATAGAAATAAACACAGAGAATTAGGCAAAATGAAGAGAAAGAGGAATATGTTCCAAACAACAGAACAAGACGAAACCTCATAAAAAGAAATAAACAAAGAGGAGATAGCAATCTACCCAATAAGGAGTTCAAGGCAATGGTCATAAAGATGCTTAATGAACTGGGGAGAAGAATGGGTGGACACAGTGAGAATTTCAGCAAAGAGTTAGAAAATATAAAGGACAAAACAGCTAAAGAATATGATAAGTGAAATAAAAAATGTACTAGAAGGAATCTACAGTAGATTAGATGATACAGAGGAATGATCAGTGCTCTGGAAGACAAAATAATAGAAACTATCCAAGCTGAACAGTAAAAGAAAAAAGAATGAAAAGAAATGAAGATAGTTTGAGACTTCTGAGATAACATCAAGTGTACTCCCATTTGCATTGTAGACATCCCAGAAGGAGAAGAGAGAGAGAGAAAGGGGCAGAGAACTTATTTGAAGAAATAATAGCTGAAAACTTTCCTAACCTCGGAAAGGAAACAGACATCCAGGTCCAGGAAACACTAAGAGTCCCAAACAGGATCAACCCAAAGAAATCCCCACCAAGACACATTATAATTAAAATGACAAAAATAAGAGAGATTCTTAAAAGCAGCAAGAGAAAAGAAACAAGCAATGTACAAGGGAATATCCATAAGACCATCAGCTTACTTTCAACAGAAGGTTTGCAGGCCAGAATGGTAGATACATTCAAAGTAATGAAAGAACCTACAATCAAAAATACTCTAATCAGCAAGGCTATCATTCAGATTTAAGGGAGAGATAAAGGGTTTTACAGATAAGTGAAAGCTAAAAGAGTTCAGCACCACTAAACTGGTTTTACAAGAAATGTTAAAGGGACTTCTCTAAGCAGAGAAGAAAAGGACACAACTAGAAATATGAAAATTATGAAAGGAAAAATCTCATTGGTAAAGGCAAATATTCAGTAAAGGTAGTAAATCAACCACTTATAAAGCTGGTCAAAAGGTTAAAAGACAAAAGTAGTAAAATCATCTATATCGATAATAAGAAGTTAAAGGAAACACAAAGCAAAAAGATGTAAAATATGATGTCAAAAACGTTAAACATGGTGGGGTGAGTAAAAATGCTGCGTTGTTAGAATGTGTTCAAACTTAAGAGATCATCAGCTTAGAATAATCACATGTATTTATATGTTGTTATATATGAATGTCCTGGTAACCACAAACCAAAAACCTATAATAGATACACATACAAAAAAGAGAAAGAAGAAGGAAAACATAGTCAGTATACTGTTTGACATTGGTCTTAGCAATATAGTTTTTGGATATGTCTCCTCAGGCAAGGGAAACAAAAGCAAAAATAAACAAATGGGACTAAAAAGCTTTGCATGGCAAAAGAAACTATCAACAAAACTTAAAGTCAGCCTACTGAATGGGAGAAGATATTTATAAATGATATATTCAATAAGGGGTTAATATCCAAAAATATATAAAGAACCCATAAAACCCAACAGCAAAAAATCCCCAAACAACCTGAATAAAAAATGGGCGGAGGACCTGAATCAATTTTTTTTCAAAGAAGACATATAGAAGGCCATCAGACACATGAAAAGATGCTCAACATCACTAATCATCAGGGAAATGCAAATCAAAACCACAATGAGATATCACTTCATAACTGTCAGAATGGCTATCATCAAAAAACAAAATGAAACAAAAAACCAAACAAAAAAACCCCCAAAAAAACCAAAAACCAAAAAAACCCCAACAAATAAAAAGTGTTGGTGAGGATGTGGATTGAATGGAACCCCTGTGCTCTGTTGATGGGATTGTAGATTGGTGCAGCCGCCATGGAAAACCGTATGAAGTTTCCTCAAAAAATTAAAAATAGAACTACTATATGATCCAGCAATTTCACTTATGGGTATTTGCCTAAAGTGGGTATTTTCCTGAACCCCTATGTTCACTGCAGCATTATTTACAATAGCCAACTTAGGGAAGCAACCTTAGTGTCCATCAATAGATAAATGGATAAAGAAGATGTGAGATACACACATGTACACACACACACAGAAAAATATTCCATAGCCATAAAAAATTAAACCTTGCCATTTGTGACAGCATGGATAGATCTACAGGGTATTATGCTAACATAAGTTAGACAAATACAGAATGATCTCACATGTGTGTAGTCTAAAAAAAACAAAACATGTCAATTCCAAACTCCCTAACTATGTACACACTGCTGTATTTAGAATGGATAACCAACAAGGACCTACTGTATAGCACAGAGAACTCTGCTCAATATTCTGTAATAGCTTAATTGGGAAAAAGAATTTGAAAAAGAATAGATACATGTATATGCATAACTGAATCACTTTGTGGTACACCTGAAGCTAACACAACTTTGTTAATCAACTGTACTCCAATATAAAAGAAAAAGTAAACAAAACAAAACAAACAAACAAAATGAAAAAAAGACTAATAATACAAAGAACAAATGGGTGAATGCCAGAGGGGAGGGGGGCTGAAGGGTGAGGAAATAGGTGAAGGGAATTAAGAGGTACAAACTTCCAGTTATATAATAAATAAATCACAGGGATGTAATGTACAGCATAAGGAATATGGTTAATAATATTGTAATAACTTCATATTGGGACAGATGGTTACTAGACATTGCGGTGATCACTTCATAATGTATGCAAATGTCAAGTAATTATGTAGTACACCTGAAACTAACATAATACTGTACTTCAACTATATTTCAATTGAAAAAAAAAGAAAGGCTGTGCCAGAAAGGAAACTTTATTCTGGAACATTGTCCTGTCCAGTCAGAGAGGGCAAAATGGGGAGAGGTGGAGAGGGCATTTTATGGAAGAAAATTACCTTCTTACCTTAAATAATATTGGTAATGAGTTATTTCAGATAGTTATAATGTTTTCTGTTGGTCTGGGATTTTGTTTTTGGCTTGTTGCATTGTTCCTTACTAGGATAAGAATATTTTCAATATTAGTGCCTGGGAAAGAAATTTCTACATATATCTGGTGATAAGATTACACATATATACACTTCAAATAGGAGTTTATCCATCAGACTGATTACTCGCCACATCTCAAATTGTTTTAATTTCTTCCTCCTCCTCCCTTTTGCCTTCTTCCCCCTCTCCTCTCTTTCTCCTCATTTTTGCTTGAATCTATTATTAAACATAGTGACATTAGACAAATATTTAGTTTAAAATGAGATTTTATGTAACAAGACAATTCACATAATGTGGACATTAAATGCAAAGCCAAACAGTTTGGTTAACATGAACGCATGTCCTTCTCATTTCTAGAATAAGATGTATTTACGTAAAGCCCTGATTGTTTTTTCCTTTAAAATCCAAGTAAGCTCTATTATGTTAGTGTCAGCAGATGGGTTTAATTTGAGTGATTTTTCACTTTGGAACACCTCATGTGTTTTTCTGGGAGCCAAAAATGAGAGTGATCTCATAGAAGGGATTCCATAAATGATACTCGTTAGGGTTTTTTAAGAACTTGAGTGGCTATGCCCTGTTGATAATAAGATTAGAAACTAAGCAATAATCTAACATTATCAAAAACCCTACCAAAACTCTTTTTCATATCTCTGGATATTATGATGTAAGAGCTAAATCAACTATTTTGACTGACATGTTATTTGGAATATAAATTTAGGGCAGTTTTTTTTTTGCCAAGTCTAATTATGCATATTTCAAATTACACATATTTTAAATAATACATTACTTTTATTTTGATTTAGAGATTTAACAACATTTTCATCTTTATTATTTAATTTGCTGATCATGTTAACCTCCTGAGATGGGCATATTATCCCTGGTTTACTGGAATGGCACGCAGTCCCCAAAGGTTAATCCAATCCCTGGTGAGTGGGAGTGAAATTAGACTTGGAAACCAGAGAATTGACACATGTGACCACTAGATTTTGACTTTGGGCACATGCTGTGTGAATTTGTGAGTTTTACTTCAGAATGAATACAAAGTGGTGGCTTCTGTAATCTAGACTTAATCTAATGGAAACATTAGAAATAGGTAAAATACGACATTCCATGTGTGGACAGTCACTTAACATGAGATACTACTAAAAGTTAAAATTTTAAAAAATGCTGATATATTATCTTCCTTACTTTAGCAAAACAAAGAAAAATAGTTTCAGTTAAACTTTCCACATTGAAAACTATTTGTGGAATCATGTTGTTGATATTACGTCTGCAGCTATGCATGGTAGATATTACTTCTGTGCACTGGCATCTGATTCTTACCTTTTCCCTCTGGCCACGTGGGCGGCACAGTTCCTTGGGAAGGAACTGTCCCAATAGTATGGCCATGTGGCCTGCTATTGCCAATGAAACATGAGGTAAGGGGCCGTCTGGGGGGGATGTATTTACGAGTCGGGTGTGTTTGTGCACGCTCTCTTCCCTTCACTTTGGCAGTCGTGGAGATACATGTTGAGATGGAGGTGCTATTACACTGAAGCAGCCAGGAGTACCCAGCCAACACATGGGGACCAGGTGCCCTGGAGAGTACTCTGCACCAGCCATGGACTCTGTTTGAACAAGAAATAAACTTGTATTGTCTTAAGTCCCTGGAATTTTGGTTGCTGTGGCAACCTAGTGTGTCCTGATCAATTAAAAGTGAAACTGAGCTAACAGCTTTTTCAATTTCCAAAAGATTCCAACTGGCAGTGGAGTGCAATTACCCCGTTCAAGCATGCCATTTTCCTTCCACACCACTCTCAAAAGCAATATTTTCGAGTAACGTGTGATCATAATATCATAGAGTTATTGAATAATAAATTTGTAGAGAGTCTAGAATCATGAAGACAAGTTGTTCAAAATGTCTTTTAAATTATATTTTCCAGTGAGGTCAAGCCAATTAGTTTACTTTTGAGAATTAAAAAAAATATCTAATCAACCCATCAATCACATTTTACCATTAATTACCAACAACATCTGTTTTAAGGTAACGTATATATGTCAGTGAACTAGCTCAAAGCTTATTGACTATATATATAATATACACATATAAAATACATGTGCACACACACATTTCAGTGTTGTAAAAGTTATGACAATTTTATAACTTTTCTTATAATATACAGAGTGCTATAGAAACAAATTACCATTTTAGGGGTTTGTTGCCTTTCAGAGGTGAGGTAGCAAAGTGGATCGTAAACTCCACGCTGGCAGTGATGATACACATATATATTTCTTCAGCTCTGTATCCCTGAAGCCTATAGTGCCAGGCCTGTAGGTGGGGCTTAGTAAATATTTGTAAATGAGTAAACCAATGCCAGGAATTCGAGTGGTTCTACCCACAGAAAGTGACAGATGCAGTCACTGCCTACAGGTGACTCTCACCTTTCTAAAACACCTGGGAGGTGAGATGGCAGAAAAGCGCAATCTGTGGCTGGGTTGTTTGTTGAGCACTGGGATAAACCCGAGTCGGCGGTAGGAAAAGCATTGCATTTAGAGTCACAGGATCTGGGTTCACATTTCTGTTAATCAATTCACTACCTTGGGAAAATTAGTTGACTCCTTTGGGACTCAGTTTTCTTCTAATAGAAGGGGTCTAGTAAACTATCTCACAGGATTTGAAACTTGGGATCTACCTGGAATCCCTTGGAATTATATGCAATTTTGGGGTGAGCATATGTATATATGTGCTTTTCCAGGCTTGAGAGTCAATAGCTTGCCTCATTCTCAAAGGGGTTAATGAGCCAAAAAGATTAACAACAACGGATACAAACCCGATGTTATCAAGCTTCTAAAGCCCAGGGCAGCAAGAGCAGAAGTTGGGACTTTTATCTCCAAACACCCATTTATCTCATTTTGTATGCTTCGTGGCTAGTCCCAAGGACCAGTTTTAAATGTAGAACAGGAAAGTCAGTATAAATCATCAATGATCTGTAGTGTGCACGAGTCTTTACCGATATCTTATTGTGGAGACAGGCAATGCAATTAATTCCTTGAGTTGCTTTGGAGACTGATTCAGAGCTGTGTGACTTGAATTAGCTGGGCCCTTAGCACCTGGTCCTCCAAGGCTTCCAGGTTTGGGGCAGCTCTTGTTTCCCCCCACTCCTAACCAGTTGGCATCTATGCTCACGCTGCCACCTGCGTGAACCCAGGTGTTCTTTTCCCCTCTCAAGGATGAGCTCATGCTTGTCCCATGAAGAGAGAGGTGGATGGAACTCTACACTAGGAGCAGAGCTCCAGGGCATACCCACCCAGCTCTGCTCCAGCCTGTCCGTGTCACGGGCAGCTTCAAGAAAGGGGACCCTGAGGCCCCTACTGACCCTGTGACCTGTGACCTCCAACGGGCTCCAAAGTGACATTTGCTGATGTTTGCCAAGCCTCTTGCCTGAATTAAAAATGTAATCCTAGCAACAAAACTGTGAAGTAGACAACCTTCTCCCTTCTCCAGAAAAGAGGGCTCAGAGTACTTAACTGATTTGTCACAGGTTGTAACTGCAGGGCCAGAAAGCAAACGTTAGCTTTCCAACTCATGTCTGGGACCCTCTGCCCTGAAGCCTGGCTCTTTCTTCATTTAATAGTCTTGAACCTTTTTCTTTAAGTGTAAAACAGTAATAATGATGTCCATGTCACAAATTGTTGTGGGGATGAGTGCTGTGTGTGTAAAAAGGCTTTGTGAAGAAGGGAAAGGCCCATCTCTACACAGGGATTAACCTGCTATCTGTCCCTATCATAGAGGAGTTTATTCCAACAGCCATCTAGGAACAAGAATGGGAACTTGTGGGAATATGAACACTTGGGACAAAGATACAGCTATTAGAAGAAAGGAAAAGGGTGCTTTTATGGGAGAGAGAGGTTTTCAGTTTTTACCTAATTAAAAATCTCACCTAGGCTTGGCACCGATAGGAAACAAGAAGAACATTTCAGTTGCTACCTTGAACTGAAGGTTAACTCTTCCTGCCTTATGCGTATGGGCCTAAGCTCCACCGAGGCAGGAGGACCTCAAGAGTGCCTGACTTGGGTCTAAAAACATTACCTCCTACATGTGGAGCTAACATGGGGGTGGTGGGCAGGGCTGATATTTCCCAAACGCAGGTTTGTCAGTCCCTCCTTTTCCCACTTGAGAAAGCATTTCTGCCACCCTGATTTGGGCTTAACCATACCTGCTCTTCCACTGGGGGTTAAATTGTATTAAAATCCAAAACAATTTTTTACCACTGTTTCTGCCTGGATCTTTGAGCAAAGCTAAGGCCACAGAGTGCTGACGGGACTGCGAGAGAAAATAGTAAACCTCACTTGACCTCAGAAAAACACTCACTGTCTCCATTTGGATCTGTATGAACAGAGAGGCCAAAATCATAAGTATGAAAATGTTTCCAGACTCACTGCCCTGCCCCAGCCCTCTGTATTCCCCAGTCTAGTGTGGACTTGTTCTTAGATTTTTGTGATTTAGAACCAGAGAATTGGCAGGGAGGGGTAAATTGGGGGTGCGGGGTGTGGGGAGAAGAGACAGATAGACCATGTGGGCTAAGAGGTGATGAGGGAGAGCTTTGGGGCAACTGGAGAATGAGAAGGTGTGAAACAATTTGAGGACCCCGAAGAAAGAGATATGAGAAGTGTCGTTATGTAATTATTTTAATGTCCTTTTCTGCTAATCCCATCATCTCTATAATTTCTGGATCTGTTTCTATTGTTTGAGTTTTCTTCTGTGTGTCATATAGTACTATTTTTTTTTATTATGCAAGTTTCAGGTGTACAACACTGTAATTCGACATCTGTATACACTACAAGGTAATCACCCTCAAAAGTCTAGTTACCATTCGTCACTGTACAGTTGATCCCCTTCACCCCAGCCCCCTTTCTCCCTGGTAAACGTATTACTGGCATTTTTTGATTGGGTGCCAGACTTTGGGAGTTTTATGTCATTGGGTGTTAGCTTTGGTTATATTCCTTTCAGTGGTGTCACACTTTGCTCTGGTATGAAGCTAAGTTACTTAAAGTAAGTGTGATCTTTTTGAGGCTTGCTTTTAAGCATTACTAGGGCAGACCAAAAGCTGTATCTAGTCTAGGGCTAATTTAGTCTCACTACTGAGGTGATACCTTTCTGAAGGCTTTACACAATACCTTGCCTATTAGGACATCTTTCCATTCTGGCTGGTGGGAACACAAAATATTCCCAGCCCTGTGTGAGTTCAAGGAATTGTTTGGTCTATTAGTTCTTCGCCTGGCCTGGGGCAGTTTCATTTCATGCATGCTGAAATGGTCACATTGTAATTGTCCAGATTGGAATAGACTCCTCTGCATTCTCTCTTTGCAGCTCTCTTGTCTTTGGGGAGCTTCTCCTACACATTCTAGCTTCCTTGGCCTCCCTGTATTTTAATCTCTGTCTCCTCAATCCAGTGATACCATTGATCTCTGTCTGGGTCACACATGCTCTGTGCTGCAGCCTGGAACTTCTTCTAGGACCTATCTCATCTGTTTCTCTTTTCCCAGGGATCAAGTCTCATGCTGAAAATCATTTTTTCCCATATATTTTGTTTGATCTTCTAGTAGTTTAAGGTGGAAGGGTAAACTGGTCCCTGTTACTCCGTCTTGGCAGGAAGTGACAGTTTCTGACATGTTGATTTCTGATTGATGTCTAAGAGTAATGTGTTTCTTCACGAATATTCTAAGAATTTGTTTCTTAAACATATAAACAAAGGCCTGCCATGAAAATAACCTGTTTTCTATTTCTTTCCAGGTCTAAACTCCCCACAGTGAAACATTTTTCTTCTGAGTTGAGTAATTTTTTTTTTTTTAAAGAATGAGGTTTTAGGAAGATCTGCAGAAAAGCAGATTGAAAGAGTAGAAATTCAATCTGACAGTCGCTGGCTTCTTGAAACAAGTACCTCTAACCAATAATTTGTTTTCACTGCAGAGTACTTTTTCCTGCAAGATCTACATTTGTTATAAAATGTATTAACGAACAAATGCAGGCCCCTCATATACCTCTTAGTTTATCCAAATATTGCCCTCCTGTGTTATTACACTCTATTAACAAGAAACAACCTAACCTGTCAAATGTGAAATCATTTTCATTTTATGTGTTCACTGACTATGAAAGAATTGAAATGAACTATCAATTACAAACCAACAGCTTTCTAATTACTGTAGTCCCATGTAATAGTTATTTGTACCAGTAATTCCACCTCTTGTTGAGTCTAGAGTAAGGAGCAATAAATAGAGTGACAGGTTCTGAAGCAGCAATTTCTGTCCAGATGCCCACATTGCAGGTGTATGTTCTGAAACTGGAATGAATCATTGCTAAAGATTGAAGCTTAAAGCACATCCCTATGAAACATTACTTTTTCTACTGAGCCATTTTAGAAACAATTTTCATGGAATCCAATCTTTCTGCCCTGGTTAGTTTTATACAGAAATTTCAGAGTGAAAAAAATTCACTTTTGATATAGTTTTGAAGAAATTTCAGATTAGAAAGGGATTATAATTTCACTGAGGAATGAGGACAAAGGAAAGCTTTATGGGCCAGACACACAAAACTGTCCTTCATTTACTTGTCAAATGTGTATTGAGGGGTCCACTGAATTTGAGTCACAGTGCTGACACAGGGGAATTAAAACAAAGAAGCAAACCAACCTTACTTTCTCAAAGAAAAGTGACTATTTTGAATTTCATTGTTATCGGCATTATTTAATATTAAACAGTATTTTTTTCTCCATTGATTTATAGAACACCATAGAACAGAGGGTAATTCTTCATTCTATGACAAAAACTGATCTTCAAGGTTTTGTTTTCAACTACCACTACTACGTTAATTTTGTCTTTTAAAAAATCTCTACAAGAAGAAGAATTCTTTTCCGTTAGCCATGCTTGTAAAAAATTTAGGACTACATTTAGTGTTCAAATAAAAGCTGCATTGTATAACAATACTTTTTAGATTTTCAATTAAGGTACTAGGGGTACCTTAGTATTGTTTGGCAGGGTTCTGCTGGGTTGTGTTAAGTTCACTTTCTATATTGTCCTTAAGTTTTTGGATCTTGATCTCATCTCTGACTGCTTGGTTTTGACCTAGACTCCATTTCTCTGGCTTTCTGTCTGCTTGACTGTTCCAGTTTGAGTCCTAGCTCAATTAAACTCTTTTGGCTCTTGGACCTTCTGCATCACTTCCCAGTCGATGGTTTCCTCACTCTTGGCACAGAATTTTCTTTGGATGACTATCCTGGTGGTGACTCATTCTCCTACTCCACCCACCACTGGGTCTTTGGCACAAGCCTGAGAAAATATAGCTGTGCATCTAGAGGGAGTCTGCAGATCGACCAGGTAAATGCCTGTAGCTACTTTCTTCCAAAAGGGGTTTGCTACTTACAGTAATTATTTTTTTAACATCTTTATTGGAGTATAATTTTTTTACAATGTTGTGTTAGTTTCTGCTGTATAACAAAGTGAATCAACTATATGCACATGTATATCCCCATATACCCTCCCTCTTGAGTCTCCCTCCCACCATCCCTATCCCACCCCTCTAGGTGGACGCAAAGCACCGAGCTGATCTCCCTGTGCTATGCGGCTGCTTCCCACTAGCTATCTATTTTACGTTTGGTAGTGTATATATGTCAATGCCACTCTCTCACTTTGTCCCAGCTTACCTTTCCCCCTCTCTGTGTCCTCAAGTTCATTCTCTACGTCTCTGTCTTTATTCCTGTCCTTGAGCATATTCTTTTAATATCACACCTCTCCCTGCATTGGGAGCACGAACTCTTAGCCACTGGACCACCAGGGAAGTCCCTTGTGATGAGAACTTTTAAGATTTACTATCTTAGCAATTTTCAAATATGCAGTACAATATTATTAGCCACCATGCTGTATATTACATCCCCATGACTTATTTTTTATAACTGGAAGTTTGTAACTTTTGACTCCCTTAACTCTTCTTTCACCCTCCACCCCTGCCTCAGGCAACCACCAATCTGTTCTCTGTATCTATGAGTTTTTTTTTAAATTATTTTATTCAAGTATAGTTGATTTATAATGTTGTGTTAATTTCTGCTGTACAGCAAATTGATTCCATTATACATATATATATATATACATTCCTTTTAATATTCTTTTCCATTATGGTCTATCACAGGATATTGAATATAGTTCCCTGTGCTATACAGTAGGACCTTGATTTTTATCCATTTTATGTTTAATAGTTTGCATCTGCTAATCCCAAACTCCCAATCCATCCCCTCCCTCCCCTCTCCCCTTTGGTAACCACAAGTCTGTTCTCTATATCTGTGAGTCGGTTTTGTAGATAAGTTCATTTGCATCATATTTTAGATTCCACATATAACTCATATCATATGGTATTTGTCTTTCTCTTTCTGACTTACTTCACTTAGTATGATAATATCTAGGTCCATCCATGTTGCTGCAAATGGCATTATTTCATTCTTTTTAATGGCTGAGCTGTACTCCATTGTATATATGTACCACATCTTCCTTATCCATTCATCTGTCGATGAGCATTTAGGTTGTTTCCATGTCTTGACTACTGTGAATAGTATTGCTATGAATATAGGGGTGCATGTGTCTTTTTGAATTATAGTTTTGTCTGGAAATATGCTAAGGAGTGGATTGCTGGATCATATGGAAAGTATAGTTTTAGTTTTTATATCTATTTTTTTATTTTTATTTTTTAACATTTTTGTTGGAGTATAATTGCTTTATAATGGTGTGTTAGTTTCTGCTTTATAACAAAGTGAATCAGCTATACATATACATATATCCCCACATCTCTTCCCTCTTGCGACTCCCTCCGACCCTCCCTATCCCACCCCTCTAGGTGGTCACAAAGCACCGAGCTGATCTCCCTGTGCTATGCGGCTGCTTCCCGCTAGCTATCTATATTACATTCGGTAGTATTTATAAGTCCATGCCAATCTCTCACTTCGTCCCAGCTTACCCTTCCTCCTCCCTGTGTCTCCAAGTCCATTATCTATGTCTGTGTCTATATTCCTGTCCTGCCCCTAGGTTCTTCAGAACCACTTTTTTTTTTTTTTTTTTTTTTTTAGATTCCATATATATGTGTTAGCATACGGTATTTGTTTTTCTCTTTCTGACTTCACTCTGTATGACAGACTCTAGGTCCATCCACCTCATTACAAATAACTCAAATTTCCTTTCTTTTTATGGCTGAGATATATTCCATTGTATATATGTGCCACATCTTCTTTATCCATTCATATGTCAATGGACATTTAGGTTGCTTCCATGTCCTGGCTATTGTAAATAGTGCTGCAATGAACATTGTGGTACATGACTCTTTTTGATTTATGGTTCTCTCAGGGTATATGCCCAGTAGTGGGATTGCTATCATATGGTAGTTCTATTTTTAGTTTTTGAAGGAACCTCAGTACTGTTCTCCATAGTGGCTGTAACAATTTACATTCCCACCAACAGGGCAAGAGGGTTCCCTTTTCTCCACACCCTCTCCAGCATTTATTGTTTGTAGATTTTTTGATGATGCCCATTCTGACCGATGTGAGGTGATACCTCATTGTAGTTTTGATTTGCATTTCTCTAATGATTAGTGATGTTGAGCATTCTTTCATGTGTTTGTTGACAATCTGTATATCTTCTTTGGAGAAATGTCTATTTAGGTCTTCTGCCCACTTTTGGATTGGGTTGTTTGTTTTTTTTTTGATATTGAGTTGCAAAAGCTGCTTGTAAATTTTGGAAGTTAAGCCTTTGTCAGTTGCTTCATTTGCAAATATTTTCTCCCATTCTGAGGGTTGTCTTTTCATCTTGTTTATGGTTTCCTTTGCTGTGCAAAAGTTTTTAAGTTTCATTAGGTCTCATTTGCTTATTTTTGTTTTTATTTCCATTTCTCTAGGAGGTGGGTCATAAAGGATCTTGCTGTGATTTATGTCATAGAGTGTTCTGCCTAAGTTTTCCTCTAAGAGTTTGATAGTGTCTGGCCTTACATTTAGGTCTTTAATCCATTTTGAGTTTATTTTTGTGTATGGTATTAGGGAGTGTCCTAATTTCATTCTTTTACATGTAGCTGTCCAGCTTTCCCAGCACCACTTATTGAAGAGGCTGTCTTTTCTCCATTGTATATTCCTGACTCCTTTATCAAAAATAAGGTAACCATAGGTGCGTGGGATTATCTCTGGGGTTTCTATCTGGATCCATTGATTTATATTCCTGTTTTTGTGCCAGTACCATACTGTCTTGATTACTGTAGCTTTCTAGTATAGTCTGAAGTCCAGGAGCCTGATTCCTCCAGCTCCGTTTTGCTTTCTAAAGATTGCTTTGGCTATGTGGGGTCTTTTGTGTTTCCAAACAAATTGTGAAAGTTTTTGTTCTAGTTCTGTGAAAAATGCCATTGGTGGTTTGATAGGGATTGCATTGAATCTGTAGATTGCTTTGGGTAGTAGAGTCATTTTCACAATGTTGATTCTTCCAATCCAAGAACATGGTATATCTCTCCATCTGTTTGTATCATCTTCAATTTCTTTCATCAGTGTCTTATAGTTTTCTGCATACAGGTTTTTTGTCTCCTTAGGTAGGTTTACACTAGGTATTTTATTCGTTTTCTTGAAATGGTAAATGGGAGTGTTTCCTTAATTTCTCTTTCAAATTTTTCATCATTAGTATATAGGAATGCAAGAGATTTCCATGCATTAATTTTGTATCCTGCTACTTTACCAAATTCATTGATTAGCTCTAGTAGTTTTCTGGTAGCATCTTTAGGATTCTCTGTGTATAGTATCATGTCATCTGCAAACAGTGACAGCTTTACTTCTTCTTTTCCAATTTGGATTCCTTTTCTTCTCTGATTGCTGTGGCTAAAACTTCCAAAACTATATTGAATAACAGTAGTGAGATTGGGCCACCTTGTCTTGTTCCTGATCTTAGATGAAATGGTTTCAGTTTTTCACCATTGAGAACGATGTTGGCTGTGGGTTTGTCATATATGACCTTTATTATGTTGAGGTAAGTTCCCTTTATGCCTACTTTCTGGAGGGTTTTTATCATTAACTGGTGTTGAATTTTGTCAAAAGCTTTTTCTGCATCTATTGAGATGATCATATGGTTTTTCTCCTTCAATTTGTTAATATGGTGTATCACATTGATTGATTTGCATATATTGGAAAATCCTTGCATTCCTGGGATAAACTCCACTTGATCATGGTGTATGATCCTTTTAATGTACTGTTGGATTCTGTTTGCTATTATTTTGTTGAGGATTTTTACATCTATGTTCATCAGTGATATTGGCCTGTAGTTTTCTTTCTTTGTGACATCTTTGTCTGGTTTTGGTATCAGGGTGATAGTGGCCTCATAGAATGAGTTTGGGAATGTTCCTCCCTCTGCAATATTTTGGAAGAGTTTGAGAAGGATAGGTGTTAACTCTTCTCTAAATGTTTGATAGAATTCGCCTGTGAAGCCATCTTGTCCTGGGCTTCTATTTGTTGGAAGATTTTTAATCACAGTCTCCATTTCAGTGCTTGTGATTGGTTTGCTTATATTTCCTATTTCTTCCTGTTTCTGTATCAGAAAGTTGTGCTTTTCTAAGAATTTGTCCATTTCTTCCAGGTGGTCCATTGTATTGGCATAGAGTTGCTTGTAGTAGTCTCTCATGATCCTTTGTATTTCTGCAGTGTCAGTTGTTTCTTCTTCTTTTTCATTTCTAATTCTATTGATTTGAGTCTTCTCCCTTTTTTTCTTGATGAATCTGGCTAATGGTTTATCAATTATGTTTATCTTCTCAAAGAACCAGCTTTTAGTTTTATTGATCTTTGCTATTGTTTCCTTCATTTCATTTGCATTTATTTCTCATGTGATATTTATGATTTCTTTCCTTCTGCTAACTTTTGGCTTTTTTTGTTCTTCTTTCTCTAATTGCTTTATGTGTAAGGTTAGGTTGTTTATTTGAGATGTTTCTTGTTTCTTGAGGTACGCTTTTATAGGTCTAAACTTCCCTCTTAGAACTGCTTTTGCTGCATCCCCTAGGTTTTGGGTCATCGTGTTTTCATTGTCTTTCGTTTCTAAGTATTTTTTGATTTCTTCTTTGATTTCTTCAGTGATCTCTTGGGTATTTAGTAGTGTATTGTTTAGCATCCATGTGTTTGGATTTTTCCATATTTTTTTCTGTAATTGATATCTAGACTCATAGCATTGTGTGCGGAAAATATACTTGATACGATTTCAATTTTCTTAAATTTACCAAGGCTTGATTTGTGTCCCAAGACATGATCTATCCTGGTGAATGTTCCTTGAGCACTTGAGCAGAAAATGTATTCTGTTGCTATTGGATGTAATGTCCTATAAATATCAATTAAGTCAATCTTGTTTAATGTATCATTTAAAGCTTGTGTTTCCTTATTTATTTTCATTTGGATGATCTTTCCCTTGGTGAAAGTTGGGTGTTAAAGTCCCCTACTATGATTGTGTTACTGTCGATTTCCCCTTTGATGGCTTTTAGCATTTGCCTTATGTATTGATGTGCTCCCATGTTGGGTGCATAACTATTTACAGTTTTTATATCTTCTTGGATTGATCCCTTGATCTTTATGCAGTGTCCTTCTTTGTCTCTTGTAATAGTCTTTATTTTAAGGTCTATTGTGTCTGATATGAGAATTGTCACTCCAGCTTTCTTTTGATTTCCATTTGCATGGAATATCTTTTTCCATCCCCTTGCTTTCAGTCTGTATGTGTCTCTAGGTCTGAAGTGGGTCTCTTGTAGGCAGCATATGTATCTGTCTTGTTTTTGTATCCATTCAGTCAGTCTATGTCTTTTGGTTGGAGCATTTAATCCATTTACATTTAAGGTAATTATCAATATGTATGTTCCTATTACCCTCTTGTTCATTGTTTTGGATTTGTTATTGTAGGTCTTTTCCTTCTCTTGTGTTTCCTGCCTAGAGAAGTTCCTTTAGCATTTGTTGTAAAGCTGGTTTGGTGGTGCTGAATTCTCTTAGCTTTTGCTTGTTTGTAAAGCTTTTACTTTCTTCATTGAATCTGAATGAGATCCTTGCTGGGTAGAGTAATTTTGGTTGTAGGTTTTCCCCTTTCATCACTTTAAATATGTCCTGCCACTCCCTTCTGGCTTGCAGAATTTCTGCTGAAAGATCAGCTGTTAACCTTATGGGGATTCCCTTGTATGTTATTTGTTGTTTTTCTCTTGCTGCTTTTAATATTTTTTTTTGTAGTTAAGTTTGGTAGTTTGATAAATATGTGTCTTGGCATGTTTCTCCTTGGATTTATCCTGTATGTGACTCTCTGTGCTGTGTGGAGTTGATTGACTATTTCCTTACCCATATTAGGGAAGTTTTCAACTATAATCTCTTCAAATATTTTCTCAGTCCCTTTCTTTTTCTCTTCTTCTTCTGAGACCCCTATAATTCGAATGTTGGTGCATTTAATGTTGTCCCAGAGTTCTCTGAGACTGTCCTCAATTCTTTTCATTCTTTTTTCTTTATTTGGCTCTGCAGTAGTTATTTCCACTATTTTATCTTCCAGGCCACTTATCTGTTCTTCTGCCTCAGTTATTCTGCTATTGATTCCTTCTGGAGAATTTTTAATTTCATTTATTGTGTTGTTCATCATTGTTTGTTTGCTCTTTAGTTCTTCTAGGTCCTTGTTACACGTTTCTTGTATTTTCTCCATTCTTTTTCCAAAATTTGGGTCATCTTTACTATCATTACCTTGAATTCTTTTTCAGGTAGAATGCCTATTTCCTCTTCATTTGTTTGGTCTGATGGGTTTTTACCTTGCTCCTTCATATGCTGTGTGTTTCTCTCTCTCCTCATTTTGCTTAACTTACTGTGTTTGGGATCTCCATTTCACAGGCTGCAGGTTCATAGTTCCCATTGTTTTTGGTGTCTGCCCCCAGTGGCTAAGGTTGGTTCAGTGGGTTGTGTAGGCTTCCTGGTGGAGGGGACTGGTGCCTGTGTTCTGGTGGATTAGGCTGATCTTGTCTTTCTGGTGGGCAGGACCACGTCTGGTCCTGTGTTTTGAGGTGCCTGTGACCTTATTATGATTTTAGGCAGCATCTCTGCTAATGGGTAAGGTTGTGTTCCTGTCTTGCTAGTTGTTTGGCATAGGTGTCCAGCACTGCAGCTTGCTGGTCGTTGAGTGGAGCTGTGTCTTAGTGTTGAGATGGAGATCTCTGGGAGAGCTTTTGCTGTTTGATATTACGTGGAGCCAGGACGTCTCTGGTGGACCAATATCCTTAACTCGGCTTTCCCACCTCAGAGGCAGAGTCCTGACACATGGCTGGGGCAGTAAGACCCTGTCAGGCACACAGCTCAGAAGAAAAGGGAGAAAAAAAGAAAGGAAGGAAGGAAGGAAGGAAGGAAGAAAATAAAGTAAAATAAAATGAAATAAAGTTATTAAAATAAAAAATAAGGGAAATTATTAAAAATAAAAAATTAAAAAGTAATAAAAATAAAGAAAAAAACAAAGAAAGAGAGCAACCAAACCAAAAAACAAATCCACCAATGATAACAAGTGCCAAAATGTATAGTAAAATAAAAAAAAAAAAGGACAGACAGAACCCTATTACAAATGGTAAAAACAAAGCTATACAGACAAAATCGCATAGAAGCATACACATACACACTCACATAAAGAGAAAAAGCAAAAAAAAAAAACTATATATATAAAATAAAAGGAAGAGAGCAACTAAATCAATAAACAAATCTACCAATGATAATAAACTCTAAATACAAAAATAAGAGAAACATAAACCAGAAACAAATTAGATGCAAAAAGCAAACCCCAAGTCCACCATCTCAATTTTGGAATGATTTGTTGTCTATTCAGGTATTCCAGAGATGCAGGATACATCAAGTTGATTGTGGAGATTTAATATGCTGCTCCTGAGGCTGCTGGGGGAAATTTCCCTTTCTCTTCTTTGTTTGCACAGCTCCTGGGGTTCTGCTTTGGATTTGGTCCCCTATTTTTAGTTTTTTGAGGAATCTCCATAATGATTTCCATAGTGGCTGTACCAATTTACATTCCCACTAAGAGTGTAGGTGGGTTCCCTTTTCTCCACACCGTCTCCAGCATTTGTTATTTGTAGACTTTTTAATGATGACCATTCTGACGGAATGAGGTTACCACCTTGTAATTTTGATTTGTATTTCTCTAATAATTAACGATGTTGAACACATTTTCATGTGCCTGTTGGCCATCTGTACTTCTTCTTTGGAGAAATGTCTATTTTGGTCTTCTGCCCATTGTTTGATTGGGTTGTTTTTTTTTTTTTGTTATTGAGTTGTATGAGCTGTTTGTATATTTTGGAAATTAATCCCTTGTTGGTTGCATCATTTGCAAATATTTTCTCTCCATCTGTAGGTTGTCTTTTTGTTTTGCTTATGGTTTCCTTTGCTGTACAAAAGCTTGTAAGTTTGATTAGGTCCCATTTGTTTATTTTTGCTTTTATTTCTATTGCCTTGGGAGACTGACCTAAGAAAACATTGGTAGGATTTATGTTAGAGAATATTTTGCCCATGTTCTCTTCTAGGAGTTTTACAGTTTCATGTCTTATATTTAAGTCTTTAAGCCATTTTGAGTTTATTTTTTTGTATGGCATGAGGGTGTGTTCTAACTTCATTGATTTACATGCAGCTGCCCGAATTTCCCAACCCACTTGTTGAAGAGACTGTCTTTTCTCCATTGTGTATTCTTGGCTCCTTTGTCGAAAATTAATTGACAGTAGGTGTGTGGGTTTCTTTTTGGGCTCTCTATTGTGTTCCATTGATCCATGTATATGTGATTGTTTTTTGTTTGTTTTTGTTTTTTGGTTCTACTTATAAATGAGATCATACACTATATGTCTTTCTTGGTCTGATCTTTAATTAACATAATGCCCTTGAGGTCCATCCATGTTGCTGTAAATGGCAAGATTTCATTCTTTTTTTATGGCTGAACAATATTCCATTGTGTGTCTGTATATATACATATATATATATATATAATTTTACATATATATCTTTACCATAATTTATTTATCCATTCATCCATCAATGGACACTTCGGTGGTTTACATATCTTGGTTATTGTAAATAATAATACTGCAGTGAACATGGGGTTGCATATATCTTTTCAAGTTAGAGTTTTCATTTTCTTCAGGTAAATACCCAGAAGTGGAATTGCTGGATCACATGTTAGTTCTATTTTAAATGTTTTTCAGGAACCTCCCTACTGTTTTCAATAGTGGCTGCACCAATTTACATTCCCACCAACAGTGCATGAGTTTCCCTATTCTCCACATTCTTGCCAACTCTTGTTATTTATTGTCTTTTTGATAATAGCCCTTCTAACAGGTGTGAGGTGATATCTCATTGTGGGTTTGATTTGCATTTCCCTGATGATTAATGATGTTAAGCATCTTTTCATGTACCTATTGGCCATCTGTATGTCTTCTTTGGAGAAATATCTATTCAGATCTTCTGCCCATTTAAAAAATCAGGTTGTTTGTTGTGCTGTCTTCTTTCATTGGGAAGTATATTGTGCGTGGATTGTCATTACGTTTTGATTTTCCTTGATGTTAGAAACTGTTAATACTCAAAGCCTTACTTTGTTAATTCAATGGAGATATTCTAATTCTATAATTTCTTTTTCATCTCATAATTGGAATACTTTTACAAAGAAATGCTTTATTTCTTCAACTATTTGGTTGCCCATTGTTTCAATTTATGTAAGAAAGGCAGGATAAAGTCTTTGATCCCCTATCAAGGCTGGATCTCCCTTCTCCTTTTAAACCATTATTTAAGATAATAAATTTGTTCTCTATCATCTTTTGAATTTTAAAAATATAATGGACTCATGGGTTTAAACATATTTGATGGGTTTCAACCCATAACAATTCTTTTCTTTAGCAAAGCTTATATTGCCCCATCATTGACCAGTGGTATCCTCTTCCAGTTGGCTCTTGGGTCCTGTTGATAGCCTCCTTGCTGTCTGGTATGTCAAGATATTCCGGATTCTTCTTATACATTTCCTGTCCTAGACTTGGAATCAGTGATTTCTTCAAGAAATTCTGGCTTCTTTTAATAAGAATTAATTGCATTATGGATTTTTTTTTTTTGTATTTATCTGAGATTTCAAACATTCTGGTACTTTTAATATTGGGAAGCCGTAGAATGGCTTGACCCTTTCAGATTTGATAAAGCAGAGAAGGGAGAGGAAAAGGAGAAGAATGGTAGCCTCATTGTGTGTAAAGATTGAAGGGAAAAATGTAACTTGACTCCATTTATCTTTCCATTTCAATACTGCCCCAAGTGAACTTGCATTGACCTTGGACCAGAAATGTGTGGTTTTGTTGTTTAACTAGGAGTACACGTATTTTTCTGCAGAGTTTTGGAACCCAGTATTAATTACTTGCTACCAGAGTCCTCTGTTTCCTTGGGAGCTTTTTAAGTATCTTAAATTACCTTTGTATTTGATAAGGTAACATCAACAACAGAAGCACTGAAACATTTATTGGAGTCTCAGATGGATCCACTATAGGCCACACCTGGCCAGTGTTTTATCTGAGCTATATAGTGTTAGAAAAAAAGTGAATTATTTGCCAACATTAAAAATTATGAGTTTTTAAAAAATCCCAAGTGTGTATTTCTGGTACCTCTTGGAACATCAAGATATTTCACAATAACGGACCCACATTTTCACACCGCAGTTATTGACTGGAGGTGAGTACTGGAGTTGCTCTTCATATGGTCTCCCTGATGTTGAGACTGAGTGTCAGTTACCATTTATTAAGAGAGAAGTGGAATATTTCTCGTATCCTTATCTCCAGCACCAGCAGCAAAGTAAAAGATAGACCAAGAAGGTTGCCTATGTCAGGAAAAATGGGAGGGAGCAAGAGGGAATGTTTTGTGTGTGTACATGTAAGAGAAAAATTTTCCATACATTTAACATCAAAGTATGCCTGCTTTGAAAGAATACAACTTAAGAAGCCCATAAGGAAATAAACCATCCTAGGGCTGTGACTGATAAAAGGTAAAGATAATTGATAAAAAAGAAAAACCTAATGATCAGATAAAGGAACTGACATTTCAGTAGGGCTTGTTTTGGAATGTGAATAAAATAGGTGCAGATGCTGTAAAATGCAATTGTGTGTTAATTGAAAAAATTGACCAGGTATCAAAACTTTTTGCAGATGATAAGTTTATATAACATTATCTACTGAGTGTAGCAGAAATTGTGTCCTAAACAGAAGCAAGCATTTACAGATGTAAACCTCTCTAGAAATACTGCTTCTCAGTGTGTTGATGGTATATGTGGGAGTATTTGTAGAGCTTTAAAATTGTGGCTGCTGAGAACACAAATATAAATAATACCACCAGGTTGTCTCTGTTTGTCTTGGGACTGAGGGAAATTTAGATGTGACTGAAGAACTTTTAGATATGGTACCTATGGCAACTATAACATCAGGAAATGGTTTATTTTTCTATGTTGATAATAATCTAGGTGTAATATAGAATGGTCAAAATTAATTAAGTGTTCGGGCTCTGCAAATGGTCAGCATTAATTTATATTTATTATAATAATATTATAAAATTTATATCCAAGGTGGCAACATTTTACAAGGATGTGAGACTTAAGTCCATTTATTACAGAATCATCAGGAGTCATTTGTAGTAAAAAGTGAAATATTGTGCAGGCCATTGACTGAAGGTACTCATGGCACGAACCATGGACAGTTCAGTCACAGTGACTTGGATCCCTAGTTGATGGTCCGTTGAAGATTAGATACCATAGTGTGTTATGGTGCTGAAAATATTTGTTTCTATTTCTGAAGGAAATTATCTGCTACCTGAGGAAAAATCCTGCCTTGACTCATTAAGAAGGAGTGTAATAAAGACTTGGCATTTTTGGTTGTCTCTTTGAATATTTTCTGTAAGCATTTACATGTAATTATAATAGTAGGATTTGATCTGCTCATTCTTTGTGAAGTTCTGTTTTTGAGAACTGATTTGACAAGATTAAGTAGCAAAACACCATTTTATTATCTCCCCAAATATAGGGATTTCCATGGACTGTGTTGAAAAACAAGGCCTAGGCCTGGGACTGAACTCCTGGGACTGAACTAAGTCTTATTATTTTCTGCCCCCAAACATAGCCCTTGGGGCTGCTTATTTTATGGCAGTTGATGCTTGTCCACCTAGCAGCATGGTTCACATCTCAGTGGCCAGAGAAGTAGAGAAAACCATTGAGAGACAAGAGCCAAACCTGCATTGCCCTTTAAAATAATTGGTTTTATTATAATTTAATATACAAGAAATAATAATATACCAAGAATAATGGTAAAGCAAACACCCATGTACTTACCATCCAGCTTAATTAATAGAAGTTCTGTACTCCTTTCTCATCCTACCCTTCTCTCTTAGCACCCAGACATGATCACTATCTTGATTTTGTGTTTTTTTGTTCTCTTGCTCTTGTCTATAGTTATAGTAGATAATCATGTATCTCTAAACAATATGCTGTTTACATTTCACATTTTGAACTTCACATAAAGGGGGTCATACTACATGTATCCTTTAGTTACTTGCTTTTTGCTCAACAATCAGTTATTAGAATTCATTCATGTTGATGCATGTAGTTCATTTATTTTCACTATTGCATGATACGCTTTGTATGAATATGCCACACTTTATCCATTTCCATGTTGATAGACATTAGGGTTATTTCCTTTTTTTTCTGCTAAGACAAACAAGACTCTGTATTATTTCAGTGGCATGTCTACCATATGCCAGGCACTGTTCTAGATTCTGAAGATACATCAGTGAACAAAAGAGACCCAAATCTCCACTCTTATCCAATCTGTATTCTAGTTGGAGGAGACAGACAAAATAATAAGTAAATTATATGGTTTGTGAGAATGTGGTTAAATGTGATAGACATAAGGCAGAGAAAATGAATTGGGGATGGAACTGACATTTTTAAACAGGGTGATCAGAGGAGATCTCACTAAGAATGTAAGCAGTTGAAAACAGAATTGAAGATGAGAGAAAGAACCATGCAGTGGTCTGGGGAGAGTGTTCCAGGAAGAGGGAACAGTAGAGAGACCTTGACCCCTTACATTGTGTAAGTATAGCCTGGTGCACATGTGCAAGAAGTTTCTGAAGGTATATTACTAGGCGTGGAACTTCTGGGTCATGGGCTATGTTGTTATGTACATCCTTACGTTTACTGGTGTATTAGTCTGTGTGGGTTAATGGTCGAAACACACAACCTTCTCTTTAGTTTCCTTTTCCTCTCATTTCACCTCCTCCTTCTCACATTAGTTTGGAAGTTATACACTCAATGCTTCCCTAAATATTTTGACATGCACACTTAGTAAGTTTAAAGTTGATCAACAAACTTACTATCTTTGTGAATAATGTAACCTTAAAGGCATTGATTCAGTAATACCAATCTCATTTTATATACATACATTTCTGTGCTGTATTTTAGTTCTTGCTTTTAAAAAAATCACTAGTTAGACACTACTGCTATTGTTTTAGACATGTTTCTTGCTGTTTCCTACAGTCTGCTTATTCCGATTTCCCACATACTTTCTAATTTCTTTTTTCATCATTGCTTCTAACATCACAAACTTCAACCTGGGATCATTTTCTTTCTCCTTACAACATATTCTGTAGAATTTCCTTGTTGGGGGTGGTGAGGTATTGATCACAAACCCTCTCTGTTTTTGTTTATTTCATTTGGGGGAAAAAATTTGTGGGCTGGCTTGAGTAGTTGAGTTGCCTTTGTATAAGATGGTGAATGCAAAAGTCACTTTCCTTGGATTAACCAGCCTAGATGACAATAATGGACCATTATCTGAAATGTGTATTGTTTTAAATGAAGCCACAGTAGAATCTTCTGGAAACATGTGCATGGGACAGTTTAGTCAACATAGAAGGATGTCTGGTCCCACTTGCCTCTCTTCCCTATGGGAGATAGGGACCTAAAACCACAAACTGTGGGCTGCAGCAAGGATGGTTGGGGGAAGCATGACAGCTAGATTCTTGTGTAATGAATTCCAAGATACTCTCCAGATACTTGACATATTCTGCTACTTTGGAGATGAAAGGAGGATTAAAAAAAAATTATCTTTAAAAGTAATTTAAAAATTTTCTATTTTCTTCTTCACTAAAAAAAAAAACACTGTGATTTTAAACTTCATTGTTTTTTTTTGTTATCATCTTAATTAAGAAAGAAGGAAGAAGGGTGAGGTGAGCAATGTAAAACAACTGAATTCTATGAGTAAATTATGAATTCTGGCAAAATCTTCCTTTTTCTTGGTTGATTAAACCTCCTTTCTCTATCCCCAAATAAGCCATTTTTCATTTCTAGCAGTTTTACGATTTCTCTTCAGTGATCATTCAAATTCAGGATCATTTTTATATATTACTTTTGGTTTTTTTTTTTTTTTTTTTACAATGAATGCTTGATGAGGCTGGCAGATATTCAGAAGTGTAGTCAGACATCTTGAAAGCAGAAGATACTAATAATTTTCTTGCTCTATTTCTTTATGCCTCTATGTATAAATATTATGTAGATGTGGTCATTAGATAATGCTTGAAGAATAATAAAATGTTAATTCATAAAATAAGGTTAGATATCACTATTTTTGAAAAAGAGGAAGTTAGGGCAAGGTGTCTTAGAATCCTTTCATGAATCAGGGTTTATAGGACATTTATTTTCTTTTTCAGCACATTAGCTAGATTGTTTTAACTATCTTGGGACCAACTTTGCTCAACTTTCATAAATTTTCTGGTAATAACTGTGTCAGCACCAGAAATTTCTAGCAGAAGGACTGTATTTTCTAACAAAGATTAAAACAGATTGATCTGTGTTTTATGCTTTTTTTATGATTCACTTCATTTGTTAACAACTTTTCCAGCTGCTTTTGAAAAAGCAGATTCCATATTATTGATGCATTAATTCTTGACTTTTTTTTTTAGTGCCAAAGGGAGGAGAGGAGTAATCAAAATTTATATACTTTGGCATTTTCAAGTATCCTTTTTTCACTTCCTGAATCTTGGCTCTTTTAATTGTAAACAGTGTGACCAACCTTGGACAAGTAACCTAAACTCTCAGTTTTCTCATCTGAGAAATGAATATAATCAAAAATAGCACCTAATCCAGAGTAATGCTGTCAGGGTTAAATAACACAATTACATAAAAATACTAAGGATATTTCTAGCAAGAAGTCAAAGACTTAATAAATGAACATGATTTTCATTATTATTAATACTGGAATTTTAGCTGAAGGGGTATGGAGTTGAAGGTATTGGAATTGCGGAGATGAAGGTATTAAAAAGAGAGTGTGATGAGTGAGCTGTCCACATGAATGTCAGAGTCACCCAGAATGATGGCAGGAGAAGTCTAGAAAGTCTGAGTTGTTTGCCAGTGTCTTTGGTTAATCAGGGAGATATGGATGGAGGCTGGTAAACAACAGTGATGAGGAATAAGAAAGGAATGATTCCTAAACTAACAAAGATTTTTACCTGAAGGCGGAGGAGAAGAGATCTGGACAGCAGCATCAGGGAAGGAGGAAAAGTCTGATCCCAATACCCAAGCCCGGTATATAAGGGATTATGGGCATTGAACCCTGAGTGGGCTGTGGGGAGGCTGTGTACTTGTGGTGTATCCAAGTTTCAGTTTAGACAAGGAGCTGGAAGAAGCTGAGGATGTTGTAAAGATAATTTTAATCTGAGAGGAGTTTCTCTGAGACACAGTAAATAAGTTTCAGAGGGAGAGGAGCATTATGATTTGTTTAGAGGAAAGAAGCACAAAGCAAAATGGGAATGAAACTGTGGGAGAGAAGAACGGACTAGTGGGAATTGCATTTTGGATGATGATGAAGAATAACATGGGTGTGAGGCCCAAGGCTTCCAGAAAGAATTAAAGCTGTTTTTTGGTTCCTGTCAAGATGGAGAACTCGACCCTGAAGAAACTATAAAATGAGGGAGTGGGGCTAAGGCTATCTTGTCCTGGTGGGTGTGGTGGCTGCAGTTCTAGGCAGCAGGCTGCCAGAGGCAGTGAGGATGGAGGGAAGTTTTCAAGTTATGCTTTTGCCTCTTCCCCATTTCCTTGGGACAATCAACACCCACCCTTTCCCCACAGAAATTGGCAGCAACGGCCCAGGGGCAATAATGAAGTCCCACAAAAGCTCTGCTGAGGTGAGATGTGGCTGAAAGCGGCCATGGAGAGACTGGCTGCCCTTGGACCTTCACTCCTCCATCCCTTTCCTCTCAAAAGCCCAGGGATAATGGGATTATAATGTAGGAAGACTTCCTTCTTTCAATGGTATTTCTTTCCAAGTATTTAAGGGTGAAACCCTAATCAGAGGATCTGCCTGTGGCGTGACAGAAAAGGGGAGTGTCAATAGTAGTTTTGTAATGTCTACAACTCTCTACCCTCCCTCCCCTCAACCTCTGCCGTCTCATTTGACTCACTCAGACTGACAAACTAGAGCCTGACTTTCAAGCCATTCTCATGGCACAATTCCAGACAGAATAGCTAATGCTCTCCTGTTCACAAGCACGCAAACCAAACCAAACAGATACTAGGTCCCTGAGGAGTAGAACTATGATAAATGAAAGACAATAAACTGAACAACATATACCACCTGAAGCAGTATTATTGGAACAGAAGGTACCAAGAATTTAAAAAATGCATGGAAAATATACTTTTTAGTAATATGAAGCAAGAACAAAAAAGTTATAAGTAAGAACTAAGGGGAAATATCCAGAATGAAGAATATGATATTAAGATAAGGTATATAAGCATTAGGGTGAGTATCAGCAAGGATGTAGCAGAAGAATGAATTAGTGAAGAAGAAAAGATTGAGGAACTTACCCATAGGAAGCAAGATAGAATAAAGAGAAAAATAAAATGAAATAAATGCTAAGAGATATGACAAAGAAGAGAAGTGCAAATATCCAGTTGATAGGATTCATAGAAGGAGAAAAGAAAAGGAGAGGATAAATACTTGAACACATAATAAGGCTTAACTTCCCATTATTTATGATAGAAAATCCCAGCTTAAAAAGCCTCATACAGGGCCAAACAGGGAGAGAAGGGAACAGCCACATGCAGAAATTTAATAGTGGAATATAGGAACAAAAGAAAAAGAGAAAATTCTAAAAGCTTCCAGAAACCTATTCCTCACCAAGGAAAATGAACCAGATTGAGATCACTTTTCTCAACACCAACATTATATGTAAGAAAACAATGAAGTAATATTTTTAAGGTATTGAAGGAAAATAATTTTGAATTAGAATTTTTTTATCCAGGTAAATTGTCATTCAAATGTGAGAATATAATAAAAAATACTACTGGCTTGTAAGGCCTTGTTGCACAAACCCCCACCAAATGCTTTTGGAGAAAATTCTCAAATTAGAAGAGATTTGGGAGTTAAGTAACAAAATATCATGTAAGTTTATTGTAAATAATAAAACCCAGTATCAAAGAAATAAACATGGGAAAGTACAATACAATGAACCAGAACAAAATACCTAAATAATATTAATAATGGACTATGTGTGGAGGAATTGAGGAGACATAAGTGCATGGTAAAGGACCCTTGTTGAAGGGAAGATATTAATTTTGATAACTTTAAGAAATCAGTAAGGATAAATAAATATCTTTCACTGAATAACCACCATAAGAACAAATATAGGATGTTTACCTTTTAAACCTACAGAAGGAAAGCAGTTATATCCAAATGGAAATCAGGGAAAGGGGAAAAAAAGGGAAAATACAATAAGTGGAAGATATGAAATAAGATGGCTGAAATATATCTGAATATAAAATAAATACAAATGGTTTAAGATAATTAAAAATCTGTAGTCTCAGGTTGGGTTAAGAAAACAAGATCCAATATAAGACTAACAAACTTACAGAAATCAGTTGCATTTCTTTACACTAACAATGAAATGTCAGAAAGGGAATGTAAACAAAAAATCTCTTTTAAAATTGCATCAAAAAAAATACTTAGGAATAAACGTCACCAAGGAGGTGAAAGACTTATATGCTGAGAACTACAAACATTAATAAGGGAAAGTGAAGATGATTCAAAGAAATGGAAAGATACCCCATGCTCTTGGATTGGAAGAACTAATATTGTTAAAATGGCCATACTACCCAAAGCTATCTACAAATTTAATGTGATCCCTATCAAATTACCCATGACATTTTTTCACAGAACTAGAACAAGTAATCCTAAAACTTACATGGAATCATAAAAGACCCAGAATTGCTAAAGCAATCCTTAGGAAAAAGAACAAAGCAGGAGGTGTAATGCTCCCAGACTTCAGACAATACTACAAAGCTACAGTAATTAAAATGGCTTTGTATTGGCACAAAAACAGACATATGGATCAATGGAATAGAATAGACAGCACCTATGAACAATTAATCTTCAACAAAGGAGGCAAGAATACACAGTGGGGAAAAGAGAGTCTCTTCAGCAAGTGGTGCTGGAGAAGTTGGACAGCTGCATGTAAATCAATGAAGTTAGAACACACCCTCACACCATACACAAAAATAAACTCAAAATGGCTTAAAGACTTAAGCCATAAAACTCCTAGAAGAGAACACAGGCAAACCATTCTCTGACATAAATCATTACATGTTTTCTTAGGTCAGTCTCCCAAGGCAATAGAAATAAAAGCAAAAATAAACAAATGGGACCTAATCAAACTTATAAGCATCTGCACAGCAAAGGAAACCATAAACAAAACAAAGACAACCTACAGACTGGGAGAAAATATTTGCAAATGATGTGACTGGCAAGGGCTTAATTTCCGCAATATACAAACAGCTCATACAACTCAATAACAGAAAAACGACCCAATCAAGAAATGAGCAAAAGACCTAAATAGACATTTCTCCAAAGAAGACATACAGATGGCCAGTAAGCACATGAAAAGATGCTCATCATTGCTAATTATTAGAGAAATGCAAATCAAAACTACCATGACCTCATTGTATTTAGTTCTGACCTCACACCAGTCAGAATGACCATCATTAAAAAGTCTACAAATAATAAATGTTGGAGAGGGTGTGGAGAAAAGGGACCCTTTTACACTGTTGGTGGGAATGTAAATTGGTGCAGCCATTATGGAAAACAATATGGAGGTCCCTCAAAAAACTAAAAATAAAATTGCCATATGATCCAGCAATCCCACTCCTGGGCATATTCCCAGACAAAACTATAATTCAAAAAGATACATGCACCCCTATGTTCATAGCAGCACTATTCACAATAGCCAAGACATGGAAACAACCTAAATGTCCATTGACAAATGAATGGTTAAAGAAGATGTGGTACATATATACAATGGAATATTACTCAACCAAAAAAAGAGTGAAATAATGCCATTTGCAGCAACACAGATGGACCTAGAGATTATCATACTAAGTGAAGTAAGTCAGAAAAGAGAAAGGACAAATACCATACGATATCACTTATATGTAGAATCTGAAATATGACACAAATGAACCTATCTACAAAACAGAAAGAGACTCACAGACATAGAGATCAGACTTATGGTTGTCAAGGGGAAGGGGTTTGGGGGAGGGAAGGATTGGGAGTTTGGGATTAGCAGATGCAAACTAGTATATATAGGAAGGATAAACAACGAGGTCCTACTGTACAGCACAGGGAACTATATTCAATATCCTGTCATAAACCGTAATGGAAAAGAATATGAAAAAGAATATGTATACATATAACTGAGTCGCTTTCCTGTACAGCAGAAATTAACAACATTGTAAATCAGCTATTCTTCAATAAAATTAAAAAAAAAATCGAAGAATACATGATCTTCATCAGACACATTTAAAAGACTTAGAAAGATAGAAGGATGAAAAAAGATAGACCAGCTAACCATAAGTCAGAATAAAGCTGGGATAAATAGCTTAATAAGTAACAAAATAGAATTTAAGGCAACAAAACATCATATTCCTAATAATATACCTTATGTACAGGTAAAAGGGAAATTAGGGCAGGAAAATATATGACTATCATGAACACATATGTACTAAAATGTCAGGATGTATAAAGCAATAAGTGGCAGAATTTTAGGGAGAAACAGATAAATCAGCAATTAGAGGAGGAGATTTTAATACACTCCTCTTAGAAACTAATAGATTAAGCAGT
Organism: Balaenoptera physalus; assembly: GCF_965194825.1. Lineage (NCBI taxonomy): Eukaryota > Metazoa > Chordata > Mammalia > Artiodactyla > Balaenopteridae > Balaenoptera > Balaenoptera physalus. Next base: position 128,077,790 of record NC_138882.1, on the reverse strand, counting down.
AAAAGAAAAATTTTATAGATTAAAATGTTATTAATAAGCTTATTCTATTAGATATAATGATGACTATACACTTACAGCAGAGAGTGCCTTTCTTGAGCAACCAAGAACTGTTACAGGAATCTAAAATATGACACCAATGAACTTATCTATGAAACAGAAACAGACTCACAGACATGGACAACAGACTTGTGGTTGCCAAGGTGGGGAGTGAGTTGGATTGGGAGTTTGGGACTAACAGATGCAAGCTACCATATAGAGAATGGATAAACAACAAGGTCCTACTGTACAGCACAGAGAACTATATTCAGTATCCTGTGATAAACCGTAATGGACAAGAATACAAAAAAGAATACATATATGTATAACTGAATCATTGTGCTGTAAACCAGAAATTAACACAACATTGTAAATTAACTATACTTTAATAAAGAAACTGTTACAAAAATGTACCTTGTATTAGCCCATTAAGAAAGTTTCAACAAATCTCAAATGAATAATGGCAGCTATGTTCTTTGATCCCAGTGCAATAAAATTAGAAATTGTTAACAGAAGGATAGCTCAAAAAAACCCCAACTTATGTTTGGAAACTACATAATTATTCTGTTATTTATTATATTATAAAATAATTCTTGGATTAAAAATGAAACTATATATTAAATTAAGAAATACTTAGAACTGAATGATATTGGAAAAATTGCATATTTAGATTTGTGGGGCACAGCTAGAGAAGTGCTAACTTTGAGGAAAATTTATAGCCTTAAATAGAACCTGCAGGAAATAAGGTTAAAAACAGACAAGATTAGCATTCAATTCAAGACATTGGAAAAAGAACAAACCCAAAGAAACCAGAAGGAAACAATAAAGACAGAAGCAGAAATAGAGGGACTGTGTATGAAATATGATAAAGAAGTTTTCTAAAATAAAAAGCTGGCTCTTTGAAATGGTTAACACTATAGCCATATTTCAGACAAGACTGATCAAGAAATAATCAAAATTCATATAAGTATGGAACAAAAGGGCCCAGGCAAAACCTTCATCCCTTTTTATTCATGTGCCCAGTGGAGGAAAGGGATTGCCTGAAATCCACAGAATGGGTCATCTTGCTTATCTAATTATTAAGATTCTCCTCTGCTGAGGGGACACAGATATTTACACATCCTGTACCCATTTGGAGAGATCTGTCTACATACTTCCCCCTGCCCAACTCCCACCCCTACCCAAACAAATATACAGTAAATGAAATGCACACTAAAATCCCAAGCCAGAAATGTTTGTGAGCTAAGTATGTGCTGTAGTTCGTATACAGAAAATCCTCTGAGAATTGAATATGAGTACAGGCAAGAATGATGACAACAGGCTTGAAGAATTCCTTTCCACCCCTGGCCAGTCCACACCAGTCCAGTATTTCTTCCTTTGAAATCCATGCTTGCCTCTTTCTTCCCCACTCTTCAGGTAGCATATAAAAAGGACAAACCGTGTTCAAAGGCAGAAATCCCAAATCACTTGACTCTATCACACTTTTCATTTTACCATGTTTTCCTTTTGATTATTTAGGATAACAGTCTCTTCTCTTGCCTTTCTTTTGGGTTGGCCTATAATGCCACCTTCCCAAATGGGACCTTGGCTGCCCTTGACTCTGAACTCCCCTTGCATCCTGGAAATACATCCTCAGGTCATCTCAAATGATGCCCCACTGGACTCAACTTCTTCTTCATGACCACTCCTATGCATTTTCATCTGACTTTGTCTACCCTTTTAGGGGGGTTTGACAGCTTTATCCAGGTCACCCCAAGGTTGTACGTGGGTCCTCTTTCAACAGAAAAGTATAATTTATTCAGTCAATCAACTTGTCTGTCATTGAGCACATGGCACCCTCTGTCCACTCACACCTTTTAATTGGATTGTTTCCCAATTTCTTGAGTGCCAGGAAAATGGAAACCAACCTTATTTGTTTCTTCCCTTAGCTGCCTGAATGTCACAGGGTTGCTAGAAGTCTCAAGAAGAGAAAAGAACTTTGAGCACATTGATTTGTGGGGACATGACGACTTCTATTACTAATGTCAGAGCTGTTTGTTTTAAAGATAAATTTTGTGTCAGAGTTTTCAACTGTTAATATTCATGGTTTAAAGCTCATGACATTATTTTTCAATAAATGAGACAAAACCAGAGAAGCACTCTAACAACTAATTAGTATTTATTCCAAGTTGTAAAAACTGTTACTGACTTGATGCAAGTTAATTTAGAGACCTTCAGAAGTGAGTTTGAATTTCAGTGCCTGAAAATGTCAAATATAAGATGTAATAAATCTATTACCATTATCTCATTCTTCAGGTGATAGTGGCTTTGGTAGTTAAAATATGGCTCATAAAATTTATATTTGTATTAAGGTTAATTGACTTTGAAACTTTTTGGAGGGACACCTTCAGAAAAGCACCAAGTTGGAGTTAATAAATGTAGAAAATTTAAACCAAGTGCATCAATGTAAGCCTCAAAAAATGGAATTTTAATGATAGGTCAATCAAACAGTACATCCATACTTACTTCATATGACACTCTAGATGTGAATCCTTCATTGGCGTAAGATTCTGGGCAAAAAAATATTCTCTCCCAAAAGGTGATTGTGGGGTTGTGGGCCCCTTCTCATGGGAGTGGAGGTAATGTAATAACTTACAAATATGGGTCTTAAAGTGTTTTCCAACATGCTAATGGAGTATGAAGCTGGAATAGCTAGGTTACAGCTACACAAAGACAGGTTCCTTCCCCACCCAACATAATTCCTGGAATTACTTATAAGCAATTAGGCCCTTGTGGCTAGAAACAGGATCAGTTAGGGTTTAGTTAGGGTTCATCAGAGAAGCCAAACCACCATGAATATTATGGATATAAAGGATTTATTTTAGGAATTAAACCTTACACAAATATGGTAAAGTGAAGAAAGCGAAGATCTGAAAGGGGGAGTTAGAGGACCACAAAACAAGCCACTGAGCGTCCTTCTGAAGCCCTGGAGCGAGTGGAGGAGTCACAGCGTGCAGACACTTCTGAAAGGCCAAGTCAATCCAGCTCTCGAAGTGCGGCCTCAGAGTAGCAGATTGTGGAGAGGTCTGTTGGAAACAGTTGCCTCTGTGGGTGCACAGCCAGGATCCTGGCGTTAGTCCTGGGGCTGCTGGGTCAGCAAGGCCAGTAGTTTGGAAAACAACCTGAATGAGGAGCAGATGAGAGTGATTTACATGCCGGCCACCTCTGCCCCTGTCCCTCACTGTGTGACTGTGATGAACTTCTCAGAGTAGTAACTCCTGCTTCACTTCTGCCTTCCAATTCTTGCACAAGCCCCCTTTCCCAAACCATACTGGCAAGAGGATTCTGAGAGTTGTAAATTGCATTTCAACAAATCCACCTCTTATTTCTTGGCATTTATACATACTTCTTTTGACCTTGTTTAACATGCAAAAAAATTCAGTAACAAAATCATCCTTCCAGTTAACATAGTGCAGTCATTCCTCACGTAACCAAAAGCACGCTAACATTCTCCCCAGTGGAGTATACGCAAAGTCCACTTTATCCATCTTTGGATAATATTAACTCTTCTTCTATCAGAGTCACACTTTTTTTTTGATAATCTGTATCTTAAATATTGAAATATAAAAGTACTCACTATTAACATTTGTTCAGTAGTAGGAAAATAGGAAAGGGAAAAATAAAATCAAAAATAGTTTATAACACTGCAGTTGGTCATACTTTTTTATCTGTTGGGGTGACCCAAATCTTCCTAACTGAAGGGTCTGAGCCATGAACAGTCCTGTCTGCATTGAATTGTTGTTTTCTATTGACTTAGATCACAGAACTTGGAACTCCTAAGATGCACTTCAAGGGAATTCTTGCATTTTAGACATATTCTGCCCCGCTCCCATTTTAGAGTAGCCAACCAATTTTGTTTTGATAAGATAGGATCAATCACTCCAATTATCTCCATTCTCTGTTGGTTTACTGACATGAGGAACCCAAATTGATCAGTTGGTAGTTTCAGTTTCCACTTTAATGGAATCATTAATGTGTCACTTGGTAGAAGCATTCTTTTTTGGGGGAACTCAGATCTCTAAATCAGCAAAGCTGCAGGAATGGGAAGCAAACTTTTGCTAGTGGATTACTAGAGGTAATAGGGACAGGAGTCATTCCATTTTCATCACTCGATATTTTGACTCATGCATCCTGGCTATGGGAAAAACAGGACCATAGATTGATTATTGAGTCAGAGAAAATACTGCTTTCTGAATGGCGTCACTGGAGAGTCACTAAGTGCTGCAATGTACCTAGCTTGCTCTGTAACTAAGTCTTCAGTAGAGATCATCCCAGCTCTAGCTAGCCAGCAGTCCCAGGGTGATGGGGAAAAGGGCAAGAACATTGAGTTTCATGAGCATTAGTCTATTGCCACACTTCACTTACTGTGAAATGAGTTCCCTGGTCAGAAGCAATGCAGCGTGGAATCTGTTGATGGTGAATAAGGCATTTGCCAGTCCACGGATTAGCAACCTCATTGAGGGCTGGAAGGGCAAATTCATATTCACAGTGTCTATTCCAGTGAGAACAAAATTCTACCTCTTTTTGATGGAATTAGTCCAAGCTAATCAACCTGCTACCATGTAGCTGACTAGTTCCCTTGGGGAATGGGACCATACTGGGGCTCAGTATTGGTCTCTGCTGTTGGCAGGTTTGGCATTTCTGCAGCTGTTATAGCTGAATAGGCCTTGGTGAGTGATAGTCCAAACTGCTGAGCTCATATAGAAACTCCATCCTTTTGTCCTTATACCCATTGTGGGAAAGATTGCCTGAGATCCACAGAATAGCATGTTGCTTACCTAATTATTAAGATTTTCCTCTGCTGAGGTCACTCTTTGGTGAGCATTCACAGAGACCAAATGTTTACCCACCCTGTGCCTACTTGGAGGCATCTGTCTACATACCCTCCCTCCCCCAATTCACACCTGTATTTCATCGATTTTCCAAATGTGTTTCTTCCAAGATAAAACTGTTAAGGTGTGCTACTGGCCCTACCAACTGAAAGAAAACGGTTTCTGATGGTCTTCACTAACAGATATAGAGGAATAAAATCGACAGATCAATAAGTGCATACCAGAGAGTGTGTTGATTTTCTTCAGTAAAGAAACAATATCTGGAACAGCAGCTGGATTTGGAGTTAGCATCTGATTAAATTTATCTATCGTTTTCCAAGATATATCTGTCCGCTGAAGAGGTCAAACAGGTGAACTGAATGGGGACATGGAGAGAATTACTATCTCTGCATCCTTCAAATTCTTTATGATGTGATTCATCTGCAATTCCTCCAGAAATACCATATTGCTTTTTAGAGTACTGCTTGACTTTTCCATAGTAGCCCTCACTTCACAGCACAGAGAACCAAAGGTAGGATTTTGCTGGTTGCCGATGATGTCTATTCCAACTATGCATTCCAGAAACTGGGGAAATAACCACAGTGTGGGTTGGGAAACACACTGGGCTCCCTGTACAAGGATGTACATTCAGGAGAATGACAAACCCGAAGCCAAAACTCTATTGATCACCTAATCTACATAAGCTCCTCCTCTGACTGGTAGAACCCACTGACATTTGGAATTGAAAGAATTGGTGCCAATACAGAACCAGTGTCCAGTAATGCCTCAAAAGTCTGATTAAAAAAAAAAAAAAAAAAAAAAAAGTCTGATTATTTTTTTTCTCCAATTGCACGGTCGCCTCTAAGTCCCTCTGGAGAAGTATAAATTTTGGAAGTGTAGCAGGGTTTAAGGGATTCTGTCTCACCTTTTTTATATGTAGAGATTGTATATATCAGTTTTTTTTTAAAACAGCATTATTGAGATATAATTTACATAACATACATTTAATCTTTTCAGAGTGTACAATTCAGTGGTTTTTAATATATTCACAGAGTTGTGAAACTATCACTATAATATAATTTTAGAACATTTCATCATCCCCCAAAGAAACCATGTATCCATTGGCAGCCACTCCACATTCCCCCGTCTCATTCCCCACCCTCACCTTTCAGCCCTAGACAACCACTAATATATCTTTTGTCTCTATAAATTTGACTATTCTGCACATTTTAAATATGTTGGTACAATATGCGGTCTTTTGTGACTGGTTTATTTCACTAAGCATAATGTTTTTGAGTTCATCCATGTTGTAGCTATCAGTACTTCATTCTTTTTTTGATTCTGAATAATATTCCATTGTCAAGATGTACTATATTTTGTTTGTTCAGTGGATGAAGGACATTTGGCTTCTTCCCATTTTTTGCCTGTTATGAATAATACTGCTTTGAACATTCATGTACTTTTTTGTGTGTGTGTGTGGGCATATGCTTCATTGCACTTCCAAGGATACCATCAAGAAAGTGAAAATAAAATCCACAGATTGGTAGAAAAGTTTTGAAAATTATTTATCTGATAAGTACTTATACACAGAATATAAAAACAACTCTTACTATTCAATAATAAAAAGATAATCCAATTTAGAAACAGGCAAATAATTTAAATAGACATTTCTCCAAAGAAGTGATATAAATGGCTAATAGGCACATGAAAAGATGCTCAACCTCATTAGTCACTAGAGAAATGCAAATTAAAACCACAATGAGATCCTGCTTCACACCTACTATAATGCTTATAATTAAAAAGATAGACAATAACAAGTGTTGGTATGGAGGATGTGAAGTAATTGGAATGCAAATACGTTCCTGGTGGAAGTGTAAAATGGTGCAACCACTTTAGAAGACAGACTGGCATTTCCTCAGAATGGTATAGAGTTATCATCTGATCCAGAAATTTCACTCTTAAGTATTTAATCATGATGACAATAGCTTTTTGAGGAACTTATTTAAAGTCTTGGTTCAAAGCTTCTTTGGGATTAGTTGAGCTGGTTTCAGTCTTGGAGTCTCATTTTAAATTTCAATTATATGAAGACTGAAAATTTGGAAAACTTTAAAATTATGGCAAAATATTAATCAAAAAGATGAAGGCATCTTTGGAAAAATAGTTGTTTACAATTTTCTCTCCAAAAAGAAATGGGATAATATTATCTGAATATTCTCTGGCACTAAAATCTAACATAGAAGTCAAAGCTATCACGATAGCAGGTTGGCTAAGTGATGTCAATGGAATCACAATAGTAATCATGGAAACCAGTCAGTGTCTTATGGGGGGTAAAAACCTCTGAAAAGTGAAGTAACTTCAAAATTTCTTTATGGGTTTTGCCAGTGTTTTCTTTGATGTTGCTGCTATTTGTTTCTCTGGTTGTCATACTTTCTCCATTGTTGGAGGTAGGATTTCATAACATCACTAAATATTTTCATGTTAAAAAATAAAAAATTAGAGTCTAATAGTTATAATTATTTTGTTGTTTTGAAGGAAATGCTAATTTGATGCAAAATAATTAGATTTAGAGTGTCATATTTTAAAAATCTGGGTTTCTATTTCAGGCCCCAAGATTTCCTTCAAAATAGAGTAAAAAGGTAAATTGATTTTGAATTTGTAAAAATCATCTGATTCAGCTTAATTTTTTTATGTTACAATATTTGTTTTTATTGATGGTGATCATTTGGTAGTAAGACTGAACATTTGATTTTTTAAGTTGAAACAGACTGAGTTACTGCAAATTTAAACACTTAAAAAACATATAATATTTATAAGTTTTCTAGTTTTAGTTCTTAGATGCTTACAAGTGAAGATGAGTTTTACCTTGAGGGTAATTTTAAGTGAAATGTAGCAGAATGTCTTAGACTTTACATTAATTATCTTCAAGGAGTGTTTTTCTTTACTGATTTGATAAAGCAATATATTTTGCAATAAAATGCTAACTTACTATTATCTCCTTAGATTGCTTGCTGATAGAAATTAGTTAATAGTGAATAACCACACATACCAAAAAGATCAGCCATGTAAGCATGTAGACGCTCTGGATAGAGCTCTCCAAAAACAGTTACAGTTTTATAGGTTCCCAAGTATAGCCTGAGAAATTGTTGAAAGGATGCAAGAGGAACAAACCTATTCCAAAGTTAACCTATGACTATTTTTTTTGGTGAAATTCTTTGGGATAGAAATCTAGAAATACTTCTCTTAAAGAAAGGCACAGGGACTTCCCTGGTGGTGCAGTGGTTAAGAATCCACCTGCCAATGCAGGGGACATGGATTTGAGCCCTGGTCTGGGAAGATCCCACATGCCGCGGAGTAACCAAGCCCGTGCGCCACAACTACTGAGGCTGCACTCTAGAGCCCACGTGCCACAACTACTGAGGCCTGTGCACCTAGAGCCTGTACTCTGCAACAAGAGAAGCCACTGCAATGAGAAGCCCTCGCACTGCAACGAAAAGTAGCCCCGCTCGACGCAACTAAAGAAAGCCTGCGTGCAGCAACGAAGACCCAGTGCAGCCATAAATAAATAAATAAATAAATAAATAAATAAATAAATAAATAAATTAAAAAAAAGAGAAGGGCACAAATGGAAAATGTATGTCAATGGAAAGGAAAATATATGCTACCAAAGAATGAAATATGTTAGCATTAAGAATGCACTTTGAAATTCAATGTTTACTAAAAAGTAATGCCCAAAGAAAATGTGTAAAACTAGACAACATTTAATTTTCTTAGCAAATGAATCCTAAACTCGTCTAGATTCTATTAAAGGAAAATTATTCACATAAACCTTATATAATGACACATGCATTTATTCCAAAGGTAGATCCACTAGTCCTCATCAGGTCAACTCTTTACTTTCTTTTTTTCCTCTATCTTTTTTCTCTCTCCTCTCTCTTCCCTCTCTCTCTTTCTCTTATCCTCTCATCTCTTTCTTATTTCCTCCTTTTCTCTATCCCTCTTTTACTTTCCATTCTCTCCCCTTTTCACTTGTTCTCTCTTCCACTCTCCTTTCCTCTCTTCTTCCTTCTCTTCTATCTCTTACTCTCCCCTTTTCCTTCAGCTTTTATCTTTCTCCCCTTATCTCTCTTTCCATCTCCCTCTCTCCCTTCTCTCTCATCCACTTCCCTCCTTCTTCTCTCCCCACTCTCCTTTTCTTTCCTATCTTTCCCTTCTTTTTCCTCCAATTCTCTACCACTATGTTGTACACCAGGAGTTAAAATAGTGCTGTAGGTCAAACAAACTCATAGAAAAAGAGATCAGATTTGTGGTTACCAGAGGTGGAGGGTGGGGGAGGGGGAATTGGATGAAGGTAATCAAAAGGTACAAACTTCCAGTTATAAGATAAAAAAGTACTAAGGGTGTAATGTACAACATGATTAATATAATTAATACTGCTGTATGTTATATATGAAAAATATTAAGAGAGCAAAATCCTACGAATTCTCATCACAAGAAAAAAAAATTTTTTTCTTTTTTTTCTTTTGTATTTATATGGGATGATGGATGTTCACTAAACTTACTGTGGTCATCATTTCATGATGTATGTGAGTCAAATCATTATGTACACCTTAAACTTATACAGTGCTGTATATTATGTCACAATTGAACTGGAAGAAAAAATAAATTAAAGCATTTAGTAAATATTGATTAGTAAATGCCTATAGTTCTGGGTAAGAACTATATGACATAAAGGAGTAAAGAGGAAATTGAAAGAAAGCAAAAATAATTAAACTTAAATAGTTACAAAATAAATATAGGCTGATTGAGCATGGTGCTAACATTGAAACCTAGTTTAATTAGCTTTAAGAGTAGGAATAGTCTTTCTATGTTGCTGTGTGGATTATCATTCTATTTTAAGACTATCGAGACCCTGCAGATGGAGGTGTTGAGCAGCTAATGGTTTTTATTGCATTTTGTATATGATTTCACTGTGTGATTGTTGAAATTATGAAGTTGGTGTTGAAAGATGTGCAGCCATTGGTTTAAAAATGTTTTATCTTAACACATATTTGGGAAAGTCAGTTTCTAATTATGGTAAAGCTAGAGAACTAACTTGAAAATTTCTGTAATTTATTTTAATCATGGAATGAAAAGAAGAAATGAAACAGAATATTAGATCATTAAATCTAATTTTCTTTCTTTTTCTTTTTCAGTTAAGAAAACTGAGACACAAAGTGACTGACTTAGTTGATTACATAGTTCATTAGTGTAGAATTCGTCTAATTTCCTATCTCTTGATTCTTAATCTAGTCTACTTAGTAATTAAGAGATATAGGTGTTTTTCAACTAAAGAATAAAATATAAGGTGACTTTCAACTAAGGGATAAAGCTGCCTTATATAATTAAGGATTTAAAATAAAATGGTTAAGTTAAATCTAAAAGTTCCTACACACTGAAAAGTAAGTGCCTTTCATTCTTACTATTTGACTCAACAGACATTCTTTAGCTTTGCTTCCCTTACAATTTGGCCTGGACCCAATAAGCAATATTGCAACTATTCTCACCGTCATCCTCAATTCCCTTAATAACTTTACTGCCCATCTCACCCCTTTCTCAGTCCCTCTGCTGTGTATCAATGATCTTTCTTCTTGGTTTTGCCTCTGGGTTTCTGAGAAGTGCTCAAGAAAGTTGCATAACCATGCTAATGGTGCCATTACAAGTGCAAGCGTTCCAAACTCAGTGGGGCTTCTGATGATGCTTAGAAATTCTTTTGTTAATCCATAGCAGGGCTCCTTTTCCAGTCTTATATGGATTTTGTAAGCCTTTACTCTTTTTTTTTCAATCCCCAGCCTCATCCTTGTCCCTACCTGAGCAGATGTTGCTTCTACCTTTATTCAGAACATCAAGGTCATCAGGTAAGCATTTCCTCAGTATTCTTCCTATTCACTTCTGAAATCAAATCTATTTTTATCATCTTTCTTTCCTTCTTTAGTGAAAGCATGAGAGTGGTCAAGAGCAGGGGCTCTGGAGTCAGATTAAGCATTTTAGCTCTTCAATCTATTAGGTGTGTGACTTTAGGCAGATTACTTACTCACTCTGTACTTAAATTTCCTTCTCTGTGTAATGAGGGTAATAACAGTATCTACCACATAGGCTTGATATAAGAAATAATGAGGTAATGTACATGTAGTGCATGGTATGTGGCACAAAGTAAGTGCACGAGTTAGCACGTCTAGTTTTTTGTTGTTGTTATTATTGTGATTGCCTAGGAAAGAAATTGTTCTACTCTTTTCACACTTAACCTTATCCATCTCCTCTAGCCTTTGAGCTATATATTATATCCCATCTCTCTTCAACCCATTTCTCCCCAGTGCCATACTCTTTCCAGTATAAAATTATGCTCAAGCATTCCATTTCTTAAAAATATCAGTACTGAGATCCTGATTATCTCATTAGTGAATATTTAACTCTAACCCTATCCTGACCATAACCCTGCCTTATTCTTGTCCATCCATTATGACATAATGTTGGTAACTCTAAGTAGTTTCTCAGCTGCTACTGGAACTCAAGTGCGGAATTCATATTTGAATGGGATGGTAATTAAAATCTACTAACTCCGAGATGCTATGCCTCTATAACTAAAGACTCTATGACTAATGAAAGTAGAATTGTCTCCTCATCATTAAAAATGAGTTTAGGGACATCAGAAAGATGGTGGAACAGGAAGCCATGGACTTTCCTTTCCCCTATGGAAAGGAAGCAATTCATGGACAAATTCAGCAACAATTCATGGACAAGTTCCTTTTGTGAGAAATTTAGAAACTAATTGCACTCCAGGAAAACATAAAACCATACTCATTGAAGCCAACAGGAGATTCAAGATACCTTCTTGCTGGAATCTCAGTCCCTAGCACAGTGTCATACAACTTGGAGGAGGACCCCCATCCCAGCTTTCAGCTTCTTTTAGGGGAAGGGAAAAAATTGGTCCAAATGACCAGCATCCCAAATTTTCTGTGGGGTCTCCCCAGAAGACTGACTTCAGTTTTTCCAGTCTTAGATTGCTGATGGGACCAGCACAATCTAATTGCCTGTAGAAAAATAAAGACAGTGACTGGGGCTAATAGTCACCATAGCTCTTCCACTGGCTGAGCACAGAGTGAGTGGAGGAAAACCCCTGTCTCCCAGCTCCTTCCTAGGGAGGGAAAGAGTGGGTCCATGTGTCTAATGCCCCAACTTTTATGGGGGATACACAAAGGACTGGCTTCTTTCAGTCTTTCATGACTCAGAGTACAGATGGAACCTGGCAAAATCTAGTAACCTAGGGGTTAGTGAGAACAGAGATGGAGGTTTGGAGGTAACCTACCTCCTCCCCTGGTTCAGTACAGAGTGAGTGGATGAAAAACCCCAGACCCAGCTTCTCCTTGGGGAGGGAAAAATTTGGATGGAGTGTTCAATGATCTAACTTCTCTCAGAGATGCCTAAGGGACTAGCTTCCATCTGACTTGTTCTGGTGCACTGGATGCTTGATGGCTGCAGAAAAAGCAAAGAAAGTGGATTGGACAAGGAGGAAGGTTTGAAAGGCCCTTAGAGTCTCTGGGCAGGCTGACCAGTGGGGGTCTTTTCCTGTATGAGGCCAGTCTATGAAAACTAGGAGAGGTGGCTGATTTGTCTAATGCAGTGACACCAGTACAGAGAATCAAGAAAGATGAAGAAACAGGCAAATATATTTCAAACAAAGGAACAAGAAAAATCTCCAGAAACTGACCCTAGTGAAATGGAGATATATAGTTTACCTGACAGAGAATTCAAAATAACCATCATAAAGATGCTCACCAAGGTCAGGAGAACAACATATAGAGAAAGTAAGACTTTTAACGAAGAGATAGAAAATATAAAAAAGTACCAAACAGAAATCACGAACCTGAAGAATACAATAACTTAGCTGAAAAATTCACTAGAGAGCTTCAATGGCAGACTAGACAAAGCAGGAAAAAGAATCAGTAAACTTGAAGATTATCGTTGGAAATTATCCAGTCAGAGGAGAAAAAAAAAAATTGAAAAAAGTGAGAAAGTTTAAGGGACTTATGGAACAACAGCAATAGGATTAATGTGTGCATTGTGGGAGTCTCAGAAGGAAGGGAGAGAGAAAGAGAGAGAGAGAGAAACCAGAAAGCTTATTTAAAAAAAATGAACCTTGACTGAAAACTTCCCAAATCTGGGGAAGGAAATGGACATCTAGATCTAAGAAGTGCAATGGATTACAATAAAGATGAATAAAAAAACAAATAAACAAACACTGAGACACATTACAATCAAATCCTCAAAAATCAAAGACAAAGAGAAAATTTGAAAGCAGCAAAAGAAAAGTAACTTGTCATTTACAAGGGAACTGCCCTAAGAGTACAGGATTTCTCAGCAGAAACCTTGCAGGCTAGGAGAGAATGGGGTGATATATTCTAAGTGATGAAAGAAAAAAAAAAACTGCTCACCAAGAATACTATACTCAGCAAATTTTTTCTTCAAAAATGAAGGAGAGATAAAGTCTTTCCCAGACAAAAAAAAAAAAAAAACTAAGGAGTTAATCATCACTAGACCTGCCTTACAAGAAATGTTAAAGGGAATTCTCAAGTTAAAATGACAGGACAATAAATAGCAACATGGTAGTGTAAGAAAGTATAAAACTCATTGGTAAAGGTAAATATGTAGACACATATAGATTACTTTAATACTGTAATGGTGTTCAGTAATAAAGTATAATTGTTATACTTTTAATTCAAGCATAAAAGTTAAAATGCAAAAGCATTAAAATAACTATAAAATATGTCAATAGATATGTAATATAAGTAGATGTAAATTGTGACAACAAAACATAAAGTGGGGGGGGAGGAAAAGTGGTGAGTTTTTGTATGTGATTGAACTTAAGTTGTTATCAGCTTAAAATAGACTATTGTAATTATAAGATATTTTATGTAAGCCCCATGATAACCGCAAAGAAAATACCTACAGAAATTATACAAAGGAATCCGCATATCAACGTAAAAAAATCAAGAAAACAAAAAGGGAGATGGCAATAGAAGAAAAGATAAAATAACTACAAGACTAACAGAAGACAATTAAAAATGGCAATAATAAATCATTTCTTATCAATAATCACTTTACATGCAAATGGATTAAACTCTTTAATCAAAAGACATAGAGTGACTGAATGGAAAAAAGCATGACTCAAGTATATGCTGCCTAGAAGAAACTCATTTTATTTTATTATTTTTTTAAGAAACTCATTTCTGACTTAAGGATACACATAGGCTTAAAATGAAGGAATAGAGAAAGATATTTCATGCAGATGGTAATCAAAAGAAAGCAGGGTAGTTATATTTGTATCAGACAAAATAGACTTTAAGTCAAAAATTTCATGAGAGACTAAGAAGGACATCCTGTAATGATAAAAAGTCAAGTCATTAGGAAGCTATAACAATTATAAATATATGTGCAACAAAAATCAGAGTACCTAAATATATAAATCTAACATTGACAGAACTGAGGCTGAAATAGACAACAATACAATAGGAGACTTCAATACCCCACTTTCAGTAATGGAACGAATATCCAGAAAAAAGACCAAAAAGGAAATATATCTAACAGACATATACAGAATATTTAATCCAATAGCAGCAGAATATACAGTTTCTCAAGTGCACACAGAACATTTTCCAGGAGAGATCACATATTATGTCACACAACAAGTCTTAGCAAATACAGGAAGTCTGAAATTATAACAAGTATCTTTTCTGACTACAATGGGAGGAAACTAGAAATCAATAATGGAAGAAAAACTGAAAAATTCACAACTATGTGGAAATTATAAAATATTTTATATTTTTATTTTTTAATTAAAAAAAATTTTAAACATCTTTATTGGAGTATAATGGCTTTACAATGGTGTGTTAGTTTCTGCTATATAACAAAGGGAATCAGCTATATGTATACATACATCCCCATGTCTCCTCCCTCTTGCATCTCCCTCCCTATCCTGCCCCTCCAGGTGGACACAAAGCACTGAGCTGATCTCCCTGTGCTGTGACTGCTTCCCACTACCTATCTACTTTACACTTGGTAGTGTATATATGTCCATGCCACTCTCTCACTTCGTCCCAGCTTACCTTTCCTCCTTCCTGTGTCCTCAAGTCCATTCTCTATGGTTGCGTCTTTATATCTGTCCTGCCCCTAGGTTCTTCAGAACTTTTTTTTTTAGATTTTTAGATTCCATATATATGTGTTAGCATATGGTATTTGTTTTTCTCTTTCTGACTTACTTCACTCTGTATGACAGTCTCTAGGTCCATCCACCTCACTACAAATAACTCAATTTCATTTCTTTTTATGGGTGAGTAATATTCCATTGTATATATGTGCCACATCTTCTTTATCCATTCATCTGTCGATGGACACTTAGGTTGCTTCCATGTCCTGGCTATTGTAAATAGAGCTGCAATGAACATTGTGGTACATGACTCTTTTTGAATTATGGTTTTCTCAGGGTATATGCCCAGGAGTGGGATTGCTGGGTCATATGGTAGTTCTATTTTTAGTTTTTTAAGGAACCTCCATACTGTTCTCCATAGTGGCTGTATCAATGTATAATCCCACCAACAGTGCAAGAGGGTTCCCTTTTCTCCACACCCTCTCCAGCATTTATTGTTTGTAGATTTTCTGATGATGGCCATTCTGACTGGTGTGAAGTGATATCTCATTGCAGTTTTGATTTGCATTTCTCTAATAATTAGTGATGTTGAGCATCCTTTCATGTGTTTGTTGGCAGTCTGTATATCTTCTTTGGAGAAATGTCTGTTTAGGTCTCCTGCCCATTTTTGGATTGGGTTGTTTGTTTTTTTGGTATTGAGCTGCATGAGCTGCTTGTATATTTTGGAGATTAATCCTTTGTCAGTTCCTTCATTTGCAAATATTTTCTCCCATTCTGAGGGTTGTCTTTTTGGCTTGTTTATGGTTTCCTTTGCCGTGCCAAAGCTTTTAAGTTTCAATAGGTCCCATTTGCTTATTTTTGTTTTTATTTCCATTTCTCTAGGAGGTGGGTCAAAAAGGATCTTGCTGTGATTTATGTCATAGAGTGTTCTGCCTAGGTTTTCCTCTAAGAGTTTGATAGTGTCTGGCCTTACATTTAGGTCTTTAATCCATTTTGAGTTTATTTTTGTGTATGGTGTTAAGGAGTGTTCTAATTTCATTCTTTTACATGTACCTGTCCAGTTTTCCCAGAACCACTTATTGAAGAGGCTGTCTTTTCTCCATTGTATATTCTTGACTCCTTTATCAAAGAAAAGGTGACCATATGTGCGTGGGTTTATCTCTGTGCCTTCTATCCTGTTCCATTGATCTATATTTCTGTTTTTGTGCCAGTACCATACTGTCTTGATTACTGTAACATTGTAGTATAGTCTGAAGTCAGGGAGCCTGATTCCTTCAGCTCTGTTTTTCTTTCTCAGGATTGCTTTGGCTATTTGGGGTCTTTTGTGTTTCCATATAAATTGTGAAATTTTTTGTTCTAGGTCTGTGAAAAATGTCAGCAGTAGTTTGATAGGGATTGCATTGAATCTGTAGATTGCTTTGGGTAGTATAGTCATTTTCACAATGTTGATTCTTCCAATCCAAGAACATGGTATATCTCTCCATCTGTTTGTATCATCTTTAATTTCTTTCATCGGTGTCTTATAGTTTTCTCAGTACAGGTCTTTTACCTCCTTAGGTAGGTTTATTCCTAGGTATTTTATTCTTTTTGTTGCCATGGTAAATGGGAGTGTTTCCTGAATTTCTCTTTCTGATTTTTCACTGTTAGTGTATAAGAATGCAAGAGATTTCTGTGCATAAATTATTTATCCTGCAACTTTACCAGATTCATTGATTAGCTCTAGTAGATTTCTGGTGGCATATTTAGGATTCTCTATGTATAAAATTATGTCATTTGAAAACAGTGACAGCTTTACTTCTTCTTTTCCAATTTGGATTCCTTTGATTTCTTTTTCTTTTCTGATTGCTGTGGCTAAAACTTCCAAAACTATGTTGAATAATAGTGGTGAGGGTGGGCAACCTTGTCTTGTTCCTGATTTTAGAGGAAATGGTTTCAGTTTTTCACCATTGAGAATGATGTTGGCTGTGTTTTTGTCATATATGGCCTTTATAATGTTGAGGTAATTTTCCTCTATGCCTACTTTCTGGAAGGTTTTAATCATAAAAGTGTGTTGAACTTTGTCGAAAGCTTTTTCTGCATCTATTGAGATGATCATATGGTTTTTCTCCTTCAATTTGTTAATATGCTGTATCACATTGATTGATTTGCGTATATTGAAGAATCCTTGCATTCCTGGGATAAACCCCACTTGATCATGGTGTATGATCCTTTTAATGTGCTGTTGGATTCTGTTTGCTAGTATTTTGTTGAGGATTTTTGCATCTATTTTCATCAGTGATATTGGCCTGTAGTTTTCTTTTTTGTGTCATCCTTGTCTGGTTTTGGTATCAGGGTGATGGTGGCCTCGTCGAATGAGTTTGGGAGTGTTCCTCGCTCTGCTATATTTCGGAAGAGTTTGAGAAGGATAGGTGTTAGCTCTTCTCTAAATGTTTGATAGAAATAGCCTATGAAACCTTCTGGTCCTGGGCTTTTGTTTGTTGGAGGATTTTTAATCACAGTTTCAATTTCAGTGCTTGTGATTTGTCTGTTTATATTTTCTATTTCTTCCTGTTTCAGCCTTGGAAGCCTATGCTTTTCTAAGAATTTGTCCATTTCTTCCAGGTTGTCCATTTTATTGACATATTGTTGCTTGTACTAATCTCTCATGATCCTTTGTGTTTCAGCAGTGTCAGTTGTTACTTCTTTTCATTTCTAATTCTAGTGATTTGAGTCTTCTCCCTTTTTTTTTTCATGAGTCAATTTGTTTATCTTCTCAAAGAACCAGCTTTTAGTTTTATTGACCTTTGCTGTCGTTTCCTTCATTTCTTTTTCATTTATTTCTGATCTGATCTTTATGATTTCTTTCCTTCTGCTAACTGTGGGTTTTTTTTGTTCTTCTTTCTCTAATTGCTTTAGGTGTAAGGTTAGGTTGTTTATTTGAGATGTTTTTTGTTTCTTGAGGTAGGCTTGTATTGCTATAAACTTCCCTCTTATAACTGCTTTTGCTGCAACCCATAGGTTTTGGGTCATCGTGTCTTCATTGTCATTTGTTTCTAGGTATTTTTTGATTTCCTCTTTGATTTCTTCAGTGATCTCTTGGTTATTTAGTAGTGTATTGTTCAGCCTCCATGTGTTTGTATTTTTTACAGATATTTTCCTGTAATTGATATCTAGTCTCGTAGCATTGTGATCAGAAAAGATACTTGATACGACGTCAATTTTCTTAAATTTACCAAAGGTTGATTTGTGACTCAAGATATGATCTATCCTTGAGAATGTTCCATGAGCATTTGAGGAGAAAGTGTAATCTGCTGTTTTTGGATGGAATGTCCTATAAATATCAATTAAGTCCATCTTGTTTAATGTATCATTTAAAGCTGGTGTTTCCTTATTTATTTTCATTTTGGAAGATCTGTCCATTGGTGAAAGTGGGGTGTTAAAGTCCCCTACTATGATTGTGTTACTGTCGATTTCCCCTTTTATGGCTGTTAACATATGCCTTATGTATTGAGTTGCTCCTATGTTGGGTGCATAAATATTTATAATTGTTATATCTTTTTCTTGGATTGATTCCTTGATGATTATGTAGTGTCCTTCTTTGTCTCTTGTAATTGTCTTTATTTTAAAGTCTCTTTTGTCTGATGTGAGAATTGCTACTCCAAGTTTCTTTTGATTTCCATTTGCATGGAGTATCTTTTTCCATCCCCTCACTTTCAGTCTTTATGTGTCCCTAGGTCTGAAGTGGGTCTCTTATAGGCAGGATATATATTTGTCTTGTTTTTGTATCCATTCAGCCAGGCTATGTCTTTTGGTTGGAGCATTTAATCCATCTACATTTGAGGTAGTTATGGATATGTATGTTCTTATTACCATTTTCTTAATTGTTTTGGGTTTGTTATTGTAAGTATTTTCCTTCTCTTGTGTTTTCTGCCTAGACAAGTTCTTTAGCATTTGTCATAGAGCTAGTTTGGTGATGTTGAATTCTCTTAGCTTTTGCTTGTCTGTAAAGGTTTTAATTTCACTGTTGAATTTGAATGAGATCCTTGCTAGGTAGAATAATCTTTGTTGTAGGTTGTTCCCTTTCACCACTTAAAATATGTCCTGCTATTTCCTTCTGGCTTGCAGAATTTCTGCTGAAAGATCAGCTGTTAACCTTATGGGGATTCCCTTGTATGTTATTTGTTGCTTTTCCCTTGCTGCTTTTAATATTTTTCCTTTGTATTTAATTTTTGATAGTTTGATTAATCTGTGTCTTGGAGTGTTCCTCGTTGGATTTATCCTGTATAGGACTCTCTGGGATTCCTGAATTTGATTGACTATTTCCTTACCCATATTAGGGAAGTTTTCAAGTATAATCTCTTCAAATATTTTCTCAGTCCTTTTTTTCCCCTCTTCTTCTTCTTCTTGGACCCCTATAATTCTAATTTTGGTGTATTTAATATTGTCCCAGAGGTCTCTAAGATTGTTCTCAATTCTTTTCATTCTTTTTTTCTTTATTCTTCTCTGCAGTAGTTATTTCCACTATTTTATCTTCCAGGTCATTTTTCCATTCTTCTGCCTCAGTTATTCTGCTATTGATTCCTTCTAGAGAATTTTTAATTTCATTTATTGTGTTGTTCATCATTGTTTGTTTGCTCTTTAGTTCTCCTAGGTCCTTGTTAAGCATTGTGTTTTCTTCATTCTATTTCCAAGATTTTGGATCACCTTTACTATCATTAATCTGAATTCTTTTTTCAGGTAGATTGCCTATTTCCTCTTCATTTGTTTGGTCTGGTTGGTTTTTACCTTGCTTCTTCATCTGCTGCATATTTCTCTGTTTTCTCACTTTGCTTAACTTACTGTGTTTGGGTTCTCCTTTTTGCAGGCTGCAGGTTTGTAATTCCCATTGATTTTGGTGTCTACTCCCAGTGGCTATGGTTGGTTCAGTGGTTTGTGTAGGCTTCCTGGTGGAGGGGACTGGTGCCTGTGTTCTGGTGGATTAGGCTGGATCTTGTCTTTCTGCATGGCAGGACCATGTCTAGTGGTGTGTTTTGGGGTTATGTGAACTTATTATGATTTTAGGCAGGCTCTCTGCTAATGCGTGGGTTTGTGTTCCTGTCTTGCTTGTTGTTTGGCATAGGGTGTCCAGCACTGTAGCTTGCTGGTCGTTGAGTGGAGCTGGGTCTTAGCATTGAGATGGAGATCTCTGGGAGAGCTTTAACCATTTGATATTACATGAGGCTGGGCGGTCTCTGGTGGACAAATGTCCTGAACTTGGCTCTCCCACCTCAGAGACTCAGACCTGACACATGGCCAGAGCACCAAGGCCCTATCAGCCACATGGCTCAGAAGAAAAGGGAGAAAAATAAATAAATAAAGAAAGAAAGAAAGAAAGAAATAAAGAAATAAATAAATGAAATAAAATAAAATAAAGTTATTAAAATAGAAAAAGATTATTAGATATAAAAAAATAAAAAAGCAATTTAAAAAAAAAGGAGAAAGAAAGAAGATAGGAACCAAACCAAAATACCAATCCACCAATGATAACAAGCACTAAATGTATACTAAAAAAGAAAAAACAAGCAAACAAAAATACCAACAGTCAGAACCCCAGGACAAATGGCAAAATCAAAGCTATACAGACAAAATCACACAAAGAAGCATACACATACATACTTACAAAAAGAGAAAAAGGAAAAAAAATATATGAAAAATAAAAAAAGGAAGAGAGCAACCAAATCAATAAAGAAATCTACCTATGATAACAAGCTCTAAATACTAAACTAAGATAAACATAAAACCAGAAACAAATTAGATGCAGAAAGCAAACCCCAAGTCTACAGTTGCTTGCAATGGCCACTGCCTGAATTTGGAGATGATTCTTTGTCTATTCAGGTATTCCAACGATACAGGGTACATCAGGTTGATTGTGGAGATTTAATCTGCTGTTCCTGAGGCTGCTGGGAGAAATTTCCCTTTCTCTTCTTTGTTCACACAGCTCCTGGGTTTCAGCTTTGGATATGGCCCCACCTCTGCATGTAGGTTGCCCTCTGGCATCTGTTCCTCACCCAGACAGGAGGGGGTTAAAGGAGCTGCTGATTAGGGGGCTCTGGCTCACTCAGGCCGAGGGGGATGGAGAGGTACTGAATGCTGGGCGAGCCTGTGGTGGCAGAAGCTGGCGTGACGTTGCAACAGCCTGCGGCACGCCTTGTGTTCTCCCGGGGAAGTTGTCCCTGGATCACGGGACACTAGCAGTGGCGGGCTCCACAGGCTCCCAGGAGGGGTAGTGTGGAGAGTGACCTGTGCTTGCACACAGGCTTCTTGGTGGCTGCAGCAACAGCCTAAGTGTTTCATGCCATCTCTGGTGTCTGCGCTGAAGCCGTGGCTCGCACCCATCTCTGGAGGTCATTTAGGCAGTTCTCTGAATCCCCTCTATTCGTGCACCCCAAAACAATGGTCTCTTGCCTCTTAGGCCTGTCCAGACCTTTTCCCGGACTCCCTCCCAGCTAGCTGTGGTGCACTAGCCCTTTCAGGCTGTGTTCACGCAGCCAACATCAGTCCTCTCCCTGGGATCCGACAGAAGCCCAAGCCTCGGCTCCCAGCCCCCACCCACCCCGGCGGGTGAGCAGACAAGCCTCTCGGGCTGGTGAGTGCTGGTTGTCACTGATCCTCTGTGTGGAAATCTCTCCGCTTTGCCCTCTGCACCCCTGTTGCTGCTCTGTCCTCCGTGGCTCCACAACTTACCCCCCGTCCACCCCATGTCCCCGCCAGTGAAGGGGCTTCCGAGTGTGTGGAAACTTTTCCTCCTTCACAGCTCCTTCTCAGAGGTGCAGGTCCCATCCCTATTCTTTTGCCTGCGTTTTTTCTTTTTTCTTTTGCCCTACCAGGTATGTGGGAAGTTTCTTGCCTTTTGGGAAGTCTGAGGTCTTCTGCCAGCATTCGGTAGGTGTTCTTTAGGAGCTGTTGCACATGTAGATGTAGTTTTGATATATTTGTGGGTAGGAACGTGATCTCCACGTCTTACTCCTCCTCCGTCTTGAAGGCACCCCCTACACAACATATTATTGAGCAACCAATGGGTTGATGGAGAAATCAAAAGGGAAATCCGAAAGTATCTTGAGAGCAACAAAAATGAAAATCTAACACACTAAAACTTACAGGATGTAGCAAAAGCTGAGGGAAGTTCATAGTGTTAAATGCTTACATTAAAAAAGAAGAAAGATCTCAAATAAACAACCTAGCTTTACACTCGAGGAACTAGAAAAGAAAAAGAAACTAAGCCCAAAGTTAGCAAAGGAAGGATATAATAAAGATTAGAGCAGAAATATATGATATAATATTTAAAAGCCAAGATCTGGCCATGGCATGACCTGGCCCACCAGCAGGCTGTCATCAACTCCAGTGTTCTTCCCCTGCATGGATGGATGCCCTCCTGGCCCACTTAGACTCTGACACTACATGTCAGGTTCCCTGGCATGGGCTCCAATAACCCACGCCAGGCTGTGCTTCCCCGTAATCTCCTTCACATGGATGCCCTCTGAACACTGCTCAATCTTTGACTCCCCACACTGGGCCAACCCCCAGTGTAGATACTTTCCTCATGCAATCTCCACATTGTTGGCCTCCTTAATCTGTTCAGATAATGACACCGTACAGTAGTCTGCTTCTCTGGGTAGATGCCACTTTTACCTTGGCTAGATTCATCCTCAGGTTCCCCATGACTACCTCCTAATTTCAGCATAAATAATTATATTTTTAAACCCCTACTAATGGTTTTAGAACAGAATTAGTCAGGAAAGGAAGGAAAGGGAGAGGGAAATGGACAGTTGTTCTCACTAGAATTTATCCCTAGTCCCAGCTTCTGTTTCCGGTGCAGACCAGCCTTACTCCATGTTGCCTGCTCGCTGAATCATGCATCTTGCTCGTTCATCATAATGTCTTACTAATTCCTACTTGTGGTTTGCTTGGCCCCTGTCTGTGCTCACTGAACATCACCCTGGCTTAAACTCTTCCCCATCTCATCACCAATGTGCTAGATAGCAGTTCAGGGTCAGGTCCCTTCTGATTCAATATGCTTCTGCAGCAATCACACTGTTCTCAGGAGGAAAAGATTGGATGAGTGATATCAAACCAAGAATCATCTCTGAAGGGTGGTTGTTGAAACCATAGGTGTGGAGGAGGTTGAGAGTGAAGAAAAAGACAACTAGATATACCTTGGGAAGAGTGTTTTATGTGTTTATGTTTAAGGGACAGGAGGAGGAAGGAAAAAGGGAGTTAGAGAAGGGATAACTTGGACTAATCTACAGCCTGGAGAAAATGGAAGTAATTGCTCTAAGTAACTAATTTCTTAAGGAGAATTTGACTCAATGCTGTGTCCTTAAAAAATTTAAATTGGAAGATTAATGGTGTTATTATAGACCTGGAGTAAACTAAGAAATATGACATTATATAATGACTTGTTATGGTAAGAATGAATCAGTGGTTTGAGTCAAACCAAGTGATTCATCTATACAGCCTATAAGACCATCTGACAACCATTTGGCTTGGCTTTGGAGTTCAGGGTCAGTTAAAGGGAGACTTGCCTTTTCTGTTTTAGTTAACTTTTGGGTGGATCGTTTGATAATAATAGTCTTGTGAATGCATTACAAAAAGCCTTGTGGGAGAGAGCCTTTGGAAAGCATAGAGCTGTCTCTTGGATTGCTTGGCTGAGTTTATTTGCTGAAAGAAACAAACCTTTGCCTAGGCAAGGTCACCTTTGCCTAGGTGACCTTGCTCAGATTGGGAAATTCTCTGGAAACATGAGTAGCATGTATGCTCATTTTATTTATCACTATATCCGCAGCACCTAACACAGTGCCTGGCATATTGCAGATTTTTGATAGGTATTTGTAAAATGAATGAATGAAGGGAGATTGTTCTTCACGTCTTTGAGAAGTCATCATATGATGGTGAGAGAAACCATTACTGAAATTTTTTTGAGATAACTTTGGAAAGATGGTCATGGCTTAAAAATTTTCCAAGACAATCCTCAAGGAACATTAATATGTAACATATTAAAGATTTGATCTGCAACAATGACTTTATTTACTGTGTATTCCGTTCATAGAAATAGATACTATCTTTTATTGTGCTTATAATTTAAACCTCTCCTAGAAGGTCAAACAGTAAATCACCAAAGAAACAAGTAACTGCATAAAATACAATATTTGGAAGTCCTTTTTAGAAGCAAATAGATGCAAGTGGATGTACACCATCCAGAAAGACAATTGTGCTGATTGGATCTCCCATGACCCTGTGCCCTGCCCACCCCCCCAACATAGTAAAATTTTAAATAACTATGGCAATAAAACTGCAGCCATTTATAAGAAAATTATTGCAGTGATTAAGTAGTTCAGTAATAATATGTCTTCCAGATGGATTAATGAAAATTATTGTGAGATGGTCTTTCCATCACCAATTTCTTTTCACCCCTACGTTACATTAACCAAACTACCTTTTCAATAGTTTGGGATTTACCTTTTTAAGAAAACAGCATTCAAATAAATCTTTCCCAAATGGGAATAAGGGAACTAACATTTATTTAGCTCATACTCTATTCCTAACAGTAGGCTATTTAATCTTAAAAGATTTATTTTTCTATTAAGTGAAGCACAGATAATAATTAGTGGATATGTTTCATTAAAGGAAATTAGTTGTAAAAAACCCTAATGATTAAGAGCTAGTGCTCAAGAGCAGACAGACCTGGGTTTAAATTCTGGCTTCTCTCTTTACTAGATGGGCTTTTGGACAAGTTATCTAATGTTTCTTAAATTTACACATCAATAAACTGGATTTAATAATATTGCTTACTTCATTGAGATGTTTGTAGCATTCAAAGAGATAATGCATATAAAGCACTTAGCTTAATACCTGGCACATAATAAGTGCTCAATAAATATTTATACTCTTTATTATAGAAGGATTTGCTACAGATTTTCTTCAAATGCTCTGCTCCATTTAAATGAATCAACTTACATGCAACTTTCTAGGAATTCATATATTAGATGTCATGCAATGTGTATAGAAGAATTATATTTTTTATTAAGTTTAACCCATGGACATGTGGTTCTCAATGCAAATAGGACAGAGAAGGGGGAACTGCTTACCAGGGGATGACTTTTGGAAATGTGTATGTTGTTTTTGGTACTCACATACTGTATAAAGATCTCAGGGTGAATGAAGTCTACCTTCCACAATATAAAGAACAGTGTTATTTAGCATTGCCTTTGTCAAGAGTGTAGAATGATAGCCAGTTTCATAAATGGCAGCAATGCTCGCTTCCACTTAGGCATTTAGAGTGAAATATTGATAAGATTTGGGATACAGTATATGTTCTTATGAAATTACTATTTTTATTCATCATAACGATTTGGAATGATGTATGATGAAATCAGTGGTTGACCAGAAGATTAATAATTTGTTGATTTCCCAATAGAGGAAAAAAACATTTCCAAGATTCTTACATGTAAGGTTCATTTTTTCCATTCATTTGTCATTTATTCAACAAACTTTTATAGAGTGTCTGTTATATTTATTCTGCTTTGTTTAGTTAGCATCTAATCCAATGACTGGTGCATATTGGGTGCATAACAAAGGTAGTCTGAATGATCGACTGAGGAATGAGTGGGAGGTAAATGATAAATACATGGTCTATGCCTTGTAGGAGCTTATACACCAGTGGGTCAGATAGACGGTTTGGAGAACAGAAAAAAAGTTCTCTTTGAGAACGTCTTTTATGTCTTTTGTTTTTGCTTTAAACTTTACTATGTAACATGAAGCAGGGTAAATATGCAAATTCTAGAATATTATACACAGAGATATTATTAATAGGCCTGGAACAAAGCCCTGAAATCTACATTATTAGCAAGTATCCCAGGTAATTTTTATGCATGTAGCAGGTTTTGAGATAATATCTTAGTCCTTGTATTAGATCCAGAGAAAAGTATCAAAATTATTTTCAAATTACTTTCATATTTCCTTTTCATTGCTGCTACCAACAATAAGAACAAAAAAACAAACCAAAACAAAACACCCTTAGATTGCCCCAGGAAAGGGAGAGAGGGGAGAAATAATACAAGGGATTTGGTTGGCATGTGGAAGTATTTCTGAATCCAGGAGAATATGCTCCTAATCTCCTCAGTTGGATCCCCTTGGGGATGAGCATGGTGACATAGGGGCAAGCCTCATACTGAGCCATTTCTGCAACCTTTTCTGTATTATTTTCTCCATCTTTCTAGGGGGAGAAGTTGTTGGTCATATCAGTTTTTACAGAACTGATGACAAGGGGCACAAAAGGCACTGAAGGCTTATCTTAACCTTTTCCTGACTTTCTGTTTCTCTACCTGTGGTTAACATTAAGAACAACTGGACCCTTTGTGGCTATAGATGCTGCAAAGCAATCCACATAAGATGCGATGTTCGCATAAACAACTTCTGCAAAAGGAAAGGTACATGCTTACACAAAGGGACAGGCTCAACCGTTTGAGGAACTGATAGCGAAAAAAGACTTTGACTCTTTCCTATCACTTGGTATCACTTTACACAGTCTAAGCGTAACAATGTTTTTTAGTTTTCAGAGTGCAAAAGCTTGAGCACACCACTTGGAAAGAGGATGAAATCCAAAATTTCAGTTTATACAGGGACCCAGTTTTATTTGAGTATTTTGGGGGAGACACTGAGTATTGCTTTTTAACATTTTGATTGTGACAGAGGGATTGTAGTGACTGAGTAGAAGCTGGCCTTGGTGAATCCTAGTTTACAGTGGAGTCAACCATGAGTGCTAGAGCATTCACCCTACAGTATCTAATCTTTTGGAGATTAGGCTTCACATACCCTCAGTGTTCTGTTGGATAAAGACTAGGGAGTTTTGGCTGGAGGGGCAGTGCTGCTGGGCGCCACTTTCTGGGCTGAGCAGAAGCATGAAAGTAGATAAACCTCTCAAGTGGAACATACAAGGCTATTCGGGGTGGTGGTGGCAGTTGAGTCTCTCCAGCAGATTATGAGCCAAGGAAGACTGCTGCTGAAGCCAGTAATAAAGTTGGGACCAGGAGCACAATGGCAGAGATTGGATCCTTGCTTCAGATTCTACCATGAGCATTGGATGAGAACCAGTGGGAAAAGATATTCCCTCAGTATTACACTTTGTTGTAAGACCCTGTGCAGTATCATGCATTATCCCAAGGTATTAGAGCCCTTTCTATAAGCTTTCTCAGTTCAAATTCCTAGCCACTTCCTAGGGGACAAGGCAGTCCTGGAATGCTGGGCTGGGACTGGTTTTAGAAACTACCACACCATGGACCTGGAACCATTGTCTTCTTTGCCTCTTTCAGCATTAGCTTTCTAAAGGATGAGGTGGATTTTCTCTCTTTTATTGTTTACTTTTATTTTTATCCATGTAAAATTCACATAGCATAAATCTTAGCATTTTAATATTTTAAAGTGTACAATTCAGTGGCACTTAGTACAGTGATATTAGTATATTCATAATGCTGTGCAGCAATCACCACTATCTAGTTCCAGAACATTTTCCTCACTCCAAAAGAACACTGTAAACCCATTAAGCAGTCACTCCATTTTTCCCCTTCCCCCATTGTCTTCCCCCAATCTGCTTTCGGTTTCTATAGATTTATGTATTCTGGGTATTTCATGTAAATTGAATAATATAATATGTGGCCTTTTGTGTCTGACTTCTCTCACTTAGCATAGTGTTTTCAAGATTCATCCATATGGCATATATCAGTAATTCATGCCTTTTAATGATCAAATAGTATGCCTTAGTATGAATATACCACATTAAAAAATTCCATTCATCAGTTGATTGACATTTGGGTTGTTGCCACTTTTGGTTATTGTGAATAGTGCTGCTGTGAACATTTGTGTACAAATTTTTGCCTGAATACCTGTTTTCAGTTCTTTTGGGTATAGGCCTAGGAGTAGAATTGCTGGATCATATGGTAATTCTATGTTTAATATTTTTGAGAACAACAAATTGTTTTCTGGAGTGGCTGCACTATTTTGCATTCCCACCAGTGATGTATGAGTGTTCCAAATTTTCCACATCCTCACCCAAACTTATTTTCCATTTTTAAAAATAATATTCATTCTAGTGTCTAAAGTGGTATCTCATTGAGGTTTTGATTTGCATTCACCTAATGACTAATGATGTTGAGCATCTTTTCATGTACTTCTTGTCTATTTGTATATCTTATTTGGAGAAGTGTCTACTCAAGTCCTTTGTCCAATTTTTAATTGAGTTGTGTGCCTTTTGTTGTTAAGTTGTGATAATTCTTTATATATCTAGTTACTAGATCCTTATCAGCTATATTATTTGTAAATATTTCCTCCTATTCTATGGATTGTCATTTTACTTTCTTGATAGTATCCTTTGATGAAGAAAATTTTTTAATTTTGTTGAAGTCCAATTTATCTATTTTTTTTTCTTTTTCCATGTGCTTTTGGTATAATATCTAAGGAACCATTGACAAATTCAAGGCAATGAAGTTTTACTCTTATGTTTTCTTCTAAGAGTTTTATACTTTTAACTCTTACGTTTTGCTCTTTGATCCATTTTGAGTGAACTTCTGTGTATGGTGTGAGGTAAGGACCTAACTTCATTCTTTTGCATGTGGATATACAGTTGTCCCAGCACTATTTTTTTATTTTTTATTTTTTTAATTTTAATTTAATTTTATTTTTTTAACATCTTTATTGGAGTATAATTGCTTTACAATGGTGTGTTAGTTTCTGCTTTATAACAAAGTGAATCAGTTATACATATACATATATCCCCATATCTCTTCCCACTTACGTCTCCCTCCCTCCCACCCTCCCTATCCCACCCCTCTAGGTGGTCACAAAGCACCGAGCTGATCTCCCTGCGCTATGCGCCTGCTTCCCACTAGATATCTATTTTACATTTGGTAGCGTATATATGTTCACGCCACTCTGTCGCTTCGTCCCAGCTGACCCTTCCCCCTCCTGGTGTCCTCAAGTCCATTCTCTATGTCTATGTCTTTATTCCTGTACTGCCCCTAGGTTCTTCATGACCATTTTTTTTTTTTTTTTTAGATTCCATATATATGTGTTAGCATACGGTATTTGTTTTTCTCTTTCTGACTTACTTCACTCTGTATGACAGTCTCTAGGTCCACCCACCTCACTACAAATAACTCAATTTCGTTTCTTTTTATGGTGGAATAATATTCCATTGTGTATATGTGCCACATCTTCTTTATCCACTCATCTGTCGATGGACACTTAGGTTGCTTCCATGTCCTGGCTATTGTAAATAGAGCTGCAATGAACATTTTGGTACATGACTCTTTTTGAATTATGGTTTTCTCAGGGTATATGCCCAGTAGTGGGATTGCTGGGTCGTACAGTAGTTCTATTTGTAGTTTTTTAAGGAACCTCCATACTGTTCTCCATAGTGGCTGTAACAATTTACATTCCCACCAACAGTGCAAGAGGGTTTCCTTTTCTCCACACCCTCTCCAGCATTTTTTGTTTGTAGATTTTCTGATGATGGCCATTCTGACCAGTGTGAGATGAAATCTCATTGTAGTTTTGATTTGCATTTCTCTAATAATTAATGATGTTGAACGTTCTTTCATGTGTTTGTTGGCAATCTGTATATCTTCTTTGGAGAAATGTCTATTTAGGCCTTCTGCCCATTTTTGGATTGGGTTGTTTGTTTTTTTGGTATTGAGCTGCATGAGCTGCTTGTAAATTTTGGAGATTAATCCTTTTTCAGTTGCTTCATTTGTAAATATTTTCTCCCATTCTGAGGGTTGTCTTTTCGTATTGTTTATGGTTTCCTTTGCTGTGCAAAAGCTTTTCATTTTCATTAGGTCCCATTTGTTTACTTTTGTTTTTATTTCCATTTCTCTAGGAGGTGGGTCAAAAAGGATCTTGCTGTGATGTATGTCATAGAGTGTTCTGCCTATGTTTTCCTCTAAGAGTTTTATAGTGTCTGGCCTTACATTTAGGTCTTTAATCCATTTTGAGTTTATTTTTGTGTATGGTGTTAGGGAGTGTTCTAATTTCATTCTTTTACATGTAGCTGTCCAGTTTTCCCAGCATCACTTATTGAAGAGGCTGTCTTTTCTCCATTGTATATTCTTGCCTCATTTATCAAAGATAAGGTGACCATATGTGGGTGGGTTTATCTCTGGGCTTTCTATCCTGTTCCATTGATCTATATTTCTGTTTTTGTGCCACTACCATACTGTCTTGATTACTGTAGCTTTGTAGTATAGTCTGAAGTCAGGGAGCCTGATTCCTCCAGCTCCATTTCTCGTTCTCAAGATTGCTTTGGCTATTCGGGATCTTTTGTGTTTCCATACAAATTGTGAAATTTTTTGTTCTAGTTCTGTGAAAAATGCCATTGGTAATTTGATAGGGATTGCATTGAATCTGTAGATTGCTTTGGGTAGTATAGTCATTTTCACAGTGTTGATTCTTCTAATCCAGGCACATGGTATATCTCTACATCTATTTGTATCACATTTAATTTCTTTCATCAGTGTCTTATAATTTTCTGCATACAGGTCTTTTGTCTCCTTAGGTAGGTTTATTCCTAGGTATTTTATTCTTTTTGTTGCAATGGTAAATGGGAGTCTTTTCTTAATTTCACTTTCAGATTTTTCATCATTAGTATATAGGAATGCCAGAGATTTCTGTGCATTAATTTTGTATCCTGCTACTTTACCAAATTCATTGATTAGCTCTAGTAGTTTTCTGGTAGCATCTTTAGGATTCTCTATGTATAGTATCATGTCATCTGCAAAGAGTGACAGCTTCACTTCCTCTTTTCTGATTTGAATTCCTTTTATTTTTTTTTCTTCTCTGATTGCTGTGGCTAAAACTTCCAAAACTATGTTGAATAATAGTGGTGAGAGTGGGCAAACTTGTCTTGTTCCTGATCTTCGTGGAAATGGTTTCAGTTTTTCACCATTGAGGACGATGTTGGCTGTGGGTTTGTCATATACGGCCTTTATTATGTTGAGGTAAGTTTCCTCTATGCCTACTTTCCGGAGGGTGTTTTTATCATAAATGGCTGTTGAATTTTGTCAAAAGCTTTCTCTGCATCTATTGAGATGATTATATGGTTTTTCTCCTTCAATTTGTTAATATGGTGTATCACATTGATTGATTTGCGTATATTGGAGAATCCTTGCATTTCTGGGGTAAACCCCACTTTATCATGTTGTATGATCCGTTTAATATGCTGTTAGATTCTGTTTGCTAGTATTTTGGTGAGGATTTTTGCATCTATGTTCATCAGTGTTATTGGCCTGTAGTTTTCTTTCTTTGTGACATCTTTGTCTGGTTTTCGTATCAGGGTGATGGTGGCCTCATAGAATGAGTTTGGGAGTGTTCCTCCCTCTGCTATATTTTGGATGAGTTTGAGAAGGGAAGGTGTTAGCTCTTCTCTAAATGTTTGATAGAATTCGCCTGTGAAGCCATCTGGTCCTGGGCTTTTGTTTGTTGGAAGATTTTTAATCACAGTTTCAATTTCAGTGCTTGTGATTGGTCTGTTCATATTTTCTCTTTCTTCCTGCTTCAGTCTCTGAAGGTTTTGCATTTCTAAGAATTTGTCCATTTCTTCCAGGTTGTCTATTTTATTGCCATATAACTGCTTGTTATTTTTTATTTTTAAAAATTATTTTATTTTATTTTATATTGGAGTATCATTGGTTAACGTTGTGCTAGTTTCAGGTGTACAGCAAAGTGACTCAGTTATACATATAGATGTATCTTTTCTTTTTCAAATTCTTTTCCCATTTAGCTTATTGTAGAATATTGAGCAGAGTTCCCTGTGCTATACAGTAGGTCCTTGCTGTTTATCTATTTTAAATATAGCAGTGTGTACGTGTACTCAAACTCCCAATCTATACCTGCCCCTCTCCCTTCCCTCCGGTAACCGTAAGTTTGTTCTCTAAGTCTGTGAGTCTATCTGTTTTGTAAATAAGTTCATTTGTATCATTTTCTTTAAGATTTTGCATATAAATGATATCATATGATATTTGTCCTTCTCTGTCTAACTTACTTTACTCAGTATGATGATCTCCAGGTCCACCCATTTTGTTGTAAATGACATTATTTAATGCTTTTTAACGGCTGAGTAATATTCCATTGTATATATGTATCACACTTTCTTTATACATTCATCTGTTTATGGACATTTAGTTTACTTCTATGTCTTGGCTATTGTTAACAGTGCTGCGATGAACACTGGGGAGTATGTATCCTTTCGAACCATGTTTTTCTCTGGATATATGCCCAGGAGTGGGATTGCTGGATCATATGATAATTCTATTTTTGGTTTTCTGAGGAACCTCTGTACTGTTTTCCACAGTGGCTGCACCAATTTACATTCACACCAACAGTGTAGGAGGGTTCCCTTTTCTCCACACCCTCTCTAGCATTTATTGTTTGTAGAATTTTTGATGATGGCTATTCTGACTGGTGTGAGGTCATATCTCATTGTAGTTTTGATTTGCATTTCTCTAATAATTAGTGATGTTGAGCATCTTTTCATGTGCCTCTTGGCCATCTGTATATCTTCTTTGGAGAAATGTCTATTTAGGTCTTCTACCCATTTTTTGATTGGGTTGTTTGCTTTTTTGATATTGAGACAAATGAGCTGTTTGTAAATTTAGGAGATGAATCCTTTGTCAGTCACATCGTTTGAAAATATTTTCTCCCTTTCTGTGGGTTGTCATTTCATTTTGTTTACAGTTTCCTCTGCTGCCAGCACTATTTATTGAAGAGACTCTTCTTTCCCTGTTCCGTGGTCTTGGCACCCTTGTGGCAAACCAATTGACTACAGATGTATGGGTGTATTTCTGTATTCTCAATTATGTTTCATTGATCTATATGTCTATACTTATGCCAATATGCTAGCTGCTTTAATTACTGTAGCTTTGTAGTAAGTTTTAAAATTGGGAAGTGTGAGTCTTTCAACCTTGTTCTTTTTCAAGATTGTTTTGGTTATTTGGGGTCCTTTACTATTCCATATAAATTTTAGAATCAGCTTTTTCATTTCTGCAAAAAAGCTATTGGGATTTGGCTGGCTTGCATCGAATCTGTAGGTCACTTTGGGAAATAGTGTTATCATAAAAATATTGTCTTTGAATCCATGAATGCACATGCCTTTTCATTTATTTAGGTCTTCTTTAATTTTTTAGCAATATTTTGTAGTTTTCAGTGTGCAAGTCTTGCATCTATGTGCTTAATTTTACTCCTTAGTATTATGTTCTTTTTGATGTTATTGTAAATGGGATTATTTTTAAAATTTCCTTTACAGATTGTTCATTGATGTGAAATATAACTCACTGTCATTGATCTTATATCCTGCAAATTTGGTGAATTAGTTTATTCATTCTAGTTGCTTTTTGTGGATTCTTTGGGATTTTCTATAGATAATATCATGTCATCTATGACTAGAGATAGTTTTCTTCCTTTCCAATTTGGAAGTCTTTTATCTTTTTTCTTGACTCATTTTCCTGGCTAGAATTACTGGTACGATGTTGACTAGAAGTCAACTGGAAGTGGTGAAAGTGGGCATCCTTTCTTATTTCTGATCTTATGGGGAAAGCTTTTAGTTTTTCAGTATGATATTAGCTGTGGGCTTTTCATAAGTCCTTATTATGTCAAGGAAGTTCCCTTCTATAGTCCTAATTTTTGAGCATTTTTATTATGAAAGGGTGTTAGAGTTTGTCAAATGATTCAATCAAGATAATAATGTGCTTTTCCCTTTTATTTTATTTATGTGGTGTATTACATTGATTGATTTTCATATGAGGAAATACCTTTGCATTCTTGGGATAAATCCCAGGTGGTCATGGTGATTAATCCTTTTATTATACTGCTGTATTTGATTTGTTACTTTTTAGTTGAGAATTTTTGCATCCATTTTCATCAGGGATCTTGGTCTATAGTTTTCTTTTCTTGTGATGTCTTTGTTTGGCTTTGGTATCAGGATAATGCTGGACTCATAGAATAAATTAGTAAGTATTCCTACCTCTTCTATGTTTTGGAAGAGTTTGAGAAGAATTGATGTTAATCGTTCTTCAAATGTTTGGTAGAATTCACTAGTGAAGGCATCTGGTCCTGGGCTTTTCTTTGTTGATAGATTTTGGTTACTGATTCAATCTAGTGGCCTTTCATATCAGATTGAAGGGCTACCATTAGCATTTCTCATAGGGAAGTTCTATTGTTAATGAACTTCCTCAGTTTTTGTTTATCTGGGAATGTTTTAATTTCTCCTTTATTTTTAAAGGATAATTTTGCTGTATATAGAATTCTTAAGTGACAGTTCGGTTTGTTTGTTTTTGTAACTTCTGCACTTAAAGATGTCATCCTATATTCTTCTGGCCTCCTTTGTTCCTGGAAGAAATTGGTTGTTAAGCTTATTGAGAATTCCTTGTATGTGATGAACCCCTTCTCTCTGGCTGTTTTCAAGATTCTCTTTTTATCTTTTTCTTTGGCAGTTTGATTATAATGTGTCTGGGTGTGAATCTCTTTGAATTTACACTGTGTGGAATTCATTGACTTTTTTGGATGTGCAGATTCATGTCTTTCATCAAATTTGGGACGTTTCAACCTTTTTCAAAGTTTCAACACTTTCTCTCCCTCTACTCCTTCAGGGGCTACCATTATGTATATGTTGGTATGCTTGATGATGTCCTACAGGTCTCTTAGACTCTGTTTATTTTTCTTCATTCATTTTTCTTTCTGCTTCTCAGACTAGATAATCTCAACTGTGCTCTCTCCAGGTTTGCTGATTCTTTTGCCTGCTCAAATTTGCTGTTAACCCTTTTAGTGACTATTTCATTTCAGTTATTGTACTTTTCAGATCAGAATTTCTTTTTGATTCTTTTTTATAATTTCTATCTTTTTATTGATGTTCTCTATTTGATGAGACATTGTTCACTTGAGTATATCTTTTTATATTTAAGACAGTTGATTTAAAATCTTTGCCTGCTAAGTTCAATGTCTGGACTTCCTCAGGAACAGTTTCTGTTAACTTATTTTTCCCTGTGAGTAAGACATACTTTTTCTTTTCTTTGCATGTCTTGCAACTTTTTGTTGGCAAAGGAGCATATTAATATCATAATGTGGCAACTCTGGAAAGCAAATTCACCCCCTCTGCTGTGTGCTCCCTGTTGTGGGTTGTTGATGTTTGTTTGTTTAGTGAGTTTTCTAAACAATTTTTATAAAGTCTGTATTCTTTGTTGTGTGTGGCCATTGAAGTTTCTGTTTCATCAGCTAGTGATTTGACAGAAAATTCTTAAAATACTGCAATTTATCAGCTTCTTTCTTCACTAAGTATTCCCCTGGTTGTTGTAAGTTTTTGATTAATTTCCAGAGATCCAAATAAGGTGATTATGAGTAGTAATACTTTTTGGAGGGATGGAATTTTGGATTTTCCTACTCTGCCATTTTTGTTGGCAATACCTGTTCTTTCTTTTCTTTTTAATCAGGAAAAGGTGTTTCCCCCCCCCCTTATATTAGTCTGAATAATGGCCACCAAAGATTGTAAGGGAAAAAATGTCTTTGCAGATGTAATTAAATTAAGAATTTTGACAAAGGAAATAGTCTTGGATTATCCAGGATTATATCACATGTATCCTTATAAGAGGAAAATAGAGGGAGATTTTAAGACACACCTTGAGGGACTTCCCTGGTGGTCTAGTGGTTAAGACTCTGTGCTTCCACTGCAGGGGGCCTGGGTTTGATCCCTGGTTAGGGAACTAAGATCCCACATGTCTCATGGCATGGCCAAAAAAAAAAAGATACATCTAGAAAAGAAGACCATCTGACCACAGCAGCAGTGATGGGACTTTTGTAACCACAAGGAAAGGAATGCCAGCAGCCCTAGAACCTGGAAGATGGAAAAACAGATTTTCCGTTAGATCCTTTGGAGGGAGTGCTGCTCTGCTAATACCTTGTTTTTGGCTCAGTGAAACTGATTTCAAACTTCTGGCCTCCAAAACTGTGAGAAAATAAATTTCTGTTGTTTTAGGTCACCAAGTTTGTGGTAATTTTTTTACAGCAGCCCTTGAAAACAAATACCCCTTCCCCCAGATTACTGAGCTATTCCTCTATGCCCACTTTCCAAAGGATGCTGTCTTTAGTGATCCCAAGGTGATTTTTTTGACCTATATATAATTTTACTTCACACACACACACACACACTCTGTAGCTATAACTGGCACTTCCCTTGCTAAAGAAGAGAAAAAGAAATATAAATTTAATCTTTGGCTTGGCATCCTTCCCATAGGGCTTCCCATTACATAACCTATATATTTTCCAAAAACTAGAGGAAGATGTAATACAATTATTTAGTATTTAGTCTCATTTAAAAGAAGCCCAGTTCAAGTCAATGGTTTGTATTTCATTCAGACAGTATGTAAAAGTATAATTATAATTCAGTGTGATAACTAGAGGAATCCAAAAACCTATGGAGTCACAGAGAAGGAGTCACTTAGTGAAACTAGAAATGACCTCTCAAAGATCCCCATTTGAGGCAAGTCTAAAAGGATGCCAGGAGTTTGCCAGGCAGAGAATGCCTGAATATGAAACACTATGTGCAGAGGCAACAAATCATGAGAGGGTGTGACATGTTTGAAGGATATAATGGAAAGTTTTATTTGGCTGGAGGGTAGGAGGTAGGGAAAAATGGATGAAATACTGCTGGAAAAGTAGGTTGCCATCAAACTGAGGAAGTCTTGTATGCTGTGATAAAGGATTTAATGATTATTCTGTAGGAAACTGGCAGCAAATAGAAGTTTCAAAGCAAAGAAGGAAGATTTTGGAGGTGATATGGGCAATGGACTGGATCAGAAGATTAGAGGTAAGAGAAAGAACAGCTTGAAGTAAAACATTGGTAATGGGGGTCGACCTGGGGATTAAACTTGAGAAACAGTGCTGCCTAGAATTGACAGTGACTAATTGGATTTGGGGTAGAGATAAAACAGAGGGTGACATTGAGGAAGAAGTTGATAATACTGTATGTTGGCTAGTGTGTTACTATGGTCTTATGCCCCCCCCCACCCCCCAATTCATATGTTGGAATCCTAATGCTTAATGTGATGGTGTTAGGAGGTGGGGCCTCTGGAAGGTGATTAGGTCATGAAAGGTAGAGCCCTTATGAACGGGATTAGTACCCTTACAAAAGAGATCCCATAGAGCTCTCTTGACCCTTCTACCATGTAGTTATACAACAAAAAGCCTGGAACATGGAAGAAGGCCCTCACCTAATCATGCTGGCACCCTGATCTCAGATTTCCAGCCTCTAGAGCTTCCAACCTTCCTGAGAAGTAAATTTCTGTTTTTATAAGATATACAGTCTGTGGTATATTATTGTAGCAGCCCAAACAGATTAAGACAAATGCATAACTTAAATACCAATTGTTAGTGTCTTTAGACTTACTTGAAAGGTGAGGGTTGAGCACGAATTTTTTTTTTTTTTTTGATCAACATAACTGGAACTTGAAAATCCAGAGCATGAAAATCAAAGTAACTACTATTACTAACTGATCTAGTGCCAGAGAATGATAGATAAATGCTTGCTGTCAGGACTCACTTATTCTTATCATTCACAATCTCAAATAATTATGTACTTGTATGTGGGCCAAGAGCTGTGAAATGGATTGGGGAGCCAAGGCCAAAACGTTCAGTTGAAGGACAACTGGTCATGTATGTATTTGTCAATTAAAAGAAATAATAGTATGTCATTTTAACAGGATGGTTACAAACTCTCAAAAAGTTTTGGAGACTATTTTTACAACACTGGCCATAGGAGGAGAAATATATCATAGTTGCTGAGGTTGTTTGAGTTTTCTCTATTATATTTGTTATGTAGGTGGAAAAAATCTATGAAAATTATCGTATCAGAGTAACTCACATTGGAACATAGTTTTTTTCTTTATAGAATAAAATACATATTATTAATAAAAATATGATCTTATGTATTGCTCCTTTTACTACCCAATTTTCAAATCTCAAAATTATTTCTAAAAATTCTTTCCCTTTCCATATCTCTGAAGAGATTTAGCCGTGGAGTGCCTGATCATTGTTTTGTGATACTTGATACTATTGACATCCTATTAGTTTTATAAGCTAATCTTCACTAGGGAAATCAGATGCCTTGCCATAAATAAGAAAAATTTAATTGAAATTGATAATATATATGTTAAAAAACCCTGAAGGTATCTTAGTGATTTGTGAAATATGGTCATCCAAAAGTGCTGGCCACTTTTATTCAGTTATGGAGGTACTTATATATATGACTAGATTCTCACTGTATAATTTCCTATTGCTGCTGTAACAAATACTACAAACTTAGTGGCTTAAGCAACACACATCTATTATCTTACAGGTCTGGAGGTCCGAAGTCCAAAATGAGTATTGTATCTAAAAATTAAGATGTCAGCAGGGCTGCATTCCTTCTGGAGGTTTTAGGGAGAATCCATTTTCTTGCCATTTCCATCTTCTAGAAGTTGCCCACATTCTTGGGCTCAAAGGCCCATTCCTCCGTCTTCAAAACTAGCTGATCAAGTCCTTCTCATGATGTCATCTCTCTGGTTCTGACTCTTCTGCTTCATTCTTCCTTGTTTAAGGGCCCTTGTGACTACACTGGGCCCACCCAGATAATCCAGCATAATCTTTCCATGTCAAGGTCAGTTGATTAGCAATTTAATTTTCTCTGCAACCTTAATTCCCTCTTGCCATGTAACATAACATATTCACAGCTTCTGGGGATTAGGATATATACATCTTTGGGAGCCATTATTGTGCCGACCACATCCACCAAAATAATTTTTAATGTAAATTTGGAATGAAATTACGCAAATGTAAACAGACATATGTGTATGCTACTGCTCAAATCCATATTCTGTTTAAGAAGATCATTGGCTAGCTAATTTAAAAAATAGTCACTAAATTCTGGTATTAAAGTGTGAAAATAATGGGAGAAAACCAAACAGGGAGAAAAGGTTTTGAAGCTAGTCATGTAGAGTTTTATAGTTTTGACACCCATATTACTAGTGTTTCTGTCTGTTTACTTGACTCCACTAGAGCTTCTGTGGGGCAGGGTCTACATCTTACTTCCTTTTCTAACATGTTACATAATGAATGAATTTTATTTATTATTATTTATTTTTTCCATTTAAAATATTGATAATTGTTATAATGACATTAAAATGTGTCTCTTTATCTCCCAAGATGTAATATACTTTCGGGCCTTGTTAGATAATCAACAGGGTGCTAAGTGCTAAGGAATAAGGTAGAGGGTGGGCAGGAAACAAAATGCTTAGTAACAATCCCAGACTTTAAGGAGTTCATGATTGAGTGGGAGATGTAGATGCATAAAGATGTTTAAAACCTGCACGAGGAGCACTATGTGAGGATGTGAAGAGGGAACACAAGTGGCCAACTCTTCCTGGGGCACTCAGGGAAGGCTTTGCAGGGGGACTGACAAGTGACCTAGGTCTTCACAGAGAAGAGAGTTGGCCAGGCAGAGAATGGGGTCAATGACATTCCAAGCAGATGGAAAATCAAAGGCAAAGGAAGGCAGGTGGGAAAGAGTGGGAAACTATGTTGCATGTAGTATTTGAATAGAAACAAAGGATGTCTCAACAATGAAAATACAATTTATTGTTTATTAAATGTCAGCAAATTAAGAAAGAAGTCTTATTTAGACTGCTACCAGACGCACTATAAATTTTATGTAAATTAATAAAAGGAAAATACCCAGATAATACAAATACAACAGACAGATATGACAGAACAATGGTGGTATAGAACGATCACTTCATTTTGGCACTAACCAGCTCTGTGACCTCAGGCAAGTTAATTACTTAGTAAAATAAAAGGGCTGGAATAGACGTATTTTAAGATTTTTTTTCTAGGCTAACATTCTGTGATGCAAAACAAACAACCGACTCCACAGTTTTTCTTTTTGACTGAGAAGTCTGTTAAAGTTAATTAAATCATTTAGACTAGCTCACGTGTGTGGAAGCAAACACAGACGTTTTGTTTATCATTTCCATATGGCTTATTGGTAGCCATCACAGGCATTTTGCCAGGAAATTTCCCCTCAAAATAATGCAGAGAATAAAGAATTGAAACAATATGTTGCAATGACACATCTGTTAGGGTGGTTTTCATGTGTGTGAAAAATCTGATTTATCAAGTTTTCTATCATCTATTCTACTTTCATCCTTTCTTGCAGATTAGTGTGCCTTCACGTGGGGAAAGCTCTGTCAAGTATAATTTTTATCTTGCTTGGGTTTGCTATTTAACTTTTTTTTTTTCCCTCGAGAGATCATGAGACAGGTAGAACAAGTGGTTTTTTTGAAATCTGGCAGATCGTCACATGTGCCAAATTTTCTTCTATCTTAGCTCGTAGCTGCTTCTTTTTTTCCTTAGCGCCCCCTGCAGGCTTCTTGACAATTTTTTTTGGCCTTTTACCCTCATGCCTGTAAACTGGACAGAAATTTTTCACTGAGAACATTGTACAAAGGCTGATGGCCTCGCTACTGCCTATATAGATGGTTATATCTCAAACAGCCATGGTGATAGCTTGTGGGATATTTTCAGAGGAGTCTCTCACGAAGATCTGTGTCACTTCTACTGGAACATCTAAAATATAATTTAGTGAAGGAAAGCCCAGAAATGTAATTGTTGTTAATAAACAATAGCCTTTCACAGTTATCACTGCAGATCTCATTAGTAATAGAACACGCCTTTACTGCTGCAAATAAACAAGAATACTGAGTTATATGTTTTCCAAATGTAAGTAGCCCCTGCAAATGGACTACTGTCACCAAATGACCTAGACTAATTTAATTACACCCTGATTTTAGGTTTCTTCGAATTAATGAATGATAGCTGTTGAAATGAAATATGTCTTAGACCAATCCAGGCCACACAAATAGACTTTGTTAAACTAATCTTATTAGCTAGCAGGCATAGAATGCTTCATAGATCCTGTGCTGATAAAGGCTCGGGTTTCTGATCTTTCTGGTGCTTTGATACTACCTTGCAAGAATGGTTCTCTCAAGGCAGACAGGATGACATTTTAGAGGCAGGATTCTGATTCTCTTAGGGTTGTTATTAGTCAACCAAAAATTCTCTAATAACAGGGCCATTTAGAGATCAAGCCATAGGCACCATCCTGAGGGGCTGAAGCTAAAGGTCTCACTAGATTCTTATACTCTACTCTGTTCATTCAAGGTTGGGGAATGTTTCTGAAATATTTAGCCAATCCACATATCACGAATTCTTTACATTCACCAAATGAAGATGTATTTCTAACATTCACTCTGCTAACTGACAAGCCACTGATTTCACCAATAAGATCCTATTCTTGACATGAAATATGCAAATTAATAAAACATCTGTTGATGATCAGTGAAACTGGTAACAGGAGCACTTGTAACATCTACTTTGGGAGTATGGCCTTAAGGGTATAGAGCTAGCTGGCCTCCTCTGGAGTACAAATTCCTGATTAAAGCACTGAATTGTACCTGGCTTGTAATCAACCTAATAATGCTATATCACATGATACCAATATCACACCATCTATGCTGAAGTCCTTTAAAGAAAATTACAGACAACCACTCAATAGTACCCTGTGTATTAGTTTCCTATTGCTGTTATAACAAATTACCACAAACCTAGTGGCTTA
The DNA here is from genome assembly GCF_965194825.1 of Balaenoptera physalus. NCBI lineage: Eukaryota > Metazoa > Chordata > Mammalia > Artiodactyla > Balaenopteridae > Balaenoptera > Balaenoptera physalus. The sequence goes on along the minus strand of NC_138882.1, from coordinate 128,036,026 downwards.
AACAATATAAGTTTATTATCTTACAGTTCTGAAGGTCAGAAGTCCAAAATTATCTTGCTGAGCTAAAACCACGGTGTTGGCAGGGCTGCGTTTTTTCTGGAGGTTCTAGCGGAGAATGTTTCCCTGCCGTTTCCAGCTTCTAGAGGCTACCTTCATTCTTGGCTCTTGGCACTGTTCCTCCATCGTCAAAGCCAGCAATGGCTGGTCCAGTCTTTCCCATGCTGCACTATCCTGGTTCTCTGCTTCCATCATATTTCTTTCTCTGACTTTTCTGCCTCTTTCTTCCCTTATAAGAGCCCTTGTGATTACGGGACCCACCTTGATAACCTAGAATAATTTACCTGTCTCAAGTTCTTTAACTTAGCACATCTGTGAAGTCCCTTTCACAAGTTGTGGGGATTAGGATATGGACATCTTTGAGGAGTCATTATTCTGCCAGTCACACCCTGTTAATATTCTAAGTAATTTTCTTAAAGATTTTAAATTTAACATCAATCATGGAATCCTATAGTGAGAATAGAAAAGACATGGTCTTTGGACCTGACGGATACTGGTATAAATTCTGGCTCCTTACCTAATAAACTGTAAGACATGGGAAAGGAAAATGGAATAATGAATACCTTGAAGAGTTGTCATGAGGATTAAATAAAAGTAATGGATGAAAAGGGCCTGGCACATAGGACACACTAAATAAATTGTAGCAAAAGGTAGCTGTCATGATAATTAACAGAATTTTAGAGCTGGAAAGAACCCCAGAGATCATTTCAACCTCTTTCAGCAACAGAACTACTTTTTGATAGTGTAAAAAAAAGTCTTATGTAGAGTCTCATGAAAAGCCTTAATCTACAAAAAAGATAAAAGCAATAGATGGATCTCTTAGGTGGAATAAGTTTCCTTCTCCTCTGTGTCCTCATCATCCCTCTCCTCCCTTCCTCTGCATTCTCCTTTTACTCTTCCTTTCCTTCTCCTCTTCCTTCTTCTTTTTTTTTTTTTAAAGATTTGATTGATTGATTGCTATGTTGGGTCTTCGTTTCTGTGCGAGGGCTTTCTCTAGTTGCGGCAAGCGGGGGCCACTCTTCATCACGGTGCACAGGCCTCTCACTATCGTGGCCTCTCTTGTTGCGGAGCACAGGCTCCAGACGCGCAGGCTCAGTAATTGTGGCTCACGGGCCTAGTTGCTCCGCGGCATGTGGGATCTTCCCAGACCAGGGCTCGAACGCGTGTCCCCTGCATTAGCAGGCAGATTCTCAGTCACTGCACCACCAGGGAAACCCCTCCTCCTTCTTTTCTTCTTCTTCTTCTCCTTCTCTCTCTCTTTTTGTTTTATTTGGCTGATAATCCTTTGCTGTTTCAGAACCCTTGTTTCTATAGTCCAAGGATAATAGCTTGAAAACCATGGATCTAGTCTGATTTCTCATTTTGCACTGGAAGAAAAAGAGGCCCAGAGAGGTTAAGTGACTTCCAAGGTTGCACAGCTACTTAATGGAACACGAGGTATCAGAATCTAGTACTCTTGATTCTTAGTCCAATGCTCTCTCTCTATATCATGTTGGAGGTGGGGTAAGTTAGACTGACCAGAAAGCTGTTAGACAAATGAAGAATTTTAGGATATTTAGTTAAGACTAAATATTCTAAAATGATGGCAAAAATAAAAGAGGCCTACCTCCTATCACAGAATCTGGTTTTGTATGTTGCAAAAACAGTACGCAGAAGTACAGAATTTGGCACTTCTTCAGCACCGTGTAAAAGGAATGTTGTTTGTGAGATGTACTAGATTAGAAACAGCTTCTCTCTGGCATAACAGTGTTAGAAACTTTGTCTGAAGTCTGGGGTTCTCCACAAAAATTTATAGTTTTGAATTTGGGTTCCAGAGAGCCGGGGCTCCCATGTAATTCTCAGAACACACTGGGAGGACAAGGCAAGTGCTAGCAAAGCAGAGTGTGGCTGTCATTAGGGAGACCAGATGTCTTTGTTTTCAATTTCCCTTTCAATTCTGGGGTCAGCGTTCTCTCTCTACCAGGTGCTCTGAGGTATTACAAAAGAGACAGAATTAAATGGCTGCCAAATTATGCTATAAAAACAATTTTAGTCCAGCCCATTCCTGAAACACAGAATTTCTTTCCTTTCAGACTTAAAATTCAACATTCCAATGAAACAGTGTGGCCCTTGTTCAAAATTCATGCAGAACTAATATGTTGCTAGTTTTAAAATCAATGTTACTTAACTCTAAGATACACAATATTTAATTATTTCATGAATGAGCATAAAAGCAAACACTGAACTATATTTCTTCCTGGTCACACTTATTGTGATATCTTGGGGTTATACTTTAGGTATACAAATGAAAGTATGTCTATTATCTGGACAGTAAATTCAGTTCATAGTAAAGACTCACAGCAAAATTGCTTAGTTCAGGTTATTCAAAGGCACAAATATTATAGATGATGGTTGGAAACTTCAGCAGGAAAATTAATGGTTAAGTTAATTTCCTTGACAAAAGAAATTGTTCATTTCATACCCCCACCCCCCCAATCATATATCCATAATCTACCCACTTGATTTTTTGTCTACTTTTTATTCTGACTGATTTCATTGTTTGTGTCACTTACTACTGATGAATTGTCTGGGAGAGGTGGCTGGTGAGAAACTTGAGTCTTTTTAATATTTATCAGTTTACAATATTGATTTCTCTCCAGGAGCAGTCAGCTTAGTAATATAATAGCAAAAGGATAGGATTTAGTTTTGTAAGGCTTGGTTAGAGTTCTAGCTTTAATGCTTATTAGCCTTAGTGACCTAACAACTTTAAGAAAGTTTTCTTAACTGCAGATAATATGTGCCTTGCTGGGTTTTGGGGAGTATTAAGTGATATTGATGTGAAAGTGTTTTGTGAAGTATTATAGAATGTTAATCTTTGTTTCTCTGATATACGCCAGATACCTCTCTACTGTGCCTTTTTTCAATAGAAAATGAGCAGCTACATGACCTATTACTTTTATCTTGGGATGGTGACAATGTTTCCTATTCCTTGTGTGTGTGTGGCCTGCTTCATGTTTCATGTAGAACTGGCTGTTGCCTCTTTTTTGAAGGTCTGAATTAGTCTTCTGTGGGTAACATTGTATTCTTATTCAATTATTCCAGTGCTACAGAGTTTCTTCACTTCTTTTAACTTGCAGTGAAAATTTCTACTCACCCACAACTTGACTTTGACTTTTGAATCTTGTCTGTCTCCCTGGAATCATTTTCTTTTGGCTTTCTTTCTTGAATGATTTCCTTCATCCTCAGGAAGAACAATTCAAGATGCATATGAAGCAGAAGGGAAAAAGCCATCTCGGTAAAGCTATCAAATGGTTTATTATAGAAATTAAAAACAGCAATTGGTTCAAGATGGCGGAATAGAAGGACATGCACTCAGTCCCTCTTGTGAGAGCACCAGAATCACAACTAACTGCTGAACAATCATCGACAGGAAGACACTGGGACTCACCAAAAAGATACCCCACATCCAAAGACAAAGGAGAGGCAGCAATGAGATGGTAGAAGGGGCGCAATCAGAATAAAATTAAATCCCATAACCGCTGGGTGGGTGACTCACAAACTGGAGAACACTTATACCACAGAAGTCCACCCACTGGCGTGAAGGTTCTGAGCCCCATGTCAGGCTTCCAAACCTGGGGGTCTGGCAACCGGAGGAGCAATTCCAGAGAATTAGATTTTGAAGGCTAGCGGGATTTGATTTCAGGACTTCAACAGGACTGGGGGAAACAGAGACTGCACTCTTGGAGGACACACACAAAGTAGTGGGCACATCAGGACCCAGGGGCAAGGAGCAGTGACCCCATAGGAGACTGAACCAGACCTACCTGTTAGTGTTGGAGGGTCTCCTGCAGAGGCAGGGGGTGGCTGTGGCTCACCACAGGGACATGGACACCAGCAGCAGAAGTCCTGGGAAGTACTCCTGGCATGAGCCCTCATGGAGTCCGCCATTAGCCTTACCAAAGAGCCTGTAGCCTCCAGTGCTGCGTCACCTCAGGCCAAACAACCAACAGGGAGGGAACTCAGCCCCATCCATCAGCAGACAAGCAGATTATAGTTTTACTGAGCTCTGCCCACCAGAGCAACATCCAGCTCTACCCACCACCAGTTCACCCCATCGGGAAGCTTGCACAAGCCTCTTATATAGCCTCATCCACCAGAGGGCAGACAGCAGAAGCAAGAAGAACAACAGTCTTGCAGCCTGTGGAATGAAAGCCACATTCACAGAAAGATAGACAAAATGAAAAGGCAGAAGACTATGTACCAGATGAAGGAACAAGATAAAACCCCAGAAGAATAACTAAATGAAGTGGAGATAGGCAACCTTCCAGAAAAAGAATTCAGAACAATGATAGTGAAGATGATCCAGGACCTCAGAAAAGGAATTGAGGCAAAGATTGAGAAGATGCAAGAAATGTTTAACAAAGACCTAGAAGAATTAAAGAACAAACACCAAGAAGAATTAAAGAACAAGAAAACAGAGATGAACAATACAATAACTGAAATGAAAAATATACTAGAAGGAATTAATAGCAGAATAACTGAGGTAGAAGAACAGATAAGTGACCTGGAAGACAGAATGGTGGAATTCACTGCCACGGAACAGAATAAAGAAAAAAGAATGAAAAGAAATGAAGACAGCCTAAGAGACCTCTGGGACAACATTAAACACACCAACATTTGCTTTATAGGGGTCCCAGAAGGAGAAGAGAGAGAGAGAAAGGACCTGAGAAAATATTTGAAGAGATTATAGTCGAAAACTTCCCTAACAGGGGAAAGGAAATAGCCACCCAAGTCCAGGAAGTACAGAGAGTCCCAGGCAGGATAAAGCCAAGGAGAAACACGCCGAGACACATAGTAATCAAACTGACAAAAATTAAAGACAAAGTGTGAAAAGCAACAAGGAAAAAATGACAAATAACATACAAGGGAACTCCCATAAGGATAACAACTGATTTCTCAGCAGAAACTCTACAACCAGAAGGGAGTGGCACAATATATTTAAAGTGATGAAAGGGAAGAACCTACAACCAAGATTACTCTACCTAGCAAAGATCTCATTCAGATTTGTTGGAGAAATCAAAAGCTTTACAGACAAGCAAAAGCTAAAAGAATTCAGCACCAGCAAACCAGCTCTACAACAAATGCTAAAAGAACTTCTCTAGGCCGGAAACGCAAGAGAAGGAAAATACTTACAATAACAAACCCAAAACAATTAAGAAAATGGTCAGAGGAACATACAAATTGATAATTACCTTAAAAGTGAAAGGATTAAATGATCCAACCAAAACACACAAGCTCATTGAATGGATACAAAAACAAGACCCATATATATGCTGCCTACAAGAGACCCACTTCAGACCTAGGGACACATACAGACTGAAACTGAGGGGGTGGAAAAAGATATTCCATGCAAATGGAAATCAAAAGAAAGCTGGAGTAGCAATACTCATATCAGATAAAATAGACTTTAAAATAAAGAATGTTACAAGAGACAAGGAAGGACACTACATAATGATCAAGGGATCAATCCAAGAAGAAGATATAGCAAGTATAAATATATATGCGTTCAACATAGGAGCACCTCAATACATAAGGCAAATGCTAACAGCTATAGAAGAGGAAATCAACAGTAACAAAATAATAGTGGGGGGCTTTAACACCTCACTTACACCAATGGACAGATCATTCAAAATTAAAATTAATAAGGAATCAGAAGCTTTAAATGACACAATAGACCAGGGAGTTTAATTGATATTTATAGGACATTCCATCCCAAAACAGCAGATTACATTTTCTTCTCAAGTGCACACGGAACATTCTCCAGGATAGATCACAACTGGGGTCACAAATCAAGCCTCAGTAAATTTAAGAAAACTGAAATCATATTAAACATCTTTTCCAACCACAATGCTATGATATTAGAAATCAATTAAAGGGAAAAACACAAAAAACACAAACACATGGAGGCTAAACAATACGTTACTAAATAACCAAGAGATCACTGAAGAAATCAAAGAGGAATACCTAGACAAATGACAATGAAAACACAATGATCCAAAACCTATGGGATACAGATTTGCTTTAGAGGAGAGAAGAGGTATCCTACATACAAAGTACCTAGGTGGAAATCCACCACAGAGTTGACACACACTGTTGAAAATTATAATTAAGATATGAATAAGAGAATCATAAAAGAACTACCATTTTGAAATTATATTAAGAGACTATCTGAACAGACAGAAAAAAATGATTAATGTGCCTCTAATTCAAAATATAAGATTGACATTAGGTTGGGTATCTTAATTCATGAGCACTCTGTCAAGAGTCAAGACGTACACTGGAAGTCTTCTTAGGCTAAACCAAGAACATCTAATGAGGAATGTATGACTTGTGTTGCTGACAGTTTCATTTCCCAGTAGGTATGAGAACTGACCTGGTAAATGAGTAGTTTTAACAAGAACTTCATGACAAACTGACCCTGTCAATCTTAGTGTCTTTTCATGTCCAGATCTCTGGGTTCATAAGATAAACTTTAGCTATAGGAGAACTGAATGTTTGAAGACACATCAAATAAGATAACACACGTAAAACACTTAGTATAAGGTTTTAGATAAATACTAAATTACTTCTTAGAGCTCCAGTGTATCACAGTGTACATGAGAATGTCAATGTTTCTAGATCTTTGACTTTTAAGAAAGTCAAAGTATTTTGTATTTAACAAAACAAAATAATTTCCTAATTTGTTAAATATAAAATATATTGTTTAAATGTCAATTTATTTGAAAGTTAATAAAGATAGATTTTTAAAATAGGTTTATTGGTTCCTTCTTTCCTTCCTTCCTTCTTTCCTTCAATTTCCTTCTCTTGAACTTTATATATTTTTCTATTGTTGTGTCTATATTTTCCAGCTGAGTTTTAAAACCCTTTATATAGGAAGCTATCAAACCTTTATGAAAATATTAATTTGCAAACATTTTGAGAGTTTATCATTTTCCTGAAAATTTTGTTTATATGACATTTTCTGAGGTACAGAGGTTTTAATTTTTAAGTATGCAATTTACTTTCTTTATGATTTCTGCCTTTGGTGCCATGCTTAGGAAGGCCTGCTTCTCCCTTATTTTTTTTCTTTTTTAATTTTTAATCTTTTGGCAAGTATTTGTCTACGGAAGTGTAATGCTTGTGGGTGTTATAGAAAGCAGAATTTCTCAACTATCTTTTTGTTTTTAACATCTTTGTCAAGCAAAGTGAAACTTAGACTAGAAATATGAAATGTTCACTAGAGAGAGAGAACAGATTTTCAGGAAGAGTGAAGAAACTGGTTAAGTGACTTCTAGTGGTTTCCTTCTTTCCTTTCTTTTTCTTTTCTTTTCCTCTTTCTTTATTTCTTTCCTTGATGAATTAGGCCCTAGTATTCTGAGACAACCAGCCAAACAAACTGAAAAACCCCTCTTATTTTAGTTTTCTTTGAGTAGTCTTTGAGGTACTAGAGCAGATAGAATGGCAATGAATAAACATGGTTTTGAGTTTCAAAGGGGCAGAGGGAGAATTTGTGGGTGTTAGATGATCAGTTTTGTTCTAATCTCAGGAAAATTTCTAGAATGTGTCATTAAAAGAGTGCTTGTTGTGACCTCTAGGAACCAGTGTGCATTCACAAAACTAGCTCATTTTGTGTAACAGGCTTATATTAATGCTTTCTTTTGTATAAAAAAGTAGAGTAGAGAAATGGTGTGTTTCTCACAACATTTTTATAGACATGTAGGAGAAATGTGACTTGGATGTTTGTTCCACTAGATGAATGTGTAACTAACAGACTATACCCAAAGTAACTGTAAATGTATTGATTTGAGCTCAAGGGAAATAGTGGCAAAATTCTTCTACTGGCTTTAAACTGTTCAAATTTTGTCAGTGACCTCAGAATATGTATTTGATAGAAATTGAATTTGCATTAGATAAGTAGTAGGAATGTATTGTGTGAAAGAATTAACACAAAAATATAAACAAGATCTATTAAGATGATATTTGATGAAAATCAATGTAAGTTTTATATTTTTTTCACTATATAAATTACACAACTCTTAGATAAGGAAATATGACTAAAAATGACTTAGCAGATGTCAATAACTTCTATGTGAATCAACATATGGCCACCAAGAAAGCCAACTCTTAATCATTGCATCAGGAAAATTATAGTGTCCAGAATAAGGGAAGAAGTAGTTGTGCCTTGCTTATATTGGCCAAATTACACCTAACATGGTGTGGTGCCACGTATTAAATAGAGACTGATGCATAGTAAGAGGGAAAATGACCAGGATGGGAGAAATAGAAACCATGCCTCATCATCATGGCTGAAGACACATGAAAAGAGAAGACACATGGGAGAGCTGTTCTCAGACATCTGAAGAGTTATTAGGTGGTGAATGTAGAATTAGGTCCAATAGTGGACCTACTAAGATGATAGGTTTCAGCTCAACATAATGAAGAATGCTACAGAGTTCCTCTGAATGGGAGAAGCGACTATTTAAGAATGGGCTACACAATTACTCAGCCGGTAATGTTACAGGAGAATGAATAGTTTGTCGAGCTGACCCTTTTAAATCTGAGATTCCAATAATGAACTTTTCAGTTTTTCCAACACACAAAAGCATTGGGAGGCATTCCTTAAGCTTTCTGGCTTCATCTAATAAGAAGGCAGGTGCATTTACAGCATACGTGACAGGTCACCTTGGGCAGGGGACCCTAAGTAAACTATCCAGAGCAGGTCCCTGGAACCAGCCCATGCTGCCCAGATCTTTGGGTCACAAGGTAAACTTTAGCTGTTTGTGGCTGATTCTGTAACAGCATTCGTTTGGAAACATAACAGATAGAGACCAATAGTTAAGTTTTGCAAATTAGTACAAGTATGGCAAGTGTGGAAAAATAGCTTGAAGGAACAAGCTTATATTCTGAAATACCTGGATTAACTGCAGCCTGAAACAATCTTAATTTCTGTTTATGGTTTTAACGACTACAGCTTTATCATTTAAGTTATAAAATCATTTCAATTATCTTAGTTTCTTGAACAAAAACACATATGTTTTGGTGCCTTCCATTTTTAAAATTGAATCCATAATGACTGAGGAAAATCATTGCTAGTTTATATTGGCCTCCTAAGATCACTGTATCGGGGAAGGGTGGATGGAACATGGCTCATCTTTCATGATTATTCTTATACACAGAATAACACTACACATGGGGTTGAAGGTAGGTACAAAAGATGAGAGCATCACTGTGAATGGGATGAATAAAGAAAAGCTAGCAGTGCTTCTCTTCCTGTTTTGGTGCGGGGAAGAATAGGTAGGAGTCATCATTACAATTTGAGAGTTAAGGATAATTTGTGAGGACTGAATGAAATAATTTATAAAGCACAAAACCTAACAAATGCCTGGCACACAGGAAGCATTCAGTAAGTGATGGCCATTATTAGGATTTGATTGTTGCTATGTAACCATATGGTGTAGGATCAGAGCTCCTTAGGATGACTTGGCTGCTTGAGGGGGTTATCTTATTCAGCGAGCACAAAGTGACTGGATTAGGGCTCAAGCCTGAACAATTTTCTGAGAAGTGGGGACAATTCTCCCATCAGCATTCTCTAATCCCCATCTGCCCTGCCAGTCCAATCCTTCTGGTCCCGACCCTTTGGAAACTCGTAGACTAGTGATACAAACAACTATCAACACTTGTAACATCACATATGGGTGATACCTCTCCAGGCTCAATTACTTAACAAACTTTTCCTCCCTGTTTGCATTTTCATGCTGCGGCATTTACATCGCCAGTATAATTAGAGAAAGGAGTGGTGTTATGGGTTGAACTACGTTCCCCAAGTCCTAACCCTTGCACCTGTGACTGTGATCTTATTTGGAAGATAATGGGATGTTCCAGATATGGTTAGGTTAAAATGAGGTTGTACTGGGTTAGGGTGGGCCCTAATCCAATATGACTGGTGTCTTTATAAGAAGAGGAAAATTCCGACACAGACAGACACAGAGATGACGGCCATGTGAAGATGGAGGCAGAAATTGGAGTTGTGTTGCCACAAGCCGAGGAATGCCTGAAACTACTACAAACTGGAAGAATGATCCTGTAGAGCTTTCAGAGGGAGCATGGCCCTGCTGACACTTTGATTTTGGATTTCTAGCCTCAAGAATCGTGAGAGAATTAGTATCTTCTGTTTTGTTTTTTTTTTAACTCTTCATCTTGTTTATTTAGTTACTCATTTGGTTCCCCTACCAGATTGCAAGCTGCTTGAGCTCAGGAATTCTTTTTTTTTTTTTTTTTTAACATCTTTATTGGAGTATAATTGCTTTACAATGGTGTGTTAGTTTCTGCTTTATAACAAAGTGAATCAGTTATACATATACATATGTTCCCATATCTCTTCCCTCTTGCATCTCCCTCCCTCCCACCCTCCCTATCCCACCCCTCTAGGTGGTCACAAAGCACCGAGCTGATCTCCCTGTGCTATGCAGCTGCTTCCCACTAGCTATCTATTTTACCTTCGGTAGTGTATATATGTCCATGCCACTCTCTCACTTTGTCACAGCCTACCCTTCCCCCTCCCCATATCCTCAAGTCCATTCTCTAGTTGGTCTGTGTCTTTATTCCCATCTTACCACTAGGTTCTTCATGACCTTTTTTTTTTTTTCCCTTAGATTCCATATATATGTGTTAGCACACTGTATTTGTTTTTCTCTTTCTGACTTACTTCACTCTGTATGACAGACTCTAACTCCATCCACCTCACTACAAATAACTCAGTTTCGTTTGTTTTTATGGCTGAGTAATATTCCATTGTATATATGTACCACATCTTCTTTATCCGTTCATCTGTTGATGGACACTTAGGTTGCTTCCATGTCCTGGCTATTGTAAATAGAGCTGCAATGAACATTTTGGTACATGACTCTTTTTGAATTATGGTTTTCTCAGGGTATATACCCAGTAGTGGGATTGCTGGGTCGTATGGTAGTTCTATTTTTAGTTTTTGAAGGAACCTCCATACTGTTCTCCATAGTGGCTGTATCAATTTACATTCCCACCAACAGTGCAAGAGTGTTCCCTTTTCTCCACACCCTCTCCAGCATTTACTGTTTCTAGATTTTTTGATGATGGCCATTCTGACCGGTGTGAGATGATATCTCATTGTAGTTTTGATTTGCATTTCTCTAATGATTAATGATGTCGAGCATTCTTTCATGTGTTTGTTGGCAATCTGTATATCTTCTTTGGAGAAATGTCTATTTAGGTCTTCTGCCCATTTTTGGATCCCAGTTGAGTTTTTAAAGTATAATAGTCTATTTTAATAACTAGGTGACTTTCTAAAGTTTCTGCTTTTTTCTCTGATGAGCTTTGTCCCCAAAGTGCAGATTATTCCTTTGGGACCTATGACTGTCAGGCAGACAAAATCATCTTCTCCAAACTTTGACCCAAAACCTATGGGATGCAGCAAAAGCAATTCTAAGGGGGAAGTTTTTTTCTTTTTTTTTTTTAAACATCTTTTGGAGTATAATTGCTTTACAAAGTGAATCAGCTATATGTATACATATATCCCCTTATCCCCTCCCTCTTGTGTCTCCCTCCCGCCCTCCCTATCCCACCCCTCTATGTGGACACAAAGCACCGAGCTGACCTCCTTGTGCTATGTGGCTACTTCCCACAAGCTATCTATAAAATTATTATTACTTTTTAAGCCTAATAGGTACTGCTTGTGGATGATGAAAGCTTTAATTTTCAGGTAGGATAATAGAACTACTGTGACTCTTGGCATTTGAATTTTAGATTCTCTTGCATTAGAACGATTGCTCCAGTGAGACTAACAACAAGGCCTATGTGCTTCAGAGCAGGACTTCATTACTTCAGGAAATGGATGTCAACAGAATTTATTTAATTGCTGCTTGATACAAGCATGATGACAAAGCTGAAGTTAGCCCAATTCGAAATTTCTTGAACAAAAAATTGGTGGTGGTTAGTGGGAACTCTCTTTCACTTGGCAGTGGAAAGGAAAATCTTCAGTTGATTGGGTTCTGAGTAGGCGACATTTTCAAAGGAGATGCCTTTGATTCACGATCAGAGACAGCTGACTCCATTGCACATCAGAAGTAGGCTAGAGCTTCTTGTTGAGGCTCAGCTGTCTGATTTTCCCAAAAGTTTTTGGTGATGGCTTATTGGCGTGTAGAAAGGTATGAAAGCCTACGAATGAAAGGTGGAGGGGCACACTCATGAGAACGCTCACCCGTTGTAGTTGGTTGGAGAAGAGACATCATCAGGAGTGGAAAGCAAGCCTGATTTTCAGCTACAGAGAATTGTCGTACTTCAATTCCAGATGGCAGACCCCACATTTCTCATTGCTTTTAGCTGGTAATCAAGCTAAGCCACTGTGACGTTGTGTTTGGGTTGAAATTCAATTACTGATGTTTTGCTCTACTTTGCAAATTCTAGTTAATGGCCTAGAATCAGTCTTGGAAACAACCTGAGAAAATATCTAGTGCAATGTCAGAAAACTGAGGCCAAGGAGATGAGGTCAAGTTTATGTTGTCACATTGCTGAGTTTAGAAACTGTTCTCTTAGCTTTCAGTGCAAGCTTTATCCATTATTCAGTGGCCCTTATTTTTCATTTATGATTACAAAGCCTTTATATTCTGTCAGTTAACCATATTATCATGTTGTATGGACACAAATGTGAAAATGCATCTTTTTTTGGGGAAAATTTTATTATGACATATGCATGATATTAATTATTATTAATTATGATTGGAATTAAATATGTGAAAATTAGTTCTAACTGTATCACTATTTTTATGACCTCTTATACTTATCATAAATAAAATTGCATATAAAATCACTAAATATGGTTGTGTTTGGTATCCAGTAGGTGGTCAAAATGCATTGATTGAATCTGAATGTTGTGGTCAAATTTGTTATTTGTTTTACTTTCTCCTTCTTATAAATTGTAAATTTCATAGTATCTATTGGGCTGATATGCAGACTTCCTTAATGATGATAAACAAACACAGTAAAATTTATTGAAGCTTTGGTGTGAGGTAGGCACCAAATAAACACTTAACATATGACGCCTCATTTAGTACTCATCACAATGTGATGTAGAGATATGATAAACACTTGTGTTTTCAGAAGGATGTAACTGAGGTTTAGAGAAGTTAAATAATTTTCCCAACACCGAAGAGAATGTAAGTGAGTTATCCAGAATTTGAACCAATGTTATACCCCAGAGTTCTTGATGGTACCCATTCTACCATATTGCCTCCTGTGGATCAAAAAAATATGAGTTATACATACACTAAAATTTTTTCTTTCTTTAAGGTTAGCATCATAATGGCCTTGAATTAAAATTTTTACTACTGAGAAGTGACCCTTAGGAATAAGTTGATATGGTTAAGTCATTTCATTCCTAATTCACTTTCTAATAAAGTCATTTTCAAAGATTCTTCATTTAGTTTCACACACGCATACCCATGTACACACATATACATACCTATCCCAAACAAACTTTAAAGTCTTTTCTCTTTTTTTGATTCTCGTGAAGATAACCTTTATGGCATATACATTTTTTCTACTAAATGTCAAGAACTTAATATGATAAAATTACATATATCATTAAAATAAAGATATTTGTTAACTTGTGGGTCAATAATCACGTAATTTTAAAAAGTTTTATAATTAAGACATATATTTTATAGTATAGAAGCCTAAAAAAGGTTTTTAAAATGATATCAAATGAAGACAAGTTTTACACTTTCAGAGTCAGACATTAAGATAACACTATGCATAAAACATTTTTATAGGCTCATTATATTATTCAAGTGTATATTCACCTACCATAAAACAAAATAACAGCTACATTAAAATGTGTTTTTGTGGACAAAGGCGTGATAAAAAAGAATTGTTGTGCCTTTCCATTAATCTTAATGACTGCTATTGCCAACATAATCTAGTGATTAGAAACTGGTCTTTATGATGGTCAGGAGAAACATTTTGTTTGAAAAATAGTTGTTTTGGGATCTGCAAATAGACACAGTCTTCATGTGTATGTTATTTAAGAGGGATTCGGCAAACATTTTCTGGGGGAGTGTCCCACAAAAATTTTGGAGTGTCCCTTTGGAGGGCGAAACCTGTCAATCTTACTTTCTGGTTTTTATATGAAATCTGACTGCAAGTAAAACCACTTTAATCCCTGCATTTTTTGTTTTTGGTTTTCTGTGATGAACAGCTCTGTGTCGTTTCATCAAAAATTTGCCAAACTTATTAGGGGAAATTTCCTCTTTCATGTAACTTTTTTCACACATTTTTTGACACTAGAATTTTATCAATTTGTTTCTTTAAATTTGTTTTTTTTCAGTCGATACTTTCATTGTTAGATCCCATCTAAGGAATAGTAGTTCTTACTTTTCTATCTGCCTTGTGGTTAGGATTATATGGATACATTTTTCATAATCAGAACAATAGAATAGAAGTTCAGGAGAACTGATAATCCTGGAAATGACTAAAGAGATATTTAAGTGCAAGCATACCATGTGGTAAAATTATTTATCATTTAGGTTCCTTTAAAAGGCTGTTCTCTGCTGATGGTATTGCTTCTCTTCTCTTTTCTTTTTTTTATTCCCCCAAAGATAACCTTTATGGCATATACTTTTTTCCTACTAAATGTCAACAGCTTAATTTGATAAATTATATATATAATTAAAATAAAGTTATTCATTTCTGGATCAATAATTTTATAGTTTAAAAAAGTTTTATAATTAACAAATATATTTGATAATATAGAAACCCATCAAAGGTTTTTTTTTTAAATAATTCTTTTCTTTTAATTAAAAAAAAAAGTTATTATTTATTTTTGGCTGCGTTGGGTCTTTGTTGCTGTGTGTGGTCTTTCTCTAGTTGTGGTGAGCGGGGGCTACTCTTTGTTGCGGTGCACCGGCTTCTCATTGCGGTGGCTTCTCTTGTTGCGGAGCACGGGCTGTAGGAGCACGGGCTTCAGTAGTTGTGGCTTGCAGGCTCTAGAGCGCAGGCTCAGTAGTTGTGGCGCACAGGCTTAGTTGCTTTGCAGCATGTGGGATCTTCCCAGACCAGGGATCGAACTGTGTCCCCTGCATTGACAGGTGGACTCCTAATCACTGTACCACCAGGAAAGTCCCCATCAAAGGCTTTTTAAAATGATATCCTAAAAATGAAGACAAGTTTACATTTTCAGAGTCATATATTAAGGTAATTCTTTTTTTTTAAATTTATTATTATTTTTTAAATTGAATATAGTTGATTTACAATGTTGTGTTAGTTTCAGGTGTACAGCAAAATGATTCAGTTATACACACACACACACACACATATATATATATATATATATATATATATATATATATATATATATATATATTCTTTTTGAGATTCTTTTCCCTTTTAGGTTATTACAAAATATTGAGTTTAGTTCCCTGTACTATACAATAGGTCCTTGTTGGTTATCTATCATTCTATGCATTAAAGCTTCCCCCAGACTTGAGTGAACTCTGGACAAGAATAAGTGGGGTAAGAGAAATTGGATGATTATAGTGAGCTTGAATTTTATATCAACACAGAAAGCTTATGGGAAAAACAGACAACAAATAAACAAAATAATATCAGGTAGTGGTGAGTTAGGAACACGAAACCAGAGGACTTGATGGAGACTGACTTACATTGCATGGCGGGTACTCTTGATTGGATGGTCCAGGAAGTGGGATTGCCAGATAAAATACAGTAATCCTAGTTAAAGTTGAATTTCAGATAAACAATGAATTAAAAAAAAATATGAGTATGTCCCAAATATTGCACAGGATATACCTATACTTAATATTATTTATTGTTTATCTGAAATTCAAATTTACTTGGAAGACCTGTATTTTTGCTAAATCTGGCAACTCTACAAGGAAGGTCTCTCTGAGGAGGTGATGTTTGAACTGAGAGCTGGTTGATAAGGAGCCAACTGTCGAAGGATGAGCAAGGAAAGCATTCCAGGCAGAGAGAACTGAGGGCAAGAGTCAGGAGGTAGAAAGAGCTTGGTGTTTCAAGAAAAACACAATTTACTGTGGTTGGGTAATGGACAAAGAGGAAGGTGGCATTAAATGAGGTTGGGAAAGTAGGCAAGAGTAGACTAAGTAGGTGTTGGGCTGCACCCTGCCGGCCTACAAGGCCTGTGCTTGCCTAGCTTCAAGACAGAAGAAAGAGCCCAGAGTCAGCAACAGAGACATCAATGGTTTAATGGATAGAGGGATCTTACATGTCTGAAGCAAGATCCTGGAGCGACACCCCACTGTGTGCGGGGGAAGGCGGGCAGGACATGGTGGCAGTCTTTGCTGGGGGGGGGGTTGGGGGAAGGGGAGATGATCAGTTATAAGGGAACTGATGTCAGGTGGGCTCATTAGTTACCAGGGAAACTAGCAGAGGGGCACGCCCCTCACTGTCCCTTTGATAAGAACAATCACTAGGCCTTCTAAATTGGGGAAAATTTGGATTTTATTCTAAGTGCTGTAATTAGCCACTTGAGGGTTTTAAGCCAGGGTATTGTGTGGGTGTGAGTGGGTTGTGTATGTGTAGGGAGGATGAGGATGATGTATGTGGCATAATACTGATTTGTGGTACAAAAACGTATTCTAGAGAATGGATTGTAGGGCATCAAGTATGGAAGCAAGGAGGCTAGTGAGAATGTAGTCACAGTGACCC
This sequence comes from Balaenoptera physalus, assembly GCF_965194825.1. NCBI lineage: Eukaryota > Metazoa > Chordata > Mammalia > Artiodactyla > Balaenopteridae > Balaenoptera > Balaenoptera physalus. The sequence goes on along the minus strand of NC_138882.1, from coordinate 128,019,238 downwards.
AGGCTGGAAAGGATGGTGGTTGGAGATGGAGAGAAATGAAATAATTCTGTATCTGCTGTAGGTAGAGCCAACAGAACTTGCTAATGGACTTGCTGCTGTGGTTAATGAAAAGAGAGAACTCCACCTCCACTTAACATGAAAGCCCATGGCCCAGTGTCTGGCACTTATAAGCACTCAATAAATGTCAGTTTTATTGGGCTTATTGTATATGGGGAATTAAAGTTATTTATAGTAAAATCCATAACAGAAATGCCACGGGCTTACTAAGATCTTTCAGCAATTTTACGTTAAGAGAAATTCTCTATGTAACCTCATCCTGTAGTCTCAAATTTCTAAGGCTTTAAGGCAAATTCATAAAGTAATATATTTCAAGGTACAACAGCTGATTATTTACTCTATCTTTCTGAGCAGTGATTCTCAACCATGGAGCAATAACATCAGATTTTGTGGTGAGATGCATGTATGGCTTGAAAAGTACCTAAAAGTACCTAGATTTACACCTGAAAATGAAAAGGAAACCTGTTGCTTTAATAACACAAATTACAAAAAACCAGAATCTTGGTTGGTTTGGATATAGAGAAGTGACAGTGATTCTCAATTAGGGCATTCTCTCCCAAGGGGGACAATATCACAACTTTTGGAGACAAAAATATTTAGTCAGCTGTGTTCCAAGAGGGAGTTCAGGGCATTCCTACCTTGCTTTCCAAGATAGAGAAGCTCTGGCCTGGCCAAGGGCAAAATGAAGTTATCAAGGTCATATCATGGGTCTTTAATACAAAGGTGTACAATACAGTCAAAGGTCTTTCTTTTTCATGATTCATTCTGCTGCCTTTCCTGTCTCCCATGCCTTTGGTGTCTAGGGAGCCTACAGGGTCATCCTGCTTTGGATGATAGAGTAAAGTCTTAGGGAGAAGGGTGCTTTCTCTTTTCCTGTCTTTTCTTAACATTAGAGCAAAAAAGATCCTAATAGCCAAGAACTACCAAATGTGGCTAAGGGTAAAGGTGTCATGGGCCAGGTTACTAAAGGTTTACTTTTAGTCTAGATCTTATTCTAAATGGGTCAGAGAGATTCTTGAAGTCCAGAAGGCACAGCTTAGCTCAAGAAAGAAAAGGAGCTGATAGTAATTTGGAGTTGAAATCTTAGCTAAAATAGAGCATCCATTTACCTAGAAAGTCTTTAAGTAGTTTGTAAAGCAGACTGTAGGATTTAGAGTCTGTCCTGGCTTTGAGTCCCAGCTCAGTCACATTTAACTGGGGCGTTGAACAAATTTCCCAGCTCTCTGAGCCTTAGTTTGGTCATTTATAAAATGGTAATAACAATGAGCATCCTCAGGATTGCTGAGAGAACTCAGTGAGAAAATGAGTGTGAAGGCTCTTAGCACAGCTGTGCCTGCTCCGTATTGGGCACTCAATAAATTGTTGCTATTATTATTATTATAACTTGGCTGAGTTCCTAGTTAAAGTTCTTTCTTGGTGTCATAAGAAAATGAGACTTTCAGAAGTTGACTGGAAGAAAAGATTTCATAAATAAGTTTGGGGTAACATATCTTATAGAAAATACACAGATGGGAAAAAGAAATAGGAACCTCAGTCTAAAGATGTACCTTAGGGAGACTTTCTATGGGAGTGACTCTCCTGGGTCACATTCCATGGTTGATGGAGGGAGTACTAGAAACACAACTTTAGGGTAGAATCAAGAATTTCAACAACATATCTGCTTTGGTGTAAACCATCTTGTGAGCTTAAGAATGAGCATAAAGTGACCTCAGGGGACACTTCTGTTACTTTAAAGGAAGAAATACAAAAGTTGTATATTTGAATGTCAAGACATTTGATACTGTTTGTATTTTAAGATCCTGGAGAGTACTAGAAGACATCACTGTAATATTTAGTACACATTTTCAGTGGAGTGGCCCTTTGGGAATTGTCATAGAAAGTACCAGGTGCCTACTAAAAGTCATTCCACTTCTAGTAGCAGGACATAGAGTGGCACAGCTACTGTGCTTTCCAGCCTGTGGTTAGGCTGGGTCATATGACCATGTTGACTCCAGTGGGATCTGAACAGAAGTCATGAGTGATACTTCCAAGCCTGGCTCATAAAATCTTTCACAAATGCTCCTCCATGGGCTTTCCCATGGGATCCCATGGGATGGCGACATGCAGAGCAACTATGGAAACCTTATGTTGAAGGCAGCAGTGCTTCTGAAAGCCGAGGTCCCTGAATGGCTGGATGGAAAATGCCTAACACGTTCCTGATCTTTCCAACCTGTCGTCCTGAACTTGAATGAGAAAACAAACAAGAAACAGTGACAAAAATTCCACTGTGGTTGAATTATTATATTCTAGGTTTATTTGTTTGTACTTTCACGTACTATAAACTTTTGGTCAAAATGGTGTGTTAAGTTCATTCTTTGGAATTCACTATCTGCTCCAAATATATAACAAAGATAGAGAAACCATATTTAAAATATTAAAAAAATACAGACCTTGAAGCAAAATAGGCAGAAATGAAAAAGAAGAACAGATGAATATGGAAAAGAACAAACTGGGAATCTTGGAAATAAAAAATGTAATTATTGAAATAAAAATCCAACAGAGAGGGTAAAGTCTACATTGGTCTTAACTGATAAGAGAATAAATGGTTTGGAACATAACACTGAGGAATTCCACCAGAATACAGCACAGAGAAATGATGAGTTATAAAAATACAAAAAGCAGTTTAAGAGAAATGAAAGTTAGATTGAGTAGCTTCAACATACATCTAATAGAAGTCAATAGTGAAAGCAAAATTTGCTAAAAATATGTGAATAAATGCAATTAATTAATGACTGTGAAAATAATACAATAAGAAATAATAAGAAGAATGTGAAAAGAAGCCCTGAATAATAATAAGATGATGAAAGAGGAGTCCAGTGGGTAGTCACATCATGTTAAGCTCTTGTTTAAGTGCTAGTCAGAGATACTAAATGAGTCTAATTTTAAATGAACATTTATAGTGAAGTATTAATTAAGGTAACTCTAGCTGTGGAAAATCAGTGGTTCAACACAATCTATTTCTTGATAACCTGTATTCCAATTAGGGGCGGAGATAGTTTATGGGATGTCTCTGTTCCACATTATCATTCAACAAAGCAGACTCATAAATGCTTTGTCTTTGACACAGGCTTTCAGAAAATTCCCTAGGGCATTGACATATAGCTGGCAAAGAGTGGGGGTGGGGGGAGATGGAGGTTCTAATGGACCGAGCTCAGAAGTGGCACTCCTCACTTCTACACACCTTCCACCAGCTTGGCTAGCGCTCAGTCCAGTAGCCCTACCTTCCCAACTTCAGGGGAGGCTGGCAAAGATAGCTGAGCTGTGTGCCCAGCTGTGAAGGAGAATAAGTTTTATGAACAGTTAGCCAGTCTCTGTCGCAGTATGTATTTCAACAATTAAAAGTAACACCCAGAGTAGAGTTACAGTCTGTAACTTCCAAACCTGTAGAGGGAGAAAAGGGACCATAGAAATCTTTATTCACCCAATAGAAGGCAGGAGAGGGGAAAAAGGATCAAGGAAAGAAGATGGTAAACAGAAAATGCAAAATAAAACAGTAGAAATCACTCCAAAAATGTCAGTAATCATGATAAATGTAAATATAGTAAACACATCCATTAAGTTTGTGTGATTGGATTAAAACAATCCCGTACTATGTGATTCTTATAAGACAAATATCCAAAACAAACCCACACATGAAGTTTGAAAATTAGAGGCATGGAAAAGAGGTACTAGGCAAATACTAACAAAAAGAAAGTTCAAGAAACAATATTAATCTTATACAAAACAGAATTTGAGGCAATTTTTATAGAAATAGAGAAAAGTTTGTTGAACTAAATAATGTTTTCATTTTTTTCCTTGATGAAAATTATCTCTGAAAATTCAGACTTCTAAGAAGGGGAATCACCCTTTTAGAAATAAAATTTTCTTAATTGAAAAATGTTCTGAAATTTTAATGTTCCCACACTTTCGGCCAATAATCACTGTTACCTATGAAAGGTGAAGAAGTCTAAACAGCAGCTAAGAGCCCATTAAATGCAGAAAATCCTTGTCCAGTCTTCTCATATGACTAATCCATCCTCTGACTCTGGTTGGGATAAAGTGACCCCAATTTAAAAAATTAAATATTACCAGTGGCCCCAATTTTTAAAAATTTTTAAGTATTCTGAGTAAGTTAAATATTACCCAGAATAAATATTATACTTTGGTCATAGTCATAAGATTGATTGTCAAAGTACAATCCAAAGACACTGAGTCAGGAGTAGGATTCATGTTTGTGTTTAGAAAGAGTCAATTGAAAAGCTCTGGAGAAACGCTACTTTACTATTTTTCCACCAGGAATTGGCTGCTCCTCTGTGGGCAACTTTACGCTACATTTAAATATGCACATTAGTCATTTTACTAAGTAGTTCATTTACAAATACATATTGGCACTACAGTAAGTCCCCTACATATGAATGAGTTCTGTTCCAAGAGCACACTCTTAAGTCCAATTTGTTCATAAGTCCAGCAAAGTTAGCCTAGGTACCCAACTAACACAATCGGCTATATAATACTGTACTGTAATAGGTTTATAATACTTTTCACACAAATAATACATAAAAAACAAACACAAAAAATAAAGAAAACATTTTTTATCTTACAGTATAGTACCTTGAAAAGTACGGTAGTACAGTACAACAGCTGACATACAGGGGCACGTTCAAATCTTGGAAAGTTTGCAACTTGAAGGTTCGTATGTAGGAGACTTACTGTATATGCCAAACACTGTTAAGAACTGGGTGTACAAAGACGGTGAGGCCTGACTCTTTCTCTCCAGGCACGGGTAGACCAGCGTGGGAGACAGATCAGCACGTGGCAGAGCAGTGTGGGAAATGCAGTGCTTGCACTGACATGTGATGTCGGTGAAGAGGCAGTGGTTTCTACATGCAGAAGCCAAACAGGCTGTTGAACGGATTTACCAGATTAGCTTGATTCCTACTATCTTGCTGCTGATTTTCAGATTGATAAATAATAAAGAAAATGAAGTGGGCCATGCACAAATATCAAGGAAGTTGCTCATAGAAATTTTTTTGACTAGCTCTTTAGAATCGAAATAAGTCAGTTTAAACAACCTCTGTCAGTTAAGACTTTTCTGAAGACTACAGCTACAAATGGCAAACAGGCATCCTGGGAACAAACTGACTAGTACATATGAGCCTTGTTTCACTTGCTTAGCTTAGTCATTGTTTCTCATGTTTTGAGGTCTCAAACAGCCACGTGAGTCAATGAACCACATGTAACCAAGGACAGAAGGTTCTAGTTGAAGGCTTTTTTTTTTTTTTTTTTTTTTCCTTTCACAATAGTAAAACAAAAGATTGAAGGACAGGACCTTAAAGATGAGAGGCAGAAAGAGAAAATATTTCTTCACCTCATCTAGATACTAAAATGTCCTTCCTCTTGCAACCTTTATCTACTTTCAGAGATGCTTTGATGACATGAAATGTACTTATTCTGCTGGAGGACTGTCTATTTATTGCTGTGTAATAAACCACACCAAAACCTAGTGGCTTAAAACAACACTATTCATTCTGCTTAGAAATCTGCCATTTGGGCAGGGCTTGGCAGGGATGACTGTTCTCTTTTCCACATGATGTCAGCTGGGGCAGTTTCACTGTGGCTGGTGGATCCTCTTCCAAGATGGGTCATTCCATGGCTAACAAGCTGGTGCTGATTGTTAGCTGGTAGCTCAGCTGGGAAACAAGGCTGGGGGTCTTGTTTCCTTTCTGTGTGGGCCTCTCCTTTGGGATGCTTGGGGTTTCTCAAAACATGGTATCTGAGTTCCAAGAGCAAGTGTTTCAAGAGACAGGAAATAGAACTGCTAGTCTATTAATTAAGGTCTGGGCCCAGAAACTGTCAGCTTTTCTTCCATAATCTATGGGTCAAAGTAGATACAGAGCCTACGCACGTTCAAGGGGAAGGGTTATAGACCCCACGTCTCTATTGGAGGAGTGTCAAAGTATTTGTGGACTCCTATAATAGACCATGAATGCCAAGCCCCGTCTTGTTTCTGTCACTATTAAGCATGATAAGAGTCTTGGGACCAAACACATTGGAAGGACAGAGACATACAAAGGAATAGATGAGTGAAAATGCTAAATCCAGATACAGCAGGCTTTTGCAGCCATAAATGTTTTTGCTGCAGTTTGGTTAACAATACTCTCCCCAGGGAACACTACTGCTTTTGCTGTTGCAGGGATATAGGGACAGGGGTAAGGGGTTTCAGAGATTTCTCTCAGGTCATTTTCAGTGAACTCATCATCTAGAAGTTGCTACCTTTGACCTGTCTTTCTTTCTACACTCTTATCTTTGTTAACTCCAGATTCTAATTTTTTTCCTCCTATTTATTGCTCTGTGCTCATTTCTCAGACTCGGATGATTGTTTTTTTCTCTGTTTGTTTAGTCTGCACAACCAACTCTATCTTTCCCCCCCCCTTTTAAAGTCTTCTCTCCTCACATCTACTTTTCTGTAATTTAAATAAATTACAGATGTGGTGAAAATGTTTGGCCTCCTAATTTGACTCTCAAAGAACATATTGAGAAGACAAATGACTGATTTAAAATGCTTTATCATAGGAAAAACAAAAACAAAAACAAATGGGAATATCTTAGCATCTTGAGCCAAAAACCATTTTTTATTAGAATCATTTATTTGGTCAGGCAACCTGATACTACTGTATACCTAAACAAACTTTCAGCTGTTTATTTGCATCTTCAAGATCCATGTCAGTTTTAAGTTTATCAAGACCGTAAAGAATATTTATTTATTAATTATTGAAGTATAGTTGATTTATAATATTGTGTTAGTTTCATATATACAGCATAGTTATTCAGTTACATATATAAATATTTAGATTCTTTTTTATAGGTTATTACCAGATATTGAGTATAGTTCTCTGTGTTATACAGTAAATCCTTGTTATTTATCTATTTTATATATAGTAGTGTGTATCTGTTAACCCCATACTCCTAATTTCTCTCTCCCCCTTGGTAACCATAAGTTGTTTTCTATGCCTTTGAGTCTGTTCTGTTTTGTAAATAAAGTCATTAGTATTATTTTTTAGATTCCGCATATAAGTGATATCATCTAATATTTGTCTTTCTCTGTCTGACTTACTTCACTTCATATGATATTCTCTAAGACTGTGAGGAGTTTTTGTCAATTGTGTCAGAGCTCTTGCCCACATGGGGATCTTAAATTAGTCCACACATAAAATTAAACTAATCTTAAATTAGTCTAAAAATTTTAAAAATTCTTGAAAATACTGAATAGTTATCTTAAAGCTTTTCATTGATATGTTCATTTTTGGATACTTACTTTTGTCTTAATTTACCAAAACGACTTCATAATTCATTTCCAAAGAAGAAAAAAGTAATCTTCTTTCTGTCTCCATTTTCCTCATTTTTTTCTTAAATAGCAAATAACACAAAAGCAAAAAGATAGCAAGATAACAAGGTTATTTCACATTATTATTTGCTGAAGTTCAGGTTCTAGAAGTACCTGTTCCTATCTTCTTGCTACTTATGTGCAAAATGGAAGCCCTTAGATTGGAATCTTGTAATAGAGTTAAGATCCCTATTAGCTAAAAACACACTTGTATTATTTTTCTCTGGACAGCTTACACTCTGGCAGCACATGAGACTACAGTTGATTGGCTGTATAGGGGAACAAGTATCCCTGGTTAAATCTATTCCACAAGTAAAGACTGGAGCCGGGCCTGGGTGCTAATTAGATCCAGCACTGGGCACTTGTTATACAAATTAATGTCATTGGCAAAGTTCAACATTCTCCTTAGCTAAATAAAACTATAATGTTAGAATATAGGAAAAGATCATGTCTTAAACCATATATCTTTTAAAATATAATGAACAGGATAAGATTTTTGCAAATATACACAAGTTGTGATTGGTGAGAAGATCATGCATTCATTCACTTAGCACATATTTATTAAATATCTATTTGAGGTAGTTTTGGGGCTTTCATTGGGGACCAGTAAATAGTATCCCCTCTCTTAACGAGGTTTTGAACAAGTTAATTCAGCAAATGGTCAAATATTTATTGGTTGCCTATCATGGGCCAGGCACTGTTCTAGAAGCTGGGATACAATCATTCAACAAAATAGACACATATTCCTGGTAATACGGTTAGTTACATTCTACCAACGGTAGATAGATTGAATACAGAGGATGATCTTTATCAGTAATAAAGTTGGAAGAAGTAGGTTAGTGTGAGACTGAATTGTCTGTACATTGAATCCTAGGATCCATCAGACTTTTATACACACCCAGTCCCAGGCAGTGCCAGACTAAGGTAGGCCTCCTCATGTGGGTGCAGACCTGTGCCTAAAGCTAGCTCCTAGAGGAAGGAATGGGGGAGAATGCCAAATTCTTCTCAAATTCATCAGTCCAATAAGCCATTCCTTCTCCCTTGGGGTGAAGTTAGTCAAGGTGAGAAGTGAGGTACATTTTAGGGAGTGTTAGAGGTGTAGGGCAATCACGTTTCCTTCTAATTCTAGTTGTTGGGGATTGTGTTCTTAATTGCTCATGATAGACTGTGAGAACTCCAAGGCCAGCGAAAAGCGAGGGGCAGCTAGCTTCCACTGCAGTGAATCACACAGATAATGGCAATTTTCAACAAAACGTGTCATTTTTCTGGTCACATCAAATCTATGATGTTTACTAAGTAGCTATGATGAATAGATTTTGTGCTGGGTGACAACAGGGGCAGTAGAGATATGACAGCTACACATTTCAGCCCTCAAGGAGCTTCCTCTAGTGCAAAGACAGACAGACATTTACCAATAACAAAGCTATGGTAGAATCTGGAAAAAGTGCTTCTGGGAAGTATTTTGACAATAGGAATTGTGAAGCCTTCATTTAGGAATGCATTCGAGCTAGACCTTGAAGTTCCAGAGTAAATGTTATCTTTTCCATGGAGGCTGCTTTGATTCCCACAGGAGAAATCAATCTCTCTTTCCTCTAAATCCCCACTGCAATCTCTTTAACATCTCTTATTGCACTTATTATTCTTATACCTTATCGGTTAATTGTCATGAACCCATTATTTCTCCTTTATGCCGTAAGCACATTAAAACCAGGAAACATGTCTCTCACACAGGCTGTGTTCAAGCAACATCAAATGAATAAGTAAATTTACAATGGAGATAATCTGTTGAAATGGTTACTAATATCTCTCTCCCATAATTTTTTATTCTGATGGAAATTGAGGTGGTGACATCTTCAGGTCTCACCCTGTGTGTGGACAGACACACAAGAAGAGGTTACTCCTATCACTTGTTTGTCTGCCTAGTCCGTGCATTCGAATGTTCATTTACCTACATGGTTGTTTGTTATTTTCTGAGTATCTGTCACTTGTGGCCCTTCATATAGGATAGGGAGAACTTCTGCCAGAATAATTATATAGAACTTGATCCAGAAAGAGATAAATAAGAGCTGTATATTTTTGCAGTTGCCTTCTATGAAGAGTTTGGGACTATGGAATGCCATTATGCTTTTTCAATTCTTGTTATTTGTGACTCTTTCTGAGATTTTATGGGCTATGCATGATTTGAATAGCACAAATATAATGAGAAACAGATTATAATAGTGCAACTAAATTTTTTAGAGAAAACTTATCTGTAGCTGTTTCTTCCAAATTCTAAAGTCTATTGCCATTAAGATAACTGTGAAAGATTTGCTGCAGTATTTACTCAGGGGTCCAAAATCACAAACAAAAAATGTATGAGTGGCACTTTAGAATCCCAAAGGATTCTAAATTTTCAAGGGCTTGAATGTGTGACTGAAGACTTGGCAAGACCAATAACCAGTGCCGGAAAATGCAGCAATACTGAAAACCCTGTTTCCATGCTAGCTTTCTTACTGGTCTGGTCATCTTTGTAAGCGTGGCTCTTGTCTGAGCTGGCAAAACTTGTCTGGGTTTCGGTTTACTTCTGAAGTTCAATGTTTCAATAGTGTGGTCTGGCTCCTGCTAAACAGCACTGAGAATTTTGGATGAAACTCCTTAGGTTTGAGGCTATGTGAATCAAGTCTGATGAAAAGGCATATTGACAGTGCTTTGCTTGTTTCTTTTCAAGGTTTCCCCAGCCCTGCAGTAACTGTAATTCCTGCTATGCTGGGTGTAGTCTTCCATTCTCGCTTTTATTCACTACTTGAGTTCTCCGTTAAAGAGATTTTTAATTGATTATATATGTCCAACCTCTCATGAAGATGCCTTAGTTAGGTACTCTATGTCCTGTTGGCATGGAACTCAAATATCACTTTCCAATGCAAAGTGAACATTTTCCAGGATAACTTGGAATCCTGGATGATTCTGTGGGACACCTAGGAGAACTCATTAGAGTGGAAATTATTAACTACAGAGCAAATTTAGGAGGCCTGTGGTTTGATTAAGTTAAGATGCTCCAAATAACGAACCCAAAGAAACGCACATCAGGATTCCCAGCCTTCTAAGGAATCCCCAGGTCTCTCTTGCATTTATGATATTACTCAGTAGGAACCATGTGCCTGCAGTTTGCAGTGCATTAGAGCAGTGGTACTCCATTAGGGGTGATTTAGGCCCCCAGGGGACATTTACGATGTCTGGAAATATTTTGGGTTGTCACAACTGGTAGTGGTGGGGGGTGGAGGTAATGGGTTGAAAGTGGCATCTAGTGGGTAGAGGGTGGCATCTGGATGCTGTTAAACATCCCAAAGGGCACAGAATAATCTCCCCCAACCCACAGATTATCTGACCTGTCATGTCATACTGCACTAGGAGTAACCCTGGTCTCGAGCTAACTAACAAGTAATCCTGATTCTTGTTCTTAATGAGTTTTTATATTATAGGAGAGAGAAGGAGAGAGAGAGAGGAGAAAGTGGAAAAAAGACTTAGTGGGACATTTTAAGAAGTAGTAATTGCAGTTAAGATGGTATTTCTCGGAGGGAGAGTGAACAAGCCAGCTACCGGTCTGAAAGATGCCTGCACCTTCGTGGGGTTATAATGAGTTCAGGCTAGTCTTCATGTTGTAAGTTTAGAAAATTAAACTTCAACAGTTCATCAAGGGCAATCAGACATCTGCAAAAGCTTTCACTTTGCTGCAGTAGTCAATCATTTAAATTGGACAATTTTCAATGTAAATATGCATTTCCATGCTGCTTTTTTGAGTTAAACGCCATTGCGATGGAAGGAATCTACGAAGGGAGAGAATTCTACTAAATGGGGTAATTACCAAGTTGAGAATATATTTTTCAGATCTCAGCTCTCAGGCTACATAACTAGTTGCCTGATATTCAGCATATATTCAGAAATATTCAACACAAATTTGGGGGCATTTACAGTGGGTCAGACACTGCAGGGGCTCCACTGGGTTTTAAATGTGTATGTTTTAACCATAGGTACACAGTAAGTCTCCGCCTTCACAGAGCACCATGGCGCTAAGGAGCAGGTACTGAAGGAGGGGTACAACTGGAAGAGCTCTATCCTGTTAGCTGCACGGGCCTGAAGGCCTCCATACCACGGCTCTTATCCTGCATCTCCTCTTTATTCCCACCGCCGCCCCTCCCCAAGTCTTCCCTCTTATTACCTTTCATTTACCACTAGAGTTCAGGTTTCCTTTTTGGTCCTCCATAGAAATAGAACCTAATATAAATTAACCTTTTTACACATTAATTTTGAGCCTGTTGGTCCTCCGCTCGAAACCCTTCAACTGTAGGGCATGCCTACACAATAAAGTCCTAATTCCTGTCATCTAATAAATGCTCTATCCTGTCCCTAATTTTTCTTTCAAGCATGTATTTTCATTGCTCTTCACATGCCTTAGGCTCCAGCCAGACAGAACCACCTGCCATTTTCCTGCATGTTCTACACTGTCCTGCCTTGGGGATTTTTCCTGTTCCCTGTGTAAAGGTCACCCCATTCCCCATCATTTCCTGTACATGTCCTACCCTTTCTTCAAAGATCAGGTCAAACACACTACCCCCAAATCTCTTCAGCTGGAAGTTCTTTGCCTCCTCTGAACTCTCCCTCCTCTGAAATTCTTTTTCCCCCATGATACAAAATACTTTTTGCTCTTGATTTATGAGCAAGGAATTTATGTTATACCTTCAGAAAAAAAGAAACTTCTGTGAGAAGGAGAGAGGCAGCGTGGTATAGAGCAGTGCTTCTCAAAGTTTAATGTACATCAGATCATCTGGGAATCTTCTTAAATCCAGGTTCTGATTCAGTAGGTCTGGGCCGGGGCCTGAGAATCTGCATTTTAAACAAGTTTCTAAGTTGTTGCTGTGGTCGCTCCATGGGCCACGCCATAAGCAGCAAAGGTGAATAGGATTTGGAATAATGCCTATGAACAAAAAGAATAGTCATTGTCTAAGGCTGCTGTAGGTTAGCTGCAAGTAACTAGCAGGTTCCACTGTGCTGAACAAATCTTCCAGGATTTGAATATTACAGTTCTGTGTTGAATTTTTGGCTCCATCATTTCCTGGCTGCATGGTCTTACACAAATCAGTTAATTTCACTAAACCTTAGCTTCATCTTCTGCAGAATGAGGGTGATAACTTGATTGTCAATCTCTGCTGTCTCCAGCTTGGCCCAGTTGCCGCTAGTAATCCGGTAATTTGCTATCTGGTGGCTCAGTCCCCTAAAGCCAACAGCCAGTTAGAAGTAACACTAGATCTTGGTTTGGGGCCACCTCTTTGTTATTAAGAGTGGCTCGACAATGGTGCTTTGTGGTTTCTATGACTAGTGGCTGGGTTGGGGGAATCTTGGTACAGGGAGCTCTTGGGTGAGTTTTGGACTTCAGCCTTCCTACCTAATCTTTATCTTGGGTGGTCCAGTTTTGGATGGTTTTCTGCCCTGGACCTGGATTTCATTTAGTCACTTGCTGGGTGACTAAGCTGACCTCTAATTTCTGTTACCTAGTTGTGGCCAGTCCCTTACCTCTAGGGCTAGCCTTGCTCCTGTTCTACTTTGTATCAATTGAAATGACTCTCCCTGCCCTGATGCCAAGGCCTTAGTTGCCTACACTTTCCCATGTCAAACTATTCTAAATACTTTATATGTATTAACCCACTCAATTATCACAGTAATAGTATGAAGTACGTTCTATTATCCCCATATTATGGATGAGGAGGTTTCAGAGAGGTTGAGTGATTTGCTCAAAGTCACACAGTAAGTAGAGTAGGCAGTAGCTGGAAATGACAAAATTTCCAATTGTAAACTCATATTACTTCTCTCACTAAAATCTCTGCCACCTACTACAGAGGTCCACTGCATATCTTTGAGGAATCAAGATTAGTATTTCTTCTCCTTTGATTGAGAGTAAGGAAGGTAGAAGCCACTTTGAACTCCTTCAGGAGATTATATAGCTGGTGGGCTGTGCAGTGTTAAAGTACGATGCCACAGACTGACTGAGGAAGAAGAAAGTGTTTCCCTTTTCCTGACATTTGGGGAGTAGCAACAGCTTCTTGAGAACTTCCAATTCTGCACATCAATTTACACTGGAAAAATGTATATGCAAGGTGAAGCTAAAAGTATACTTATTTTAGTTAAATGCTCCAACAGTTGGTTTTATCAAGGACAACACACAACTGTATCAACTAGTACTTTTTTTTCTTCCTCTTTCTCCTTTCACTTTTCTTGCCATTATTCTCTATTCTATGGACATTTACATAATTAAGATTGTTTTATAGGCACACAAAAGAACTGACGACTCAGTTTTTCAGTGTAAGATGGACTCTCACTTAATATTTCATTTAATAAATCATCTACTTCTATGTGATTTCTAATAACTTGATGATAATAATTTTTTCAGCTGAATTTTTAATTATGGTAAAACATACATAACATAAAATTCATTATTTTAACCATTTTAAAACATTTAATGATTTAAACAATTTTAACCATTTAAAACAATTCAGTGGTGTTTAATACATTCAGAATGTTGTACAACCATACACAACTATATAGTTCTGTAACATTTTCATCACCCGAAAAGGAAACCCCATGAATCAGTCACTTTCCATTCCCCACTCCTCTCGGCTCCTGAAAAACGCTAATCTTTTCTTTGTCTTTATGGATTTGCCTATTCAGGATATTCCATATAAATGGAATTATACAATATGCAGCCTTTTGTGTCTCGTTTTACTTAGCTGTCACGCAGCATAATGTTTTGCAGTTCAACCATGTTGCAGCGTATATCAGTACTTCATTCCTTTTTATGGAATAATTATAGTCCATTGTATATATATCCACATTTTGTTTATTCATTAATCAGTTAATAGACATTTGGATTGTTTCCATCTTTTGGCTATTGTGAATAGTGCTGCTATGAATATTTGTGTACAAAATGTTTTGTCTGAGCATCTGTTTTTAATTCTTTTGGGTATAGACCTGGGTTTGGATTTGTTGAGTCATATGGTAATTTCATGTTTAATTTATTGAGGAGCCGTCAGTTGTTTTTCATAGCAGCTGCACTGTTTTACATTCCTGCCAGCTATGTATGAGGGCTCTAATTTATTCACCTCTCCCAACACTTGCTGTTTTTCATTTATTTGAATATAGATCTCCTAGTGGGTGTGAAGTGGTATTTTGTGTGGTTTGAATTGCATTTTCCTAATGACTAATGGCATTGAGCTTGTTTTCATGAGATTGTTGATCATTTGCATATCTTCTTTAGAGAAATGTCTCTTCAAGTCCTTTATCTATTTTTAATTGGGTTGTTTCTCTTTTTGTTTGTGAGGTGTAAGAGTTCTTCATACACTCTGGATACTTACCAGATATATTATTTGCACATATTTTCTCACATTCTGTGGGTTGTTTTTTTTTTCACTTTCTTGGTAGTGTCTTTTGATGTACAAAAGTTTTAAAATTTTGGTGAAGTCTAATTTACCAATTTTCCTTTTTGCTTGTAGTGTCATATTTAAGAAACCACTGTCAAATTCTAGGTAATGAGGATGTAGTCCTCTGTTTCCTTCTAAGACTTTTATAGTTTTAGCTCTTTTATTTAGGTCTTCAATTCTTTTTTTATTTTTTAACATCTTTATTGGAGTATAATTGCTTTACAATGGTGTTTTAGTTTCTGCTATATAAAAAGGTGAATCAGCTATACATAAACATATATCCCCATATCTCTTCCCTCTTGTGTCTCCCTACCTCCCACACTCCCTATCTCACCCCTCTAGGTGGTCACAAAGCACTGAGGTGATCTCCCTGTGCTATGTGGCTGCTTCCCAATAGCTATCTATTTTACATTTGATAGTGTATATATGTCCATGCCACTCTCTCACTTTGTCACAGCTTACCCTTCCCCCTCCCCATGTCCACAAGTCCATTCTCTAGTAGGTCTGTGTCTTTATTCCCATCCTGCCCCTAGGTTCTTCAGAACCATTTTTTTTCTTTTTAGATTCCATATATATGTGTTAGCATACAGTGTTTGTTTTTCTCTTTCTGACTTACTTCACTCTGTATGACAGACCCTAGGTCCATCCACCTCACTACAAATAACTCAATTTCGTTTCTTTTTATGGCTGAGTAATATTCCATAGTATATATGTGCCACATCTTCTTTATCCATTCATCTGTTGATGGACACTTAGGCTGCTTCCATGTCCTGGCTATTGTAAATAGTGCTGCAATGAACATTGTGGTACATGACTTTTTTTGAATTATGGTTTTCTCAGGGTATATGCTTAGTAGCTGGATTGCTGGGTCGTATGGTAGTTCTATTTTTAGTTTTTGAAGGAACCTCCATACTGTTCTCCATAGTGGCTGTATCAATGTATATTCCCACCAACAGTGCAAGAGGGTTCCCTCTTCTCAACACCCTCTCCAGCATTTATTGTGTGTAGATATTTTGATGATGGCCATTCTGACTGGTGTGAGGTGATATCTCATTGTAGTTTTGATTTGCATTTCTCTAATGATTAATGATATTGAGCATTCTTTCATGTGTTTGTTGGCAATCTGTATATCTTCTTTGGAGAAATGTCTATTTAGGCCTTCTGCCCATTTTTGGATTGGGTTGTTTGTTTTCTTGATATTGAGCTGCATGAGGTGCTTGTAAATTTTGGAGATTAATCCTTTTTCAGTTGCTTCATTTGCAAATATTTTCTCCCATTCTAAGGGTTGTCTTTTGGTCTTGTTTATGGTTTCCTTTGCTGTGCAAAAGCTTTTAATTTTCATTAGGTCCCATTTGTTTATTTTTGTTTTTATTTCCATTTCTCTAGGAGGTGGGTCAAAAAGGATCTTGCTGTGATTTATGTCATAGAGTGTTCTGCCTATGTTTTCCTCTAAGAGTTTGATAGTGCCTAGTCTTATATTTAGGTCTTTAATCCATTTTGAGTTTATTTTTCTGTATGGTGTTAGGGAGTGTTCTAATTTCATTCTTTTACATGTTGCTCTCCAGTTTTCCCAGCATCACTTATTGAAGAGGCTGTCTTTTCTCCATTGTATATTCTTGCCTCCTTTATCAAAGATAAGGTGACCATATGTGGGTGGGTTTATCTCTGGGCTATCTATTGATCTATATGTCTGTTTTTGTGCCAGGACCATACTGTCTTGATTACTGTAGCTTTGTAGTATAGTCTGAAGTCAGGGAGCCTGAATCCTCCACGTCCATTTTTCTTTCTCAAGATTGCTTTGACTATTCGGGGTCTTTTGTGTTTCCATATAAATTGTGAAATTTTTTGTTTTAGTTCTGTGAAAAATGCCATTGGTAGTTTGGTAGAGATTACATTGAACCTGTAGATTGCTTGGGTAGTATAGTCATTTTCACAATGTTGATTCTTCCAGTCCAAGAACACAGTATCTCTCTCCATCTGTTTGTATCATCTTTAGTTTCTTTCATCAGTGTCTTATAGTTTTCTGCATACAAGTCTTTTGTCTCCTTAGGTAGGTTTATTCCTAGGTATTTTTTTCTTTTTGTTGCAATGGTAAATGGGAGTATTTCCTTAATCTCTCTTCCAGATTTTCATCATTAGTGTATAGGAATGCAAGAGATTTCTGTGCATTAATTTTGTATCCTGCTACTTTACGAAATTCATTGATTAGCTGTGGTAGTTCTCTGGTAGCATCTTTAGGATTCTCTATTATAATACCATGTCATCTGCAAACAATGACAGCTTTACTTCTTTTTTTCCGATTTGGATTCCTTTTATTTCTTTTTCTTCTCTGATTGCTATTGCTACAACTTCCAAAACAATGTTAAATAATAGTGGTGCGAGTGGGCAACATTTTCTTGTTCCTGATCTTAGTGGAAATGGTTTCAGTTTTTCATCATTGAAGACAATGTTGGCTGGGGATTTGTCATATATGGCCTTTATTAGGTTGAGGTAAGTTCCCTCTATGCCTGCCTACTTTCTGTAGGGTTTTTATCATAAATCAGTGTTGAATTTTGTCAAAAGTTTTCTCTGCATCTATTGAGATGATCATATGGTTTTTCTCCTTCAATTTGTTAATATGGTGTATCACATTGATTGATTTGCATATATTGGAGAATCCTTGCATTCCTGGGATAAACTCCACTTGATCATGGTGTATGATCCTTTTAATGTGCTGTTGGATTTTGTTTGCTATTATTTTGTTGAGGATTTTTGCATCTATGTTCATCAGTGATATTGGCCTGTAGTTTTCTTTCTTTGTGACATCTTTGCCTGGTTTTGGTATCAGAGTGATGGTGGCCTCGCAGAATGAGTTTGGGAGTGTTCCTTCCTCTGCTACATGTTGGAAGAGTTTGAGAAGGATAGGTGTTAACTCTTCTCTAAATGTTTGATAGAATTCGTCTGTGAAGCCATCTGGTCCTGGGCTTCTGTTTGTTGGAAGATTTTTAATCACAGTTTCAATTTCAGTGCTTGTGATTGGTCTGTTTATATTTTCTATTTCTTCCTGGTTCAGTCTTGGAAGGTTGTGTTTTTCTACAAAATTGTCCATTTCTTCCAGGTTGTCCATTTTATTAGCATATAGTTGCCTGTAGTAATCTCTCATGATACTTTGTATTTCTGCAGTGTCAGTTGTTACTTCTCCCTTTTCATTTCTAATTCTATTGATTTGAGTCTTCTCCCTTTTTTTCTTGATGAGTCTGGCTAATGGTTTATCAATTTTGTTTATCTTCTTAAAGAACCAGCTTTTAGTTTTATTGATCTTTGCTATTGTTTCCTTCATTTCGTTTGCACTTATTTCTCATCTGATATTTATGATTTCTTTCCGCCTGCTAACTTTTGGTTTTTTTTTTTGTTCTTCCTTCTCTAATTGCTTTAGGTGTAAGTTTAGGTTGTTTATTTGAGATTTTTCTTGTTGTTTGAGGTAGGCTTGTATTGCTATAAACTTCCCTGTTAGAACTGCTTTTGCTGCATCCCATAGGTTTTGGGTCATCGTGTTTTCATTGTCATTTGTTTCTAGGTATTTTTTGATTTCCTCTTTGATTTCTTCAATGATCTCTTGGTTATTAAATAGGGCATTGTTTAGGCTCCACGTGTTTGTATTTTTTACAGACTTTTTCCTGTAATTGATATCTAGTCTCATAGCGTTGTGTTCGGAAAAGATACTTGATACGATTTCAGTTTTCTTAAATTTACCGAGGCTTGATTTGTGCCCCAGGATATGATCTATCCTGGAGAATGTTCCATGAGCAGTTGAGCAGAAAGTGTATTCTGTTGTTTTTGGATGGAATATCCTATGAATATCAATTAAGTCTATCTTGTTTAATTTATCATTTAAAGCTTGTGTTTCCTTATTTATTTTCATTTTGGATGATCTGTCCATTGGTGAAAGTGGGGTGTTAAAGTTCCCTAATGTGATTGTGTTACTGTCGATTTCCCCTTTTATGGCTGTTAGCATTTGCCTTATGTATTGAGGTGCTCCCATGTTGTATGCATAAATACTTACAATCGTTATATCTTCTTTTTGGATTGATCCCTTGATCATTATGTAGTGTCCTTCTTTGTCTCTTGTAATAGTCTTTGTTTTAAAGTCTATTTTGTCTGATATGAGAATTGCTACTCCAACTTTCTTCTGATTTCCATTTGCATGCAATATCATTTTCCATCCCCTCACTTTCAGTCTGTATGTGTCCCTAGGTCTGAAGTGGGTCCCTTGTAGACAGCATATATATGGGTCTTGTTTTTGTATCCATTCAGCCAATCTGTGTCTTTTGATTCTAGCATTTAATCCATTTACATTTAAGGTAATTATCGATACGTATGTTCCTATTCCCATTTTCTTAAATATTTTGGTTTTGTTATTGTAGGTGTTTTCCTTCTCTTGTGTTTCCTGCCTAGAGAAGTTCCTTTAGCATTTGTTGTAAAGCTGGTTTAGTGGTGCTGAATTCTCTTAGCTTTTGCTTGTCTGTAAAGGTTTTAATTTCTCCAGTGAATCTGAATGAGATCCTTGCTGGGTAGAGTAATCTTGGTTGTAGGTTTTTCCCTTTCACTACTTTAAATATGTCTTGCCACTCCCTTCTGGCTTGCAGAGTTTCTGCTGAAAGATCAGCTGTTAACCTTATGGGGATTCCCTTGTATATTATTTGTTGTTTTTCCCTTGCTGCTTTTAATATTTTTTCTTTGTATTTAATTTTTGATAGTTTGATTAATATGTGTCTTGGTGTGTTTCTCCTTGGATTTATCCTGTATGTGACTCTGTGCTCTTCCTGGACTTGATTAAATATTTCCTTCCCATATTAGGGAAGTTTTCAACTATAATCTCTTCAAATATTTTCTCAGTCCCTTTCTTTTTCTCTTCTAATCTGGAACCCCTATAATTCGAATGTTGGTGCATTTAATGTAGTGCCAGAGGTCTCTGAGACTGTCCTCAATTCTTTTCATTCTTTTTTCTTTATTTTGCTCTGCAGTAGTTATTTCCACTATTTTATCTTCCAGGTCACTTATCCTTTCTTCTTCCTGAGTTATTCTGCTATTGAGTCCTTCTGGAGAATTTTAAATTTCATTTATTGTGTTGTTCATCATTGTTTGTTTGCTCTTTAGTTCTTTTAGGTCCTTGTTAAACGTTTCTTGTATTTTCTCCATTCTGTTTCCAAGATTTTGGATTATCTTTACTATCATTGCTCTGAATTCTTTTTCAGGTAGACTGCCTATTTCCTCTTCATTTGTTAGGTCTGGTGGGTTTTTACCTTGCTCCGTCATCTGCTGTGTGTTTCTCTGTCTGCTCATTTTGCTTAACTTACTGTGTTTGGGGTCTCCTTTTTGCAAGCTGCATGTTCTTAGTTCCTGTTGTTTTTGGTGTCTGCCCCCAGTGGCTAAGGTCGGTTCAGTGGGTTGTGTAGGCTCCCTGGTGGAGGGGACTAGTGCCTGTGTTACGGTGGATGAGGCTGGCTCTTGTCTTTCTGGTGGGCAGGTCCATGTCCAGTGGTGTGTTTTGGGGTGTCTGTGACCTTATTATGATTTTAGGTAGCCTTTCTTCTAGTGAGTGGGGTTGTGTTCCTGTCTGGCTAGTTGTTTGGCATAGGGTGTCCATCACTATAGCTTGCTGGTCGTTGAGTGGAGCTGGTTCTTGGTGTTGAGATGGAGATCTCTGGGAGATTTTCACCACTTGTTATTACATGGAGCTGGGATGTCTCTCGTGGACGAATGTCCTGAACTCGGCTCTCCCACTTCAGAGGCACAGGCCTGAAAGCTGGCTGGAGCACCAAGACCCTGTCATCCACTCGGCTCAGAATAAATGGGAGAAAAAAAGAAAGGAAGAAGGAAAAAAACATAGATAAAATAAGATAAAATAAAGTTATTAAAATAAAAAAATAATTATTGAAAATAAAATAATTAAAATTAATAAAAAAAAAGAAGAGAGAAACCAAACCAAAAAACAAATCCACCAATGATAACAAGTGCTAAAAACTATACTATGAAAGGAAACAAACAAACACAAAAAACCAATGGATAGACAGAACCCTAGGACAAATGGTAAAAGCAAAGCTATACAGACAAAATCACACACAGAAGCATAAACATACACACTCACAAGAAGAGAAAAAGGGAAATATATATATATATATATCTTTGCTCCCAAAGTCCACCTCCTCAATTTGGGATGATTCGTTGTCTATTCAGGTATTCCACAGATGCAGGGTACATCAAGTTGATTGTGGAGATTTAATCTGCTGCTCCTGAGGTTGCTGGGAGAGATTTCCCTTTCTCTTCTTTCTTCGCACAGCTCCTGGGGTTCAGCTTTGGATTTGGCTCCGCCTCTCTGTGTAGGTCACCTGAGGGCGTCTGTTCCCACCCAGACAGGACGGGGTTAAAGGGGGGTTAAAGGCTGATTAGGGGGCTCTGGCTCACTCAGGCCGGGGGGAGGGAGGGGTATGGATGTGGAGCGAACCTGCAGCGGCAGAGACCAGCGTGACATTGCAACAGCCTGAGGCGTGCCCTGCGTTCTCCCAGAGAAGTTGTCCCTGGATCACGGGACCCTGGCAGTGGCGGGCTGCACAGGCTCCCAGGAGGGGAGGTGTGGATAGTGACCTGTGCTTGCACACAGGCTTCTTGGTGGCTGCAGCAGCAGCCTTAGCATTTCATGCTCGTCTCTGGTGTCTGCGCTGATAGCCATGGCTCAAGCCTGTCTCTGGAGCTCTTTTAGGCGGTGCTCTGAATCCCCTCTCCTCGCACACCCCAAAACAATGGTCTCTTTCCTCCTAGGCAGTTCCAGACTTTTTCCCGGACTCCCTCCCGTATAGCTGTGGTGCACTAGCCCCCTTCAGGCTGTGTTCATGCAGCCAACCCCCATCCTCTCCCTGGGATCTGACCTCTGACGCTGAGCCCCAGCTCCCAGCCCCCACCGGTCCCAGCAGGTGAGCAGACAAGCCTCTTGGGCTGCTGAGTGCTGGTCGGCACTGATCCTCTGTGTGGGAATCTCTCTGCTTTGCCCTCTGCACCTCTGTTGCTGCACTCTCCTCCGTGGCTCCGAAACTTCCCCCCCCACCACACACCGTCTCAGCCAGTGAAGGGGCTTCTAGTGTGTGGAAACTTTTTCTCCTTCACAGCTCCCTCCCAGTGGTGCAGGTCCCGTCCCTATTCTTTTGTCTCTGTTTTTTGTTTTTTCGTTTGCCCTACCCAGGTACCTGGGGAGTTTCTTGCCTTTTCGGAGGTCTGAGGTCTTCTGCGAGCACTCAGTAGGTGTTCTGTAGGAGCTGTTCCACATGTAGATGTATTTCTGGTGTATCTGTGGGGAGGAAGGTGATGTCCGTGTCTTACTCCTCTGCCATCTTGAAGGTCTTCATATGCCTGGCACAGTATTAGATGCTGAAGATACAGGAGTTAATGAGACAGATGATGTACTTTGCCCTCCTGAAGTTTATATCCATTTGTATTTATATCGAGCAGGGCATATAATTTCCTTGTCTCAATTCTCTCATCTGTGGAGGAAGAAGAGACAGGCACTGTGTCCCACTCACTGCGCTCTCGGGGAAAGCGCTCCACCTCCTCGGCCTCATGAGGGCCTTGCACTGGCGCCCAATCCATTTTAAGTTAGTTTTTGAGTATGGTGTGAGAAAGGAGTTCAACTTCACTCTTTTGAATGTAGTTGTCTTAGCACCATTTGTTGAAAAGACTACTCTTTTCATAATCAAAAATCAACTCAAAATGGACTAAAGACTTATCCATAGATCTGAATCTATGTAATTCTTAGAAGTAAATCTTCTAAGAAAATCTTTATGACTTTGGTGTTTACAATGATTTAATGGATAGGACACTAAAAGCACAGGCCAAAAAAAAAAAAAAAAAAGCAAAATTAGACAAGTTGGACTACAAACAAATACTACATAATTCCACTTATATGAGGTATCTAAAATAGTCAAACTCATAGAATCAGAGAGTAGAATTGTGGTTGCCAGGGGTAAGGGGGATTTATATACTATCCTTTTGCTAGTATGTTAGCTGTTTTAATTACTGAAGCTTTGTAATAAATTTTGAAATTAGGGGATGATATTGTTTTTGTTTTTTTCTTTCTTTCACCAGATAAATTTGTCTTTCTTCAGATTCTATTTTCCTTTCTTAGATTGTATGTGGTGGAGCCCCAGAAGTGTCTCTAACTGTCTGAGAGGGCTCTTGGTGTAGGTGCGTGGAGAGAAAGGAGAGCATTTGTGATATTACTTGCAGTTCTTCACACTCCAAATCTTTGAGTTAAAATTAGATACAGTACAATGAGAACTTTATGTTTAAACATTTGCAATACACTACAAGTTTTTTGTTCATGTATGTTTATTCAGCCATGATCCTATTTCTTTAAGATGGATTCCTTGAAAAATAATGGCTGAATCATAAGATTTGTGTATTTAAAAACGTGATAGGACTTCCAAAATACCATTACCAATTTTTACATGGACTAATGGTATATGAAAGACTAACAACAAGGCCAGCAATGATGTTTTGAAGGATTTTATACAGATAACACAGAGTCACTGAGTGATGGAAAGAACAACACTGTCAGCAACAATGCAGCAATCAATTCCACATACGGTGCTATTTTAATTCACAAATGATAATTGAAACCATGCTTTGGCTCATGTCTCCTCTCTTCCCCTCCATTTCCTTGTGAAGAGTTACTTACCTGAAGTAGGTCTTCTTCTTCTGTTAAATATTCTCATTATCTCTAGGTGGTTTTTCCTGATCCTTTTCCCAGAATGAAGGATAACCACTTTTGTGGTGCTTTCTTCACCTGTTCTGTAGGCTTTAGAGTTGTCTAGCATAATATATTTCTCTTATTTTGTTCCAGTTACTTGCTTACAGACTTACTTGTCTGTAAGTAAGAACATAGACTTGTGTGTGTTATTTGAATGCATTTCTAAAGAAAGGAAGGTTTGGCTTTTTCAGAAGTGGATTTAGTTTAGAAATTTTGTGGTTTTTACAGACTGGAAAGGTGACTGAGGAAATAACAGAAACATTAGTCAAGAGATAAGATGAAAGATCATTTCTTAAGCTAGGACTTAAGGAATACTCTAGAGCTAAAGTTCAAAAAACATCAGGATTTCTGATGTCTTTACTAGTGGGGTTAAGAAGGATGAGGCAGGCTTAAGTGCAGTTTGAAGCAAACTTTAATAAAAATGAAGCAAGAGAAAATAATTAAAAATCTTTCTATTATTTTTATATTGATAGAAAATAGTTTTTATTATTTTATTATATGTATATATAAGTTTCAAAATAGGCTCCATAACTTTATCTTTCTCCTTCGTTCTCTCATCAACCACTGGGGAAGTTTGGTTACACATTCCATGCTGATTTTCCTTAAGTATTTTGGATTCTTTGTCGATGATGCAGTTTGGTGTTCTCATTAAATGGAAACTTCTCTTGACAGATGGATAAATTTTATTGCCATTGACTTATTTATGATCTTTTAAGAGTGCCTTATAGGAAATGTGGAATTAGCAGCAAAGTTAAAGAACTAGCATCCAAATGACTCAAGACTATTCAAAACTGTTTAAGATAGTTCAAGCCCATGGAAAGAGGGAGGGGGGCTGTTAGATTGATAGATTAATGATTATCTAAATAATATTAAAGCTTCTATTAGTGCTGTTTGATTAGTTCAGGCAGCACACATCCCCATGCGGATGACTAGTACTTCATATTCTTAAAAAAAAACCAAAACAACCTTCTCCCTAGGATCTTTTCTGAATATTTTGATTCCCACTGATTCTTGCCTATTTCTACTCCCATAGCACTAACTCTACCTATTTTTACACCCTTGCTCTGGATAGACAGGGTTTTTTTTTTTTTTTGCTGTTTTCTGTTTTGTGAGTGTGCCTCATGTCCCCAGTGAAAGATAGTGAATGCTTCCTACAAATAGCATTTTTACTTTGACAGCTCACCGTGCCTAACATGGTGCAAAGCATAAAGTACACTTTCAAGAAATACTTGTTGAATTGATTCATTCATCTGGACACATAGCAAAGTCTATATCCTCACATGAGATTTTTGACAATACAAAGCCTCTTCCAAACTTCAATTTCTTTGAAGGAATATGGAAGAAAAGACACCTAAACAATAAGACCTCAATTAATTTGGATTTTTGTGAGATAGAAGTTGTTGATAATCCTGGATAATCTACTGAAACCCATTTTGTTGAACACTTCTTAAAAATGTGCTAATTAGTTTTTCTGCCTTAATACTTGTCATCATATGTATATAAGTGAATATTTTTGATTATTGAATTTTTTTTCTTAGAGTTTAGTTAGTCCAAGGCCCACGAGGAAACTGAGGGTCACAGAAATTAAATTCATATATATCCCATAATTTAAAGAAAACATGTATCCTTGAATGCTTAATATTAAGAAATTAAGAGAGAGGTTTTCATTCATTCATTTAACAAATACTTGCTGAGCATCTACTATGAGCCAAACATAATCCTTGGCCTTTGCCATCCTTTCCCTTGTGAAGCTTATATTTTTGTCAAGGAGAACAGACCATAAATGATAAACACATTAAATAAGTAAATTATTTCATACATTAGAAGGTGGTAGTCATGGAAAAACACAAAAGTTGAGATGTAAAAGAGTATTTTTGTCTCTGGGGGTAAGGTAAATATAATGTTAAATAGATGATTTGGTGCAGGTATTATTTGGTTATAGCTTCAGAATATACGTTATAGTCATTCATTCATTCATTCATTCATTTAGCAAATATTTATTGTCTACTACTAGAAAATAAAGTAACTATAATAAATAATAAAGTGACTACTATATTTAGTCACTTTAGGAAAAAGGGACTATGGTCCTTGGCAGAGCTTGCATTTTAATGAGAGAGACAGATAAACAAACCCACGGATACGTATATAATTATGTATTGTGTTAAATGCTATGAAACAAATGACCGGAAGGATCCATTTTATGTTGGGGATTGGGGAGATCCAGGCTCTCTGAGGCTCATAGGACATAGAAGGTGGAGCGAAGTGGAAGGATGCCTAACAGAGCAGAAAGCAGAATTCAGATGTGAAGGGTTGTTTGTTTGTGTTTGTGGAATATTTGAGTAGTTAGCCCTGAGAACAACTTAATTTGCAGGATAGCGAGTTTATTCATTTGCAGGAGAGGTCCACATGTTTGGTGCTTCCCTTTGCCTTTCTTCCACCCAGAGCTCCTTCAGTGTCTGAGATGTGGAGTACAGTGTTCCCTCCGGCCTGGAGATCAACCACAGGAGAGAAGTGAACTGTGTGGCATCCTTATGCTCTACTTAGAGGGAACACGGCCTGTAAGGAGGCAGGTGAGGCTTGGGGCTCACTCCCTGTGTGACTTTGGGCACCTAACTCCCCTGAACCTGTCTTCTCTTCAGAAAATAGAGGTGGTAACGGAATGCTGAGTCATTAAGATAAAGGCTGTTTTCTGCTGTATCCCCAGCGATTGACATGGTGTCTGGTCCATGGTTGATGTTTAATAAATAGTCCTTAAATGAATAAATATATCTGTGTAGCATGTTGAGGAGAGCAGTTGGGTTTATATTTTATCTCTAAATGCAGCGACCTCAGTGCTTTCCTTGCTCTGAAAGCATCCAGGTTGGGAAATGGATGGCTTGTCTGACGGGCTGTCTGGCTTTGTTTTGGCTTATGGTGAGCTCTCATAAAAAATGGAAAGAACTCTGTTTCTCTTTCCACTCTTGTCTATTAAAAGAACTTGAAAAATCTAAATCCTTGGTCTCTTAGGATCTTATAAAGAATCCAAGTGGCTTAACAGATGTGAGAAGCTCTGGAAAAAAATTTTTTTTAAATTTATTTATTTTATTTTTGGCTGCATTGGGTCTTCGTTGCTGTGTGCGGGCTTTCTCTAGTTGCGGCGAGCAGGGGCTACTCTTCGTTGTGGTGCGTGGGCTTCTCATTGCGGTGGCTTATCTTGTTGCGGAGCACGGGCTCTAGGCATGCAAGCTCAGTAGTTGTGGCACGCAGGCTCAGTAGTGGTGGCGCACGGGCTTAGTTGTTCCACAGCATGTGGGATCTTCCCGGACCAGGGCTCGAACCCGTGTCCCTGCACTGGCAGGCGGATTCTTAACCACTGTGCCACCAGGAAAGACCAGGCTCTGGAAAATTTTAAACACTTGGGTCAAATGGTGTGTCTTTTTTTTTCTTTTTTTTTTTTTAACATCTTTATTGGAGTATAATTGCTTTACACTGTTGTGTTAGTTGCTGCTGTATAACAAAGTGAATCAGCTATATAAATATATCCCCATATCCCCTCCCTCCCATCCTCCCTATCCCACCCCTCCAGGTGGTCACAAAGCACCGAGCTGATCTCCCTGTGCAATGCAGCTGCTTCCCACTAGCTATCTATTTTACATTTGGTAGTGTATATATGTCAATGCCACTCTTTCACTTCGTCCCAGCTTACCCTTCCCCCTCCCCATGTCCTCAAGTCCATTCTCTACATCTGCTTCTTCATTCCTGTCCTGCCCCTAGGTTCTTAACCATTTTTTTTTTTTTTTTAGATTCCATATATATGTGTTAGCATACAGTATTTGTTTTTCTCTTTCTGACTTACTTCACTCTGTATGACAGACTCTAGGTCCATCCACCTCACTACAAATAACTCAATTTCGTTTCCTTTTATTGCTGAGTAATATTCCATTGTATATATGTTCCACATCTTCTTTATCCATTCATCTGTCTATGGACACTTAGGTTGCTTCCATGTCCTGGCTATTGTAAATAGAGCTGCAATGAACATTGTGGTACGTGACTCTTTTTTTTTGTTTTTGTTTTTGTTTGTTTTTTTTTAAACATCTTTATTGGAGTATAATTGCTTTACAATAGTGTGTTAGTTTCTGCTTTATAACAAAGTGAAATGGTGTGTCTTGACTTTCTTCCTGAACACCTTTCTCAAGGTGCAGCTGCCTTATGTAACACAAAGGGCCTCACCTTTCTAGCCAGTAAAATCTAGATCCCAAACATCGTCTCATCTCGCTTTTTGTAAGAACAAAGGAGCCTTATTTAAAGGCTTCTAGAAGGACATGCATTTTAAAATTTCTCTTTTCTAACAGTCTTTGTTAGTCCACTTGAAGTTTGTAAGGATATAGAGAGGGTAGCTGACTCTGATTGATCCTATTTTTGCTTATATAATTCATAACGGCCATCCTATTGTAGTTTGGCATGGTTTTGTTTTACTGTCAGTCAGTATTTATGTAATAATTTATAATGGAAAAGTGCTTTCCAGCTATTTATTATGGAAGCCTCTGTTATCAGTGACAAATAGTTCTAGGAGACTGTTCATAACACAGATCTGTCTGCTTTCTGGTGTCAGCTTAGAGTTTGCCAACACTCTCTAAAAGACATATTCAGGACAATGAGTTTTGTGTTTTTTTTGGATAGTCATGGGATTTTCAAAACTTTTGGTAAACAATAGATTCTTTGGGTACACGTTTTTGTATTGGGCAAGAAATGATGTGGAGGTGATATTGGAGGATTCAATTAATTCTAGATAGGAAAATGATGAAGTCTCTTTTAAAGTCAAATATCTGGTAAATTACAGAAATTTCTAGAGTTAAGTGATTGTTTCCCAAGGCAGCCCACTGTGACTCATCAGAACAGTGGAATATTTAAGCTTTGGAGTCAGATAAGACTGTTTTCAAATCCTTGTTCCAATCACTTACTAGATGACTAAGTGAGAAGGAAGCAGTCAAATTAATGACACTGGACTTCTCACTTTGACATTGGGCAATCAATCTACTTAAGGCCCTGAGCCTGAATTTCCTCAGTTGTAAAAGAGGATGGTGTTCCTTTCCTTGAAGAGGGATCCTGGTGGGGATTAAATGGGGTAAAGCCCAGAACAGTGCCTGCCTGTAGTACTCATTGACTCAGTGGTTCCTCTTCTTCTTCTTTTTTTCTTCTCTTACTATCTCTGCCATCTCACAAAGAAATAGCAAAAGACAAGAGGTTAAATGGTGAAGGAGGTCAAAAGGTTACAAAAAAAAAAAAAAAAGAAATCTCCTGGCTGGAAACCTTCCCAGACACCCAACTTTCTTGCTTGAAGTGCATTTCTTCTTTTCTCTTTGAAAATTAGTAGAGGAGAATTTGTCTCAATTATAAACCCCATCCTGGTGGGAAGTGTAGCATGTTCAACATTCACACAGAATGTTCTAAATGCTTGGTATGCGAAGAGGAATGTGCCAGGAGCTGGGGCTCCTAGGGATGAAAAGCAGAGAACTGGGGGAGGGACAGGTCACACAAAGGAATTTCCATGGACCCTGTGCTGGGGGGGACATGTAAACTGACCTGGGACTCCTCTGTGCCAAGACTTAGGGAGAACTCTCTATGGAGCTCATGGGGCTCTCCATAGGAAATAAGGGTGCTAGAGCTGCATTCCTGGAAGTCACGTGCCTCATTCCTTATTAAACCCCTCTTCTCCCCTCATTGACCAAAATTGCGGGGGGCTTGGTCAGTTCCTACCATGAGATACAAGGGAAAAGCAAACTGGCTTTCTCTTTTGGACAATGACTCAGAACTCAGGAATGTATTCATGCTTTTAATAAAGACATTGAGTGCCTATTATAGAGTAGTCCAGTTCCAGGCCTAGGGTACGGAGAACTAAACTGCACATAGGCTGCCTTCCAGGTGCTTCCCTTCTGGAGGAGACAGACACGTAGATACATTGGGACCTAGTGGGAGAGGAGGTCAGACCATGGAGAAGTTTGTGGGCCTCACTAAGGAGCCTGTCCTTTGTTCTCTGAGTGATAGGGAGCCACAGAAGGGTTTTGAGAAGAGAAGTAGTTTGCTTGGGTTTTCGTTTTCAAAAGGACTCTCATAAGGGCTTGTTAGGAAGATGGTTGACTTGGACTCATCATGGAGGACTCCAGCCTGGCTTGGCCCATGAGTACCACCTTCCCTCCCTCCCCCAGCTGGACCAGGTGCATCTGTTCTGCACTTACGCAGCACCTGGATCTCTCCCTGCTACAGCGCTTATCCTCATGTAGGGTCACCTGCTCTCCTGTTGTGTCCCTCGCTAGAATGGCAGGCACTAACTCATGCTTATCACTCTCTCCCTGATGTCCAGCACGGAGCCTGGAACACTGCTGGTGCTCACTAAATGTATACACACATTTTAAAAAAGAATGTCAGATGGAACTATTGCAGAAATGCAGGAAAGAGAAAATCAGGGTCTGGGTGAAGTAGAACCATGACAGTGGGAGGATGGAAGGAGGGAAATGCAGGGCGGTGGGCAGCCCCAGTGATGGGTCAGCGCTCCTGGTGACCTGTAGAGCAGGGGCGAGGGTGCAGCAGGCCTCAACTTCCTGTTCCTCTCCTGCTTTTCTCATTTGTAAAATGGGGGTTTTAATGCCACTCGTGGAGATGTTGTGGAGATGAAATGAGAGTGTACAATGGAAGCCCAGTGCCAGTGTGACTGGTGGCTGCTGGCTGCCTCGGTTTCCCCAGTGTGATCAGTCTCCAGACCACTGGGAGCTGAGGAAAAGGGAAAAGCACAGTTTGAAGGAGGTAAAATTCTCTCTTCTAACTTCTGTGCCTCCCTCTGTGTCTATGAGATCAGTCACTGTCCTGGGGAGACCACATCAATGAAATAAACATTCTTTCCTCTCACAGGCCCCTGGATCCTCTGCCCTCAACAGCCAATCCTTTCTAAAAGATGACAGATTTATATCAAAAACAATTCTGAAAAATTCCAACCACTCTATGAATGAATGGGTGAATTAATGAATGAGTGAATGAATGAATGAATGAACAAATGGCATTTAGCCTGAGCCTTGCCATTTATCATGACCTAAGACACCCTCCCTCCCTGAGCCTCAGTTTCCCACCCTCTAAATGGGCATTAGGCTGTATTCTGCACAGATTTGTTTCAAGAAATCAGTTAGATAACGCACGTGTGAGCACCTCCAAAATTCTAACGTAATAGAAATGTCTTTTTATCATCTTACATCATATCCCCCATAGATGGCACACAGAGGAGGCCTTTGGCTGAATGCTGAAAGGATAAACGGTGTCTATTTGATTTACTTATTGTTCCATATCTTGTTATATAAAGAATTTGCATGCCAACAGGTACCCGTGGGGTGGTGGATCCCAATGAGGTGGGCGGTGTTACTGGCTTCACGGGCTGCCCCCCTTGGCCAGTGTTTGACCTTCACTGGTTTTCACCAGTTTGGATGCTGACACGGCTCCTGCTGAAGGAGGCATCTTCACCCAACTTCCCCACCCCACACGGCAGAGATGAGGTTTTGTAACTGTGCCTGTCTGTGTGCAGGCCGTGCCCCCTTCCCCCCCCCCATTTAGCATCCCCTCTGTACCAGAAAACACCAGTTCATTTGGTGCATGAATGAGAGTGCAGTGAAGGCCGGCCAAAACAGCACAGGGGCTGGAGCCTCTCCGATGGGGTGACAAGCACGACTCCACTTCTCCCAGCTGCTGGAGGAAGTAGTGGGGCTCCTGAATTTCTGATGCCACGTCAACCCACCCACTAATTTGAAGGTCATCTGTTTATATCAAGTTTCTCTTTTAAAATGTAGACATCCTTGGAGGGTAAATCCTAATGGTCATTCACACCCTGATGAAATTAAATTTAGTTACATACTTTTTAAAAAAAGAGGTTAAATGGGTGATCTAAAAATAATTTCCATACTGGCTAATGTGGTGTTCCTAAATTTCCTTCATTTAAATGTTGTCAAGAAGAAAATTTTATTAGAGGCCAGTTCATGAACAACCCTTGATTAAATGAAAATTACAATGTTTCTTAAACTCTTTGGAAAGCCTGGTTTAAAAAAATTTCAATGTGGCATGGCAAGGTGTGTCAGTAGTTAACTGAATTTAAACAAAGAGTTTACCATGATAGACGGCTGGTTGACAGGCAATTACATGAAGAGTTTACCATTTTAGGGCATTGCTAATGAAACAAGTTGTAATAATGGATGGTGCATTGGATTACATCATTATGGATACTTTTGGGGTAACTATGAAGACAAATTTTCTTTTATTGGAATTGTTGTGGACTAATTGGGGACTTCAAACTGCTAAGGAGAGTTGTATGCATACAAATATGAGGTTTTAGCTTTGCATTAGAATTTAAGGTCATTTGGCTGTAATATTTGCTACCTCATAGCTCACCAGGGCTAATTTGTCTGATCTGGCCAGTTGCATTTGTATCCTCTTTCTCCTTCATTTCTTTATGTGTACACCTTACAAAGTCTGTGTTCAACATACTAGGTGCTCAACCCTAAAGGGAAAGATCTTTCAAGTAAGAAAAAGACCTTTCTTTGGCCTTGTGTATGAAAAGCTGTGTTCCCTTGTTAGAATTAACAAACAACTCAATATAAAAACAAATGAGTTGTTTATTAATTCTACTAATTGACAAGGGGACATTGTCCCAAGGCAGGAAGAAGGAACTGAACAAGTATTTAAAATCTATACTGGGACTGGCAGAAATGAGTTTTGACAGCTCCATGGACTGGTGAGACTGGGGCGAGGGGGGAGTTGTGAAGAAATAGGGCTCAAAATGGGGAGAGAGAGACTTGGAGAGAGTCTGGGATAGACTAGTCAAGACTGGACACTTAGATCACTTTGCACAATTTGTTGTAATTACTTGTATAATAAATGATTGTGAATTGGTTGTGACATTCAGTTTGTAAGAAATATCATATTTCTCTTTGTTAAAAGTCTAGTTTCCACTTCCTTCTCCAAGGTTGGTAAGAGATACAGTTTCAGATATTTTTTTGAGATTCCTTGCTCTTCCTTTGGGTTGAGTCAGGGTCCTGGGGCTTATGCAGTGCAGGACAAATGGGGGAGAGATCAGGGGTTTGTTATGGTCACCCCTGAGAGGCTCTTGTTCCAGACTTCATGTGGTCCTTTCAAAGGCAGAGACTCTGCTGGTTACCCACTTACTTCCTGCCATGCTGTCTTTGAGGCCGAGGTGCTTATTGCCAACATTCTTAGGTATTCTTGTATCCACCTCCATCTAGGTGCTCTGCCACATCCAGGGTGTTGGGCATGAACTGGCTGTAATCACCTCTCTTCTTTCCTTCCTTATTCCCTCCATGGCCATCCCCCACTCCAAACTTTGGGGTTTGACTATTGCCCCTTTTGTGCCAAGCATCAGTTTCTGTGTCTATCACCCTCTCAGCTCATCTGGCTTGGTTCTTTTTACTTGGCTTACGCATTCAAGTAAACATCAATCTTTGTTTGTAGACAAAGAGCTACAAACTCTGGAACACAGAAGTCTGCTCCTATAAAAGGAAGATCAACATAAGTTTTGCCTGTGAGTCCACATAAACAAACAGACAAACAAACAAAATATATATACATATAAATTTAAAAATTAAGGCATCAATTAATTTCTCACTAACTCATCTTTTTATACTTGTTAATTGTATGCCTTTCCTATTATTCTTAGGTCTGCTAAGACAGCAACTATATCTCCATGCATACCATTGTTTCTCTAGTACTGAGCATGTAGCTCAATAAATATAAGTTTAAAGAAGAATAATCAGGTAAGCTGACTGGGGTCATAAGGTCATAAAATAAAGAATCTTCTCAGGAAGTGTTAAGGAGAATTAAAGTTCTATTGACTTCTAGAAGTTTAGAACCTAAAATAATGAAGAAGGACCTGGGGACCTGGCTATAATCAGAAGAGAACTCTGCTTCTCCAAGGACCCAGAAAGCTGAAATAAAGTGTGATCTAGATATAGGGCAGAAGAATGACTTACCTTCAAAGCTTAAGGAAGGTTGATGATAAGCAAGATTGAAGATCAGGGAAAGGTTGAAAGATGTGCATGCTCATTTCAAACATTTACCAAGCTGAGTGAGTCATTTTCATGTATATGTCTGTTCTATAGCTCATTTCTATAGAAATTTTGCCTTCTGTATTCATTCACCATAGTAAAGTGGAGTACCCTCCTAAAGCAGATATAGGACTAGAGGAGAAATCAGTCCCTGAATCCTTTTATGATTAATAGTAACTTAACAGTGACTGTGGTCACAGAAAATTACTATGAGAACTATTTGTCCTAAAGGAATTTGTTTTGTCATTTGCTAAATTTATATTTTCTATTTAGATGCTTGAGGAAGTAGCAAAAGAAAGTGTGCATTAAAAATTTTTATCTGTTCACCTGAACAGAAAATATTTTGTCAGTATTTACTATGTTCAAGGACTATAAAATCTTTTAAGATGTCATTGCTACAATCTAGTATTGATGAAGGTGGTGGTGGTGGTAATGGTGTGGTATGATAAAAAGGAGGGGTTAAGCCAAGTGTAGAAAAAACTATAAAATAAGGTTCTATGATAGGGCCACATAGGTAGGATACACAATAAGACATTCACAAGAAGGAGAGATTGTATTTAACAGAGTGATCATGGAAAATTTGACAGAGGAAGGGGCAATGATCTAGCTATTGAATGATTTTAATAAGTGGAAGTAACAAGGGAGAAGGCAGAAAGATATTTCAGTTAGAAAAATAAAATGGCCTTATCTCTAGAATAGCTTTGTCTTCTTCCTGTTAATCAATTGAGTAAGCATATTGATAGTGGTGTGTGGTTGCCCCACTGTGATTATTACCTCGTATTTATATACTGTGAATTTCAAAGCTTGGTTGGCATAATTTCCCTACTGTTATGAAGGTCTAGAAGTGGTTTGTGGTCTTTTGGAAGGGCAAGATTTCCCAGAAAAAATAGTGGTGAGAGTCTTAGGTTTGGAAAGTACTAGACATGCATTTTTTTCTCTGGTTTTGAGTGATTCCTTTTAGTTAACTGACTGATCTGGGAAGATGGCTGTTATTATATTCCATGCTTTGGACTCTTCTGTTTGAACCTCATCCTGCAGAGGTCATATCTTAGGATTTATTACTCTTTCCCAGTCAAAGAAAACAAGATCTCGCATTACATATGTTAAGAACATGCCTTTACTTTTTTTGTTGTTGCTGTTCTTAGCGGCTTTATTCATAATAGCCCCCAAATAGAAATAATGCAAATTTCCATCACCAAGGGAATAAATAGATTGTGGTATATCCATATAAGGGACTATTCGTCAACAATAAAGAATGAACTAGTTAGTTTCAGACGTACAGCAAAGTGATTCAGTTATACATCTATACATTCTTTTTCAGATTTTTTTCCATTATAGATTATAGGATATTGATTATAGTTCCCTGTGCTATACAGTATGTCCTTGTTATTTACCTATTTTATATATAGTGTCAAACACATTCCTTAATCTCTCTGAACCCAAATTCCCTCAGGGGTCACCCCAAATGAGTTGGGGGTAAGGTAAATTTTCTTTTTTGAAATATATTGTGCTAGAAAATGGGAAGTTTTACAAATTTGAATACACAAATATTTAAAATAACTTTATGTACTTAAAGAAAATAATATAAATAGGAAGATATTTATAACAAATATGATAAAGCAGTATAATTCTTAATATATCAAGGGTGTATAGAAATTGGTGATAAAAGTTCTGAGATCTCAGCAGTGGTTTGTTAAAGGGCATGAACAGAAAAAACTTAAAAGAAGAAACATGAACAACCAGTAAACATGTGGAATAATCATTGGTACAGCAAATAATCAAATAAATAAAAACTAAGGCAAGAATGAGGCTTCATTTTCACCTATTAAATGCATAAAGATTAAAAAGTGATAATATTCTAATATTTAAGGAGGGAGTGGAAGAGGCAATTGCCTACATTTTTGAAAGACAGCTTGGTAATATACATCATGTTTTGATCCATTCTTTTTTCATGGCTCATATTTACTCCTGGCTTCATATGCTTCTCCCTCTCTTGGGAATATATCCTAAGGAAATAATATTTAAAGAACAAACAATATGTCCATGCCACTCTCTCACTTTGTCCCAGCTTACCCTTCCCCCTTCCCTTGTCCTCAAGTCCATACACTACCAAATGTAAAATAGCTAGTGGCAAGCAGCCGCATAGCACAGGGAGATCAGCTTGGTGCTTTGTGACCACCGAGAGGGGTGGGATAGGGAGGGTGGGAGGGAGACGCAAGAGGGAGGGCATATGGGGATATATGTATATGTATAGCTGATTCACTTTGTTATACAGCAGAAACTAACACACCATTGTAAAGCAATCATACTCCAGTAAAGATGTAAAATAAAATAAAATAAAGAACAAACAATAGAGAAAAATAAAAATCTTATGCATGTTCACTGAAATGTTATTTGACTTGGATTCAGAAAAATCTGGACTCTATATTTAAAATATACATAAGGAAAAAACCCAAAGGAAATACATTGAAATATTAATTCTATTTATCTTTGATAGGGTACTATGGATGAATGTTCTTTCTGTATTTTTATTTATTTATTTATCTGTTTATTTATTTATTTTTTAATTGGCATATAGTTGATTTACAGTGTTGTATTAGCTTCAGGTGTACAGCAAAGTGATTCAGTTAAACATACATATATCTATTCTTTTTCAGATTCTTTTCCCTTATAGGTTATTACAAAATATTGACTATAGTTCTCTGCGCTACACAGTAGGCCTTTGATAGTTATCTATTTTAAACACAGTAGTGTGTAAATCCCAAATTCCTCATTTATCCCTTTCCACGTTCCCCTTTGGTAACCATAAGTTTGTTTTCTATATCTGTGAGTCTATTTCTGTTTTGTATATAAGTTCATTTGTATCATTTAAAACGTTTTATATTTTCCAATTTTCAATGCCATTAAAGAAAAAAATACATCATGCCACATTACCAGAAAAATTCAAGTATATGTAAAGTGGTTTGTTGTGAAAACTAGTTTTCATTTTTTTTTTTACTGGTAAAATATCTGATTTTGTTAAGAATATCTCATGCTGGAGTTCATGAAGAGAGTCATCTAAGATGGCAACACAGGAGGCTCCTGAGCTCCACTCTTCCCATGGACACAGTGAATGTAAAGCTATGCGTGGAGAGATTCCCTCTGAAGGAGATCCAGAAACAAGCTGGGCGACGCCTACACATCTGATGACTGAGAAAATACCCACATAAAAACACATAGGAAAGGCTGAGGCACACTCTTGTCATGAAACCCACTGTCAGCAGAGCACCATACAATTGGGAGGGAACCCCAACTCCCAGCTTCTCTCTGAGGAGTGAAGGGTTTGGACCCCACATCCAGGGCCCCAGCTTTTAAAATTCCTACCAGAAGGGCAGACTCCCAAAATATCTCGCTCTGAAAGCCAACAGGGCTTGTGTCTCTGGGACCCATAAGACCAACACAAACAAAGAAGCAATTCTTAAAGGGTGCGCGAGTACTTAGGCAGAAGATAGACCATATTGCAGATTCCTAAAATGGTCATTCCTGAGTTACATAATGCATCGTTTAGGAATTGGTTGGAATATTTTTGGTATATGTTCTTTTTATGATTTATCAGTGTAGATGATGGGAAGTGAGTTCATTGTCTTCAGTGACCCTAAGTTCTCTTTTTGTGCCTGTTAGCATTTCATTCCTGTGTCCCTAACGTAGGCACTCTGTGTTCTCATATATAGCCTCCAGCCTCTTCCAGGTAAGAATATTCCTTAAAGGACCTCTAGACAGAAGGGACTGGAACTTAACATGACAGAAAGAATTGCTACTGGTGAAATTTAGGGATTTATAGGTGTTAATGGACTGAATGTTTGTGTCCTCTCAGAATTTAAATGTTGAAACTCTAATCCCCAGTGTGATGGTATTTGGAGGTGGGACCTTTGAGAAGTAATTAAGTTTAGATTAGAGTTGTCATGATGGGATTGGTGGCCTTAGAAGAAATGGAAGAGAGTGATCTTTCTCCCTCTGGGTGCAGGCACTGAGGAAAGACCATATGAGGACATAGCTACAAGGCTGCCACCCGCAAGCCAAGAAGAAGGCCCTCACCAGACACTGAAACTGCTGACATTCTGATCTTGGACTTCCCATGCCTCAGAAATGTGGGGAATAAACGTTTGTTGTTTAAACCACTCGGTCTAAGGTATTTTGTTATAGCAGCCTAAGAAGACTAAGACAGAGGGGAAAACACCTTTTGGCTATGGTCATTTTTGCTTTCCTTTTGTTCCTTGGGACATGTATGCTGTTTGTCTACTCTTATTTCTTATATTTAACATGTCTCTTCCTGAGTGTTGGAAATATTTCTTGTAACCAACCAAAGTCCTTTTTCCCTGACATTGTGTTTATATTTTTTTAACTGATGGGTTCTTTGTTCCAGAAGCAATTCTTGGATTACGAAGCTTTATTTGTTTATAAATTATCTTATTTGTTTGCCAAGTCAATTGCCTTCTGGGGCAACCCATTTTAGTATTCAATAAGTCTTGATTAATATCATTTGCAAGTCTCTCCCACAATATGGTTGTGTCCACACATGCAAGTAAATTTGACTGAATTCAGCAAAACATGTAATGGTGAATCATTGGTTTGATGGCATGTTCAAATTATTGGCTGTTGGATTTAGTCCTGTGTAGAAATGACCTGTCAGAATTGTTAGCTTACATACATAAACATTTTATTGAAAGTTTTAGAAAGTTTAAAAAGTATTTATCAAAAATAAAATTTGCCTTGGCACCTTAATCTACCTAACATTGCTAATAAATTTTAGAAACATGTAATAAGCTTCTTAACATTGTCAATTTTGTTTTACACATACAGCAAGAAAGATCAGTGTCTATTTTTTTGTCTTTGAACTCATTTGGACATGTTGTCATGAAGA
This sequence comes from Balaenoptera physalus, assembly GCF_965194825.1. NCBI lineage: Eukaryota > Metazoa > Chordata > Mammalia > Artiodactyla > Balaenopteridae > Balaenoptera > Balaenoptera physalus. The sequence goes on along the minus strand of NC_138882.1, from coordinate 127,980,576 downwards.
GTGATTCAAAAAAACATGATAGACTTGTATAGAACAAACCTTAGCTTGACCTATGTGAAATTACTATTAGGTTATTTTTGACTTACAAAAATGGCAACAAATGTTACTAATAATTATTTTCATAGGCTCACTGATTTTCCCTCTCTGAATTTAATGGTTTCATCACAATTTGGAAATTAAAGCACTGTTAAAGCTCATTCACTTTTTGAAGTCCACTGGGTCAGTAATGGGCTTCTGCCATTGTCTGGTTAACTGATTTGTCACATTTTTGTATTCATAGTGCATACATATCAGTAAAAACATATATATGGTTTTTGGAGGGTAGCTATTTTACTTTTCGAGAATGGACCTACCTGTTTTGCAAATTCAGGTCAAAATGAAATGTGCCAGTAATAATTTGGACACCTTAATTTTGCTAAAGATCGATAGTTCTCATTCCCTGTGTCCACTGGGCAGGTTTTATGAATGATCTTGTATTCAGTCCAGTTCATGAGGGTTTATTGAGCTCCTGTCATATGCTAGAGAGTGAGCCAGGTGTTGAGAATACAAAGATGATGAGGATATAAATATGTGAAAATAGTGTCACAAATTGCAGCACTGAGGGTTAAATAAGGTTAAAGTACATCTGTGAAAAGTCTCCACAGTCATTCCAATAGCCATGAATTAATTCAACAAATATTCAATATTTATGAAGCCCAGCCATAAGCCAAGCACCACGTTAGGTGTTGTGTATCCAATGAGATAATAAGACACCATTCTTCTTGGTCTCCTGGAGCAAAGCACTTAAATGATACATATATGGCAATATACAGAAGGCCCTTTGTAATTGTCTCCTATTTGTTTTGCTCACTGCTGCTGGGGTGGGTGCTCTGAAACAGGAATCTGATTATGTCTCTCTCCTTGCTTAACAACCTGAGTGACATTCTTGTTGCCTAACAAAAAAAGGTCAAATTCCTTAGTATGGTTTTGTACTCTGATCCTAGATTAATTTTCCAGTTTCTACTCCTTCTCATGTGTCTTAGGCTGTGGCCAAACAAGAATACTGCTGATCCCCAAACATCATGTGCTTTTAAGCCTATCTGCCTTTGCTCACATGGTCCCTTTTACCTGGAGGGTCCTACCCCTCGTACCTGCACACCCGCATCCTCCACAGTCATTCTGTCGGCAAACTCCTACTCATATGTCACTACATCAATGACCTCCCAAGCATAACTCACTGTGTTTCTGTAGCAATTTGTCTGCTCATCTACTACGTAATTTATTATAGTTATTTTCATGTCAGTCTCCTGGGCCAGATGACGAGGTCCTTGAGGGTTCTAAACTGGATGTGTATTAAGCTTAATTATCTCCAATGCCAGAGCTTCCTCCATCCTACTTCCTAGCCAATTGCTTTTGTCTCCAAATACAAGGACAAAATTGTGTCCCACCTTTCCAAGAACTTCTAAGTACACAATCTCATTACAAACTTAGAACTGCTTTGTGGAACATTTAGGGCAAGTAGAATTGTATTCAATTCACAGTCAAGGAATCTGAAGCTAGGATCTGTGAAGTGCTTGCTTCAACATAAGAAAGTGCTGGGATCAGGATTGTTTACATTCTCAGCTCTGTCCATTCACATCCATTTTGCTATCTGTCTACACCAAAAATTCCTTAGAATTACTTTCCTTTTTATAAAATTGTAGCCATAACAGAAGTGGAACCCAAGCCATGGCTTCTATACTGGACTGAATAAATATTGACTGAACAAAATAGGATTCCTCTCTGTAGTCCTCGTTTGCAGGTAAACCAAAAGCATGGGTAGTCACGGTGGTGGTTTGTGCTGACTCTACCAGGTGGTATTATTGGTCTCTCTCTGGCTGTAGCCTATGGGTCCTGAGCACTCCTGGCTGTCAGTTGTGGCTTCCACTATTGCTGCTGCCCTCTTTCTCTTGCCTTAACTCCAGGGCTGCTGTCTGTCACTATCTCCTCTTCTGCCACTGCACTTGAAGCAGTGTTGGTGGCCCAGTTCTCAAAACTGGGGAATATTCTTTGAGAGCAAATGAGATTTTGGGCCCACAGAGGGTAGCTAAGGACATTGGATGGGCCTCACTCTTGTGGAACTCAGTCATCACGCTCTATTAGTGATCAATTTAGGGGTGCATCTGAGTCTTTTGACATCCTTTTACTTTAGAGTGAGTTTCCTATATTTTGGTGGGTATTTCCTACCCAGATTGGGGTAACTCTTGTTATGCTTAGTGTACTAATCTTGAACATCATACCACAGACCTCTTCATTATTTTTCAAAGGAGTTTTAAGGGTCTGATACATGTAGATCTTTCATTTAATTTTATTTCAACCAACATTTATTGAGCACCTATATGTCTCAGGCACTGTGCTAGATTGTAAAGTGTCCTATTTAATTTTCTTGTAATTACAGGGTTATCCCCACTGGCCCTCTGTTACAGATGAGGGAACCTAGGATCAGAAAGTTCAGTAATTGGCCCAAGGGAACAAAGCAGAGCTGGGATTGAAACTCAGGCCTGTCTGATCCTAAAGTCTTTGTTCTTCCTGTTGCCTCTTGCTGCTTCCTGGTATGAATGCCACCACGATCCAGAGTCACTTAAGATTTCAGAGGATTTAACAAGCTAGAATGACATTACCCCAAAGCTAGCATTTGAAGAGTTTACTGGGAGAATACTCTTGCTATCACTGCCAGTGCCAGTAGAATCTATAAGATTTATAAGACATGATAAATGACAATAGAAGACAGCTCCCTGTGCATATTTAATTTTGTTCTCCCTCTTTAACTACAAATATAAGAGAAAGAAAAACTATTTTTTACAACTTAACTTTCTAAATGACTTAGACATTGGGGCTTGGGGGCTTCTTATTTTCTCTTCTCTCATGAGTCCTCTAAGGACTAACATGTTATAAATTATGATTATTCTTTCCAGATGTTGGAGTTTTGATTGCAAGTAGAATAGGAGTAGCTAAGAGGTGGTGGAGCTGGCGTTGCTTTGTGGAAAATGTTCAGACAACACACGAAAACCTGCCAAGTTTCTTGCAACGTTTTATTTATATTGATATGTGTTTGGCTCCATCAGCTCTGCCTGAGGTTGTGAGGCTGATTGGAATGACCAGACAAAAGAGCTCTGGGGTATTTCTTCTCATTCCACTACAATTCCTGAGTCCTGAGCAGATTAAAGATAGTAACGGTTCTGCAGTTAGGTAAGAGATTGAACAAAATAAGTACCATCGGTGAATAAATGTTAAGTATCTTAAGAAATTGCTTAAATCAGGAAGTAAATGAAAAATCAGATTGGAAGGAAATTCAGAGAATTTAAATGAATGTGTGCCCCTAAAATTACCACTATGTGATTTAAGAAAATCATGGATTCATTATGAAATCATTTAATTTTATCTTCTGCCTTAAAAAAAAGAGCACTTCAAGTCTTGTTCATTTTTGTACTTCATGGAGATTCCACGCCTGCCCTAAGAATATGCTTCTAGTTATTTCAGGGGTAACTGCTCAGCTTACCTTTCCATCTCTCTCCTAATGGGAATCAACTTTTGAACCATTCATATTTCCCCTGCAGAATTACCTCGTCAGTCTAGAAGCTGACATATATCAGTAAAGCTGGTGGCAATTTTGACCATGACTATATTCCCATTTTTAAGTAAAAGACATTTTGTACTTTCCATTTGTTTGTCACTCAATTTTGATCTGGTTTCCAAAGGTGCCTTAGTTTTTCAACCATGAGACAGGAGAGCAGGTGTCACAAGGTGGTGTGGATGTGTTCAGCTGATGCCCAGAGAGGGAATTTCTACATGAGATTCCTGCATTTTGTTCTTAGGTTTCTGTTATACAAGAGACAAAGTAGGAGAGAGAAAGGAACTATATATGATCAGTCCAAACCTTAAACTGTCAAGGTGAAGCTTTTGTCATTAGAAAATTATTTTCAGTTTTTTCAATATTGGGAAATTATTCCGTGTAAGAAAATCAAACTGCAGAAAATTTTTTTGGTGTATGGTTTTGTTGGAATAGTGGTTAGCTAATTCCAGACATCTCTTTGGAGTCTCTAGGAATTCTGGACTCGAGAAGAAAGAACAGTGTGAAAAACAACTTTATAAATTCAATTTTATTAACAGAAGTCTTCCAACAGAGGCAAAAGGAAAGACTTTGGATTTGAATCTAGGTTTGTCTAGGTTTGAATCCTTGTTTGAATTCTAGGTTTTGAATCCTTGTTTGAATTCTAGGTTTTGAATCCTTGTTCTGCTACTTACTAACCTTGTAAACTTGGCCAGATTATTTCACTGCTGGAGCCTTAATTTCCTTGTCTGTAAAACATCAAAATGAATACATACCTTTCAGAATTATTATGAGAAATCGATGTATGCAAATATAGACCAGAGAGGGCCTCCCAATAACTGAGAAATATTTTAAAATAGAATGTGAAAGTTGTTATCATATAGGTTAAATTTGCACTGTGAAGCATGCTAGTCACACAAGGCCAAAGATACTGCTCCGCAGCCTAAAAGGTGCCTGTGACTCTTCTCCCTTGTTGCTCTAGCTGTAAATGAGAATGCTAATATCTGTCATTATTGCATTCTTACTCTGTACTAGGTGTTGTATAAACATTGTGCCATTTAATCTTCAAGACTATCTTATGGGATAGTTTATGTGATTCCAAACAACAAGCTTAGCTGAAGTTAAAGTTAAAAATATAATTTACTCTGTCATTACACAGACATAGCCATTGGCTTTTTATAAATATGTTAGGCTAAATCAATACTCCTCACAGACTTTAGAAATTGTGGTTCTAGTCAAGTGGGGAAAGACTCCAGGAAAAACTGAGTTGCAAATAGAATCTGAATGCTTTATTTATTCATTTTTTAAAACAGGGATATGTTTGAAAAGCTAAATTCTAGGACCTCCCCATCCAGTTTGCCAGGACTGTGAACTCTATGAGCTGAACGGTGTCAGTGAGCTCAGTGAGGAAGCCGGCAGCTACTTCCGCCTGCTCAGTAACGAGCACAGGTGCTTGAACGAGGTGCTTAATGCTAATTAGTAGGTATTTAACATAGTAGGTACTTAATGATGCTTACTGAATGAAATTTTGTAAAATAAACAAATGAGTTCTTAATATGGAAAAGTATACCTCCTTAAGATAATTTTTTTCCCAGATGGATAATTTTAAAGTTTTCAGAAACTGTTTTTTTGGAGGGCATTCTTTTATTTTCAAAAACTTTTAAAGTACTTACATTTTAAAGTTATTCTGAGTCTTCCCACCTGAACATTTGATTTTGTCATTTTTTTTAAATTTGGAAAATTTTTTAAAATGTGAGAAAATGCATATGTAAGAAAATCTCATATTTAAACCTTAAATTAAAAAATCTTAAATATAAGTTTATGAAATGCTGTGATTTCTAAAACTAGCTATATTATGAGTAGCCTAAGGAAAAGAAATGATGAAATTTGAAACAGTTCAATGAGCTAAAATTCTGAACGAATTGAAAAAAATCCAGTTTTTATGTTTTCTGTTAATGTTTTCTGGACTATAGACAGTAAAATAAAAAGGATACTAAAAATAACTAATTTTACAGTACATAATGTTCTAAACCTTGCAAATTGCTCTGTATGCATATTTCTCAATCTTCATAACAACCCTGTCAAGCAAGTATTGCTATCCTTCCCATTTTACAGATGAGAAAACTGAAAGTCAGATGACTTGCCCACACATCTGGCAAGTGGCAGAAACAGGTTTAGATCACAGGTCTTTTTGACTCTATGTCCTGTAATCCTGCTTGTCTGTTGTGCCCAGAGCTCAGCCTCAGCTTGGTGGGCACAACTCCTGTGGGAACTGGTCCCCAGAGTGTGCAGAGATGATGTCATTAATCAACATATTGAGCCCAACTAGCAAATAATTTGTCCCCCCTAAAGTATCAAAATTATTTGCTCTTGCAGAAAGATCATCCATATCCGTTCTCAAGAGAGTCAGATGAGGGAACTCCAGGCTTAAAAAAAAAAAAGAAAAAGGATATGTGCAAAAAATCAAAATCTCCATTTTGAAACTGAACTTAAAATTTTTGTTTCTGAACTGTTACAGAGTCAAGCTGAATCCTGAGGAGCCTCATAAACTTCAGAGTTCATTTCCTGATTTAACATTGTTGCTCAGTTCAGGCGTTCTCAAGAAATACGACTATTTGGTTATTTCCTCCTTGTGTAGCTAGACCAAACTATGGTGCGGATATAGTTTGGAACATGCAATAGTACCTGAAAACCATTCAGGAGGCTTCATTCTTCCAGCTTAATTAACGCAAAATTGTGATTCCATTTGTCTTATCCCAAATGGATCTTGTGTAAGAGCAAGGAAATTTAAATGCAAAAATGATTTTTATGCAACATTAGCATGAGGTTTTCATTATACCAAAGCAAACATTAAAATTAAAAGGACTACACAATAATAGTAGTATATGGATTTCTCCCTCGCTGTATTTACAATGTCTTTCTTTATGCTACATTACCCTCTATAATATTGATATAACATATTTCAAATAAAAAACAATAATGGGATAGTGAGGAGAGGAAATTCTACTTTTTGCCAGTGTAAGGAAGGTTAATTTTGAAAAACCCAAGTAAATGTCTGTTTATACACGTTCAAGTATACTTTTCTCTAAATGTATTCAATTAGCTAAACCCAATTGCCTATCTTGTATCTTTGCACCTTCATTTTTATAATAATGTGAATGGAGTCAATAATCATATCTGCTTCCTGTAGCAAAAACCAAGTAGAATAGCCAAAAAAATTACGGTATTTTAATAACTGCTGTCAAAAATGGCACTTATGTTTATTTGGCTATGTGATTGAAGAGGACTAAATGGATTTACAAACTTTCCAAAACAAGCACAAGCTAAACAAAACAAAACAAAAAACCAACCAAACCAAACCAAAACAAAAAACTTCACCCTCAGGCTTAGCAAAAGCATGAGACTTCAAGCCTAATAAGTAATTATTTTGGAAATTTGTGTTTCAAAAAGAGGAATGGGGCAAAATGCAAACACCATCACAGCCATAGCTAATTAAAAACAGTTGGTGAATGAGCTGATTTTGGCAAAAAGAAGTGAATTGCAACACTTGAAGTGACTGGTGTAGAACTCAGAAAGAAGTCCAAAGAAGTAAACATTTCTTTGCTTTTTGGGCAATTTACTTTAGCCAGACAACTCTATGAAGGATGGTAGTATTCAGAAGGTTGTTCTCTTTGAGATAAGCAGATTACCAGCCTTTTAAGGCAGCAGTGTTCTCTGAAAAAACCAACCAACCAACAAACAAAAACCCCCTGGAGCTCAAAAGATGTTGACTCTCTAAGCAATATTTTTTCCCAAGGAGTGGTCTACACAATTAGGTACAATTATTTAATTTATTAATAATTCAACTAATTTCACTGAAGTGTGATAATACTCAGCGCTGGCAAGGGGGGAGGGAAGAGGCTCATGGGAGGACAAATTGTTAGAACCTTTTTGGAGGGCAATTTGTTTTTTTATTCTCCTATTTTTTAAAAAATTTGTATTGGAGTATAGTTGATTTACAATGTCGTGTTAGTTTCAGGTGTACAGCAAAGTGAATCAGTTATACATATATGTATATCCACTCTTTTTTAGATTCTTTTCCCATAGAGCCCATTCCAGAGTACTGAGTAGAGTTCCTGGAGGGCAATTTGTTAATACTATCAAAGCCTTAATGTGTGTACACATTTTGCCTCAGTGATTTCATTTTTAGGGAGTTAGGCAAAAGACATTCATATAAACATTCATTAAAAGAGAGTCAACTTTTGTCAACTCTATGTCAACTAACAAGTTAAAAAAAATAGGTCCATCTATTTTAAGAGAATTCTATGCAGTCAGGTTCTGAAAAAGGTTTCTTGACATGAGAAATAATTATAATATTTTAATATGCTGCTAAGGGGAGAAGAAAGAGACCAAAATAAGTATATAGAGTAGATACCATTTAAATAAAAATAAAATGAATGTATCACCTGGTGTGGGGGGAACTTGATAGGATGCAAACCACAATAGGAAAAATATAATTAATTTGAAAATGACTTAGATTGCCTTTACCTGGGTTGGATTATGAACTCCTGCTGGAGTTGGGAGCCTGTGTTGGAAGCAGTATTTTCTAAGTTGACTCAAAGATACATCTGTGTGGTTACTACCTATAGAATCACATTTGGAGTGGTCCAAACCTAGCTTATGTTTGAGAAATACGTTTTGTATCAGATCATGAATTAGATTAATTTAGAACACTTCTATATGAAAACTCTCAAATGATTAAACACCAGAGACATTAAGTCCAAGAATTTGTGTGTGTGTCTCTGGTGTGTGTGTGTGTGTGTTTACAATGTGGGATTTTGCATTCTATAAATAATGTCACCAGTGCTGTCCGTTATATACCTCCTTTGGCTGTGTGTTTACTGCTTCTGGCCGTCAACTTGTCAGCCGCTTTGGCTTAGGGTAACTGCCATCATTTTAATGGCACATTCTTAAAACCACACGTGTCACAAGCTGTCTGGTACTGACCTACAGAGTGCTAATTTTGTTTTTTAAAAATTAGCTTGAGGTCTTTTGTGTTTCCATACAAATTGTAAAATTTTTTTGTTCTAGTTCTGTGAAAAATGTCATTGGTAGTTTGATAGGGATTGCATTGAATCTGTAGGCTGCTTTGGGTAGTATAGTCATTTTCACAATGTTCATTCTTCCAATCCAAGAACATGATATATCTCTCCATCTGTTTGTATCGTCTCTGGTTTCTTTCATCAGTGTCTTATAGTTTTCTGCATACAGGTCTTTTGTCTCCTTAGGTAGGTTTATTCCTTGGTATTTTATTCTTTTTGTTGAAATGGTAAATGGGAGTGTTTCCTTAATTTCTCTTTCAGATTTTTTGTTGTTAGTGTATAGGAATGCAAGAGATTTCTATGCATTAATTTTGTATCCTGCTACTTTACCCAATTCATTGATTAGCTCTAGTAGTTTTCTGGTAGCGTCTTTAGGATTATATATGTATAGTACCATGTCATCTGCAAACAGTGACAGTTTTATGTCTTCTTTTCTGATTTGGATTCCTTTTGTTTCTTTTTCTTCTCTGATTGCTGTGACTAAAACTTCCAAAACTATGTTGAATAATAGTGGTGAGAGTGGGCACCCTTGTATGGAAACACAAAAGACCCTGAATAGCCAAAGCAACCTTGAGAAAGAAAAATGGAACTGGAGGAATCAGGCTCCTTGACTTCAGACAATACTACAAAGCTACAGTAATCAAGAGAGTATGGTACTGGCACAAAAACAGAAATATAGATTAATGGAATGGGATAGAAAGTCTAGAGATAAACCCACGCACATATGGTCACCTTATCTTTGACAAAAGAGGCAAGAATATACAATGGAGGAAAGACAGCCTTTTCAATAAATGGAGCTGGAAAAACTGGACAGCTACATGTAAAAGAATGAAATTAGAACACTTCCTAACACCATACACAAAAATAAACTCAAAATGGATTAAAGACCTAAATGTAAGGCCAGACACTATTAAACTCTTAGGGGAAAAGATAGGCAGAACACTCTATGAAATAAATCACAGCAAGATCCTTTTTGACCCACCTCCCAGAGTAATGAAAATAAAAACAAAAATAAACAAATGGGACCTAATGAAACTTAGAAGCTTTTGCATAACAAAAGAAACCATAAACAAGACAAAAAGACAACCCTCAGAATGAGAGAAAATATTTGCAAACAAAGCAACTGACAAAGGGTTAATCTTCAAAATATACAAGCAGCTCATGCAGCTCAATATCAAAAAAACAAACAACCCAATCCAAAAGTGGGCAGAAGACCTAAACAGACATTTCTCCAGAGAAGATATACAGATTGTCAACAAACACATGAAAGGATGCTCAACATCACTAATCATTAGAGAAATGCAAATCAAAACTTCAATGAGGTATCACTTCACACCAGTCAGAATGGCCATTATGAAAAAAATCTACAAACAGTAAATGCTGAAGAGGGTGTGGAGAAGAGGGCACCCTCTTGCACTGTTGTTGGAATGTAAATTGATATAGCCGCTATGGAGAACAGTACGGAGGTTCCTTAAAAAACTAAAAATAGATCTACCATATGACTCAGCAATCCCACTACTGGGCATATACCCTGAGAAAACCAGAATTCAAAAAGAGACATGTACCCCAATGTTCATTGCAGCACTATTTACAATAGCCAGGACATGGAAGCAACCTAAGTGTCCATTGACAGATGAATAGATAAAGAAGATGTGGCACGTATATACAATGGAATATTACTCAGCCATAAAAAGAAATGAAATTGAGTTATTTGAAGTGAGGTGGATGGACCTAGAGTCTGTCATACAGAGTGAAGTAAGTCAGAAAGAGAAAAACAAATACCATATGCTAACACAGATATATGGACTCTAAAAAAAAAAAAGGTTCTGATGAACCTAGGGGCAGGACAGGAATAAAGACACAGATGTAGAGAATAGACTTGAGGACACGGGGAGGGGGAAGGGTAAGCTGGGACGAAGTGAGAGAGTAGCATTGACATATATACACTACCAAATGTAAAACAGATAGCTAGTGGGAAGCAGCCGCATAGCACAGGGAGATCAGCTCGGTGCTTTGCGACCACCTCGAGGGATGGCATAGGGAGGGTGGGAGGGAGGCTCAAGAGGGAGGGGATATGGAGATATATGTATACATATAGCTGATTCACTTTGTTATACAGCAGAAACTAATGCAACATTGTAAAGCAATTATAGTCCAATAAAGATGTAAAATTTTAGCTTGGATATGAAATCATGATGGCATGAAGGGTTTCCCATGTGAGTAGCTAAACAAAAAGACATGAGCTGCCCTGGTGAATCTCAGCATTCCAAATTGTCATGGAAACTTACTGTGCTCTTCCTAGAGAGAGAGTAATTTTTCTGCTCCAGTGTCTACTTTGTGTACTCCTCTTGAAAAGAAGTGGCAGGATCAGCTTTGGTGGCAGAAGCCAGACAGTCAGAAATGAAATGGCCATGCAGTGAACAATGAGGCAGATTTTCTTTTACTAACCTTCACATAAAACTTGTCAGGTAGCTTGTAGAAACTATTGACTGGTTCTGTGAATTCTACTTCTGTTTCTAATGATGTATTGAAAGTTCTTGTACATCAGTGCATTTATTTCAGTGTGTTTGTTTATAAAAACATATTTTACTTTGAAGCAATCTCAAATTTATAGAAAAATTGCAAAAAGAGTACAAAGAATTTTTTTCCCAAATTATTTGAGAGCAAGTTCTCCATCGCCCCTGGATACTTTAGTGTATTTCCTACTACTGCCAACATTCTCTTAATGAACCACAATAACACCATTACATTAGGAAATTAACACTGACACATTACTACCATCTAACCCTCAAACTCCATTTGAGTTTTGTGAATTATCTTGAAAATGCCCTTTGTAGCAGAACGATCCATGTGAAAATCACAAGTTGCATTAAGTTGTCATGTGTGCCTCTTTAGTCTCCTTCAGTCTTTTTTCAATCTTTTTTTGACTCTCGTGACCTTGAAAATTATAGGGAAGTTATTTTGTGTGAAGTCCTCAATGTATATTTTTCTTGTGTTCTATTTATGTGTCTTTGGCAGGAATATTACAAACGTGGTGCTGGGTTCATCTCATTGTATCCCATCAGGATTTCTATTTGTTTCATTATTGATGATGTGCTCATCAATCATTTAATGATGTTTAATCATTTGATTAAGGTGATGTATGCTGGTTTATCTTTGCAATTACTCTTTGTAATTAATGAATGTTCTATAAAACGGTACTTCAAGAATAGCTAGATATCCCTTTCCTTAACAAACTTTTTTTCTCTTTCTTTCTTTTTCTTTCTTTCTTTCTTTTTCTTTCTTTCTTTCTTTCTTTCTTTCTTTCTTTCTTTCTTTCTTTCTTTCTTTCTTTCTTTCTTTCTTTCTTTCTTTCTTTCTTTCTTTCTTTCTTTTCTTTCTTTCTCTTTCTTTCTTTTTCTTTCTTTTCCTTCCTTCCTTTCTTTTTCTTTCTTTTTCTCTCTCTTTCTTCCTCCTTCCCTGCCTTCCCTCTATTATCTATCTATCTATCTATCTATCTATCTATCTATCTATCATCTATCTATCTATCTATCATCTATCATCTTGCTCTCTCTATTTCTCAGTATAGACTCATGAATTCTTATTTTATTCAAAGGTTATAATCTATTTCTCTCACTATTTACTTTGAACTTAAATTATTCCCTCATTTGATTGGGGGAATCTTCTTCAAGCTGGCTCCTATGTCCTTTTGACAGCCCATTATCCTTTGAACACATCTGTACTTTCTGGCACGAGAAGAGGTTCCAGGTTCATTTTTTATTTTCCTTGCCTTAGTCCTGGAATCATACATTTCTCCAAGGACCTCTGATTCCTTTCATTAAAGAATGGTATTTAGAAACCAAGATCTTGGTGCTAAGTAAGCTCATTGTTTCTAATGTAATATTGCTGCTCCCAGGCCCCTTATGGCCAAAGCTGGGAAATATATAATATTATAATTATATATTATTTATTTATTTGTTATATAGAATATATAATTAAAATATTATATATTCTTCCTTTGTTTATATATATTAATATATATAATTATATATATTCCCCAGCTTTTTCCACTCAAGGTGCCCAGGGGTAGCAACAAATGAGTTAATATATATTTTTTACATCCATATTTTTCTATTTCCATCTAAATGTTGAAACAGTGAGTTCACAGATATATCTCCAGTTCCAATCTAATACCACAAGAATCATTCTAGTTTTTTCTCTTTCCATATTTGTAACTCCCTTCACCAACTGTGAGAAATCTAGCTCCCAACATCCTCAATATATTTATTTATTTGCTCAATTCTCCTGTGTATAACCCATCTCCCACTGCCAACACCCCTTGCGTTGATGCTCTATTTACCTTGCTTAGACATCTCACTCTGCTTGGGCTTTGACACCGTGTGCTGTCATATACACAGAGACCCTCCTCACTCCATTTGGACAGCTTGCACCTGGCCATCCCTCTACACGGATACCTTCCTCACTGTGCTCAGGCTTTGACAACCCACTCTGGGACGTCTCCTGGCAAGGACATTCTCTTCACTCATTTCAAGGCTCCATCACCCCAAACTGGGCTGCCACTATCACTGCTTCCCTAGGTGAACATCCTCCTCCTTTTGCTTGGGCTCCAGTTTTCCATGTGGGGTGCCACCATGTGCCATAGCCCCTGTGCTGATGCTTACCTTGCTCAGCCCCACCTAAGACCTTTTGGAGAGAATTGTTCAGGAAGGAAAGGGAAAGGCAAAAAAGAAGAAGAGGAAGAAGAAAAGTTGGTTTATACAGTTTGCCTTACAGGTAATGCAGTGGGGCAGAAACTGTGAAATGAGAAAGACACTGTCAGATGATCTTAAGGAATGAGTTTAGTAATGGCGTAGGATGAGCACTGGTTAGTAGTAAAGCAAAGGCCTGCCAAAAAGAACATAAAAAGTGTCCAAGGGGCATTGTCTCTGGACTACTTTGACTTTCTTATTAGATGAAGGGGGAAAACAGAATGTGAGTGGCTTGACCAAGCAAGTTCTCAGGATGATGGCCCAGGAGTAAAGGTTCTATGGATAATTTCATAGCAAGTTTAGAAGAATAATTGTTGTGTATTTATTATGTGTTAGGAACTTAAGTTACATTATTTAGCAATTTTCTTGATAGGTGGGCATTATTCTACCCATTTTACAAAACAGGAAACTGAGGTTTGTAAAGGTTCATCAAACTTGCTAATGATCAACGAGGGGTCTGAGCCAGGACTCAAATCCAAGTCTGACTGACTTCTATAATCATTCTTATTTTATTGACCATGATTAAGCTTGTTAATTTAGGAGAAGTGATGATGATAGTTAAAAAAATTTTTGTTTGACTTCTCATGGATTTGTGTACAGGTGTATCTGAGGTTCTGAACTCTTTCAACCAAGTCAGTCTGGAAAAGTGGATTCTGGAGATGCTGGAAAACTTCCTAGTCCTTACTATAGCTCTTCCATTATGGAGAAAAAAGAATCTGAGAAGAGAGGTTGAGAAGGTTACATATCAACTCTAAAGAGAGAATGATCCAGAAACACAGCAGGCAGGAGTGGGGCCCAGGAAATGAAGCTTTATTTAGATTGGTATCTTAGAACAATCAATCTGCATATGGAGGATAATTTGTCTCCAACATGGAAGCTGTAGAAAGAAAGAGCTAATATGTATTTGTATCATTGCCTTGTCTCAATTTCAAAGTCTCCCTTCCCCCTTTTAAACTTCTGTTGGACAGGAGACAAGTGAGATCATGACAATTTCAACAAGTATTTATGTCTGCGATTAGGTGATGTCTCTTGGAGCATCGAGAACCTTCCATTTTGTCAGTGTTTTCTCTACATCTGCATTGAAACTGAGTATAAAGTTATTCTGGTGACCTGTATGTCACATAATATCACAGACTCCCTGACTGCTGTTTGGCCATCAGCATTACAATGGGGAAAACATACTTCAGTTTCCAGAATCTTGCTATTGTCTGATGTTGGTACCTGTTGTTGTAATCATTCAGTTGGTATGTTTTTTTTTTTTAATTAATTTATTTATTTTTGGCTGTGTTGGGTCTTCGTTTCTGCGTGAGGGCTTTCTCTAGTTGTGGCAAGTGGGGGCCACTCTTCATCGCGGTGCGCGGGTCTCTCACTGTCGCGGCCTATCTTGTTGCGGAGCACAGGCTCCAGACGTGCAGGCTCAGTAGTTGTGGCTCACGGGCCTAGTTGCTCCGTGGCATGTGGGATCTTCCCAGACCAGGGCTCGAACCCGTGTCCCCTGCATTGGCAGGCAGATTCTCAACCACTGCGCCACCAGGGAAGCCTCCAGTTGGTATGTTTTAATCTCCTATAATAAATAGAATAGAGGTTTGATTTTATAGTTTCCCTTACATAAGCAACAGTAAATGAAACATGATTTATGCAAAAATAAATTTATGGCTCTCTTTTCTCCAATCATTAAGAATGAAGACTTCATAAATGAAAATCTAAGCCTCATCCAGAGTTATAAAATGAATTCCACCAGACTACCTAGCCCACAAATTTGTGAAACTTTGTAGAGTCTTATAGAATGTTTGGAACCAAGAAGCACAGAAGAGGACAGCCAGCATGACTTTAGCTCCAGGGGGAGGGAATAAAACCTAATGGCAGCTTCTCAAAGTCCCTTTCATTTGCTGTGTTCACTCAAGTGATCTTTATTTCTGATGATGTAATGTCACATAATATTTACATTATCTTTTTATAAGAGGCACTCATTGCTTTTTTTTTTTTTTTCCTGTGTTGAAACCATCATTTTATCATTTCTTTTCCAGACAAGTATAGTCTCTATACTGGTTTTGTGGATCACATGCCATACTCTTTTCTTCTAGTTAGAAATAAGGTAGAGAAAGTTACTTTGTAAAAAAAAAAAAAAAAAAAAAAAATATATATATATATATATATATATATATATATATATTAGTGGATAATTGAAGACACTCTTCTAAATTAAAACCTTCTCTTAACTTGCTGTTTTCTTCTTGGGTCATATTATGACTCATTGCTTTTCAACATAAATTTTCACTGTGTGCCCGGGTAGGTGAGCAATAAACAGCACTGCCCATATTGTGGGCCTTGTCTGTATGAAGGGATGTGGAGAATTGAGCAATTAACTGCTTTTTTTTTTCCAAGTTAGAAAGTTAAAACACTTATCTAGTAAAACAAGCTAAGTCTATTTATTTGGAGGACTATATCAAATTTTCTGTAAATTATAAAGTTCTAATATGGTTATTGCTTTTGCCAGAGCGCTGGACCCTGCTATGAAGATGGGGTAAATTTTATAGCTGAGCTTCATATTGGTAATAAACGTTTGGACCATTTAGTGTTAAACATAAAAACAATTACTCAGTTGCCTGAAGAAAATAGTATGACTGCATGGTGAAAACAGGTACTTATTAAGTAATTATAATATATTCTAGAGAAGTGGGAGATAGGGCCACCACTTAGAAAAATAAGATTGTGCTCACATTTTGCTTTTTTGTTTAGCAAATTATTTGGTATCCTAGACACACAGAATATTAAGGAGTTAAACTAAAATATTGCAGGATAGAAAGCATTTTGGATTATTAAAGGGTTTAAAAACTATTAATATAGGGAAGAAATAATTATTATATTCAATTACATTCTTAAGTGAATTAAGAGAGTCTATTATTATTGGTATTAATGATACATGGATGGACATTGCTGCAGTTACATTGGTTTAAATCTCAAACATATTATAATATTTTAGTACTTGGCGCAGTGCTGTGCACCTATAGAAGTTTGATATTTCTTGAGTTTCAATAAATATATATCTAGTAACTATTTAGACAGCTTAATGAAAGTTAAAACTTGAAAATGTATGCCAGAAGCTTGCTCACTGTCAATGAGAATTCACTTTAAAAATGTTATTAACAAGTCTGAAATCAAGAATTTTTAAGTAGAAAGATAGAGGACCCATATTATATTAATGAATTAGAAGTTAATATGGGTCTTACGAAATAAAAATATTTTATAAATATTAAGCAACTCTTCACAGAAGAGTTTTGTAAGTATACAAATAGGTTGCCAAAGAGGAGTTTAAACTTAGAATACAAATACGATTGTATAGCCAGAGAGTCCATCTAACTTACTGTATGAGTATTGTAATTATAGGAAGAAAAGTCCACAGAAAAAGAAAGAGGAAAACCATTAGGTGGTCTCCATGGGTCATGGAGCTTAGAGTGGGAATAACACCGCAGACTTAAACTTCAGAGAGGACCAGCGAGATAGGTGAAGAAAGTTGTTGTCCTAACACTCTGATTCTTCAGGGTTCCCCAGTGGGCACACTTGTTTATGTTGTGAGTCGTTGACTCAGAATTCAGTGTTGTATGGAAAAGAAAACAGTAAGAACAGCAAAAATTAAATAACACGAGGCATTTTCATAGTGTTCTCCCGGCTCCTTTCAGGAAAGCTCCAGTCCATTGTCCAGGGAAGGATTCTTTTATCTCCTCTCTGCGGATTTTTCTTCAGTTCCTAACCAAGCAAACTATTGTGTGCATTTCCCCTTAACATAAAAGAAAAAAGAATGAAGATAGTCACCCATCCTCCTTAATGCTTTCAACTGAATGAACAATAACAGTTATTGAAAGGGTAGAGGGAAAGGGGAAGGCAAGCCCACTCACCTTTCTTTATGAGGGATGGCACTCTTAAACGTTGGCCTTTCTTTCTCCCTAAAGAGACACCAAAAGGAAGGCATCTACTGGAATGTAAGTTAACTAAGCTCATTAGTCTTTAGTCTTTACAATAAGACTTGCTGCTTTTGACTTGTGAGAGGATAGAAAAGCTCGTCTGAAGCAGTAGAAAGTTATGGACCTACACTTCACAGCCATCCCTTAGTGATCCAAGAATTGAGTGTAAACAGGATGAATGGAGTTTACTACGATCGAGACAAGCATTAAGTGACTAAACAGCTGTACGTTTACACATTTTCTTCTTACGCGTACGAGGGGGACTTCATGCACTCGTATACAGCAGGGGAAGGGAACTAACTAATTAGTGTTTGTTCTGTGCCGAGTTCCATGGCAAACATTTTATTTAAATTTTTTCTTCAACTCTAAAATACCTGTTAGATTATTACAGGGCGTTGCTTATTGAATTATTACAGGATTGCTGTGAGGATTAAATGAGATGAAACTGGTAGTATATGGTACATTAGATTCTCACAACAACCGTATAAATCTCGACAAGGTTAAAGTGACCCAGCCAATGTCACACCGCCAGAAAGTGGTCAAGATGGTGTTCTAATCCAGAACTGATCTCACAGCCCTCACTTCTGCCGCTGCACTACACGACTGTTAGAGTGCATTTGTTGGGTAGTTGTTTGTGACTCGTGATAAGAGGGATCTTGGGCCAGAAATTTCAAGCAAAAGCTTATTACTGTTAAAATCTATTCTGAGGAATAATTTGTAGTTCCTGGGAGAAGTGTACTTTTTTGCTTTTTCTACTCTTGAAGTACAATGGTTAACCAATTGCTTAATTTGATCTTTATATGCTGAGTGCTGCAGGCAAGCTGTGTTTTCCCACTGGCAAAGTGTTTCCAAATCTGTATCTATGGAGATTAAATTTGAGGAAAGTTGACATCCCAAACTTTGGGTTATGAATGTGACACTTATTTGGGAATTTTGTGATCTTATGATGATAAAGTAATTTCTTTAAGCCTGCATAGGTGGAATCCTTGAAATAGTTTCTTGATCGGAAAGAATGGTATGTTCCACGGGCAGAAATGTGAGTAAAATGTACTACTCATAGAGCTGTCAGGACTGTGCTTTTTAGTCCTACTATCTATTTGTGATTTTTTTTTGATGCAAACATTAGGGTAAGTGCACAAATATCAGGTGAAATTATAAAGAGCTTAAGGATGAAATACTTACGATGACAAAAGTGATGGTTAGGCCATAGTTAATTCACTGAGGTATATCCTTAATAATAAAACTTAATTTTAAGTTATCTAACACTACCTATCCTTTCTATCTAGTTAATTTTACGATACTAACATATTCTGGAATATAAGCTCCATATGGACGGAGATTTTTGTCAGTTTCTGTCACATCCGTATCCTTAGAACCTAGAAGAATTAGTAAGTGTCCAATAAACATTATTTAAAAAAAGAATGAAGCACTTAGGCAAAGGGATAGAAGGTTAAGAAGTTGAACTCTAGTAATGCAGGAATAGAAAGAATTCTTATCAGAGGAACAAAATATTAAAGGGATAAACTATTTTTAAAAATTAATTAATTATTTCTATTGAAGTATACTTGATTTACAATGCTGTGTTAGTTTCAGGTGTACAGCAAAGTGATTCGGTTATATATATGTATGTATTTATATATTTATAAAAGAACATATATATATTTCCTTTTTCAGAATCTTTTCCATTATAGGTTATTACAAGATATTAAATATAGTTCCCTGTGCTATACAGTAGGTACTTGTTGTTTATTTTATATATAGTAGTGTGTATCTGTTAATCCCAAACTCCTAATTTATCCCTCCCTTGTGCCCTTTCCCCTTCGGTAACCATAAATTTTTTTTTATGTCTGTGAGTCTATTTCTATTTTGTAAAGAAGCTCATTTGTATAATTTTTTAGATTCCACATATAAGTGATGTCATATGATATTTGTCTTTCTCTGTCTGACTTACTTCACTTCGTATGATAATCTTTAGATCAATCCATGTTGCTGCAAATGACATTATTTCATTATTTTTTATGCCAGAGTAATATTCTATCTATCTGTCTATCTATCTATCTATCTATCTATCTATCTATCTACCTATCTCACATTTTCTTTATTCATTCATCTGTTGATGGGCATTTAGGTTGCTTCCATGTTGGCTATAGCATATAGCGCTGCAGTGAACATTGGGGTGCATGTATCTTTTTAAATTAGATTTTTTGTCTTTTCCAGATATATGCCCAGGAGTGAGTGGGATTGCTGGATCATACGGTAACTTTATTTTTAGTTTTTTTAAAGACCTCCATACTGTTTTCCACAGTGGCTGCACCAATTTACATTCCCACCAACAGTGTAGGAAGTTTCCCTTTCTCCACACCCTAGCCAGCATTTATTATTTGTAAACTTTTTGTTGATGGCCATTTTGACTGGTGTGAGGTGATAACTCATTGTAGTTTTGATTTGCATTTCTCTAATAATTAGTGATGTTGAGCATCTTTTCATGTGCCTATTGGCTATCTGTATGTCTTCTTTGGAGAAATGTCTGTTTAAGTCTTCTGCCCCTTTTTTGATTGGGTTGTTTGTTTTTTTGATATTGAGTTGTATGAGCTGTTTGTATATTTTGGAAATTAATCTAAAGGCATAAACTATTAATGTAGGAGTAGAAATAATTTTATAGAATTAAATCTTCAAATGAAATATAAAAATTTTATTATTGTTGCTATTTATATTACAGAGAGGCAAAGAGCCTCTCCAAACGATCAAAGATAGTTTGCATAATTCTTCCAGGTTATTCAGAAGAAAAGATGAAAAGGATCATACCACAATGTCAAATGTTAAGTTTTAACGTTTCATTTAAAAAAATGGTTGTGTATGTGTGTGTGTGTGATGGGGCAAGTGAAGGAGAGAATGGAGGGGTAAAGGATGCATTAAGATATTTTAATTATCTCCCTTGATTACATCTTATTTCAGGGAACTAGCCATCAACAATGCCTTTTTGTCAATTTTGTCTAGTGTCTTTTCGGTTTTAGCATTATCAGTGACAATATGGTGCTGCACTGCTACTTTTTCATTTAATTATTGTTTACCTTTACCTATGCTACACAGACTTCACCAAAGTTGTTACTTTTTCTCAGCGATCAAGTTCTTTAAACATTAAACATACATAATTTTTTTTTCACTAATAGCATGTAGAATAAAGGAAATAAAAGGATGGGGAAAAGGTAGAGTAAGGGATCAGCAAGAAAATCTCCCTAGTTTTCTATCTTCAGGTTCTAGGAAAAACATGGAACTTCCTTAATTTGTAATTAAAACACAAAAATTTGCTAGCTTTTATATTTTGATTATTTTGAGGGTCTAAGTTTGGGGCTCTAAGTAAATTCATAGAAAACAATTGCCTATTTCTAGGAAAAAAAAGCTTTAAAATTATTAACGACTTTAGACTGTTTATAAAATGCCTCTATGGACATCGAATAGTTCTTACAAAACAAAATTTTGATTATTTGTGTATAAATAAATTAAAAACATATGAACTAAATTTCACATAAAATACACATGACTTCAAAAAAATTGTGTAAAAAGGTACTTGGCAAAACTTATTTGGGGTTTGGTAAAGCCGCAGACAGTTGAAAAATATCTGGAAATAGTCACCAAACCCAAAGTGTTCCTAAGCCCATTCCTTGGAAACTTTTTACTGTAATGATGTCTGATGATTGATCATTTATTTCTTTTACTGAAGAAAAGCAATGCAATTATGAGAAATGTAAGGGAGATCAAATTTTCTTTTTCCAGTGAGTTGCTAGAATTTGAAAACCCAATAATTTAACAGGCATGTTGTTTTCTTGTTTTTAAAAATCTGCAGCAGTGCTATTATTAGAGTTGAGCTATAATATTCAAGAATTAGTCTCTTTCCATTCACACCTCGTGTTTCCTCTTAAAGTTTGAAAAGAACTTTAGAGTTCATCTCATCTGTCTCTTGATCGTTCCCTGCCTCCTGCTCTTCCTCCTCCTCCTCCTCTTCTCCTTCTACTCCTCTTCCTCTTCCTTTGGTACTTCATTGTTTTTCTTGGGTATATCTCAATAACCGTATCCTGGGTTCCATGTTGGGAATCGCAAAGTAGGCAAATGTCAACCTTAGTCCCCTTCCATCCCAGCAAACTTATTGCTGCTCTATAATCCTTAGCTTCTCTCCAGATGCTCAGTGTTCTGTAGCCGTGCCTACTCTACACTCTCAGTCATACACTTACTTAAATCCACCACTGTGGAGTTCCCAAACAATCCTCTCATCAAAGTTTACCTTGTGGACAGCCAGCATCACACTGGGGAGAGGGGTGTTGGAAATGCCTTGTATTATTTAATTACGGTTGCTCACATTACTTTGTTGAAAAAGAAAAATGGCATTAGACTTTAGTTGGAGAGTTTCTAATAAATTTCTCTTATGACTGTTGGTGCAAGCAACAGAATTCCATCTGAGCTAGAATAAAGCAGAAAGAGGATGCATGGACAGCTCATGGTGCCCAAGGATTGCATAGCAGTTACATCTAGAACCAGGGGCTGTAATGCTATCAGGCTTTTTCTGTGTCTTTCATTAACTACTCTTTGGAGGAGTCTGTATCATTTTTCTCTCCTGCAGGTAGGTTTCTACTTCTTTGGTCTACATGGAAGAACATGGCTCATATAGTTTCTGAGTTTACTTATAACAAGTTCAGCCACTGGAAGAAAGACTAAATTTTTCTTTTGTTCCAAATTCTAAATTTTAGAGTCAGAACTCTTACTGGTCAATCTTGGTTAAGATACTTACTCTCATACTGGTCAATTGTGGCTAGGGGACGGGAATCATATGCATAACTGTGACTCCTGGGAGCTATTTTTTTCACCATGCAGATGAGGCTAGGTGGATGTGAGGAATGATGGTGCTCAGAAAAAGAGGGGCTGGGGGACAACCCCAAAGATACACACTACAAAGATTGCTCACATTTAAGTGTTAATTTTCTTGATAAAGAAAAGAAGGGTATTTCTTATTTATATATTATTTACTTGAAAGAATGGATTTGTAATGTAGATTTTATTAGGCATTACAAGCTGGTAGAGATGAATAAAGAGAAAGGAGATGTATAATGATGCTTTTCATATCACACTTGCAGATAATTACACAGTCCATGTAAAAAATCTTTTGTTAAAAATTTGTTCAGGTTTTAATTTTCCTTGTTGGAAAAAAGGTCCAGAAATATTCTGATACTCTCATTAATGGTAGGACATTATCCATTCAGTTCCTTGTATAAACATTTAACGAATACCTACACAGTGTGTTAGGTAAGAACACAGAAATGATTAAGATAGTACTTACTCTGAAGGTGCCCATAGTTCATCAGGAAGTCTAACATTAAACATATCACACTACATCATGCTAAGTACAATAATAGAAGTATGTACCAGGGACAGTGGTGGCATAAAGGATGGAAAAATGCAATGATTTTATGTGGATCAGGGGAAGCCACAGAGAATGAAAAAGAGTTCTGCCAGGAAAAAGAGAGGAGAAAGGGTGCTTTAAGGCAAAAGAAATATGATCATAGGCATAGATTTGTGAGACAACAAAGTCTGTGAAGAGAACCCAGACAAGACTCCGAGTCTAAAGAGGTAGAAGTAGCTTATGAGTATTCATTCCCCTTCCCTCCTTACCAATTCTTACCTTAGCTAGATTAATATTACTCCCTCTATACCCCTGCAAGCTGACTTTATTTGGAACCTTCAGTGCTGCTCAGCAATCATACCTTATTTCTGTAGTATACTCTCTTTCACTCTCTTAGACAATTATTTCATTACTTCTCCTCTTTCTTTAAACTTTGAAAATTTCCTCCTCCATCCTGCCTGACCTTACTTTCCATATTACTAAGAAAATAGAAGCATTCTGCAGAAAACATCCCCAAGCTCCCATTTCTTCCACTCACCTAAGCATATCTGTACACACAGACTCTCTGTCTCCTGTGTGACTATGGATAAAATGTCCATGCTCCTATCTGAGGCTAATCTCTCCTCTTGTACATGAGGAGACATCACTTGATTAAGACACCCCTTGAACAATTTTCCCTTCTCTCTTTACTGGATCCATTCCCAGTAGCACAGAGATGGGCTGTTTTTTCCCCTCCCACCTTAACAAAAACAAAACACCAACCAAAAGACACCTCTCTTGATCCCACTTCCTCTTTGCCTGTTGCCTTATTGCCACATTCTTCTTCAGAGTAAGTCTTCTTGAAATAGCTATCTATACTTGTAATCTCTGATACCCATTGTCCCTTTCTGTTTTGAACCCACACCATTCATGCTTTTACTCTCATCAGTTTACCCAAACTGCTCTTGTCAAGGTTACCACTGACTGCCATGTTGCCAAATCCAATAGTCATTTCTTAATGCTCATCTTTCTTGACTCATTAGGACCACTGGACACAGTTGATCACTGTCTTATCTTTCAAACCCTTGTTTGACTTGGATTCTAGGACATTACACTCACCTGGTTTTCCTTCTTCCTTAGCCACTTTCAGTCTTGTATGGTTTTTTGCTCCTTATCCTCTCAATAGCTTAACTTTGGAGTGCTCCATGGCTCAGTCCTTAGATCTCCTCTCTAACTAGAGTTACTGCCTTGCTGATCTCATCTGGTCTCATGGATATAAACATCAGCTATATACCCTTACTTAAGATGTGTCTCTTTTTATTTTTTTTTAATAAATTTATTTATTTTATTTATTTATTTTTGGCTGTGTTGGGTCTTCGTTGCTGCACACGGGCTTTCTCCAGTTGTGGCTCGCGGGCTCTAGAGTGCAGGCTCAGTAGTTGTGACGCACAGGCTTAGCTGCTCCACGACATGTGGGATCTTCTCGGACCAGGGCTCGAACCCATGTCCCCTGCATTGGCAGGCGGATTCTTAACCACTGCGCCACCAGGAAAGTCCCTAAGATGTGTCTCTTTTTAAAAGAGACTGGTTTGATAATCATTTACTTGGAATATTTTGGTACATTTAATGTAAATATTGATATATAGCAGTTAAATATCTTTAATTTAGTCAACTTTTAATTTGCTTTCTATTAGTTCTAACTGTTCTATGTTCTTTTCTCTCTCTCTCTCTTTTTTAACCATTTTTGGGGGTTAATTAAGGAATTAATTATGGTAATTCATCTCTGAATTATCTTGTTAGTTATCCATTATTTTACTATAGTGTTAGTGGTAACTCTGCACCATACATCCTTGATTTGTTGAAGTCTAATATTACTTACATCACTTTCTGAATCTTAGAACACTGTAGCTCCATTTACTCACCTCTTTCCTTTTGTGCTACTATTGTTGTGCATTTTAACTCAATGTATTTTTTAACCCCATAAGAAATTATTGTTTTATAAGGCCAATATTAATTTAGATTTATGCATGTATTTACTCTTTTTATTGCTATTTCTTCTGCAATTACTGGGCTTCCACCTGAGATAATTTTCCTCTGCCCAAAAAATTATCTTTAGTATTTTCTTTAATGTAGATAATAAATTCTTTAGTGTGCTGGTGATGAATTCTCCAAATTTTTGCTTTTCTGAAAGTATCTTTATTCATATTTATTTTCAAAGAACGTTTTTGCTGAATATAGACTTCCGGGTTGACAGTTATTTTCTATCTGAACTTTGTATAGATTATCTCATTGTTTTTTGAGAAGTCAGCAATAATCTCTGGAAGCTTTTAAGATTTTCTCTGTTTTTTTTTATTTCCAGCAATTGTACAATGCCTAGGTGCCTAAGTATGCTTTCTGTTGTAAATATTTATCCTGCGTGTGGTTTGTAGAAATCCTTGAATCTATAGCTTGATGTCTTTTACCAGTTTTGGAAAATTATCAGCTATTGTCTCTTCAAATATTACTTCTGCTCAGTTCTTTCTTCCTCTTTTCTTTTTGGAGCTTCAATTACCTGTGTATTAGACCCCTACACCTTGTCCATTTGTCTCTCTTTGTATCAATCTGGATATTTTCTTCTGATTAATCTTTCAGTTCATAAATTTCCTCTTCAGCTGTGTCTCATGTGCTGTTAAACTCATCTTAATTTCAATTATTGTATTTTTAAAATTTCTAGAATATCTATTTTTTTCTTTCCTTTCACTTTCCTTATATTTTCCATCTTTTCATTTAATTTTGGAACATCTTAATAACAATTACTTCCAAATATTTTTTCTAACTCCAAAATTTGGATCTCCCATGTGCCTGTTCTGTGTAATTTTTTTCCCCTTAGTTTGTGGTCAGTTCCTTTCTTCTTTTCTCCTTTAAAAAAATTAACTTCTGGACATATGTACTAGTTTGCTAGGTTTGTCATAACAAAATACCAGAGACTGGGTGGCTTAAATAACAGAAATTTATTTTCTCACAGTTCTGGAGGCTGGAAGTCCAAAATCAAGGTGTTAGCAGGTTTGGTTTCTCTTGAGACCTCTTTCCTTAGCATGAAGACAGCTGCATTCTCACTGTGTCCTTATATGGTCTTTCCTCTGTGCATCCCTGGTGTCTGTCTATGTCTTAATCTCATCTTCTTATAAGGACCCCAGTCAGATTGGATTAGGGTCCACCCTCACAGCCTTGCTTTAATTTAATTACCTTTTTAAAGGCCCTATTTCCAAATACAGTCACATTGTGAAGTACTGGGAGTTAGGCTTTAAACATATGACTTTTGGGGGATACAATTCAGCCTAACAGTACTGTTTATGAAGAATTGTAGAGATAATTTGAGGCTCTGGATAATGTTTTCTTCCTTCAGAGAGAATTTACTCTTAGTTCTGGGAAGCAGTTAGGGGCAGACCTCTTTAATTCAGTTAAGGGTTGTGCTGACTAACGGCTGGTCTTCAGTCTTGGTAGGGGCTGATTAGTTCCACTTCACTTCTGCTTCTAAGGTATATGCTTCCAAGGGCCCACTTGAAAACTTTAACTGTTTTCCAGGACCCCTCCTGCTTAGTGGGCCCTGAGTTTCAATTTTTGTCTCTCCAGACCTTCAGCTGCAGGTTGTGAATCAGTAAATGATTCATGAGGAATAGCAGTATCAAATTCCAGGCTAATTCCTCTGTGTTTTCATTCTCTTGAGCTTCTACTACTGGTAGCTTACTGATACCCTCAAGTAGACTTTTAAAAAATAGTAATATGTCCAGATTATTTTTTTTGTTCTCAGCAAAAAGGTAGATCTGAAACAAGCCAATCCATGGTTTCTAGAAGGAGAAATCCCAGTCCAAGTCCCTGAAATTAATTATTTGAATACTTATTTACCAAAGGATCAATCAAATGACCAAGTTCCTAATTTATCTTTTACTAAATGCCTGTGTTTCTTTAAACTATTTATAAGTTAAAAAAAAATTTATATTGGATAGGATAATATTAGTACTTTTAATAACTTTTAGCATTTTTGAGAATGTTATGTGTTGATGTTTACATTTTTTTCTTCATAACAATTTTTTAAAATTAATTTTTAATGGAGTACAGTTGCTTTACAATGTCGTGTTAGCCTCCACTGCATAACAAGATGAATCAGCCATACACATACAGATATCCCCTCCCTTTTGGACTTCCCTCCCTTTTAGGTTACCACAGTGCATTAGGTAGAGTTTCCTGTGCCATATTCTATGTTCCCATCAGTTGCCTATTTTATACATAGTATCAGGAATGTATATGTGTCAGTCCCAGTCTCCCAATTCCTCCCACCCCACCCCTTTCCCCCTTGGTATCCATACATTTGTTCTCTATGTCTGTGTCTCTATTTCTACTTTGCAAATAAGATCATCTATACCATTTTTCTAGATTCCACATATGTGCGTTATTATACGATATTTGCTTTAATCTTTCTGACTTACTTCACTCTGTATGACACTCTCTAAGTCCATCCACATCTCCTTCATAACAATTTTTAAAGGAATGTTGAGTTTGTCTCTTTTCCAACTCCATGCTGAAATGGATCAAGGCAGAGGTAGGGACCCTCTACTAGAAAAAAGGAGAGTCAGTCTCAGCGCCATCTTAGCTGCCTGTTCTTGAGAGTGGGGAGACTAAGGAGCAAAGAACCAGGGGAGGGAATGGGGGCACGGAGTGAGGTTGGAGGTCTAAGGAGATTAGAGTCTTGGATTTACACATTCTTTTGCTGGAGAACCATACATTTTTGAGAACTTTATAAAAATCCAAAGGAAAAAGTAATTGGTTAATACCTAAATTTGGTAAATTTGACAAATTGGAATTTAGCTAATTGATCCTTAGGCAAAGTAGCTTTCTGCAATTGTTGACATTAATTAGGGTGCAGGATCCTATAATATAGACTCTAAAATATGGGAGCTTAAAGAATATTGAAATGGATATTTCTTTCATTTAACACTCTGAACCCAATGTTGATAGAGCAGCTCCTTGATATTTAGAAGCCAGGTTCTTCCATCCCAAGATCTTGGCCTCGCCCAAATGGTCAAAGAAGGACCAAAGCTCAATCACAGTATCCACATCCCAGTGGGGAGGACAAAGCTGGGACAAAGGAGGGCATATTTATGCATTATAAAAACATGGAGCAACCTACAACAAAGATTACTCTACACAGCAAGGATCTCATTCAGATTCGATAGAAAAATTAAAATGTTTACAGACAAGCAAAAGCTAACAGAATTCAGTACCACCAAACCAGCTTTACAACAAATGCTAAAGGAACTTCTCTGGGCAGGAAACACAAGACAAGGAAAAGACCTACAATAACAAACCCAAAACAATTAAGAAAATGGTAACAGGAACATACATATCAATAACTACCTTAAATATAAATGGATTAAAAGCTCCAACTAAACACATAGACTGGCTGAATGGATACAAAAACAAGACATGTATATATGCTGTCTACAAGAGACCCACTTCAGAGCTAGGGACACATACAGACTGAAAGTGAGGGGATGGAAAAAAGATACTCCATGCAAATGGAAATCAAAAGAAAGCTGTAGTGGCAATTCTCATATCAGACAAAATAGACTTTAAAACAAAGACTATTACAAGAGAAAAAGAAGGACACTATGTATTGATCAAGGGATCAATCTAAGAAGAAGATATAACAATTGTAAATATTTATGCACCCAACATAGGAGCACTTCAATACATAAGGAAAATGCTAACAGCCATAAAAGGGGAAATCGACAGTACCAAAATCATAGTAGGGGACTTTAACACCTCACTTTCATTTTTCTAGATTTCATTTTGGACAGATTATCCAAAATGAAAATAAATAACGAAACACAAGCTTTAAATGATACATTTAACAAGATGGACTTAATTGATCTTTATAGGACATTCCATCCAAAAACAACAGAATACACTTTCTTCTCAAGTGCTCATGGAACATTCTCCAGGATAGATCATATCTTGGGTCACAAATCAAGCCTTGGAAAATTTAAGAAAATTGAAATTGTATTAAGTATCTTTTCTGACGACAATGTTACAAGACTAGATATCAATTACAGGAAAAAAACTGTAAGAAATACAAACACATGGAGGCTAAATAATATGTTACTAAATAAACAAGAGATCACTGAAGAAATCAAAGGGGAAATCAAAAAATACCTAGAAACAAATGACAATGAAAACACAATGACCCAAAACCTATGGGATGCAGCAAAAGCAATTCTAAGAGGGAAGTTTTTTTTCTTTTTTTTTTTAAACGTCTTTTGGAGTATAATTGCTTTACAATGGTGTGTTAGTTTCTGATGTATAACAAAGTGAATCGCTACATGTATACATATATCCCCATATCCCCTCCCTCTTGTGTCTCCCTCCCACACCCCCATCCCACGCCTCTAGGTGGTCACAAAGCACCGAGCTGATCTCCCTGTGCTATGTGGCTGCTTCCCAC
This sequence comes from Balaenoptera physalus, assembly GCF_965194825.1. Lineage (NCBI taxonomy): Eukaryota > Metazoa > Chordata > Mammalia > Artiodactyla > Balaenopteridae > Balaenoptera > Balaenoptera physalus. The sequence goes on along the minus strand of NC_138882.1, from coordinate 127,951,365 downwards.
TAGCTATCTATTGTACATTTGGTAGTGTATATATGTCCATGCCACTGTCTCACTTCATCCCAGCTTACCCTTCCCCCTCCCCGTGTCCTCAAGTCCATTCTCTACGTCTGCGTCTTTATTCCTGTCCTGGCCCTAGGTTCTTCAGAACGATTTTCTTTTTAATTCCATATGTATGTGTTAGCATACGGTATTTGTTTTTCTCTTTTTGACTTACTTCACTCTGTATGACAGACTCTAGGTACATCCACCTCACTACAAATAACTCAAATTCGTTTCTTTTTATGGCTGAGTAATATTCCATTGTGTATATGTGCCATATCGTCTTTGAACACTCATCTGTCGATGGACACTTAGGTTGCTTCCATGTCCTGGCTATTGTAAATAGTGCTGCAATGAACATTGTGGTACATGACTCTTTTTGAATTATGTTTTTCTCAGGGTATATGCCCAGTAGTAGGAATGCTGGGTCGTATGGTAGTCCTATTTTTAGCTTTTGAAGGAACCTCCATACTGTTTTCCATAAGGGTTGTATCAATTTACATTCCCACCAACAGTGCAAGAAGGTTCCCTTTTCTCCACACCCTCTCCAGCATTTATTGTTTGTAGATTTTTTGATGATGGCCATTCTGACTGGAGTGAGGTGATATCTCATTGTAGTTTTGATTTACATTTCTCTAATGATTAGTGATGTTGAGCATTTGTTCATGTGTTTGTTGGCATTCTGTATATCTTCTTTGGAGAAAGTTCTATTTAGGTCTTCTGCCCATTTTTGGATTAGGGTTGTTTGTTTTTTTGATATTGAGCTGCATGAGGTGCTTGTAAATTTTGGAGATTAATCCTTTGTCAGTTCCTTCATTTGCAAATATTTTCCCCCATTCTGAGGGTTGTCTTTTTGTGTTGTTTATGGTTTCCTTTGCTGTGCAAAAGCTTTTAGGTTTCATTAGGTCCCATTTGCTTATTTTTGTTTTTATTTCCATTACTCTCAGAGGTAGGTCAAAAAGGATCTTGCTGTGATTCATGTCATAGAGTGTTCTGCCTATGTTTTCCTCTAGGAGTTTAATAGTGTCTGGCCTTACATTTAGGTCTTTAATCCATTTTGAGTTTATTTTTGTGTATGGTGTTAGGGAGTGTTCTAATTTCATTCTTTTGCATGTAGCTGTCCAGTTTTCCCAGCACCACTTATTGAAGAGGCTGTCTTTTCTCCATTGTATATTCTTGCCTCCTTTGTCAAAATTAAGGTGACCATATGTGTGTGGGGTTATCTCTGGGCTTTCTATCGTGCTCCATTGATCTATATTTCTGTTTTTGTGCCAGTACCATACTGTCTTGATTACTGTAGCTTTGTAGTATAGTCTGAAGTTCAGGAGCCTGATTCCTCCAGCTCCGTTATTCTTTCTCAAGATTGCTTTAGCTATTCGGGGTCTTTTGTGTTTCCATACAAATTGTGAAATTTTTTGTTTTAGTCTGTGAAAAATGCCATTGGTAGTTTGATAGGGATTGCATTGAACCTGTAGGTTGCTTTGGGTAGTATAGTCATTTTCACAATGTTGAATCTTCCAGTCCAAGAACATGGTATATCTCTCCATCTATTTGTATCATCCTTAATTTCTTTCATCAGTGTCTTATAGTTTTTTGCATACAGGTCTTTTTTCTCCTTAGGTAAGTTTATTCCTAGGTATTTTATTCTTTTTGTTGCAATGGTAAATGCGAGTGTTTCCTTAATTTCTCTTTCAGATTTCTCATCATTAGTGTATAGGAATGCAAGAGATTTCTGTGTATTAATTTTGTATCCTGCTACTTTACGAAATTCATTGATTAGCTGTAGTAGTTTTCTGGTAGCATCTTTAGGATTCTCTATGTATAGTACCATGTCACCTGCAAACAGTGACAGCTTCATTTCCTCTTTTCTAATTTGGATTCTGTTTGTTTCTTTTTCTTCTCTGAATGCTGTGGCTAAAACTTCCAAAACTATGTTGAATAATAATGGTGAGAGTGGGCAACGTTGTCTTGTTCCTGATCTTAGAGGAAATGGTTTCAGTTTTCCACCATTGAGAACGATGTTGACTGTGGGTTTGCCATATATGGCCTTTATTATGTTGAGGTAAGTTCCCTCTATGCCTACTTTCTGGAGGCTTTTTATCGTAAATGGGTGTTAAATTTTGTTGAAATCTTTTTCTGCATCTATTGGGATGATCATATGGTTTTTCTCCTTCAATTTGTTAATATGGTGTATCACATTGATTAATTCGGGTATATTGAAGAATCTTTGCACTCCTGGGATAAACCCCACTTGATCATGGTGTATGATCCTTTTAATGTGCTGTTGGATTCTGTTTGCTAGTATTTTGTTGAGGATTTTTGCATCTATGTTCATCAGTGATATTGGCCTGTATTTTTCTTTCTTTGTGACATCTTTGTATGATTTTGGTAACAGGGTGATGGTGGCCTCATCAAATGAGTTGGGAGTGTTCCTCCCTTTGTTGTATTTTGGAAGATTTTGAGAAGGATAGGTGTTAGCTCTTATCTAAATGTATGATAGAATTCGCCTGTGAAGCCATCTGGTCCTGGGCTTTTGTTTGTTGGAAGATTTTACATCACAGTGTCAATTTCAGTGCTTGTTATTGGTCTGCTTATATTTTCCATTTCTTCCTGGTTCAGTCTCGGAAGTCTTTGCTTTTCTAAGAATTTGTGAATTTCTTCCAGGTTGTCCATTTTATTGGTGTATCATTGGTTGTAGTAATCTCTCATATCCTTTGTATTTCTGCAGTGTCATTTGTTACTTCTCCTTTTTCATTTCTAATTCTATTGATTTGTGTCTTCTCCCTTTCTTTCTTCATGAGTCTGGCTAATGGTTTATCAGTATTCTTTATTTTTTCAAAACAACCAGCTTTTAGTTTCACTGATCTTTGCTATTGTTTTCTTCATTTCTTTTTTATTTATTTATTTATTTAAACATCTTTATTGAAGTATAATTGCCTTACAATGGTGTGTTAGCTTCTGCTTTATAACAAAGTGAATCAGTTGTACACATACAATATGTTCCCATATCTCTTCCCTCTTGCATCTCCCTCCCTCCCACCCTCCCCATCCCACCCCTCTAGGTGGTCACAAAGCACCAAGCTGATCTCCCTGTGCTATGTGGCTGCTTCCCACTAGCTATCTATTTTACATTTGGTAGTGTATATATGTCCATGACACTCTCTTACCCTGTCAAATCTCACCCCACCCCCTCCCCATATCCTCAAGTCCATTCTCTAGTAGGTCTGTGTCTTTATTCCCGTCTTGCCACTAGGTTCTTCATGGCTTTTTTTTTTTTTTTCCTTAGGTTCCGTATATATGTGTTAGCATACTGTATTTGTTTTTCTCTTTCTGACTTACTTCACTCTGTATGACAGACTCTAACTCCATCCACCTCATTACAAATACCTCCATTTCATTTCTTTTTATGGCTGAGTAATATTCCATTGTATATATGTGCCACATCTTCTTTATCCATTCATCTGTCGATGGACATTTAGGTTGCTTCCATGTCCTGGCTATTGTAAATAGAGCTGCAATGAACATTTTGGTACATGACTCTTCTTGACCTATGGTTTTCTCAGGGTATATGCCCAGTAGTGGGATTGCTGGGTCGTATGGTAGTTCTATTTGTAGTTTTTTAAGGAACCTCCATACTGTTCTCCATAGTGGCTGTATCAATTTACATTCCCACCAACAGTGCAAGAGTGTTCCCTTTCCTCCACACCCTCTCCAGCATTTATTGTTTCTAGATTTTTTGATGATGGCCATTCTGATACGTGTGAGATGATATCTCATTGTAGTTTTGATTTGCATTTCTCTAATGATTAATGATGTTGAGCATTCTTTCATGTGTCTGTTGGCAATCTGTATATCTTCTTTGGAGAAATGTCTATTTAGGTCTTCTGCCCATTTTTGGATTGGGTTGTTCGTTTTTCTGTTATTGAGCTGCATGAGCTGCTTGTAAATCTTGGAGATTAATCCTTTGTCAGTTGCTTCATTTGCAAATATTTTCTCCCATTCTGAGGGTTGTCTTTTGGTCTTGTTTATGGTTTCCTTTGCTGTGCAAAAGCTTTTAAGTTTCATTAGGTCCCATTTGTTTATTTGTGTTCTTATTTCCATTTCTCTGGGAGCTGGGTCAAAAAGAATCTTGCTGTGATGTATGTCATAGAGTGTTCTGCCTATGTTTTCCTCTAAGAGTTTGAAAGTGTCTGGCCTTACACTTAAGTCTTTAATCCATTTTGAGTTTATTTTTGTGCATGGTGTCAGGGAGTGTTCTAATTTCATACTTTTACATGTATCTGTCCAATTTTCCCAGCACCACTTATTGAAGAGGCTGTCTTTTCTCCACTGTATATTCTTGCCTCCTTTATCAAAGATAAGGTGACCATATGTGTGTGGGTTTATCTCTGGGCTTTCTATCCTGTTCCATTGATCTATATTTCTGTTTTTGTGACAGTACCAAACTGTCTTGATTACTGTAGCTTTGTAATATAGTCTGAAGTCAGGGAGCCTGATTCCCCCAGCTCCATTTTTCGTTCTCAAGATTGCTTTGGCTATTCGGGGTCTTTTGTGTTTCCATACAAATTGTGAAATTTTTTGTTCTAGTTCTGTGAAAAATGCCAGGGGTAGTTTGATAGGGAATGCATTGAATCTGTAGATTGCTTTGGGTAGTAGAGTCATTTTCACAATGTTGATTCTTCCAATCCAAGAACATGGTATATCTCTCCGTCTATTTGTATCATCTTTAATTTCTTTCATCAGTGTCTTATAATTTTCTGCATACAGGTCTTTTGTCTCCTTAGGTAGGTTTATTCCTAGATATTTTATTCTTTTTGTTGCAATGGTAAACGGGAGTGTTTTCTTAATTTCACTTTCAGATTTTTTGTCATTAGTGTATAGAAATGCAAGAGATTTCTGTGCATTAATTTTGTATCCTGCTACTTTACCAAATTCATTGATTAGCTCTAGGAATTTTCTGGTAGCATCTTTAGGATTCTCTATGTATAGTATCATGTCATCTGCAAATAGTGACAGCTTTACTTCTTCTTTTCCGATTTGGATTCCTTTTATTTCTTTGTCTTCTCTGATTGCTGTGGCTAACACTTCCAAAACTATATTGAATAATAGTGGTGAGAGTGGGCAACCTTGTCTTGTTCCTGATCTTAGTGGAAATGGTTTCAGTTTTTCACCATTGAGGACAATGTTGGCTGTGGGTTTGTCATATATGGCCTTTATTATGTTGAGGAAAGTTCCCTCTATGCCTACTTTCTGCAGGGCTTTTATCATAAATGGGTGTTGAATTTTGTCGAAAGCTTTCTCTGCATCTATTGAGATGATCATATGGTTTTTCTCCTTCAACTTGTTAATATGGTGTATCACATTGATTGATTTGCGTATATTGAAGAATCCTTGCATTCCTGGGATAAACCCCACTTGATCATGGTGTATGATCCTTTTAATGTGCTGTTGGACTCTGTTTGCTAGTATTTTGTTGAGGATTTTTGCATCTATGTTCATCAGTGATAGTGGCCTGTAGTTTTCTTTCTTTGTGACATCTTTGTCTGGTTTTGGTATCAGGGTGATGGTGGCCTCGTAGAATGAGTTTGGGAGTGTTCCTCCCTCTGCAATATTTTGGAAGAGTTTGAGAAGGATAGGTGTTAGCTCTTCTCTAAATGTTTGATAAAATTCACCTGTGAAGCCATCTGGTCCTGGGCTTTTGTTTGTTGGAAGATTTTTAATCACAGTTTCAATTTCCGTGCTTGTGATTGGTCTGTTCATATTTTCTATTTCTTCCTGGTTCAGTCTCGGCAGTTTGTGCATTTCTAAGAATCTGTCCATTTCTTCCAGGTTGTCCATTTTATTGGCATAGAGTTGCTTGTAGTAATCTCTCATGATCTTTTGTATTTCTGCAGTGTCAGTGGTTACTTCTCCTTTTTCATTTCTAATTCTATTGATCTGAGTCTTCTCCCTTTTTCTCTTGATGAGTCTGGCTAATGGTTTATCAATTTTGTTTATCTTCTCAAAGAACCAGCTTTTAGTTTCATTGATTTTTGCTATTGTTTCCTTCATTTCTTTTTCATTTATTTCTGACCTGATCTTTATAATTTCTTTCCTTCTGCTGGCTTTGGGGTTTTTTTGTTCTTCTTTCTCTAATTGCTTTAGGTGCAAGGTTAGGTTGTTTATTCGAGATGTTTCCTTTTTCTTGAGGTAGGCTTGTATTGCTATAAACTTCCCTCTTAGCACTGCTTTTGCTACGTCCCATAGGTTTTGGGTCGTCGTATCTCCATTGTCAATTGTTTCTAGGTATTTTTTGATTTCCCCTTTGATTTCTTCAGTGATCACTTCATTATTAAGCAGTGTATTGTGTAGCCTCCATGTGTTTGTATTTTTTACAGATCTTTTCCTGTAATTGATATCTAGTCTCATAGCGTTGTGGTCGGAAAAGATACTTGATACGATTTCAATTTTCTCAAATTTACCAAGGCTTGATTTGTGACCCAAGATATGATCTATCCTGGAGAATGTTCCATGAGCACTTGAGAAAAATGTGTATTCTGTTGTTTTTGGGTGGAATGTCCTATAAATATCAATTAAGTCCATCTTGTTTAATGTATCATTTAAAGCTTGTGTTTCCTTATTTATTTTCATTTTGGATGATCTGTCCATTGGTGAAAGTGGGGTTTTAAAGTCCCCTACTATGATTGTGTTGCTGTCGATTTCCCCTTTTATGGCTGTTAGTATTTGCCTTATGTATTGAGGTGCTCCTATGTTGGGTGCATAAATATTTACAATTGTTATACCTTCCTCTTGGATCGATCCCTTGATCATTATATAGTGTCCTTCTTTGTCTCTTGTAATAGTCTTTATTTTAAAGTCTATTTTGTCTGATATGAGAATTACTACTCCAGCTTTCTTTTGATTTCCATTTGCATGGAATATCTTTTTCCATCCCCTCACTTTCAGTCTATATGTGTCCCTAGGTCTGAAGTGGGTCTCTTGTAGACAGCATATATATGGGTCTTGTTTTTGTATCCATTCAGCCAGCCTGTGTCTTTTGGTGGGAGCATTTAATCCATTTACATTCAAGGTAATTATCGATATGTATGTTCCTATTCCCATTTTCTTAAATGTTTTGGGTTTGTTATTGTAGGTGTTTTCCTTCTCTTGTGTTTCTTGCCTAGAGAAGTTCCTTTAGCATTTGTTGTAAAGCTGGTTTGGTGGTGCTGAACTCTCCCAGCTTTTGCTTGTCTGTAAAGGTTTTAATTTCTCCATCACATCTGAATGAGATCCTTGTTGGGTAGAGTAATCTTGGTTGTAGGTTTTTCTCCTTCATCACTTTAAGTATATCCTGCCACTCCCTTCTGGCTTGCAGAGTTTCTGCTGAAAGATCAGATGTTAACCTTATGGGGATTCCCTTGTGTGTTATTTGCTGTCTTTCCCTTGCTGCCTTTAATATGTTTTCCTTATATTTAATTTTTGACAGTTTGATTAATATGTGTCTTGGCATGTTTCTCCTTGGGTTTATCCTGTATGGGACTCTCTGTGCTTCCACGACTTGATTAACTATTTCCTTTCCCATATTAGGGAAGTTTTCAACTATAATCTCTTCAAATATTTTCTCAGTCCCTTTCTTTTTCTCTTCTTCTTCTGGGACCCCTATAATTCGAATGTTGGTGTGTTTAATGTTGTCCCAGAGGTCTCTGAGACTGTCCTCAGTCCTTTTCATTCTTTTTTCTTTATCCTGCTCTGCAGTAGTTATTTCCACCGTTTTATCTTCCAGGTCACTTATCCTTTCTTCTGCCTCAGTTATTCTGCTATTGAGTCCATCTAGAGTATTTTTAATTTCATTTATTGTGTTTTTCATCATTGCTTGGTTCCTCTTTAGTTCTTCTATGTCCTTGTTAAATGTTTCTTGCATTTTGTCTATTCTATTTCCAAGATTTTGGATCATCCTTACTATCATTATTCTGAATTCTTTTTCAGGTAGACTACCTATTTTCTCTTCATTTGTTAAGTCTGGTGTGTTTTGACCCTGCTCCTTCATCTGCTGTGTGTTTTTCTGTCATCTCATTTTGCTTATCTTACTGTGTTTGGGGTCTCCTTTTCACAGGTTGCAGGTTCGTAGTTCCCATTGTTTTTGGTATCTGTCCCGAGTGGCTAAGGTTGGTTCAGTGGGTAGTGTAGGCTTCCTGGTGGAGGGAACTAGTGCCTGAGTTCTGGTGGATGAGGCTGGATCTTGTGTTTCTGGTGGGCACGTCCACGTCTGGTGGTGTATTTTGGGGTGTCTGTGGCCTTATTATGATTTTAGGCAGCCTCTCTGCTAATGGATGGGGCTGTGTTCCTGTCTTGCTAGTTGTTTGGCATAGGGTGTCCAGCACTGTAGCTTGCTGGTCTTTGAATGAAGCTGGGTCTTGATGTTGAGATGGAGATCTCTGAGAGATTTTCGCCATTTGGTATTACGTGGAGCTGGGAGGTCTCTTGTGGACCAGTGTCCTGAAGTTGGCTCTCCCACCTCAGAGGCATGGCCCTGATGCCTGGCTGGAGCACCAAGAGCCTTTCGTCCACACGGCTCAGAGTAAAAGGGAGAAAAAATAGAAAGAAAGAAAGAGGCTATAATATAGTGAAGTAAAATAAAGCTATTATAAAGCAGAGCTATACAGACAAATATCTCACCCAGAAGCATATACATATACACTCACAAAAAAAAGGAAAAGGGGAAAAATTAATATATCCTGCTCCGAAAGTCCACCTCCTGAATTTGGGATGATTCGTTGTCTATTCAGGTATTCAACAGATGCAGGCACATCAACTTGTTTGTGGAGTTTTAATCCGCTGCTTCTGAGGCTGCGGGGAGAGATTTCCCCTTCTCTTCTCTGTTCGCACAGCTCCTGGGGATCAGCTTTGGATTTGGACCCGCCTCTGCGTGTAGGTCATTTGAGGGCGTCTGTTCCCCGCCCAGACAGGACGGGGTTAAAGGAGCAGCTGCTTCGGGGTCTCTGGCTCACCCAGGCCGCGGGGAGGGAGGGGTACAGAGGAGGCGGGGCGAGCCTGCGGCAGCCGAGGCCGGCGAGACGTTGCAGCAGCCTGAGGCGCGCAGTGCGTTCTCCCTGGGAAGTTGTCCCCGGATCACGGGAGCCTGGCGGTGGCGGGCTGCACAGGCTCCCGGGAGGGGCGGTGTGGAGAGTGACCTGTGCTCGCACACAGGATTTTTGGAGGCGGCAGCAGCAGCAGCCCCAGCGTCTCATGCCCGTCTCTGGGGCCCGCGCTGATCGCTGCGGCTCGCACCCGTGTGTGGAGCTTGTTTAGGCGGCGCTCTGAATCCCCTCTCCTTGCGCGCCGTGAAACAAAGAGGCAAGAAAAAGTCTCTTGCCTCTTCGGCAGCTGCAGACTTTTTCCTGGACTCCCTCCCGGCTAGCTGTGGTGCGCTAACCCCTTCAGGCTGTGTTCACGACGCCAACCCCAGTCCTCTCCCTGCGATCCGACCGAAGCCCGAGCCTCAGCTCCCAGCCCCGCCCGCCCTGGCGGGTGAGCAGACAAGCCTCTCGGGCTGGTGAGCGCTGCTCGGCGCCGAGCCTCTGTGCGGGAGTCTCTTCGTTTTTCCCTCTGCGCCCCTGTTGCTGTGGGATCCGCGCTGTTAGCCGCGGCTCGTGCCCATCTCTGGAGCTCGTTTAGGCGGCGCTCTGAATCCCTTCTCCTCGCGCACCAGGAGACAAAGAGGGAAGAAAAAGTCTCTTGCCTCTTCGGCAGCTGCAGACTTTTTCCCGGACTCCCTCCCGGCTAGCTGTGGTGCACTAACCCCTTCAGGCTGTGTTCACGACGCCAACCCCAGTCCTCTCCCTGCGATCCGACCGAAGCCCGAGCCTCAATTCCCAGCCCCGCCCGCCCCGGTGGGTGCGCAGACAAGCCTCTCGGGCTGGTGAGTGCTGCTCATTGCCGAGCCTCTGTGCGGGAACCTCTCCGCTTTGCCCTCCGCACCCTTGTGGCTGCGCTCTCCTCCGTGGCTCCGAAGCTTCCCCCCTCTGCCACCCGCAGTCTCTGCCCGCGAAGGGGCTTTCTAGTGCGTGGAAATCTTTCCTCCTTCACAGCTCCCTCCCACTGGTGCAGGTGCCGTCCCTATTCTTTTGTCTCTGTTATTTCTTTTTTCTTTTGCCCTACCCAAGTACGGGGGGAGTTTCTTGCCTGTTTGGAGGTCGGACGTTTTCTGCCAGCGTTCAGTGGGTGTTCTGTAGGAGCAGTTCCACGTGTAGATGTATTTCTACTGTATCTGTGGGAAGGAAGGTGATCTCCGTGTCTTACTCTTCCGCCATATTCTCTCCTTCATTTATTTTTAATCTGATCTTTATTTCTTTCCTTCTGCTAAGTTTTGGGGTTTTTTTGTTCTTCTTTCTCTAATTGCTTTAGGTGTAAGGTTAGGTTGTTTATTGGAGATGTTTCTTGTTTCTTGAGGTAGGATTTTATTGCTGTAAACGTCCCTCATAGAACTGCTTTTGCTGCATCCCATAGGTTTTGGTTCATCGTGTTTTCATTGTCATTTGTTTCTAGGTATTTTTTCATTTCCTCTTTGATTTTTTTCAGTGATCTCTTGTTTATTAAGGAGTGTATTTTTTATCCTGCATGTGTTGTATTTTTTACAGATTTTTTTCCTGTAATTGATATCTAGTCTTGTAGCATTGTTGTCAGAAAAGATACTTCCTATGATTTCAATTTTCTTAAATTTACCAAGGCTTGATTTGTGACCCAGGATATGATCTATCTTGAAGAATATTCCATGAGCACTTGACCAGAAAGTGTATTCTGTTGTTTTTGCATGGCATGTCCTAAATATATCAATTAAGTCCATCTTGTTTAATGTATCATTTAAAGCTTGTGTTTCCTTATTTAGTTTCATTTTGGACGACCTGTCCACTGGTGAAAGTGGGGTGTTAAAGTCCCCTACTATGATTGTTTTACTGTTGATTTCCCTTTTATGGCTGTTAGCATAAGCCTATGTATTGAGGTGTTCCTATGTTGGGTGCATAAATATTTACAATTCTTATATCTTCTTCTTGGATCGATCCCTTTATCAGTATGTACTGTCCTTCTTTGTCTTTTGTAATAGTCTTTGTTTTAAAATCTATTTTTTCTGATATGAGAATTGCTACTCCAGCTTTCTTTTGATTTCCATTTGCATGGAGTATCTTTTTCAATACCCTCAGTTTCAGTCTGTATGTGTTCCTAGGTCTGAAGTGGGTCTCTCGTAGACAGCATATATACAAGTCTTGTTTCTGTATCCATTCAGCCAGTCTATGTCTTTTGGTTGGAGCATTTAATCCATTTACATTTAAGGCATTTATTGATATGTATGTTCCTATTACCATTTTCTTAATTGTTTTGGGTTTGTTATTGTAGGTCTTTTCCTTGTCTTGTGTTTCCTGCCTAGAGACGTTCCTTTAGCATTTGTAGTAAAGCTGGTTTAGTGGGGCTGAATTCTCTTAGCTTTTTCCTGTCTGTAAAGTTTTTAATTTCTCTGTTGAACCTGAATGAGATCCTTGCTGGGTAGAGTAATCCTGGTTGTAGGTTTTTCCCTTTCATCACTTTAAATATGTCCTGCCACTCCCTTCTGGTTTGCAGAGTTTCTGCTGAAAGATCAGCTGTTAACCTGATGGGGATTCCCTTGTATATTATTTGCTGTTTTTCCCTTGCTGCTTTTAATATTTCTTCTTTGTATTTAATTTTTGATAGTTTGATTAATATGTGTCTTGGCGTGTTTCTCCTTGGATTTATCCTGTATGGGACTCTCTGTGCTTACTGGACTTGATTGACTACTTCCTTTCCCATATTAGGGAAGTTTTCATCTATAATGTCTTCAAGTATTTTCTCAGTCCCTTTCTTTTTTTCTTCTTCTTCTGAAACCCCTATAATTCGAATGTTGGTGTGTTTAATGTTGTCCCAGAGGTCTCTAAGGCTCTCCTCAATTCTTTTCATTCTTTTTTCTTTATTCTGCTCTGCAGTAGATATTTCCACTATTTTATCTTCCAGCTCACTTACTGGTCTTCTGTCTCAGTTATTCTGCTATTGATTCTTTCTGGAGAATTTTTAATTTCATTTATTTTGTTGTTCATCATTGTTTGTTTGCTCTTTAGTTCTTCTAGGTCCTTGTTAAACGTTTCTTGTATTTTCTCCATTCTATTTCCAAGATTTTGGATTATCTTTATATCATTACTCTGAATTCTTTTTCAGGTAGACTGCCTATTTCCTCTTCATTTGTTTGGTCTGGTGGGTTTTTATCTTGCTCCTTCATCATGTGTGTTTCTCTGTCTTCTCATTTTGCTTAACTTACTGTGTTTGGGGTCTCCTTTTCACAGGCTGCAGGTTCGTAGTTCCCATTGTTTTTGGTGTCTGACCCCAGTGGTTAAGTTTGTTTCAGTGGGTTGTGTAGGCTTCCTGGTGGAGGAGACTAGTGCCTGTGTTCTGGTGGATGAGGCTGGATCTTGTCTTTCTGGTGCGCAGGACTGCATCCGGTGATGTTTTGGGGCATCTATCACCTTGTTGTGATTTTACACAACCTCTTTGCTAATGGGTGGGGTCGTGTTCCTGTCTTGCCAGTTGTTTGGCATAGGGTGTCCAGCACTGTAGCTTGCTGGTTGTTGAGTGGAGCTGGGTCTTATCTTTGAGATGGAGATCTCTGGGAGTGCTTTCAGTGTTTGATATTACGTGGAGCCAGGAGGTCTCTGGTGGACCAGTGTCCTGAACTCAGGTCTCCCATTTCAGAGGCACCTGCCTGACGCGGCCGGAGCACCAAGACACTGTCAGCCACATGGCCAGGTACTTGGGGTGTTTCTTGACTTTTGGGACGTCCGAGTTCTTCTGCCAGCATTCAGTAGGTGTTCTGTAGGAGTTGTTCCACATGTAGTTGTATTTCTGATGTATTTGTCACTAGGAAGGTGATTTCCACATCTTACTCCTCCACTCTCTTGAAGGTCTCCTTCATTTTTTATTTTTATGGGAATTATATACACTACAATTTTCCTTTTCTAAGTTCATATTACACTGTGATTGCCTATTTTTTTTCTCCCTCTCTCCTGCCTGTTGTAAGCCCTTTGTGGGCAGGGACCTTGTCAGTTTTGTTCTCTCAATGTCTCCTCAGTGACACCTCAGGCTGAGTATAATCTACTTGGTGAACTCTATAAATATGTGAGGAATAAAAGTTTGACTATTCCAGAAAACTTAGTAATAACAGAAAATATTTGTTTGGATCCTGCCTATGTGCCAGGAGCTGAGCTAAGTTTTTTAAGTAGATTAGTTACTTTAAGCTTCAAAATAAATCTATAATACAATCTATTATTGACCTAGTTTTAATGTACAACCAAGGAAAATAAGGCACTGAGAGGTTAGATATCCTGCTCATAAATCACACAACATAATAGACAGTGGGGTCAGAATTCAAACCTGGGAACTCAGTCTGGGGCCCTGCCCTTAGCTCCCATGCTCTTCAACACTATTTCATAAACTGCATCGTCCTTTGTATTTCTGGTGTTTAGACACTCTTTGTTCAGCACGATATCTAGGTTGCTGAACTTTCTTCTACAAAGGGAGAATATTTTCTTGTGTACTTAGCATTGTTTTCTTAAGGATAAGCCAAATTTCTCAACTCTGACATGGTGAAACTTTCTTTACATCCAACTCTTTATGACCTGTTTAAAATGTGACCTTCTGGAAATTCTTTTTTTTTTTCCCCTTATTTCCATGATTTGGACGAATCCTTTCTTCACCATCATCAATTTACTAATGTTCTAAAGTTCCCTGGTCCTTTGTAAACTCCTTTCTAATTGGTTAAAGTAAAAAAAACCCCACATCCTCATAGTATATACACATCCAATCATTGTATATATAATATTCTGAGTTCATAATTGTGTTCCCGCTAGGCTATGGGTGCCTTGAGGGAGTGGGTGTGTGTCATGCAGGTGTCTCTCCATGGCTGAGTGTCTAATACATAGTGGGTGACAATCAGTGTTTTGTTACTGAACAAAGGAATGAGTGTTGCTTTTGGAGGTATAGCTCCTTTGGGTCACTATCTAGATTGTAGATCTCCATCCCAGAACTTACTTGATATCTGATGTGATAATGAATTGGAATGAATTGCTAAGGTAGAATATGAATGCTATTATTTTGTGAATACTCATAGTTGATACTCTTGATTTCCTCAAAACAGTAGTTCATTCTCCTGATTCTCGGAATATATGACATTAAACACTTGTTTGGACATGTTATTCGTTATAATATAGGCTCAGCCTCACAATAAATTAGTTTTCCACAACTCAGAGAGAGACAGAAATCCCAAACTACACAATCACATTTTCTTCCTCAAAAAGGTTGATCACTATCATGTGTAATCTGTTTACGATAACTACATTTTTTTTTAATACTTAAGAGTTAATTTGACCTGGCAGACAAGAATTCATGGTTATTTCATTGATTTTATGTGACTGTCATTCAGCCCACATGTTCTATAGGTCAGCAATTTGATTTCAGCATTTCATCTTGCTCAGTTGGCTCTAGCAGTGGGATTGATTTTCAGATAAGAAACCCAGAGAAGCTCACTTACTATTCTTATATTTCTCAAAACAACATATAGCTCAAGGAATGAGCTTCCTTCTACAGATAATGAAGAGATGATGATCAGATAGTTACTCTTTGGCTTTTGACAAAGAAGTGCAGCTGGAGTAAAGGTTGTGTGTGAAAGCCAATTAGGGAAAGGGGCCCCTGGCACTGCCTTTGTCACCCTAGCTGGAGACAACCAGGCTCTGTCTGGGTCCTGTAGATCTCTAACCCTTGACTGTCTTGTCTTTCCCACTGAGCCATTCAAATAGCTGTAAGGAGAGCCTCTTTTTTAGGACTGAAGGGCTGATCCACGGTCATGAAATAATCTATTGCTGTCTCCATGCTGCATTTTTCTTTTAAAAAACACTCAAACTTTAAATTAATAAAACACTCCTTTCTTTGATTTCTTCAAAGGGCTTGGGGAAGCCTCTGAGTATAATCTCTCCTTAGGTTATTTCATTCACACCCATGGCTTTAAAATCATCTATTACTATGACTCGTATATTACAGCTCTTCCTTGATCTCCAAACTTGTATAACCACTACCTTCCTGATGATCCACTTGGATGTTTGTTGGAGTGAATGGGTAGCTGGAGATGAAGATCAATTCAATTTTGAACATGAGAAATATAAAATTTCTATTAGATGTCAAATTAAGATTGCAGAGGTAGAAAAGTGAAAAAAAACCCAAGACGTCCAACATTTAGGTGTCAGTAGAGGAGGCCAACAAAGGAGACTGCTGAGACACCCACAGAGATAGGAAGAACACCAGGAATTGAGGCATAACAAAATCAAGTGACGATTGTGCTTTAAGAAGGTGGTCACCTTTCATACTCTGCTGGGAGCCAGGGGAAGGTGAAAACTACAGAAGTGATCGTTATACTTGACAGCATGGAGGTGGTTAGTAACACAGGGGTAATATAGTGATATTGACAAGTACTTTCAGAGGCATGGGAGGTCAGAAGCCATACTGATGTGGATTCTATCACGAACTGTCAAATCGGTAAAGCAAATAATTTATGCCATGCAATTTCACTCTGTAAGAACAAGCAATGATAATAAAGGCCTCCAGTCTAAAAAAAATGGTACAAATGAACCTATTTACAAAACAGAAATAGGGTCACAGATGTAGAAAACAAACTTATGGTTACCAAGGGGGAAAGGTGGAGGGAGAGATAAATTGGGAGATTGGGATTGACATATACACACTACTATATATAAAATGGGTAACTAATAAGAACCTACTATATAGCACAGGGAACTCTTTTCAGGACTCTGTAATGACTTATATGGGAATAGAATCTAAGAAAGAGTGGGTATATGTATGTATAACTGATTCACTTTGCTGTACAGCGGGAACTAACCCAACATTGCAAATCCACCATACTCCAATAAAAATAAAACAAACAAAAACCCACAAAAACCTAAAGGCCCTCTATACATGCATATATGTTTGCACACATGGAAGGGGATGTGGATGAATACAAACCACGTTATTAACATTGGTGACCTTACATAAAACATCCTTATACCATTGCATTCCTTCTCTAGGTACAATGAATAAGCATATTTATTTAATTAAAAAATAATAAAAATGTTGAAAAGAAAAGGGTACGGAAGATAGAGGAGTGGTGACAGGGTATTGTGAGACTTTTTGCTAAGCTTTGTTTTGAAGCAGAGCAGGAATATGGGACAGTAGCGGGGGTGCGTGGTGCCGAGGAAGGAAGACTTTTACAGAATGTCTGAACGCTTCAGGATGATTGAATAGACGTGGCGAGATTGACAGTGCAGGACAAGGGGATAACTGCAGAAACAGTTTGGGGAAGATTCCCTTGTCTTAATCTCCCAGTTGAAAAATTATCACAGGGAACTGAAGACAATTCAGGACTTTGTTTTGTGGAGTCATCTTCCTTATACGCCAAAGTGTCTCAGCGATGGAGAGTCAAGGGCTTCAGGGTGAGAGAGGACAGCTATGATTTCCTCCTTCCTCCTCCAATGGCTGTCACCCAACTCTTTGTCCAGAGATGTGACTGTGGTAACGCCTTTAGCCTTTGTCATACTTGAATGTTACCACATTTTCCTCAATCCCATATTTCAATTCCATACTTCTGTTTCCTCCTGTTTACTCTATACTGTAAGTCTTCTTGTATGACTAAGTAGGTTTTACAAGCCTGCAGGGATGCTTTATATACTTTTGCTTGCTTTTATTGGAACTTTTTTGTTAAGACAATGTGTTACGAGGAATCTTTATAAATCTTTGGGGCTGAGAAGTTTCTCATTAATAATGAGCCTCATTCTTTCTCTCTCTCATCTCCCACATAGAAATGGGTGGAACAGGTCTTTTTGGTGACTCCTTACCCAAGAGATGGAGTCATTATGAGAGTTCTTGAACAACAGAACAAAATGAGGAAGAATGTAGTTTTTGCTACTTGAACAACTTTCAGGCTGTGACTTATCCTAACCCCAGCTTACATACTTGATAAGCAGGCACTGATTCTTTCAAAAATAGATTGATAATTTGAAAAACATTGTTGTTTTAAATTAGCAAAGGCAGTGTAGCAAGAATGCTACATCATAAAGTGATACTCCAGCTATTATTTTTACCATGCCTATTCTTGTTGGAGAAACTAGCCAAGACTATATTCACTTCTTTCACCCTCTAAATATGTTGAAAGATCTTTTCACACATTGAGGGAAATATTACAAATCTATGCCACCAAGAGGAAAGATGTAAAAAAACCAGGAGATATTTTATCTGGAGAAAAGAAGAATAAATGCTCCATGCTTGATATCTTAAAAACTTTTGAAGACTATTGTTTATAACAGGAATAAACTTATTCTCCATGACCACTGAATGGAAGTTATAGGAAATCAGATTACAGCTAAACACGAGAACAAATTCTCTCACAGTTGAGAAGTCTTCCTGGGGATCCTTAGGTCACCTCATTGGAAACCTTTGAACATGGAAGGGAAGAAGGCACCGGGAGTACTATTCAAGAGGACTAAAAACAGGTTTTGTAGTTAACCTACATAATTTAAAATACCATTTATTAAATTTTTTTTGGTTACAAAGAATTGTGTAGATTTTGCAGACATGGGAAGCCTAAGAGGAAAATACAAGTCATCTTTATATAATCTTAATATGTGAAAATAAGCACCAGTAATATTTTGATCTACAGGGCATCCCTATGTGTCTGTTTATGTTATTTCTGCTCAAAGGTGCCCAGAAAAGGGAACAAGTGGGGCCCTAAGTGTGTGAATTTGCAAAGCTATGATCACACAGTGCACTCTTCTGTAGGTTACTTTTCTCTTGTACCACTTTGCAAACATTTCTCATGTGGTCATGGTATTTTTAAGGTCAGTTTAGTAAACACAGTTTAGGTACACAGTATGGATGTATTGTAATTTCTTTAAGCAAATAGCCTTCTGTGTGCATTGAAGTTTGCAATGTTGCACTCTTAAAATGTGATGTGAGCATCGTTGTGCATATTTTTGACTTCTTTCTAATGAGACATTCTCTGAAGTGGATATGTTATAGCAATGTAAATATTTATAAGGCTTTTGGTTCATATTAGGTGATTTGTAATTTTCTTCTTAATTCTGAGATTCAACCAAATCTTGCACCTAGGTAAGTTACCACGTCAAAGGTCACACAGCTAATTATAAGCAGATTTACTTCTAATTGTATTATCTACTATCATGTGGATTGATATAATTTTCCATGAATACAAAATTCAGAACAAGGGAAATGTGTTTTTCCTCTAGTCTTGTTGCTACTCTTGAGATAAAATGGGGAAATTATTAACTGATTTATTTATGTTCAGTGATTTTTTTCCTTCTCTTATCCTTATTTTTCACCTCTTTCTGACTACATATACATCTACTTGGATAAATTGTGAGTTCATTGAGTGTAGAGACCAGTTTATACACATAATTTAATGGACAATCTTGATCTTGAATTTTCTATGTAGGCAATTATATCATTTGCAAATACTATTTTTTCTTCCTTTCCAATACTTACCTCTTATTCTTTTCCTTTTATGCGTTGGCTAGGTCATCTGGAGTAATGGTGAATAGTAGCTGTCAGTGGGAATCCTTATTTTGTTAGTAATTTTAGTACAGATTCCCTCAGCGTGATCAGGCTTTAGAACAGCCTTTTCCAAACTGTGTAGGTGTGGACACTAGTTCCCAGAGGGGAGAACAAAGGGTTCAGTAGTCAAAGAAGCTTGGAAAACACCACAGCAAATTCCCTTCCAGGGGAGTCACAGAACAAACACGTTAGCATGTTAAATCCCCTGAGAAATGCCCCAGTATAATAGAAACCCATTTAATTTGCTTAATAGCTAAACAACCAACTTATATGTTCTGGGGAAGATGATAGTTTTCTAAACAAACCTGCGGGCATCTCCTCCCTTAATACCAGTTTGAGGAACTCTGCTCTCTTGTTTCACTTTTGACTATTGTGTCCGCAGGTGGCTTCTGAGAAATACTTCTTTATCCTGGAAGTTGAATGTTTCTATTTAAACTCAGAAATTGATATTGCATTTTATCAAAGTCTTTTCTACTCTTATTGAAATGATCAATGTTTCTTCTGTATCTTTTAAAAATAATACCCTGTTTTTATGTGAAATCACTCGTGCGTATAATTTAGAGGTTAACAAGTTAGGCTTTGTGGTCTCTACATACCACACACTGAGTATGTACATATTTGCCTTCCAATGTCAGGCCTACCCCTTATTAGCCGGGTGAAAGCTGACAAGTTACTTTGCTCATCTCTGCTTCTTTGCTTATAAAATGGAGTAAGGTGGTAGTTACCTAACAAAGTAATGTGAAGTGCTCAGGACAGTACCTGAAAAGTGCTAACTGCTAACAATTCCTCTTGCTTACATTGAATATTAATAACGGTAGCTGTTAAAAGCCTGGTGACTTTTAGGATGGTACAAATTTGACAGCTTTTTGATTTTATTATTTAGGATTAGCCCTTTCAGGTCATCTGCCTCTTCTTGGGCCAATTTTTCTTTTTTTTTTTTTTGGTGGATATAAGTTAAATTTATTCTTTTTTATTTATTTATTTTTTATACAGCAGGTTCTTATTACTTATCTATTTTATACATATTAGTGTATATATGTCAATCCCAATCTCCCAATTCATCCCACCACCACCCCCCCCCTCCCCTTTCCCCCCTTGGTGTCCATACGTTTGTTCTCTACATCTGTGACTCTCTTTCTGCCTTGCAAACTGGTTCTAGATTCCATATTTCTACATTCCATTTTTCTAGATTCCACATATATGCATTAATATACGATATTTGCTTTTCTCTTTCTGACTTACTCCACTCTGTATGACAGTCTCTAGGTCCATCCACGTCTCTACAAATGACAAAATTTCGTTCCTTCTTATGGCTGAGTAATATTCCATTGTATATATGTCCCACATCTTCTTTATCCATTCATCTGTCGATGGGCATTTAGGTTGCTTCCATGACCTGGCTATGGAAGTGCTGCAATGAATATTGGGGTGCATGTGTCTTTTTTTTTTTTTTTTTTGCTTGTGTCTTTTTGAATTATAGTTTTCTCTGGGTATATGCCCAGTAGGGGGATTTCTGGGTCATATGGTAATTCTATTTTTAGTTTTTAAAGGAACCTCCATACTGTTCTCCATAGTGGTTATATCAATTTACATTCCCACCAACAGTGCAAGGGGGTTCCCTTTTCTCCACACCCTCTCCAGCATTTGTTGTTTGTAGATTTTCTGATGATGCCCATTCTGACCAGTGTGAGGTGATACCTCATTGTAGTTTTGATGTGCATTTCTCTAATAATTAGTGATGTTGAGCAGCTTTTCATTTGCCTCTTGGCCATCTGTATGTCTTCTTCAAAGAGATGTCTATTTAGGTCTCTGCCCATTTTCTGATTGGGTTGTTTGCTTTTTTTTTTTAACATTGAGCTGCATGAACTGCTTGTATATTTTGGAGATTAACCCTTTGTCAGTTAATTATTTTGCAAATATTTTCTCCCATTCTGAGGTTTGTCTTTTCATCTTGATTATAGTTTCCTTTGCTGTGCAAAAGCTTTTAAGTTTCATTAGGTCCCATTTGTTTATTTTTGTTTTTATTTCCATTACTCTAAGATGTGGGTCAAAAAAGATCTTGCTGTGACTTATGTCAAAGAGTGTTCTTCCTACATTTTCCTCTAAGAGTTTTATAGTGTCTGGTGTTACATTTAGGTCTTTAATCCATTTTGAGTTTATTTTTGTGTGTGGTGTTAGGGAGTGTTCTAATTTCATTCTTTTACATGTAGCTGTCCAGTTTTCCCAGCACCACATACTGAGGAGACTGTCTTTTCTTCATTGTATATCCTTGCCTCCTTTGTCATAGATTAGGTGACCATAGGTGTGTGGATTTATCTCTGGTCTTTCTATCCTTTCCATTGATCTATATTTCTGTTTTTGTGCAAGTACCATATTGTCTTGGTTACTGTAGCTTTGTACTTTAGTCTGAAGTCAGGGAGTCTGATTCCTCCAGCTCTGTTTTTTCCCCTCAAGATTGCTTTTGCTATCAGGGTCTTTTGTGTCTCCATACAAATTTTAAGAATTTTTTTCTAGCTCTTTAAAAAATACCATTGATAGTTTGATAGGGATTGCACTGAATCTGTAGATTGCTCTGTATAGTATAGTCATTTTCACAATACTGATTCTTCCAATCCAAGAACATGGTATATCTCTCCAACTGTTTGTATCATCTTTAATTTCTTTCATCAGTGTCTTATAGTTTTCTGAGTACAGGTCTTTTACATCTGGTAAGTTTATTCCTAGGTATTTTATTCTTTTTGTTGAAATGGTGAATGGGACTGTTTCCTCAGTTTCTCTTTCTGATCATTCACTGTGAGTGTCTAGGAATGCAAGAGATTTCTGTGCATTAAGTTTGTATCCTGCAACTTTACCAAATTCATTGATGAGCTCTAGTAGTTTTCTGGTGGCATCTTTAGGATTCTCTATGTATAGTATCATGTCATCTGCAAACAGTGACACTTTTACTTCTTCTTTTCCAATTTGTATTCCTTTCATTTCTTTTTCTTCTTTGATTGCCATGGCTAGGACTTCCAAAACTATGTTGAATAATAGTGGTGGGAGTGGACATCCTTGTCTTGTTCCTGATCTTAGAGGAAATGCTTTCAGTTTATCACCATTGAGAATGATGTTTGCTGTGGGTTTGTCATATATGGCCTTTATTATTTTGAGGTAGGTTCCCTCTGTGCCCACTTTCTGGAGAGTTTTTATCATAAATTGGTGTTGAATTTTGTCAAAAGCTTTTTCTGCATCTATTGATATGATCATATGGTTTTTATTCTTCACTTTGCTAATATGGTGTATCACAATGATTGATTTGCATATGTTGAAGAATTCTTGCAACCCTGGGGTAAATCCCACTTGCTCATGGTGTATGATCCTTTTAATGTGTTGTTGGATTCTGTTTGCTAGTATTTTGTTGAGGATTTTTGCATCTATATTCATCAGTGATATTGGTCTGTAATTTTTTTTTTTTTTGTAGTATCTTTGTCTGGTTTTGGTATCAGGGTGATGGTGGTCTTGTAGAATGAGTTTGGGAGTGCTCTTTCCTCTGTAAATTTTTGGAAGAGTTTGAGAAGGATGGGTGTTAGCTCTTCTCTAAATGTTTGATAGAATTCACCTGTGAAGCCATCTTGTCCTGGACTTTTGCTTGTTGAAAGGTTTTTAATCAGAGTTCAACTTCATTACTTGTGAATGGTCTGTTCATATTTTCTGTTTCTTCCTGGTTCAGTCTTGGAAGCTTATACCTTTCTAAGAATTTGTCCATTTCTACCAGGTTGTCCATTTTATTGGCATAGAGTTTCTTGTAGTAATCTCTTATGATGTTTTGTATTTCTGCGGTGTCTGTTGTAACTTCTTTTTCATTTCTAACTTTATTGATTTGAATCCTCTCCCACTTTTTCTTAATGAGTCTGGCTAAAGGTTTATCAATTTTGTCTTCTCAAAGAACCAGCTTCTAGTTTTATTGATCTTTGCTATTGATTTCTTTGTTTCTATTTCATTTATTTCTGCTCTGATCTTTATTATTTCTTTCCTTCTGCTAACTTTGGGTTTTGTTTGTTCTTCTTTCTCTAGTTCCTTTAGGTGTAAGCTTATATTGTTTATTTGAGATTTTTCTTATTTCTTGAGGTAGGATTGTATTGCTATAAACTTCCCTCTTAGAACTGCTTTTGCTGCATCCCAAAAGTTTTGGATCATCGTGTTTTCGTTGTCATTTGTCCCTAGGTATTTTTTGATTTCCTCTTTGATTTCTTCAGTGATCTCTTGGTTATTTAGTAACATATTGTTTAGCCTCCATGTGTTTGTGTTTTTTACTTTTTTCCCCCTGTAGTTTATTTCTAATCTCATAGCATTGTGGTCTGAAAATATGCTTGATATGACTTCAATTTTCTTAAATTTACCAAGGCTTGATTTGTGACCCAAGATGTGATTTACCCTGGAGAATGTTCCGTGTGCACTTGAGAAGAAAGTGTAATCTGCTCTTTATGAATGGAATGTCCCATAAATATCAATTAAATCTATCTGGCCTATTGTGTCATTTAAAGCTTGTGTTTCCTTATTAGTTTTCTGTCTGGATGTTCTGTCCATTGGTGTAACTGAGGTGTTAAAGTTCCCCACCATTATTGTCTTACTGTCGATTTCCTCTTTTATTGCTGTTAGCATTTGCCTTATGTATTGAGGTGCTCTTATGTTGAGCGCATATATATTTATAATGTTATATCCTCTTCTTGGATTGATCCCTT
This sequence comes from Balaenoptera physalus, assembly GCF_965194825.1. Classification (NCBI taxonomy): domain Eukaryota; kingdom Metazoa; phylum Chordata; class Mammalia; order Artiodactyla; family Balaenopteridae; genus Balaenoptera; species Balaenoptera physalus. The sequence goes on along the minus strand of NC_138882.1, from coordinate 127,927,954 downwards.
GATCATATGTAGTGTCCTTCCTTGTGTCTTGTAATATTCTTTACTTTAAAGTCTATTTTATCTGATATGAGTATTGCTACTCCAGCTTTCTTTTGATTTCCATTTGCATGGAATATCTTTTTCCATCCCCTCACTTTCAGTCTGTATGTGTCCATAGGTCTGAAGTGGGTCTCTTGTAGACAGCATATATATGGGTCTTGTTTTTTATCCATTCAGCGAGCCTGTGTCTTTTAGTTGGAGCATTTAATCCATTCACTTTAAAGGTAATTATCAATATGTATGTTCCTATTACCATTTTCTTAATTGTTTTGTGTTTGTTTTTGTAGGTCCCTTTCTTCTCTTCTGTTTCCCACCTAGAGAAGTTCCTTTAGCATTTGTTGTAGAGCTGGTTTGGTGGTGCTGAATTCTCTTACTTTTTGCTTGTCTGTAAAGCTTTTGATTTCTCTGTCGAATCTGAATGAGATCTTTGCTGGCTAGAGTAATCTTGGTTGTAGTTTCTTCCCTTTCATTCCTTTAAATATATCATGCCACTCCCTTCTGGCTTGTAGAGTTTCTGCTGAGAAATCAGCTGTTAACCTTATGGGGGTTCCCTTGTATGTTATTTGTCATTTTTCTCTTGTGGCTTTTAATAATTTTTCTTTGACTTTAATTTTTGTCAATTTGATTACTATGTGTCTTGGTGTGTTTCTCCTTGGCTTTATCCTGCCTGAGACTTTCTGTGCTTAATGGCCTTGGGTGGCTATTTCCTTTTCCATGTTAGGGAAGTTTTCAACTATAATCTCGTCAAATATTTTCTCGGGTCTTTTCTCTCTCTCTTCTCCTTCTGGGACTCCTATAATGCGAATGTTGGTGTGTTTAATGTCGTCTCAGAGGTCTCTTAGGCTGTCTTCATTTCTTTTCATTCTTTCTTCTTTATTTTGTTCTACAGCAGTGAATTCCACCATTCTTTCTTCTAGGTTACTTATCTATTCTTCTGCCTCAGTTATTCTGCTATTGATTCCTTCTAGTGTATTTTTCATTTCAGTTATTGTATTATTCATCTCTGTTTGTTCTTTACTTCTTCTTGGTGTTTGTTCTTTAATTCTTCTAGGTCTTTGTTAAACACTTCTTGCATCTTCTTGTTCTTTGTCTCCATTCATTTTCCGAGGTCCTGGATCATCTTCACTATCATTATTCTGAATTCTTTTTTCTGGAAGGTTGCCTATCTCCACTTCATTTAGATGTTTTTCTGAGGTGTTATCTTGTTCCTTCATCTGTTACATAGTCCTCTGCTTTTTCATTTTGTCTATCTTTCTGTGAATGTGGTTTCTGTTCCACAGGATGCAGAAGTGTAGTTCTTCTTGCTTCTGCTGTCTTCCCTCTGGTGGATGAGGCTATCTAAGAGGCTTGTGCAAGCTTCCTGATGGGAGGGACTAGTGGTCGGTACAGTTGGGTGTTGCTCTGGTGGGTAGAGCTCAGTAAAACTTTAATCCAGTTGTCTGCTGATGGATGGGGCTGTGTTCCCTCCCTGTTGGTTGTTTCGCCTGAGGCAACCTAGCACTGCAGGCTATAGGCTCTTTGGTGGGGTTAATCGTGGGCTCCGGGAGGGCTCACACCAAGGAGTACTTCCCAGAACTTCTGCTGCCAGTGTCCTTGTCCCCGTGGTGTGCCACAGCCACCCCCTGCCTCTGCAGGAGACCCTCCAACACTAGCAGATAGGTCTGGTTCAGTCTCCTATGGGGTCACTGCTCCTTCCCCTGGGTCCTGATGTGCACACTATTTTGTGTGTGCCCTCCAAGAGTGGAGTTTCTGTTTTCCCCTGTCTTGTTGAATTCCTGCAATCAAATCCCACTAGGCTTCAAAGTCTGATTCTCTGGGAATTCCTCCTCCTGGTGCTGGACCCCCAGGTTGGGAAGCCTGATGTGGGGCTCAGTACCTTCACTCCATTGGGTGAACTTCTATGGTATAATTGTTCTTCAGTTTGTGAGTGACCTACCCTGTGATTATGGGATTTGAATTTATTGTGATTGAGCCCCTCCTACTGTCTCCCTGTGTCTTCTCCTTTGTCTTTGGATGTAGGGTATCTTTTTTGGTGAGTTCCAGTGTCTTCTTGTGGAAGATTGTTCAGCAGTTAGTTGTGATTCCAGTGCTCTTGCAAGAGGGAGTGAGCGCATGTCCTACTCCGCCATCTTGAGCCAATTCTTCTTGGGCCAATTTTGATAATTTGTTTTTCTCTAGAATATCACCTATTTTATCTAGATTTTCAATTTCATCTATATTTGTGACTATATTGGCTTCCTTATTGCTAATTTTGCATATTATTTGTTCTTTCTCTTTTTTGCTTTTCTTCAGATTTGCTAGATATTTATCTGTCATATTCATGCTAGAAAAGGTTTCATTAGGCAATTTCTAGAAATATTACATTTCTAGTTTATTAATTTCTGCTTCTATCGCTATGAATTCTTTCTTCTGACTCCCTTTTGGCTTACTTAGTTCTTCCTTCATTAGCTCCTTTAGAAGAATGGTGAATTAACTTGTTTGATATTTCTTATTTTCTAATAAATATATTTGGGGTTATATTATTTTTATTCCATGCTCCTCGATTTCATCTTACAGTTTCAATATGTTATCGTTACCTTTCACTTTAAAAATTCTATAATTTTGGAATCAATTTCTATTTAACCCAAATTATTTGGAGGAAGATTTTTAAAGTCGCAGATGGTTAGCTGGATGGTGGGGGTGTGGAGGACGCCTGCTGGTAACAATTGCTTTAATTGCAGTGTGGTTAGTAAATCACACTGTAATATTTATACATTTTGGAACTTATTATGATTGCTTTTACGGTTTGCTAGACCATTAATTTTTTTTTTTTGAATACAGTCAGATAATTTTAGCAGTTTTTCTTTTTTTAATTTTATTTATTTATTTATTTATTTTTTGGCTGTGTTGGGTCTTCATTTCTGTGTGAGGGCTTTCTCTAGTTGCGGTAAGTGGGGGCCACTCTTCATCGCAGTGTGCAGGCCTTTCACTATCGCAGCCTCTCTTGTTGCGGAGCACAGGTTCCAGACACGCAGGCTCAGTAATTGTGGCTCACGGGCCCAGTTGCTCCGTGGCATGTGGGATCTTCCCAGACCAGGGCTTGAACCCGTGTCCCCTGCATTGGCAGGCAGATTCTCAACCACTGCACCACTAGGGAAGCCCCTATATCATTAATTTTTAAGATAATTCCATGATATCTGAAAAGAATGAGCATTTTATTTGGTACAAAATTCTACATACTAATAAATCAAGCTTATCGAGTTATTCTAATCCTCTGTTACCTTATTTAATTTTTCTCTCCTTGATCTAACAAATATTTCTGAGGTCACAGTTCTTTTTCTCAGAATTCAATTTTTTTCTAGTAGCTGCTAAGGGATCTATTTTTTAAATTCTTATACTTAATAATATAGAATAGAAATCTAACACTTATTTGATTCTCTTTCATTTGGGGATAATTTTTTAAAAATTATTTTTGTAAGTATGTAACATCTTCTTTACAGCTATGGAGTCAAAATAATCTCATCAGAAAATGTCTAGCTATCCTCCCTGACATTAAAGAATCAAGCCCTTGTTGGGGAAGGGTTTTCTCATGTTTTCAAACTGGCAGAGGAAAGAGTATGTGGGCAAATCTTGAAGATCTTTGTGTATCTGGAAAACTACAACTGGGCTCGTGTGCTTAGAAATGTGTGAGCTCAGGGAAGAATGGTGGAAGATGTAGTTGGGAGGTAGGACCTAGATCTTGCCGAAATTTTGGGGGAGAGAGGTTGGCTTTCATTTAAGCATATTGGGAAGTTGTTGGTGCATGTCAGGCAAGTCAGTGGCATTATTTAGATTTATATTTTAAAAACCTGTCTGGGAGTTGTATGGAACATTGGAGGTAGACAAAAGTGGAAGCAGGAGACTAGCAAGAAGGCTATTGTAGTATTCCAGGCGAGACTTAGAGTGTGGCTTGAGCTATGTTGTGGGGCAGAGAAGTGGGGAGGAATAGATGGAGTCAGGGTTTATATTGGAAGCGGGACCAACTAAATTTACCAATGGATTCGATAAAAGGGATTGGGGCATTAGAAGAATTAGGGAAACTGAGACAGTTTCAAATTATTCTGTTGGTGGAAAGGAGGTACAGAATTATAATGGAGTATTAGAGACACTGTTAAATTAACCCTGCCTTCTTATTCATTATCCTCATTCATTCTGCAAACATTTGTGGAGTAGTTTGTGTGCCAATAACTGGGGTTGCAAAGAGGACTGCAATCCCTTTCCAATTCTCAACTAAGTCCCAGAATTATCCTTGATCTGGTGAGCATAATCTCAGGGGCATGCTGTTCCTTAAATGATATGAGCATGACGGTGGAGCTGTGTTGGGAGCTTTTGTTGGGAGTAGATCTCCAGCAACAGCAGAAGCTCAGTTGCTATTCAACTGATTGATAAAGTCTGGCAGCATCTCCCAGTCAAGAAAGATGCCAAACTCTGGCTGCTCAGCAACATTCTGTTTATATAGAGGCACCATATTCTCTGACAGTTATTTGGAAATAACAAGTATTCTTGGAAAATAATCCAACTTGTAAAATTGATAACAGTCTGAAATCTAAATTAAGGTGGAACAATACAATTGCTCTATTCCACTAACAATATATACATAAATATATAATATAATTATATATTAAATCAATATATATTCATTTAATTTAAATTTATTAATATAATTTAAATAAATTAATTGTAAAATAAATGAATATAACTATATATAACTGGAATATAGCATATTCCATATATACATAAGTGGAATAGAGCAATTGCATTGTTCTACCTTGATTTAGAATTTAGATTCTTATCAATTTTATTTTGAATTATTTTCTGAGAATATTTGTTATTTCCAAATATGTGTCAGAGAACATGGCACTATTCATAATAATAAAAATATTATTCATATATACTGATATATATGTGTATATATATATATATATATTACTAATTGTTAGTGGAGTTGAATAGACACACACCATATATTGCAGAGACTGTTTGTAAGTACACATAAATTCCTAGAGAATTTTCTAGTCTGTCAGTCCAGTAGTAAATCACTTGTGGAGAATTTGGGAAGCAATGCTGTATAAAAACCAAACATGAATGTTAAGAATTTGGCTGAAGTTAACTCATGGAAAAATCCTGTGATAAAATTAAAAGGTCTGGAAAAACATTAGGGCAACACAAGGAAGAATATAAAAATTTACAGATTTATTTAATAAAAGAACTTTGTGATTTTGATTGGTGTAGTAGATTGGACACATTGTGGCGTGATAATTGCTGGAACAACTTAACACTGAAGGAAATTCTTCTCAAGAACATAGGAATGGAAATAAAACACTCAATTGTATACCTCTTGAAATCCAAGTTGGAAAGTCAGGACATAAGAATCATTTAACAATGTGGTACTACATATTTTATAATCACATCACCTGTAAAGTGTGAGTATATACCTAATATATATGATTTTGAAGTCATCAGATGATAAGGGAGAAAAATGGATAAAGAGTGTTGAAACATTAACATTTCACAGTTTTAAAAGTGCCTGGAAAATAAACTAGACTTGAGTATTTCAAAATGAGTTTATAATAGCCTTGCAAATATCTCTTTCCACTGTCCCACATAGAAATATAAGCAAATTCTATCTAGATTAAACACAGTGTTGATGGTTTGGCTCATCATTTTAGCAATGCAGTAGCCAAGTGGGTTCAGCTAGTTGAGAACAGACAAGTCTTATACTTGGTGTTATCTCACAATTGTGTTAAGTACACAGGAAGTGATGAGTGAATATTTGATGAATTTATTAACATTTCAGTCCCTTATTATAAATACCAGTTTTTGAATACCAAATCTAGTTTTTCAGATATTCAAAATTGCTTCTGTGTTAGGTAAACATCTAAGAATTTATAGTCTGATTTAACTCTTGTACATTAAACAAATGAATCACTGTATATCAAAATCTGTACTTTATCTTGTGCTATGTAGCTTGCCATATTGAATAATAGTTAAGAGCATGGGCTTAAGAGTTAGAGTGACCAGGTTTCAAATTCCAACTCTAGCACTTAATAGCTGTGTGACCTTGGGCAAATTACTTCATGTGTAAAATGAGGATAATAAGAGTACCTATTTCATAAGGTTGTTGAGAGAATAAAATAAGTTAATGCATGTAAAACAGCACTCTTTGAAAGACATTTTTTACACATGTTGTTCTTCCTCCTCACCTCCATTTACTCTTAAACCTCTTCCAATCTGGCTTCTAGCCCCATCACCCATTGAAACTTCTTCTGTTAAATTCACCAATGACCTCCACGTTATGTTGACTTTTCTTTGTTTCTCTTATGCTCAACATCTTAGTAGCCTTCCTCTTTTACTTATCTTTATTTCTTCCAAGGTTATTTCACTCTCACCTATGATTTTAAACACTGTCTACATGCCAACAATCTCCAAATGTGACCGCATGAGAAATGTTTGCAATGTGGTACAAGAGAAAAGTAGCCTACACGATAGTGCACAATATGATCTCAGCTTTGCAAATTCACACACTTAGGGCCCCACTTGCTCCCTTTGTTGGGCATCTAAACAGCCACATACGAATGCCTTGCAGATCAAAATATCGTTGGCACTTATCTATACATACTTGGTGTATATATAAATTGTATAAACAAAATTTGAGGTCTGAAGACCTGGGTTTGAGACCTGACTTCATAACTCACGTTCCAGACTTTTCTCATAATACAGCACAAAGAACAAATTACAGTATTTAGTATTTAATATATATTTACTTATATATAGTATGTAGTTCATAACATATAGTACTTAGTATAGTATGTATACTAATATACATAGTATTAGTATAATATTTAGCTTAATATAGTATTCAGTTGTTGTTGTCAAAGTCACCAGATATTTCCACTTTCCTATACATCAATTCTTAGAACTTTATTTGACCTCCTGGTAGCATTTGTCATAGTTGACTACTTTTTTGCCCTTTACCTTTACTTTTTTTTCTTTACTTCCCCCGCCCCCCAGAATATCACATCTGTCTGGTTTGCCTTCTACGTATCTGCTGCTTCTCAGGTTTTTTTTTTCCTGTTCCCTCGTCATCAACCTGAACTCAGTGTAAAAGCCCTTCCTCTTCTTACCTCTGTCTATACTTATTACTCCTTTGGTGATCACATTTGGTTCCCTAGTTTTAAGTATAATCTATAGGTAGACAATCCCCATATTTACATCTTCAGTCTGATCTCCAGGCTTATGTATGCAATTGCCTGCTCAACACTTTTACCTGTAGTTCTAACAGGCATCTAAAACTTACCATATCTGCAACAATTCCTGTCTCCCTCACCAAACCTTCTCTACCCCTAGTCTTACTTTTCTCAGCTAATAGAAACTCCATCCTTTAGTTGCTTTGGCCAAGATCTTGGAGGCATTTTTGGCTCTTCTTTCCGCTCTGTGTCAAATCCATCAGTAAATCTTACTGACTCTACCTTCAAAATATGTTCAACCACTTCTCACATTTCCACCACCTGGTTCCAAGCTACCATCATATCCTTCCTGAGCTAGTCTGGTTACCTCCAAACTGGAGACCTGAAGTACGAGAGGGAGTCGACAGAAAACACGGTAAGAGTAGTTATGACAGAGGGAACAACTAGATCCAGGGCCCAGGTCTCCTCCCATTAGAATGAAAGCTCCCCAAGGGAAGGGATTTTGGTGTTTTGTTCACTGCTATATTCTCAGAGTGTTACCCAATGCCATAGCAATGCCTCAAAAATTATTTGTTAAGTAAATACATTTTCACTTTTAATGATATCTTATGACAGGGGACCCATGGATTTCTGTTGTACAATTTTTATACAGTTATGAAAATTTTGTAAATAATTATTTTTGTCAGTATTACTTTTCTCTGCCTTGACTATCTTATTCTTTTTTATTCTACTTTCTAGTATGCTTTATATTTCTACGATCTTTCCACAAACTATTTTTGTACTTCAAAAAGGGAAGGAGAGAGAAGTAGGGGAGTGATATTTTGTGATCCAATTTTTTTGCAACTTGATATTTTATTCTTAAGTGTGCGTATTAAGATTTGTAATATTCATTAAAACATAATAGGAAAAGTTAAAAAAATTTATCTACATGAACATATTTTTTCTTCATGAACATTTATCTTGTCATTTCTTGGGAAATATTTTCAATCTAATCATAATATATATTTTTATTTTGAAATTTTTGAACTTCTACTCAAAAAATAATAAGTAAAACATATGCTATTAGCTGAAATTCCTAAGTTTCCATTAGCCATTGATAAACTGTGATTTTTAAACATCAAAAAAGAAAATCTAATTAGAATCATACATATTTTCAGGTTTTCCTTTGATGAGCAATGAAAAATGACTATTTTTCAAATGGAACTTTTTCATCTCTTCCTTTTTTTAATCGGGGAAATGAGAGTAAGACCCAAGCATTTGTTTGGAACCTTCTGCACAGTCAGTTCAGAGACGTTTAATACTCACTTCTCCCCATAGGCCCTGTGGGTGGGGAGAATGGGACCGCTCAGTGCCAGACTTCTGCCCTGCCAGGTCAGCTGCCTGAAGCTGCTGGGAACAGCCCGAATTGGGGGGATCCTCCCAGAGTCTTTGGACTTGTGCTTTCTGTCCCTCTGAATCACTCGGTCTACATTCCTGAGTTTTCTACAGATGCTGGTGAATGGCTAACATTATTTTTCATATTATCCCTAAACCTTTCTTTTCTGGAAGATGTCCAGAGAAGCTAGGCTTTAGTTTTTATAGAATTATCATCTCGAACCTCATAAAAATACCAAGGAAGAATTTTGAGGGCTATGAATCATAAAATCTGTCTTCAGTGCTTATAGCCAGAAAATGCTGGTGGGCATAGTAATAGTTTCACAGTTAAGATTGTTACTGCTTCAGTAATTAAAAATCTTTTCCTTAATTGTTATTTGGTTTTAAAAGAAAGTGAATTCATTTGAGCCATTGGTTGTTACTTCTTATTTGTAGCTGGTTTTTTTAGCCTGTACCAGTTTCAGCCTACTTCACCCTCCACACTATACACACAAACGAATGCAAATTCTGTTTTTGAACTTAGATCCCTGGGAACCATTAGGAGAGAGAAAATGGTGTCACGTTGTAAATACAGTTTTTTGAGTAATTTTAAAATGAAATGTTTTTAAAGATTGAGCTATACAAGTCAACTTTTTTTTGTTCACATATTCAATCTAATACTTTAAAAAAAAACCCTCTCTGAGCTATTATTTTAAAACTTTACTTTTACTTTTTAATGGTGTTAAAGAGCTCTTACTATTTAATTAAGTTCTTATTGGACTCTAGAGAAAAGACACTTTAAATAAGCATTTATTATGTTAGAAAAGACCATATTTTACACTCTGAGAAATATAACTATATCTACACATAGCAGCATCACTTGTTATTGGATGTACTCTTAACCCCTTCATATTTGTAATTCTAAGAAAAGCTATTTGTTTTGTATTATTAATATTAATAAGCTCACATATTTACAAGTGAGCTTTTCTCAGAGGGATTCTTCTCACTGCTTGACTTTCACTAGTCTGAGAAGCACTTGCTTTGTCTTTCAAATAGCCTGAAGAATTGATGCTATGTAGGTTCTGGCCCATTGGAGTGGATTCAGGGCACAGAGCTGGAGCAGAGTAGTCAGGTTTCTGCTAGTTAAGACGTTAGCTTTTCAATGTTTAAATTCAACATTTCCGATATAGAGGTGACCCAGGGGGTGTGGCCTGGGTGGAGGCTGTGTGCCTGGGCACTGCAATGCTTGAGTGGCAGCTAGTTATCTACTGGCATGAAAGTATTTCAATGTTTTAAGAGCCAGATCTCGCATCCTGGTGCATGTTGAAGAGTATTAGTACTAGTGGTAGTTCTGTTATTATCCGCCAATTTGCAGTTAAGGAAATCAAGACACAGAGAGATCGAGTACCTTGCTGAAGGTCACAACTAATACATGATGAAGCTGGAGTTGAAACAGGAATGTTGGTGCCAGGACCTGTGCTCTTAGTGTGTAATACAGCTTCAGAGAAATGTGTGCTGCTTATCCTTTTTTTTTTCTTTTTCAGTTTAAAATTTTGCTTTATTTATTTTTTAAATTGAAGTATAGTTGATTTACAATGTTGTGTTAGTTTCAGGTGTACAGCAAAGTGATTCAGATATATATATCTATATATATTTTATATATATTTATATATATATTCTTTTTCAGATTCTTTTCCATTATGGGTTATTAAAAGGTATAGAATATAGTTCCCTTGGCTATACAGTCGGACATTGTTTTTTATCTATTTTGTATATAGTGGTTTGTATCTGCTAATCCCAAACTCCTAATTTATCCCTCCCCCACCCTCTTTTCCCTTTGGTAACCATAAGTTTGTTTCCTATGTTTGTGTTTTGTAAATAAGATCATTTGTATCATTTTTTAGATTCTACATATAAGTGATGTCATATGATATTTGTCTTCCTCTGTCTAGCTTATTTCACTTAGTATGATAATCTCTAGGTCCATCCATATTGCTACAAATGGCATTATTTCATTCTTTTTTATGATTGAATAATATTCCATTGAATGTATATACCACATCTTCTTTATCCATTCATCTGTCAATGGACATTTAGTTTGCTTCCATGTCTTAGCTATTATATATAGTTCTGCTATGACACTGGGGTGCATCTAACTTTCTGAATTAGAGTTTTTGTCTTTTCCAGATATTTGCACAGGAGTGGGATTACTGGAGCATATGGTAACTCTATTTTTAGCTTTTTAAGGAACCTCCATACTGTCTTCCATAGTGGCTGCACCAATGTACATTCCCACCAACAATGTAGGAGGGTTCCCTTTTCTCCATACCCTCTCCAGCATTTATTTGTAGACTTTTTGTTGGTGGCCTTTCTGAATGGTATGAGGTGATACCTTGTTGCAGTTTTGATTTGCATTTCTCTAATAATTAGCGTTATGCTTATCTTTTTTTAATAAATTTATTTATTTTTTGGCTGTGTTGGGTGTTTGTTGCTGCATGTGGGCTTTCCTCTAGTTGTGCCGAGTGGGGATTACTCTTCGTTGCAGCGCGCAGGCTTCTCATTGTGGTGGCTTCTCTTGTTGTGGAGCACAGGCTCTAGGCACACAGGCTTCAGTAGTTGTGGCACGTGGCTCAGTAGTTGTGGCATGCCGGCTCTAGAGCACAGGCTCAATAGTTGTGGCACACAGGCTTAGTTGCTTGTGGCATATGGGATCTTCCCAGACCAGGGCTCGAACCCGTGACCCCTGCATTGGCAGGCGGATTCTTAACAACTGCACCACCAGGGGAGTCCCATGCTTATCTTAAGCTTTAATAAACAATGCAGGGATTGAGTGGAAGGGAGACCAATGGACTCTAAAATGGACATCGAGCTTCTTGATTCTCTACCCCAAATGACATCCATAAGAAATTCAGTTGGGAAATGACCTTCGGAAACCAAGAAGGAGAAAATTGCAATAGAATGATGTCTGGTATATATTTTTTTAGTTTGGAAAAGTATGGAAAACTATTTATGTAAGTCCATATTTCATACGGAAACAGGTTGATTTAAAAAGAAGTGAGAAGGGAGGAGCTTCAAGATGGCAGAAGAGTAAGACACGGAGATCACCTTCCTCCCCACAGATACACCATAAATACATCTACATGTGGAACAGCTCCTACAGAACACCTACTGAATGCTGGCAGAAGACCTCAGACTTCCCAAAAGGCAAGGAACTCCCCATGTACCTGGGTAGGGCAAAAGAAAAAACAGATACAAATGAATAGGGACGGGACCTGCACCATTGGAAGGGAGCTGTGAAGGAGGAAAAGTTTACACACACTAGGAAGCCCCTTCATGGGTGGAGACTGCGGAAGGCAGAGGGGGAAGCTTCGGAGCCACAGAGGAGAGTGCAGCAACAGGGGTGCGGAGGGCAAAGTGGAGAAATTCCTGCACAGAGGATCGGTGCCAGTCCTATCAACCGTACTCACCAGCCCGAGAGGCTTGTCTGCTCACCCGCTGGGACCAGCGGGGGCTGGGAGCTGAGGCTTGGGTTTCGGGTTTCGGTTGGATCGCAGGGAGAGGACTGGGGGCGGCAGCGTGAACACAGCCTGAAGGGGGCTAGTGCACCACAGCTAGCAGGGAGGGAGTCTGGGAAAAGGTCTGGAACTGCCTAAGAGGCAAGAGACCTACACGCAGAGGCAGGGTCAAATCCAAAGCTGAACCCCAGGAGCTGTGCGAACAAAGAAGAGAAAGGGAAATCTCTCCCAGCAGCCTCAGGAGCAGCGGATTAAAACTCCACAATCAACTTCATGTACCCTGCATCTGTGGAATACCTGAATAGACAATGAATCATCCCAAATTGAGGAGGTGGACTTTGGGAGAAAGATATATATATATATATATATATATATATATATATATATATATATTTCCCTTTTTCTCTTCTTGTGAGTGTGTATGTGTATGCTTCTGTGTGTGATTTTGTCTGTACAGCTTTGCTTTTACCATTTGTCCTAGGGTTCTGTCTGTCAGTTTTTTTTGTTTTTTTTGTTTTTTTAAAATTTTTTTTCTTAATAATTATTTTTTATTTTAATAACTTTATTTTTTTTATTTTATATTACTTTATTTTATCATCTTTCTTTCTTTTCTATTTTTTCTCTCTTTTATTCTGAGCAGTGAGGATGAAAGGCTGTTGCTGCTCCAGCCAGGCTTCAAGGCTGTGCCTCTGAGGTGGGAGAGCCAAGTTCAGGACACGGGTCCACAAGAGACCTCCCAGCTTAACCTAATATCAAACTGTGAAAATCTCCCAGAGATCTCCATCTCAACGCCAAGACCCAGCTTCACTCAACGACCAGCAAGCTACAGTGTTGGACACCCCATCTCAAACAACTAGCAAGACAGGAACACAACCCCATCCATTAGAACAGAGGCTGCCTAAAATCATAATAAGGCCACAGACACCCCAAAATACACCACCAGACGTGGACATGCCCGCCAGAAAAACAAGATCCAGCCTCATCCAACAGAACACAGGCACTAGTCCCCTCCACCAGGAAGCCTACACAACCCACTGAACCAACCTTAGCCACTGGGGACAGACACCAAAAACAACAGGAACTACAAACCTGCAGCCTGTGAAAAGGAGACACCAAACACAGTAAATTAAGCAAAATGAGAAGACAGAAAAACACACCGCAGATGAAGGAGCAAGGCAAAAACCCACCAGACCTAACAAATGAAGAGGAAATAGGCAGTCTACCTGAAAAAGAATTCAGAATAATGATAGTAAAGATGATCCAAAATCTTGGAAATAGAATAGAGAAAGTACAAGAAACATTTAACAAGGACATAGAAGAACTAAAGAGCAAACAAACAGTGATGAACAACACAATAAATGAAATTAAAAATTCTCTAGAAGGAATCAATAGCAGAATAACTGAGGCAGAAGAACGGATAAGTGACCTGGAAGATAAAATAGTAGAAATAACTACTGCAGAGCAGAAAAAAGAAAAAAGAATGAAAAGAACTGAGAACAGCCTCAGAGACCTCTGGGACAACATTAAAGTCACCAACATTCTAATTATAGGGGTCCCAGAAGAAGAAGAGAAAAAGAAAGGGACTGAGAAAATATTAAAAGAGATTATAGTTGAAAACTTCCCTAATATGGGAAAGGAAATAGTTAATCAAGTCCAGGAAGCACAGAGAGTCCCATACAAGATAAATCCAAGGAGAAACACGCCAAGACACATATTAATCAAACTATCAAAAATTAAATACAAAGGACAAATATTAAAAGCAGCAAGGGAAAAACAACAAATAGCACACAAGGGAATCCCCATAAGGTTAACAGCTGATCTTTCAGCAGAAACTCTGCAAACCAGAAGGGAGTGGCAAGACATATTTAAAGTGATGAAGGAGAAAAACCTACAACTGAGATTACTCTACCCACGAAGGATCTCATTCAGATTCAATGGAGAAATTAAAACCTTTACAGACAAGCAAAAGCTGAGAGAGTTCAGCACCACCAAACCAGCTTTACAACAAATGCTAAAGGAACTTCTCTAGGCAGGAAACACAAGAGAAGGAAAAGACCTACAATAACATACCCAAAACAATTAAGAAAATGGTAATAGAAACATACATATCAATAATTACCTTAAATGTAAATGGATTAAATGCTCCAAGCAAAAGACATAGACCAGCTGCATGGATACAAAAACAAGACCCATATATGTGCTGCCGACAAGAGACCCACTTCAGACCTAGGGACACATACAGACTGAAAGTGAGGGGAAGGAAAAAGATATTCCATGCAAATGGAAATCAAAAGAAAGCTGGGGTAGCAATTCTCATATCAGACAAAATAGACTTTAAAACAAAGACTATTACAAGAGATAAAGAAGGACACTACATAATGATCAAGGGATCAATCCAAGAAGAAGATATAACAATTGTAAATATTTATGCACCCAACATAGGACCACCTCAATACATAAGGCAAATACTAACAGCCATAAAAGGGGAAATTGACAGTAACACAATCAGAGTAGGGGACTTTAACACCCCACTTTCACCAATGGACAGATCATCCAAAATAAAAATAAATAAAGAAACACAAGCTTTAAATGATACATTAAACAAGATGGACTTAATTGATATATATAGGACATTCCATCCAAAAACAACAGAATACACATTCTTCTCAAGTGCTCATGGAACATTCTCCAGGATAGATCATATATTGGGGCACAAATCAAGCCTTGGTAAATTTAAGAAAATTGAAATCATATCAAGTATCTTTTCTGACCACAACACTATGAGATTAGATATCAATTACAGGAAAAAATCTGTAAAAAATACAAACACATGGAGGCTAAACAATACACTACTTAATAACCAAGAGATCACTAAAGAAATCAAAGGGGAAATCAAAAAATACCTAGAAACAAATGACAATGAAAACACGATGACCCAAAACCTATGGGATGCAGCAAAAGCAGTTTTAAGAAGGAAGTTTATAGCAATACAATCCTACCTTAAGAAACAAGAAATATCTCAAATAAACAACCTAACCTTACACCTAAAGCAATTAGAGAAAGAAGAACAAAAAACCCCCAAAGTTAGCAGAAGGAGAGAAATCATACAGATCAGATCAGAAATAAATTAAAAAGAAATGAAGGAAACGATGGCAAAGATCAATAAAACTAAAAGCTGGTTTTTTGAGAAGATAAACAAAATTGATAAACCATTAGCTAGACTCATCAAGAAAAAAAGGGAGAAGACTCAATAGAATTAGAAATGAAAAAGGAGAAGTAACAACTGACACTGCAGAAATACAAAGGATCATGAGACGTTACTACAAGCAACTCTATGCCAATAAAATGGAGAACTTGGAAGAAATGGACAAATTCTTAGAAATGCACAACTTTCCAAGACTGAACCAGGAAGAATTAGAAAATATGAACAGATCAATCACAAGCACTGAAATGGAAACTGTGATTAAAAATCTTCCAACAAACAGAAGCCCAGGACCAGATGGCTTCACAGGCGAATTTTATTAAACATTTAGAGAAGAGCTAACACCTATCCTTCTCAAACTCTTCTAAAATATAGCAGAGGGAGGAACACTCCCAAACTCATTCTACGAGGCCACCATCACCCTGATACCAAAATCAGACAAAGATGTCACAAATAAAGAAAACTACAGGCTAATATCACTGATGAACATAGATGCAAAAATCCTCAACAAAATACTAGCAAACAGAATCCAAGAGCACATTAAAAGGATCATACACCATGATCAAGTGGGGTTTATTCCAGGAATGCAAAGATCTTCAATATACGCAAATCAATCAATGTGAAACACCATATTAACACATTGAAGGAGATAAACCATATGATCATCTCAAGCGATGCAGAGAAAGCTTTTGACAAAATTCAACACCTATTTATGATAAAAAACCCTCCAGAAAGTAGGCATAGAAGGAACTTTCCTCAACATAACAAAGGCCATATACACCCACAGCCAACATTGTCCTCAATGGTGAAAAACTGAAGCCATTTCCACTAAGATCAGGAACAAGACAAGGTTGCCCACTCTCACCACTATTATTCAACATAGTTTTGGAAGTGTTAGCCACAGCAATCAGAGAAGAAAAAGAAATAAAAGGAATCCAAATCGGAAAAGAAGTAAAGCTGTCAGTGTTTGCAGATGACATGATACTATACATAGAGAATCCTAAAAATGCTAACAGAAAACTACTAGAGCTAATCAATGAATTTGGTAAAGTTGCAGGATACAAAATTAATGTACAGAAATCTCTTGCATTCCTATACACTAATGATGAAAAATTTGAAAGTGAAATTAAGAAAACACTCCCATTTACCACTGCAACAAAAAGAATAATGTATCTAGGAATAAACGTACCTAAGGAGACAAAAGACTCGTATGCAGAAAATTATAAGACACTGATGAAAGAACTTAAAGATGATACAAATAGACGGAGAGATATACCATGTTCTTGGATTGGAAGAATCAACGTTGTGAAAATGACCCTACTACCCAAAGCAATCTACAGATTCAATGCAATCCCTATCAAACTACCACTGGTATTTTTCACAGAACTAGAACAAAAAGTTTCACAGTTTGTATGGAAACACAAAAGACCCTGAATAGCCAAAGCAATCTTGAGAAAGAAAAAAGGAGCTGGAGGATTCAGGCTCCCTGTCTTCAGACTATACTACAATGTTACAGTAATCAAGACAGTATGGTCCCGGAACAGAAACAGAAATATAGATCAATGGAACAGAATCGAAAGCCCAGAGATAAACCAATGCACATATGGTCACCTTATCTTTGAAAAAGGAGGCAAGAATATACAGTGAAGAAAAGACAGCCTCTTCAATAAGTGGTGCTGGGAAAACTGGACAGCTACATGTAAAAGTATGAAATTAGAACACTCCCTAACACCATACACAAAAATAAACTCAAAATGGATTAAATACCTGAATGTAAGGCCAGACACTATCAAACTCTTAGAGGAAAACATAGGCAGAACACTCTATGACATAAATCACAGTAAGATACTTTTTGACCCACCTCCTAGAGAAATGGAAATAAAACCAAAAATAAACAAATGGGACCTAATGAAACTTAAAAGCTTTTGCACAGCAAAGGAAACCATAAACAACACGAAAAGGCAACCCTCAGAATGAGAGAAAATATCTGCAAATGAAGGAACTGACAAAGGATTAATCTCCAAAATTTACAAGCAGCTCATGCATCTCAATATCAAAAAAACAAACAACCCAATCCAAAAATGGGCAGAAGACCTAAATAGACATTTCTCCAGAGAAGATATACAGATTGCCAACAAACACATGAAAGAATGCTCAACATCATTAATCATTAGAGAAATGCAAATCAAAACTACAATTAGATACCATCTCACACTGGTCAGAATGGCCATCATCAAAGAATCTACAAACAATAAATGCTGGAGAGGGTGTGGAGAAAAGGGAACACTCTTGCACTGTTGGTGGCAATGTAAATTGATACAGCCACTATGGAGAACAGTATGGAGGTTCCTTAAAAAACTACAAATAGAACTACCATATGACCCAGCAATCCCACTACTGGACATACACCCTGAGAAAACCATAATTCAAAAGGAGTCATGTACCAAAATGTTCATTGCAGCTCTATTTACAATAGCCAAGACATGGAAGCAACCAAGTGTCCATCATCGGATGAATGGATAAAGAAGATGTGGCACATATATACAATGGAATATTACTCAGCCATAAAAAGAAACGAAATTGAGTTATTTGTAGTGAGGTGGATGGACCTAGAGTCTGTCATACAGAGTGAAGTAAGTCAGAAAGAGAAAAACAAATACCGTATGCTAACACATATATATGGAATCTAAAAAAAAAAAGAAAAATTGGTCATGAAGAACCTAGGGGCAAGATGGGAACAAAGACGCAGACCTACTAGAGAATGGACTTGAGGGCACAAGGAGGGGGAAGTGTAAGCTGGGACGAAGTGAGAGAGTGGCATGGACATATATACACTAACAAATGTAAAACCGATAGCTAGTGGGAAGCAGCCGTATAGCATAGGGAGATCAGCTCGGTGCTTTGTGACCACCTAGAGGGGTGAGATAGGGAGGGTGGGAGAGAGGGAGTCGCAAGAGGGAAGAGATATGAGAACATATATATATGTATAACTGATTCACTTTGTTATAAAGCAGAAACTAACACACCATTGTAAAGCAAATATACTCCAATAAAGATGTTAAAAAAAAAGTGAGAAAAGGTTATTAAAGTTTTCAGTGAAATTGTAATGTGAGAAATGTTATGAATATATAAAGTATTTTAACTATAAATATAAATAATATACATTACATCATTAAAATTGTAATGTGAGGAAATATTATGAATTCGTGAAGTGCTGTATATCATAAAATGGGTAATAACATGCAGTGATTGTGCTCTAAGTTTTGCTAGATCCTTTAATTCTTACTCCTCCTGACCATATATTATTTCATCCTTGGTCCCATGTTGTTTTTATTAGAGAGAATGAGAGCGCAGCTGCTGTGTGTGAGGTTAAGCTCTGAGTGAGCACTAAGCAATGTCCTAGCTTGTGGACTCATTAGTTACGAGAGGATATTATCATGTCCCATGTCTAGCACAGCACGTAGCTGGTGGATACTCTATAAATACTGGTTCCAAGTACAAATGTTTGAAAATTTGGGATGAACACAGAAGCAGATGAGCTAACCTTTCAGGGCACAATGTACAAATTCTTCAGTTAGAAGAACTCCATTCTTATATATTGCCTTTTTCTCTTTTGATCTCTTCAGTTTTGTTAGAACAAAATGACAGTAATAATATATTCCAGTTTCTTTTGACATATTTGCTGTGGGGTTAGCAGAATTTGATTCAGAACGCAAGCTCTGGATATTACTGCCTGAATTTGTCTCTCAATCCACCACCTACCAACTTTGAGACCCTGGACACATTACTTATCCTCTTTATAATTTCCTCATCTGCAAAATTGGGATAATAATAGCACTTGCCTCATAGTACAGTCCTGAGAATAAAATGTGTTAGCGAATTAATATAAGTAAAGTACTTAAGAAAGTTCTTGGGACCATAGAAAAGGCTTAAAAATGTTGATTACTTCTGAAAGTCCAAGCAGGCAGATGACCACCTAAAGTTTACTTATGAAAACAGACAATGTTAAGAATTTGCAAAGTGTGCAATACTCTATGAGAACTATTATTAGATGTCTGATGAATGATTGAGAGAAATAAAGAGACTGCTCTAATTGAATGAGATCTAGCCATCTTGTTAATCACAGAGCAGGAGATCAAGACAAAGTAGCAAAACAGGGGGCCCGGCTTACTGTGCTCCTGATGATTAAGGCTGCGCTTCATTACTAAGTTCGTGCGGATAATAAGACAATGGCTCTGCCTAATGAGGAGATCAAATGAGCCACTAGAACAGAAGCATCACATTTAGTCAAACATTAAGTTTAATTAATTCTTTTCACTGAATTGTTTTTGAAGGTCAAGTGTATGCTGCAGCAGAGCAGTATTGGAGCCATTCTCCTCATACATTTGAATGCACCTACCAACCACAACTCTCCCAGCCATGGAGGGTTATTGGCTACCTCCCTGCTCACACACTCTCCCCCACAGAGTGAAGATCTTCTTATGTTAGTTTTGCCATAATTACCTGAGGATCTTGGACAAGTCCCCAGTGTCTTCTGGGACTTCTTTCTCCATCTTTAAAATGAGGAGTTACATTAGATGTTCTCTCATTGAACTTTCCAGTCTGCTGTTATTTTAAGGTTGTGACAATTTGTTTAATCAAATTTGGAGAGAACTAGAGTTATCAGTTACTTCCTTGCTGGGATTGGTTAGGCAAGCTACTTAGACTCCTCGAACTTCAGTTTCTTTAACTGCACAATGAGGAACAGAATTGTATTTTCCTTACAGGGTTGTAGTGAGGATTCAATGATATGGTATGTGTGAATTACTGGGAACAATGTCTGGCTGTATGGCAGACACTCAATAATATTAGATATTACCGTTATTTATAGCAAAGTGGGCAAAATATTTAGAAATTGTCCAATTAATTCCAGCCCATTGTTATTTATACAAAACAGTACACTAGAACCTCACATTTAACTTTAAGCTTCCAGTTAGGTTCCCAGGTAGGACATTTATCTTAGACATAAAATGCTAGTGGATATTAATAATAGCCAAGATTGCTTGAATCTTTTGGTGCAGTGTCTATCGCTGTGTCTGACACACTTGCATCACTTAGTCTGTACAGCAATCCTTTAAGGTAGATATTGCTATCCATGTTCAATTGCTTTGCATGTAAGACATAATTTACTCTTTATAATAACACTCTTAGGTAGGGACTTAAAAAAAAAATCTCTATTAATAGGTGAGAAAACTGAGGCTTACAGAGGTTAAGTAGTGGGGCCAGTTTTCAAACTCAGATCTTTATGACTCTAGTGTGCTTATTCACCTTTGCACATTACATGTCACATCATGTTATGCATCTCCCATCATGGCATCTCTCATTCACGTGCTAGGAACAGTCCTTGTCCCCCACCTTAAAGAACTGGCATTTCTCCCTTCCTTCTTTGTCTGAAACAACTGTATGACTATTTCTTCCTTTACGTGAGACCTACTAAGAAGCTTAGATCCAAATATGAGACTCAAATACAGTAACTCTATAATGCTGATAAATTGCATTATAATGCTGATAGGTTTCCCTGGTATTGATATCCTACTCTCTTATTTGTATTTTGCCCAGCCCTGATTTTTAATTCTAAGCTTGTCTTTTTTTTTTTTACATCTTTATTGGAGTATAATTGCTTTACAAGGTTGTGTTAGTTTCTGCTTTATAACAAAGTGAATCAGCTATATGTATACATACATCCCCATATCCCCTCCCTCTTGAGCCTCCTTCCCACTCTCCCTATCCCACCCCTCCAGGTGGTCACTAAGTACCGAGCTGATCTCCCTGTGCTATGCAGCTGCTTCCCACTATAAGCTTGCATTTTTTATTTAACAAACTATTAGATATAAAATAAACTACAAGGATACATTGTACAACTCGGGGAATATAGCCAATATTTTATAATAACTATAAATAGAATATAATCTTTAAAATTGTGAATCACTATATTATACACCTGTAACTTATTTAATATTGTACATCAACGATACTTCAATAAAAAAATAAGTTAAAAAATAAACTTACCTTTTTATTAGCCATCTGTTTATTAAAACAACCCCCTTTAGGCTACAGTCAGATCTTTTGTGGAGCAAGACGAATGAATGAATAAATAAAGCCTATATCCATAGCTTGATAAATTGCTTAACAGGGTGGATTAAAGATCCAATAGTTATTAACTGAGAGTGACCACTGCTCCTGGTTGTTTCCACAAGGTTTATGAATCTCAAATAATCAACTGTAAAATATACATTTTTGAGAGTCAATAGTGTGGGTTATTATCTGGAGTTGGAATTCTGTGAGGTAAGAATTTTAAGAGCATTTTAAGAGCATTTTAAGAGCATGCCAAGACTAATATGTCATTCAATAACTGTTGACTGGTTAGTTAAACATTCTGAATTAGTAACTCTGAATGTATGTACCCCGAAAAGTAGTCCTTCACAGAGATTGTACAGCACATAGACAAAACGAAAAGGTGGAATAATTTTTTAAAAAGGAAACAAAAGGGGGTCATATTTCTATCTAATCATTCAGGGGTGATTCAATTCAATAGAGACTTCATTTCTTTCCCAGAAAGAAATGTTCTAAGACGTGGCAGAGGTAAAGTAATTATGTGAATAACGCTAGGCAGTATGGCTTCTTTGGATGCCTTTACCGCATTGTGAAATTCTCTGTGAATGCTTCTCAAGATCACATATGATACAGTCAAATTCTCAACTAAATATTTTAAACTACTTGTATGATTTCACCTTATACAGTTTAACTTTACTAATGCAACTGGTATTTATTGAGTTCTTACTGTGTTCCAGGTTTGGGTTGAGATAACCTGAGGGAACAAAACAGACAGAATTCCTATCCTCGTTGGGATAGGCTGAGAAATGCCCACCAAAGGACTTGACATCATAGTCCCAGGAAGCTGTGAATAGGTTCCTTTCTGTGGCAAAGGGACTTTGCTAGTAGGATTAAGTTAAGGACCTTGAGATGGGAGGTTAGCCTGGATTATCCCTGTGAGCCCTAAATGTGATTACAAGTGTCTTTACAAGAGGAAGGCAGAGAGAGATTTTCCTTCAGGAGAGAAGGTGGAGATTGGAGTGATGTGCTATGAAGATGTAGGAAGGGCCCACAAGCCACAAAATGAGGGTGGCTTCTAAAAGTTGAAAAAGAGAAAGAGACGGATCCTCTCGTCAGAGCCTCCTTGCTGATACCTTGTGTTAGCCCAGTGAAACTGGCTTTGGACTTCTGACCTCCAGAAACATAAGAGAACACATTTATGTTGTTTAAGCCAAGGAGTCTGAGGCAGTTTGTTATTGCAGCCATGGGATACTAAGGCACTCACGGAGATGTCATCCTAGAGGGGGAGAGAGCAAATAATAGTTACAATAAAGAAAGAAATCATATATTATGTTAGAAGTTAATAAGTACTATGGAAAAGAGAAAAGTAGTGCATGGTAAGAGGGATGGAGAGGGCCTGATCCATGCAGGGGTGCTGGTGAGGCAAGGGGAGAACAGTTTACAGTATAACTAGGAATAGAACTCATTGAGAAGGGGAGATTAGAACAAAGACATGATGTTGGTAAAGGAGTTGGCTAAGTGGATATCTGTGGGAAAATTATTCCAGTCGGAGAGAACAACAGTACACATGCCCTAAGGTAGGAAAAAAAGCCAGGGTGATTAAGATGACAAGGTAGAGAAGGATGATTAGAGAGGTAGTTGCTAGCTGATCGTGTAAGCCATCGTAAAGTCTACTGTTAGGAAAATGAAACTAGTTTACAGATTTGCTAGAAGGTATTTTCTAGAAGATAATAAATATCTGGTCAGTTAAGTTAATTAGGCTTCAATTGAAAAAAATTACTGATAGAGTAAACTAGGGGATAACCCTAGACCCAGAGACATCTTCTAAATTAGTTTCGAAACACCAGTTTGGAAGAGTGAAATCAATTAACTGATGATGTGTGTGAGACAATAGTTTTCCATTGCTTTTGAGTGTAAATACATAAGGACTGTACTTAAACTGAATTTCAGTGGATATCACTGCCTGTTTTTATTTTATAAAGTTTTGATTATTTTAAGGTCAAACTTCACAATTCTGATGAAATAATTTCTTCTTAATTTTTTTCTTCTTCTAGCATATGGTTTTGGATTACAGTGTGCAGTTTTGGTATAGTCTATATCTGGATTTAATGTACCTGAAACTGGCAGATTCCACATGTGAGGCAGGGGTAACTATCAATAAATTTTAGTTGGATGGGTCAGCCTCAGGACCTCATGGCCGAACAGCCTAGACTGACCAATTTGAGCAGATGTCTTGGTAAATTGAAGGCACAACGACACAGGGATTGCCAGCCTAATCCTGGCCCAGTGGTTCATTTCATATTCCAAGTACCTTCAGGCTTTCAGTGGCAGTCTGGTTTACCCAGAGTGTTTTCCATACCACACCCTGATGTGGTTAAGTTCTAAAATAACCTGTAGATGTGGTGTGATTATGAGCCCAACTCCTCTTTCTTCTTCACATGTTATATTTGGGTGATGTCTACCATGCCAATTCTATCAAAGGTCTCTTGCCCACTTAAATTTCAGCTATATAACTTGATGGCAAACTTACTCCAGAAAGTCTGGAATCACTATATCCAGAATTTTGTTCAAGCTAAACCCATAAACGTTTGTTGAATAAATTAGTAAACCAGTGGCAGAAGTAGCAGGGAGTGTCTGTCTTTGTTAGAATCTTCTCTAGCAGATTCCTGGGCTTGTTCTGATGGAGCGATCAGTGGACTTAGACCACAAGCAAAGGGGAACTGGAGTAGACCTTGCCCATGGGGTACGTGGGAAGAGTCCTAGGCACTTGCATGTCCAGTGGGCTGACTTACACTAATTCCACTTCATTCACCCACTCTCTACAAGCAGGCTTTTCCCTTGGTTTCTTGTTCTGTCCTCTAGTTCCTTGTGTGACTGGTTCTCTGTCTGGAATGCTATCTAACTGCTGGTGCCCTGAGCACGTGCATGGTGTATGGGAGGGTCATTTTCATGTAGATGCCAAGCAGTAGGATTAGGATTTTGTACCAGGGTTCTCCAGAGAAACACAGCCACTAAGTTGTGTGTGTATATGTATATACACTGAACACCTGAATAGAACAAAAAGGCAGGCATCCCCAAGTGAGAGGGAATTCTCCAGCGGTCTGCCTTTAGACTGGAACTGGAGCATGGTCCTTCTGGGTCTCTGCCTGTGGGCTGAACGCTCATGTAGTATATTACATATATATGTATGTAATATATACTTTGTATATAATTTACATATATAATATGTGTAATATATATATATGTAGTGTATATATACACACACGCATGCGTACAAAAGCGCACACACACACACCTTATTGATTCTGTTTTTCTGGAGAACTAATACAGAATCCTAAAGAGCATTCTAGCCTAGTCATTTCTTTTTTCTGTTCCCTTGCCTGTTGTTCTCCAGTGTGTAGATGAGACGTCTGAAGATCAGAGGAGTCCAGTGACTTGTCCAAGATGATCAGCTAATTAGTGACTGAGTTGGTATGTTGAGCTATCGGTGGGGTAGGGAGAGAGGGGGCATCAAAGATGACTAATATATTGACCTGCTGGATACCTGGGATTGTCTAAAGGAACAGAGATGTCAGGAGAATGTTCACACTTTGATACAAAGTTTGACCCTCATTCAGTTGTGTTTAAACCATCAGCTGTGGCAGAGACGCAGAAGGTAGTCAGTGTGCAAGAGAGGTGTTCTGGAAAGGGAGACATCTCTGTCTGATGATTGTCCTGTTGAGAATAGAGATTTATTCTCAATTATGATGATGTGAAAGAACAAACTCTCAGCATGTGTGAAAAGAGCCAAGTTTCTATTTGTCAAGGACGCAGCCTTCTGACAGCAGCATTGTTCCCTCTGATTAGTGAAAAATGGCTCTGGCTGACACTTTCACAAGATGAGAGCCTCTTACAGTCAGAAAAGTCACACTCTGAAAGCCAAAATTGTTCTGAATTAAAAAAAAAATTCATGACCATACAGAGCTTTCAACTTTCAATTTGATTAAAAAAAAATTTACGATAGAAGAAGAAACAATGTCAACCACATTAGAATAAGTTCTAACTGGCCTTTTTGAAAATGAGATGTGATGCCTCAGCTCTGCCTGGGTAGGAAACATGCTGTGGAGAACGTGACTAATTAGTTGCACAATTCAGCCTGAGAACGACTTTTCCTCTCAATTTTTTTTTTCTGCCTTGTGTGTTGGATAACTTGAGAGTATTTTTTGGTTTTAATTTATTCAGTCTATAATTTTGATCTCCACTTCACATTGTCTAGAGAGATATGGTTACTGAGACAAGGGAAAACACAAATGTATGTGGTGATTCAATACACTCTAATGATCATCAATAAAGGAAATGTGCTAAGTTTTAGGGAAGACACAAAAATATAGATGATACAGCCTCTCTGTCAGTGTAGCAGGTAGAAAGCTTTTAGTGCCGTAAGGGAAAAGTTGTTACAGGAATTTATTCATTCACTTACCAAATGTTTATTGATTGTATGTTATAGCCTAGGGGTACCCAGCTGACTAGGATCCAGTGTTCAATGTGTGTAAGCTGAGAAAGAAATGCAAAAAAAGCTGAAAAAAGGGCAAAGGTACTAAAATATAAAGCTTTTCCTTCTTTTGTGGTCTGTCTCTGGCCTTGTCTTGGTGTTGTTTATTTGCTGTTTGATGTTCTAAGAAAATAGAAACTAAAATATTACATTACTAGCATGAATTTTATTGTTCTCTATATGGTGCAATGCCAATTCAAATGCAAATATCACATTTCACTTTGGGGTGGAGTCACCGAAATTACACAATTTGTATTTTGTGGCTTATCCTTCAAGGGTGCCTCTAGCTGGTCAGACACAAACTCAAGACTGAATGAGGAAGGTTGGAAGGAAGAAGAGAAAATCCGGCAGCCTGGAGCTGGCTGAGGGGGGCCTCGGGGCACAGGGGCCAGTGCAAAACCCTCACAGATATCCAAGGGTCCCGTTCCGTGATTTGAGGTGTGTGTGCATTTGCTGGGGCCTGATGGCTACTGGCTTCCTCCTCCCCTCAAACAAGGGACCCATGTGCAGTGTCCCAGTAGGGGACTTGGGCCAAGGGAATCTAGCCAGGTGGCTCCCTGTTTCCACGGGCCCACTGCCCCAACCCACGGTAGATGGGAGACCCCTAAAGATCTTAAACCGCTGTGCCAGGATGTGCTCAGTACCTGGCTGAGGGGGTGAGAGGCTTGTCCTGCCTTGGCCCAGACAAGTCTCACCTGGAGTGGGAATGGCAGCAGCCACGCTTGGCCCAGAGATGCCAGAGTGCGTGCCTGATCTCCACGCTACCAAAGCTCGTGGCCAGGCCCCTTCCCAGGTAAAGAGTGGCAGCAGTCACCTGCTGGCGGTGTCAGAGGAGACTGGCTGAGGTCTGGGACAGGGGAAAGGGTGGCCAAGAACACTTCCCAGGGAGGCCCATCCCAGGGAGGTGGGATTGTACAGGAGTTGGAGGTCTAAGCCCTTGGCGCAGGCTCCATTGTCCCATTGGACTTCACTTAAATACACAAGTTCAAAGATAAAATGATTAAGAAATTTCAAGGTGGCACTGGCTGCATGTCCAAGAAGGCGCTCCTACTCTGGAGTTCAGCTTGTGGCTATTGTTTCCACAGCTGAGATGGCTCCATCTTTCAAGAAAAGCAGTTTCCCTTTTGTGCTGAGTTGGAGGAACAGTGAACCTATCACTATTTTCTTCTTCAAGCTCTCTTTACTTAAATTGCAGTTCAAGGGACTCTTTTTAATGTTTTTTTTTAAGGGGAGGTTTTCTTTACTTTAGCAAGGATGGTCTCATCATCTTTCATGGTGGTTTCAGATTTGCTTTGGATTTGGGTGCGGGTGTTTTGAAACTTCACTGAAGCAACATTCACGTGAAAACTCTGGACAAATACTGAATGCAGATGAGGAATCAAGATGACCCCTGATAACTACTTAGCCACAAAAGGACATTCTGTGACAGCTGCCAATACTGGGAAAACCCTGTGTGTCCAACCACAGCGTGCGGGGGTGTCTTGACGGCTTATCATTTTCAGGGAGGCCATCGGGCTAGGGGTTAGGGTCAAGGAGTTGAACAGACCTGGTACTGAGTTCCTCCTCTGCCGTTAAGCAATTTAACCCCTTAATCTTTCTGTGCCTCAGTTGCCTCTGTGCAAAATGAAGATCATGATTTTGCCTTTTTTAATAGAGTTCTAGGGCAAGTTAATTGAATATATATGTAAAGTGTTTAGCATTGAGACACAGCCAATTCTCAATAGATGTAAATTCTATATCTTTTCATATGCAAGCATGCAAAAAAAAGTGATGGAGGCAAAGTTTCTTTGCATAACAGTCTTCCTTTTTGGCCCCTGTGGGGTCCCCAGTGCCTTCAGGCATTTCTGTGATGCTGCATCTGGTCCATTCTCTCCCCTGATGCAAACTCTTGCTTGTCACTTCCACTTCTGTCAAACACTGTATGTCTTGTGTCTCACCTGCTCAGGGCCACTTAAAAATGATAGTTTACTGGGTGGATTAAATTTGCTTCTTAGTTGGATCCTAGCTATCTATATGAAATATTGAAGTCAAATAAATCAGGAAGAAAAGTATCAAAAGGGCAAATGGGAGCCTGGAAAAGGATGAAGGTGAAATGGAAAGAAAAGTGAAAAATCGGTCATTAACAAGAACTAGCATGCTAGTCTAGATTTTAAGTTCCTTGAAGGCAGAAGCTGGGGCTACATGATCCCTGCATCTGAAAAGTCCTTAGCACAGCACCTTGCTCAGTTTGAGTCTAATAAATGTGTAGAATAGTGAATGGTGATAGGTGCCCATGGCTCCAGAGGAAGTAGCCGGGGGCAGGGTCCAGGCTGATGGGGAGCTGTGGGAGTAGACGGGAGGTTTAAGAGGATCTGCATGGCCCCCTGTCCCTGAAAGAAGCAAATTGCTGAGCACCTCATGGTTTGGGTTGCATCTCACTTTCATCATAGCTGTGTGATCTTAGACAAAGAATTTATGTTTTATGGGCTTCAGTTTCCTCATCTCTCCTCTGTGTAATGAGGAGATGACCATCTGGTGACCATCTGGTGGTGTTGATGTGTGCATTTAAAGAGCCTGTCACAGTGCTGGGCACAGGGCAGGAAATCGATAAATATTATCTTTCTATTCTGCTTCCTTCCAACCTTTCCTATCTTTTCACCTCATAGACTTTCCATTCTGCCTGTCTTGAAGAGTTAACAAAAACATCAGTGCTAAAAAAGTGGCATCGTGGGTCTTGGATCTTGTGAAAGGATGTAGATGGATTATTGAAAAACTTCTGGCACCAAAAGAAAAACAATACAGGCATCTGTCCTTCTGGTGGTAGGCTTAGCAGCAACAAACCCTGTGCATAAAGGACAACACTTTATGTTTTATTAAACCCAGAGGCAATACGAAGAGTTGGTAAGAGTATGGGTTTTGTGGTCAGACAGACTCGGTTTTGTCACATGTACTTGCCAGTCTAATCAGGCAAGTTACTTCTTTGTGCTTGGGTTTCCACTTCTGTAGTATGTCTACTTCATTCATTCATTCATTCATTCATTCATGAGCACTTCCACAGCATGTGCAAGGTGTTGGAAATACAATGGCAATGATAGACATGCAGTTAGCATGAGGTACAGAAACCACAATAACTTTTGAGCACTGAAGCCTGAATAGGGATCAGGCAATGTGTGAGGGGTTGGAGGAAGATTGCTAAAGATAGAGGTGGCCAAAGGCCAAGGGACAGGTTGTAGGAGTCAAGGATGTCAGTGTTGCTGAGGCAAAGAGTTCGAGCAGTGGGGAAGGAGAGTTAAACCTTGGGGCAGAAGTAGGGGGATAGATTAGGAAGAGCCTTGAAAACCACCCTTAAAGAATTCAGAGTTTATCCTAAGGATGACAATAGCACTTCCCAAATAGTACTTCCGAGGCGGATCAGAGTCCAGTGGGAACCACTGAGCATTGTAGGTCTGTCAATGAATAATAATTTCTCCATGCATATATGGAAACTCGGTCCATGAGAGATATATGTTTCAGATTAGTGGGGAAGGGAGGATGTACAAATCTGATAGGGCTGCCATAACAAAGTACCACAAACTGGGTGACTTAAACAACTGAAATATATTGTCTCACAGTTCTGGAGGCTAGAAGTCCAAAATCAAGGTGTTGGCAGCATTGGTTCGTTCTGAGGGATGCTGAGGGTGGCACTGATTTGTTCTGAGGGCTATGAGGGCTATGATTCTCTTCCTTTTTGGCCCCTGTGGGGTCTGAAAAGGCCTCTTTCCATGGCATGTAATTGGGTCATCTTCATGTTCACATGGTGTTCTCCTTGTGTGTCTGTCTCCAAATTTCCCCTTTTTATAAGGACACCAATCAGATTGAATTAGGGCCCACCCTGATGGCCTCATTTTAACTTGATTACCTCTGTAAAGACCTTATCTCCAAATAAGGTCACTTTCTGAGGTGCCGGGCTTAGGACTTCAATATTTGCATTTTGGGGGACACAATTCAACCCATAATAGTGGGATTATTTAATAATGGCACCACAAATGTTGATTATCCATATGGAGAAAAACCCTGGATTCCTACTTCACAAATACTCAAAAATAATTATCTGAAGGATTAAAGACTTAAATGTGGAAGGCAAAAATGCTAAAACATTTACAGAATATATAGTAGAATATCTTTATAATCCAGGTTCTGGAAGGCGTTTTAAAATGTGACACAAAAAATGCTAGAGTACAACATAAAATATGAGATTAAAAATATTTAAATTTGACAACATTAAATTAAGCACTGCATGTAAAAGAATGATAGCAAAGAAATGATAGTAAAGAAAATTAAAAGGCAAGCTGTGATTTGGAAAAAGATGTTTGCTCTACAACTGATAGAGGATTAGTATCTAGAACACATAAAGAATTAATAAGAAGACAAATAACCAAATAAAAATTTGGACAAAAGAGACGAACAGATATTTCATAGAAGAAGAAACAGGAATGCAAAGAGAAATATAATTTAGTTCCCCAATGTGATATCACTTTACAACCATCTGGTTGGTAATAATTAAAGAGATAGACAATTCCAAGTATTATCACAAACGTAAAGGAAAACTCTTAGGCACAGCCTTATCTTGGCAAGTTAGACATTCTCATATGCTATGACCCGGTAATTTCACTCTAGGTATATATCCTAGAGAAACTCCTACACAAAGTGATAAATACAAGATTATTCATAGTAGATTATTTCCTAAGAACAAAAAACTGGAAATAATCCCGATGGTTATTAACAGGATGATATTCTAAAATTTTGGATACCTAAACATTGAGTGACTATAGAATTTTGTAAATGAATAACTATTACTCATACAATATGTGTGAATCTTATAAATCTTGCATTAAAAAAACAAGTTACAGAAGGTTAAGTTACAAAACAAGGAAAATTAAATTACATATTGGTTCATCTGGTTATTTATGTGAAAAAACAATAAAAGGCAAGAGAATGATGACAAACAATTCAGGATAGGGGTTATCTCTGGGGGAGGGATACAGAGGAATGAAATGGAGGCAGAAATATGCAGATAGATGTAACAATATTAGTAATGTTCTAGTAGAGCCCTTGTTATGGATGGAATTACTCCCCTCCCCTCAAATATGTTGAAGTCCCAACCCCCGGTATCTCAGTGTGACGGTATTAGGAAATAGGGTTGTTGCAGATGTAATCAATTAAGATCAGGTCGTACTGGAGTAGGGTGGATCCCGAATCCAATATGATTGGGCTCCTTATAAGAAGATGGCCATGTGAGGACAAAGAGAGAGAATGGCATGTGAAGATGAAGGCAGAGATTGGAGTGAGGCATCTACAAGCCAAGCAACGATAAAGATTGCCAGAAATTCATCAGCAGCTAGGCCAGGTTTATGGAACAGATTCTCGCTCACAGCCCTCAGGAGGAACTAACCAACACCTTGATTTTGGACTTCTAACCTCCACACTATAAGACAATACATTTCTGTTGTTTAAGCCACTCAGTTTGTGGTACTTTGCAACAGCAGTCCTAGGAAATGAATGCAGTCCTTAAATTAGATAGTACGTGCATCGGTGTTTATTTTATATTATAATTCACAACTTACAAATGCATTATGTATGTTACTTTTTGTGTTTCAAAGAGTTACATAATAAAAATAAAAAAACAAAAGAAGTTGTTATTAGTTTCATTACTACTAAGCTGGGTGTCGTTTCTAGTATTAATGTCAATAGCAAGTTCCAGAAAAGTTTTCCTAGACAGTTTTATTAAAACTATAAAAATCAACTTCCAACACTTCCTTTGATTTTTATGGAGTTTTTATTTCAGCCTCAGTGTCACTGAGTCCCAGTTTCTCTGACTTTAATTATAATGTGCACACTCTTCTGAGCAAAGTGTTCTGCATCTAATCCTGAAGGAAGTGATTGCCAGGTACACACCTGTCATGGTATGTTATCTCCTTGTAGACAGGCTGACATCAGCTTTGCCTCCATTAAAGGGAAGCCACCAAATCACATCAAGGTTTTGGACACACGCTCCACAAAAGTAAGTACCCTCCCCCAGCCTAGAAGCCATACCAGAGCAGGGGCTTGGATTCTTTGTCCACACAGCTGTACCTCTGCCTCTTAGAAACAGTGCCTGACACAAAGTAGGTGCTCAAGAAATTTGTTGAATGAATGTATAAATTAAGAGTTTTATGTGCGTCCACTTAGCACTAACAATACCAACTACCACTTTTCAGAAGAGTTTATCAGCCATCCCCTCCCCCCCACACACAATTTTTGATCTGTTTCTCTCACCTGCTGATTGGCCAGCTCTTCTTCCTTATATAAGCAGAGGCTGCCATTGGGAACTTGGAATAGGGGATCAGATTTGGGTGTGATAAGGCCAGACATATTTTTTTCTTTTAAATGTAGTTAGTTAGTTGTTTAATCTTCCATATAAATTAGTAGCCTTCTCTACTGATACTAATATATTCTTTCTATCTTGAGAAGAGATGCAGATGCTTTAGAATCTTTTATTGAGACTCAGGTGAAATGTGTCTTGATTAAGGAATGGATTCTAAAAAGGGAACTCCAAGAATACTTGTGAAGTAGATGCTTTTTTTTTTAAAAAAAATGGGATTTATCTAGTACTTTGAAAAATAAATTAATAATGTTTTGAATATATTACATAATAAATATTATGACTTGAAATTGCATTCATGAGAATTTTCTCTTTTTTTACCCAGTAGATTGAGCAGCTGTTGTTAGTAAGATGTGCCAGGGAGAGATGGGGACTGTTCAAGATTTTGAAGTGTGATACTGGAAATGTCGGTTGTTAACATTGATGAATTCAGACAGCGTTGGATAAGTGACCAGGCATAGTCCTGGGTGAGGATGGAGAGATGAATGAGACTTCTGCAGGAATTCAATTCAGTGGGAGAGATATAAGTAAATAGGTAATTGCATCTAATGTGATTAAGTGCTGTTAATCACTAAAGGAAAGAATAGTGCTCTGTGTCATGCACATTTTCCATGTGGTTTATTACATAGTTGTTTTTTGGACACTGGTCATCCAGATGTAATATTTCTCTACTAACCAGAATATTTGGTTAACCAAATTTTTCAATTCCCTGACCATACCTGAGTAACAGTTTATTTTACAAGTTATGATCATATCATTAAAAAAAAAAAAAAAAAAAAACCTCAATATCTACCACAGGGGAAAGCTGTGCAATCATTCTTTTCTATAGTTAATGGCTAATTTATTTTATCTCACTGTAGCACTTTATGATCCTTTCCAATTTCTAGGAATTTAGAGGCCCTTTCTGATTTTAGAATGGAGAAAAGAGGGTTTATTTCCATGTGGCATTGGTTTTTCACAAAAGTTGTGGCAATATTTTACTGATAAAAAGAGCAAAGGTCAGTAATAGATTTCCGTAAGTGATTAGCTATAAAAATGAGATAGTTAATAGGTACAGATCAAAACAATATTAGCAAAAGTGGTTACAGCATTAAAATGGCTCAAATTATAATTCCTAACGAAGTAGTGGATTTTTCTTTACTTGATCATAAAATAATCTCCACAAAAGTTGTTGAGTCACATCTCTTTGGGTAAATATACCACTAGAAATTCTCTCACCATTGGGCTTTTTTGATCATTAAAATGTTACTGATGTTTTATCTGCATGTGTCCTGTGAGAATACTGCTTATCCCTTTCCCTTCTCACATTCTTTAGAAAGCTAGGAACAGTCCAGTCCTCTAAGTGACAGTGAATCCTAAGGCGGTGACTTTCCATTGACAACAAATGGCCCGAATACCTGTTTTTAACTTCCTGGGGATATCGGTCCCTAAGCCCCAATACACCATCTCTTTCCTTCTACCTGGTTTCTTTATCCTTTTTGAGCTGGATTTGGGATGAACTGTCTGCAAACTACAATCTGACAGTTCAAGACGCTGTCACGACAGCTTTCTGCAGGCTTGCCTCAGCTCTCCTGGTTCTATTTTACAGCCGTAGAGATGGCGCCTTTAGCTGGAGAATGAGTTTAAAACAAAACTTTCCCCTAAGTGGTCGGGCAGCTGAGAGGGCCGCTCTGATTGATGCTGAGGAGGGGGACGTAGCATCCGAGCGCGGTGCTCAAGTCTCTCCTGGTCCGGCTCTGGGCTCAACGCAAAAGGGGCGGAGAGGAAGGGGCGGAGGTCAACCGCGCCCTCCACCCCGCCCAGGCGGTGAGCGCCGCTAGGTGCTAAAGGATCGGAGGAGCCCAGCGCACCCGGCAGGTTCCGCGCTGGGAGAGCGCGCGGAAGCACGCGCGGCGAGACAGAGTCGGAGCGCGGGCCGAAGTCGGAGCGAGAGCGCGGCGCAGCGCCCCAGGAACCGGCGGCAGCGACGGAGCGGAGCCGGGCGCGGGATGGCCCACGGACCCGCGCGCTCTTCTGCTCCACCTAGAGCCCTGCCCGCGGCCCGGGATGCCAAGGTAAACACCCCTTCAGCGGCTGGATTCCCACGCGTTGGCCTCCGGTTGCTCAACCCGACTGAGGTTTAGCCACCCTACCCCGGACGCCCGGCGGCAGCTGCAGCCGGCGGCACCGGACGGCACCTTAGCCTGAGCTGGCCAACAAATTTGGACCAGATGCCCCAAGCTGGGGAGACCCGCAGAGCAATGTCTGATCCGTCCGTAGTCTGAGGTGCGCGCCTGGGGACCGGGTAGAACGGATCTCAGAGGAGGGAAACGGGTAAAGGAAAAGATCCCCTTCCCTCTCCTTGCTTCCCCGCCCGCGACACTTCGACTCCGGCATCCGGGCCCGCGCAGGCCTTTGGCGCCCCCCGGGGTGGGAGGGAAACCGGCCTCTGGCGTTTGAGCAATCGCAGAAAGTTTCAGGCAGTTAAGAGGTTCGGGAAGGATGTTGCAAGCAGAGGCCTGGGGGCAGTGGGGTAGTAGTGATCGAAAGTCGAGCTGTGAGTAAGACCCGGAGGAGGCGGCTGCCCTCCGGGCAGCCCCGGGCGGCCCCACTTGGGCAGGTCCCAGGAAAGGCTGGCTCCGGAATTCCTAGCCTCCCGGAAAGCTGCTGGGGAAACGCCGGCGGAAATAGCTCGGGGCGGGGTGGCAGTGGTGGCGGGTATAGAGGGTCTGTGACTCAGGCCTCAACTCACTAGGGAAAGAGAGA
This sequence comes from Balaenoptera physalus, assembly GCF_965194825.1. Taxonomy (NCBI): domain Eukaryota; kingdom Metazoa; phylum Chordata; class Mammalia; order Artiodactyla; family Balaenopteridae; genus Balaenoptera; species Balaenoptera physalus. Next base: position 127,892,892 of record NC_138882.1, on the reverse strand, counting down.
CAAATAAATAATTCGCCTGGGATATAGCTACCCTTAAGCTGTAACTTAGATCGACAGCATCTAGGCAGATGCGCCCACAGTAAGGGCGGCCCGCCTTCTTTGCTCTCTTCAGCCAACATTTCTGCACAGGTGATAGCTGGACCAGAAAATCTTCCTAGAGACTCAACGCTGAGCCTTCCAGGGGTCACTGATGCGTGTGGTTTGCTGTTATTTGACCTAATTAAATAGTTTTAGAACTTATTCAGAGAAGCCCCATGCAATGCCAGTGGGCTTGTGGCTCCACTTTGCACCCTCCCAAAGTTTGGAGAAGATGATTTTGTCTGCCTGACAGTCATAGGTCCCAAAGGAATAATCTGCACTTTGGGGACAAAGCTCATCAGAGAAAAAAGCAGAAACTTTAGAAAGTCACCTAGTTATTAAAATAGACTATGATACTTTAAAAACTCAACTGGGATCCCAAAATGGGCAGAAGACCTAAATAGACATTTCTCCAAAGAAGATATACAGATTGCCAACAAACACATGAAAGAATGCTCGACATCATTAATCATTAGAGAAATGCAAATCAAAACTACAATGAGATATCATCTCACACCGGTCAGAATGGCCATCATCAAAAAATCTACAAACAATAAATGCTGGAGAGGGTGTGGAGAAAAGGGAACACTCTTGCACTGTTGGTGAGAATGTAAATTGATACAGCCACTATGGAGAACAGTATGGAGGTTCCTTAAAAAACTAAAAGTAGAACTACCATATGACCCAGCAATCCCACTACTGGGCATATACCCTGAGAAAACCGTAATTCAAAAAGAGTCATGTACCAAAATGTTCATTGCAGCTCTATTTACAATAGCCAGGACATGGAAGCAACCTAAGAGTCCATCATCGGATGAATGGATAAAGAAGATATGGCACATATATACAATGGAATATTACTTAGCCATAAAAGGAAACGAAATTGAGTTATTTGTAGTGAGGTGGATGGACCTAGAGTCTGTCATACAGAGTGAAGTAAGTCAGAAAGAGAAAAACAAATACAGTATGCTAACACATATATATGGAATCTAAGGAAAAAAAAAAAAAAGTTCATGAAGAACCTAGTGGTAAGATGGGAATAAAGACACAGACCTACTAGAGAATGGACTTGAGGATATGGGGAGGGGGAAGGGTAAGCTGTGACAAAGTGAGAGAGTGGCATGGACATATATACACTACCAAACGTAAAATAGATAGCTAGTGGGAAGCAGCCGCATAGCACAGGAGATCAGCTCAGTGCTTTGTGACCACCTAGAGGGGTGGGATAGGGAGGGTGGGAGGGAGGGAGATGCAAGAGGGAAGAGATATGGGGACATATGTATGTGTATAACTGATTCACTTTGTTATAAAGCAGAAACTAACACACCATTGTAAAGCAATTATGCTCCAATAAACATGTTAAAAAAAAAAACAAAACTCAACTGGGTTTAAATCTAGCCTTGTTAAGCGACTTCATAAACCTTAGGAGTTTTAAGGTGTCAGTGAAGTGTCAGGAGGCAGTTTAGGAAGTGCCCAGTGGCAGAGTAGCCATAGAGGTTAACCAAGGGGTCTCAATTCTGGTATCTTCTTTACCTTGAAAATGAAATGTGGAACTGCAGGCAGATGCGTGCTGTTTTCAGTATGATGCAACCTTGCTCATGACAGGCCAGATAAATCTGATTCCCACCCCAGGGTGCTGGGGTGCTTTGGCCTTCAATGTCAGATGAACAGTTATCCAGGGCTCATAATTTCTCTGTCTTTATGCTGCAGATCTCTGGACCGCAAGCCTGCACTGTTTTGAGAGGGAGATGACTTGAGTGGCCAGCTCTTATCTCGACAACAATGTCCACGAACAATTCCAAACAGCCAGTGTCTCCTGCAGCTGGGCTCCTTTCAAATACGACTTGCCAAATGGAAGAAGAGCTTTCAATATCTTTTTCGATAACCTTCATGACAGTGGGAATCTTATCAAACAGCCTTGCTATTGCTATTCTCATGAAGGCATACCAGAGATTTAGACAGAAGTACAAGTCATCGTTTTTGCTTTTGGCTAGTGCTCTGGTAATCACAGATTTCTTTGGGCACCTCATCAATGGAGCTATAGCAGTCTTTGTATATGCTTCTGATAAAGACTGGATCCATTTTGACAAATCAAACGTCCTTTGCAGTATTTTTGGTATCTGCATGGTATTCTCTGGTCTGTGCCCACTTTTTCTAGGCAGTGTGATGGCCATTGAGCGATGTATTGGAGTCACCCAACCAATATTTCACTCTACGAAAATTACATCCAAACATGTTAAAATGATGTTGAGTGGAGTGTGCTTTTTTGCTGTTTTCGTAGCTTTGCTGCCCATCCTTGGGCATCGTGACTATAAAATTCAAGCGTCGAAGACCTGGTGTTTCTACAATACAGATCACATCAAAGACTGGGAAGATAGGTTTTATCTTTTACTTTTTTCTTTTCTGGGACTCCTAGCCCTTGGTATTTCATTTTTTTGCAATGCCATCACAGGAATATCACTTTTAAGAGTTAAATTTAAAAGTCAGCAGCACAGACAAGGCAGGTCTCATCATTTTGAAATGGTCATCCAGCTCCTGGGTATAATGTGTGTCTCCTGCGTTTGCTGGAGTCCGTTTCTGGTAAGGACCTATGGTTTTGACAATTTTTGCTTTGTTCAGTTAATCGATATTCAATACAAGGTTTCTTGTCTTTTCAAAGTTGGTAGTCTTGATGGGCAATGCTGTTTCATCTTTTAAATGCTGGAATTTACTTCTACTCAGAACTTACTTTAGTTCTCAGCTCTGGCTTAGAATTAAGCTATTTATGACATAGATGGTTATTTCCCCACAAGCCCAGAATTAAAAGAAATATCTCCCTCAACAATTCTAACCATAGTGTTACCTGTTGCAGTGTGGTATAAAGTGATTTTCACAGAAGTAACATAGTTTTAATATACTGAATATGATTAGTTTCTAAAATGTGAAAAAAAATGGCTATAAAACAATATTGGAATGGACTCCAGTGAGTCTTGATAGAAAATCACATGGACTTGTAATTTATAGACAGGCTGCTTCTCAACACAAAATGACCAGGTCTCAGCTTGCAAAGGGAGGTGATGAGTTGAGATAGTTGGATAGTGCAGGTGAACTAGATGGGTAGATAAGGTAAAGAATCACTAGTTCACTAACCCAGGATGATAGTAATGCAGGGAGGGGTATGATTGGCAGGAGAGCCAGGGATTCTTCTCTTATCATTTCATTCCTTCCTCTTTTTCAATCTAGCCAGCAGCTATATTTAACATCTTGGTATTTTTATTTGGAAATGACGGCTAAGTTTAAAGAATTAGCAACAAACATAAATCATTTATATGACTTTCTAGGTAGAAGACAAAATACTTATGATTGATAAGTATAACCATAACTCTCTCCAACAGTTTACTTTATGATGGAAAAAGTGATAGCATACAAGGAAAGAGAAAACATCCTTCTGTATGTAGCTCCTGATGGCAGTAAAGATTATTTTCATCCCTTTTTTTGTACCAGTGGAGAAACAGATTGGTATCCAAAGATAGTAATACAGGTGATACCCAGGTAGAGGTAAAGCAAAAGGGTGAGACAAAGGTAGACATAACACAAAGGTCATGGTCATACCTTGCATCGTGTTATGCAGGTGATTGTTAATAATTCAGTTCTTCTAGGCCCCCTTAGGTCCATTGTCCAAGAATTGTTGCCAGTAGAGTTTTAATGAACAATCCTGATGGTCCTGGTGAACAGAAAACTCTTTGAGAGCTGTTGCTGCAGACAGATCCTATGGTAGTTGATTTTATTCTGCAAAAAGATTTCTACTTTTAAAATATTTCTTTATTTCTATCCCTGTTATTTCCTCACAATTTGAATTTGGCTTCTGGAATTTTTGTATCATTTAAATATTTTTTTCGTGATGTTCCAGAACTGGTCCTAGGGGCCCAACCGAGGAGAGGATAGGCTACATCTGTCAATGGCAAGTCAACATTTTGAGGCTGGCTTATTGTCAATTTAGGAGGCCTTGGGTGACCCCAGTTAGGGGTCTCACCTGAGCTCATAGTTTAGTTGTTTGAATCTGAATAGCAGAGACGAGTTCAATCAACACTTCGAGTCATTTCAGTGTTCATTCTTAGAGAGTTTAATTTATGCTACTTGACAAAGGAAATTCCCTTAGAATAATGCTCCTCTTCTTCTTAAACTTTTGAATAGAGTAGCTTTTTAAAATAAACAGTGAGTCTGAGCAAAAACGAAATTAATTTGAGGGTTGGAAAGGGAATTCTAAGAAAGGGAGAAAAGAGGTAGCTGAAAATATTTAAAGAAAATGTAAAAATGAAGGTCCTAGCTCTGGAGAACACCTGAAAACCATGAAATAGTGAACTTAATGAGAGACAGATGATCTGGCAACTGGGCTAATCACTGGTGTTTTGGTTTTTGCTTGTTCTGAGTCACCTTTAAAATTCTACTTAGTTCTGGCTTTTGACTTTGAGAAATAGGAGTTATAGGTTAACTACTGTAAGGGAATGGAAAGTAACAAAATTTCATCCTCGCCATGGATATTTTGAATTTATGTTTTTCTCTAATTTTTTCCCTGAATTTTTGGTTTTCTTTACTGTTAAAATATATATTATAATTTAATTCATACTTTGAACATATTTCCTAGTGGATATAATTTTATGTTTGTGAAACATTTTCTGAGGTCTGCGTTCTATTTAACTGTGAATTATTGCTCCACCTATGACACCAATGTATCAATACTTCTAAAATGCTTCTTAGTGTGCAAAATTATTTCTGCATTACATGTGTAGTAGGTCTACCACAGATACCCCTTGCTGGACTGATGTTTCAAGTTGATTCAAGCATTATTTTCAGTTTCTCTTGTGGAGTCTTGGGTCTTCATGGCAAGTTCTGGTTGAAGGATTTATAACTTGTGGCCTGAGCGTAAGTGCCTTGCACATTACATTAAGACCCCCAGACAGCTCTAAATGGAACCTGAGTGAAAAACCCAGGCTTGGGAATGCCAAAATAACACCCAACACTGATTCCTCTGTTGAACCATTTCTCCTTTACCACCTAAGTGCCCAGGAGGAACTGCATAGGTATTAATGACTGAGCCATTATTCTCCACCCTATATTTTAAAAGCTTCTTAGTTTAAAAAATAACTCTGAAACCAAGCTTCTAAATTCCCATAGATGCACTATAATTGTGACATCTTCCATGTCAATGCCCTACTTTACACCATGTGCCTTCTGTCTGATTGATGAGGATGAAATGTTGGATTTGTCATTTGAATGAACATCTGAAGACACTCTTTGACCTGTGTTCACTGTCATTTTCAAGCCTCAAACTGGAATGGGGTACAGGTGCATACACTAAAAGGAGGAAGTGAGTAATGCGGATGATGGTGTCTGGGTTTGGCAGGATTTACTGCATCAAAACATCAATAGTGGCATAATTTCTAAAACTTTAAAAATTTGTAGCTGATGAAAAGGGGGATACTTTATTAAGTTTGATGATTGACTTTAATACAAAGGTAAGATGATCATGATGTTTGTTAGAAATCTCTCTCTCTTTTAATAGACTTAATTTTTCTTGAGTAGTTTTAGGTTTACAGAAAAATGAGTGGAAAACACAGAGTTCACATATAGCTCCTCATGTCTCCACCCCTCCACCCCCAGTCATCCTTATTATTAACATCTTGCATTGATGTAGTACATTTGTTACAATTGATGAGCCAATACTTGTACATTATTATTGACTAAAGTCTGTAGTTTACATTAGGGTTCTCCTTGTGTTGTACAGTGTGTGGGTTTTGACAAATGTATATTGACATGTGTCCACCATTACAGTATCATATAGAATAGTTTCACCACCCTAAAAATCCCCTATGGTGCTTTTTTTTAATTTAATGGTTTTTTTTTCCCACCAAGGGGGAAGTGTGTATGTGTGTATGTGTGTGTGTGTGTGTGTGTATATGTGTATTTTCAGGAACTGAAATTTAGAAATGTAGTACAATTGTAATATTAGTTTAAATATAACTTGTTAATGACTTTAAAAATTTTTCAGTATCTGAATTTTATAGTTTTAAACATGGTTAACTCATATAAATTCATTTAATTACAATCCCAACTGAAAAATCCAGGAAAATACAATAGGTACTTATTAGCTTACAATTCCATTTAGCAACAAGTTAATACAAAAATCTTTGAGAGTCAAATGGCAATTATAAAATTGTCTTGCATGCATTCTAGGTAATCACTTTTTCCAAATAAATAAATCTTGAAGATTTTTTCTGATGTTTCTAGAGTGACGGAGAAAAAGAAGACATTTAACAGCCCTTCTAAGTAACATTTCCTTAATAGTCTTTGCTTCTGTCTTTCCACAGGTACTGATTCTTTTTAATATTCCATTTCTAGAATATGTAGTCCTAAAAGGAATTTATTATTATTGCTATGCTTATTTCACTAGTTTGGCAGAGTATTAAATACTTGTTGACTGCTTGACTGTAACTTAAGTAGTATGAATGTCAAGAGATTGGAAATGATTGACCAGAATGTGGATTCTGAGTTCTGTAGGTGAGCGTTAATTAAGCAAATATTGAAACCAAATGGTAATTTTTAGTCTGTTCCTTAAGTCGGCAACTGTCGAGTTATGACACAATTAAACTTCAGGGATCTTTTCTGGAAGGCTGTTTAGTTTGTTTACCTTCTCTTCAAGGGTAGAGGTTCATTTTGAATTGGGAAAAGAAGTATAAAGTATATGAAGAGCAAAATGATATTATGTAGGTGAGTTTACCCAAGAAATGTGTTTTCTGGTGTAGGTAGAGATTGAATTTGATTTTTCTAAGGTTGTTACTCTTCTGCTAGCATTTCTAGTCATATAGTTAAACATTTGGTCACTAAGATGTTTGTCAGATATAAATCAAAAAATGAATGGTTAATTGAATTCTACTGAATTACTAAAGGTATTGGCATCATAATGACCAGGTCTTACAGAGCTAGTGGCAAATGATGGAACAACACAACAGAATAGAACATTTTGACTATTAGTGAAGATTGCTTTCTTTGAGAGGCTGGCTCTCATTATCGTATGTAAGACCTGTGTAATGGAAATCTGTGTATGTGTCTTGTGCACCTGCCTCTACACCAAAAGGATGGTGAACAGATGTATAGTTACATGCTTCAAGTGAAAAGAAAAATACGGAAAATGTATAAATATGTATATACATAATGTGTACATGTTTGAATTATTTCCCAAACTAAAAAAATTAACTCATTTTTAAATTAGTTAAAAAATTTAACTAATTAGATCCATCATTGGATCTAATCGTATCAAATAAAAAGGGCTTCGAATGGGTTTCATTCTAAAATTAAAACCAAAATGGACTCTCACTCTCATATAGTTTTATGTCAGACCTTTTTGGTTATTCTTGCATTGCTGCTGATCTTAGAGGTGATTTGTAAGGAATTATTTTAGCTGGTTTCCTTTGTGAAGGGGGAGTGCTCCCTGGTTTGGAATGTGGAAGCAGCAATGATGATGTCTGGAGAAAGGACTGGTAAGACTTAGGTTCTACTTTTAGGAAATTCGTAAACAACTCAGACACATGCAGCTCAAAATTCATATCCAGAAGAAAAGGTATGTTTTAGAGATACGTTAAATGTAGTTTCTATGATGGGAATTCAGGCTGCTCTTGTGTTTGTGTGGACATGGAGCACGTGGTGTGAGGTCAGCGACAGGAGCTGGCAGAGGAGCAGTTCTGAGAGATTTGGGAACACATTCCTGTCCCTGAAGCCTTGGTGTTCTCTTGCCTGGAGTACTCTCCTCCTGACATCCATGTGGCTCTCCCCCGACTCCTCTCTTAAATATCATGTTGTCTAGGTAGTCTATCTTAAAAAGTACCCTTTCTCTTCTCTCTTCCATTGCTCTGCTTTATTTACTCTCATAGCACTTAGCAGTATCTGATAACATGGGGTACATTTCTCTGTTTATTTGGTTGTGTTTTGGCTTCTGCCTCTAGCATGTAAGCTCCTTGAAGGAAGGGACCTCAATTATTGCTGTGTCCTCAGTTCTGAGACCAGTGCCTGGCACAGAGTTGAGCTCAGTAAGTATTTGCTAAATGAATCTTATATAAAGGAGGGCTCAGTGGGTAATGGCCCTCATTTCCACTTTGGACCCAGTCTGCTGATGAGGTCAGGACTTAATTGGTCGGCCCCGGGAATACTTCCAATACTTCGAATTGGGGTTTGGATTGGAGAAGTCCGAGAGGGGAACGTGTGTTCAGAGGTTCCCCAGGAGTATTAGTTGGAAATGGTGTCCTGGAGAATCCTGAACATTCTACAATTTGAATCTGGTGCTAGAATTTAAGAATTTTGTCAGCATCATGGATAAACTAGGAATGATATTATTTTGTTATAATGTTTACATACCAATTTCCTCTGTTAGTCTCAATGGTCCTTGGTAGCTAGGAGCTATATTACTGGTTTGTGTTTTAGCTTCTACAAGTAGTAGGTCATAAACCAATGCTTATTGAATGAATGAACTAAGGAACCAAGTATTAAACACGAAGTACTGAAGGCAAAGGAAACAATTAGGTGATATAACTTATTCGTAGTTATTTTTGCCCCATTATTATCTTTAGCACCACCTTTTTCTCTACATGCACACATTTTTTTCTCCCAAAATGTATGTATTTTTTATTGGTGTTTTATTTTTGAGGGGGTCACTTCAGGAGACAGAAGGGAAAAATTTCTTTGAGTAAAGACCTGCAGATACTGGTTGTACATTGTCATAAATAAAATCTCCATAGTAAATGTTGAAATTTCTCTATAAAATGGGCTTGCTTACCTCAAGCCTTTGCCAGCTGATTGAGTGACTACATGGCTCAATTTGTATTGCTAATCAGACTAAAAGATTGAGTAGGTCTTATATTCATGGAGGATTAATTCTCAGAAAACTCCAACAGACCTGTTTAGTAGACACTGGTGCCCCACCCAGATCCCCTTTGGGGTGAGTTTTGCCCCTGGGGAAAGTACCCTCAGCCAAGGGAGCTGCCTTGCCCGTGGTGGTGCCCCCTCTCTTTGGTCATTCTGTGTACAGTGACAGGTGGGTGTGGGGATCCAAAACACTTACCCCCTTGCCTCATTTGGGACATTTCTGAAGGGTCATATGTGCTTCAGAGCTTGTAACTCCATTCCAGCTCTGCTCCTCCTGTGCCAGATCCTGCTTTCCTCATCACCTCACTGTACTCAGAAAAATGCCTGCATGTGGATCTCTGTCTCAAAGTCTGCTTCCCACAGAATCCGGTTTAGGACCATCTTCTAGAAGTCCATTTGTTCACACATTATCTAAATATAAAGTATATTACACATAGGTTTACAGTGTGATTTGGTAAATATATTGAGTTATGTATAGGCCTTTGGAATTGAACTCATTTGAGTATATGATCTCCCTTCATGGACATGTATGGTGCAAAATTGGACCAGCAAAAGTCAATCAATTAAAAAAAGACACTGCTAGGTGGAGAATTTACACAAAAGTCTGTTGATTTAGTTGTGCACGGTTGTCTGGAATACTTAGGTATTTTAAGTTTATTTACTCTTGGCAAAAATATGGCTTCCGGTTTTTAAGGAGAGAGACATAAAAATGCCCAAAGATATCAGACATTGAGACGGCACTTACAAAACATGACTTGAATGATTCAAGTGTAAATGAATCAGAAACATGTGGATTAAATTTATACCCTCATGGATCTAAAACTCTTCTGGCTTAATGTGTTTTGGGGTTTTAAATTAAGCCCCCAAACATTTCAAGAGCAATTCAAGATGTTGATTTTCCCCAAATCTCTCTGGGTTGCCAGTTTTAACTTTATTTGCTTAGTCTTATCCTTACAGGAGGTATATAAAATGCATTGCATTTATGTTTGCTTTGGAAATCATTTATAGCCACACCAGAGTTTACCTGTTATTTCAATGCCATTTATCTGTATTTAGAGAGGATTTCATTCAATAGGAGAATTTTGTCTTTTGATATTTGCAAATATTACCTTTCAAAGCTTGTGTAAATTTGTCATTCTGTCAATCCTCCGTCCTGGGTGTCAGGATGGTAATGCCACAGAGGAGTGGGTACAGTTGTGGCTTTATACAGACAGGGAGGTGGTTTTTCTCACTCCTGCTAAGCTATTGAACCCCCAAATTAAATTCAGACTGTGAAATGCCAAAACAGAGTATGGCTGCGGTGTGATGGCAAAGGAGACAGAGACAACTGGATTGTGTAAAAGATTCCCTTTAGCTTTTCGTGCACAGTCCCAAATCAAGCGTTCCTTTTAGAATGCTCTAGTTATTTAAGCACAGGCTGGGGGCAGGGTCCCAGCCCCACCATCTCTTAGCTGTGACCTGGAGTTACTCTAAGCCAATTTTGTACATCCATGAACTGATTGTAATAATAGATCTTACTTAAAGGTACCACTGGAAAATATGATTTGTCCTCCTTACAATCTCATAACATAGTGATTGGCATACAGTAAATGCTCAACGCAATCCCCAGATCCTCCAGCTTCTATTGCTGTTATTGCCACCTGCCATCTCAATTAGAAATAGTCATCTGAGTTCAGTCCAGATGTTTTCCATTTCTCCTCTCTTAAGAAGGTTTGGTCACGCTGGGATCAGAAAACGTTCCTGAACAATTTCCCTCGAAGGTTCAGATTATTGTGCCTCATTTCACTGTCTCACCAGAAGTAAAGATGTTTCGTGTTAATCTTTCACATCTTATTTGAATTCAAATAATCTAATAATGTAGTATTATAATTATACTTATGTGTTAGATATTAACTTATACATTATTGAACCAAGCTAAAATTAGCAAAAAACTATTGAGACTGTTATGTATAAAGCACTACTATTGGGGCTGTGCCCATTCCAGGAGTTAAAAGATAAAGCTTTTTCCTCAAAGAGCTGACAACTTAGTTGGAGTAAAAGATATACTCGAGGAGCTAAAATATTAGCTCAGTGTCGTGTAGTAGTTAAGAGCCTGGGTTCACGTCCTGTTTCTTCCGGTTCCTGCGTGTCCCTAACCACTCTATGCTTCAATTTCCTCACATGTAAAATAGGTAGAGTAATAGTATTGCTTCATTGGGTTGTTGTGAGGACTAAATAAATGAATAGATGTAAGTTAAAATAGTGCCTGACATAGTACCATACGCTTCAGTTATTATACTATTATCGTTATGTTGCTATTACTGGTAAATATTAATGCTGCCGACCAATAAAAGCCAACAAAAGATCATCTGTCAACAAGCTGATCAAAGGCACTTTTTAATTAGTTATTAAATGAATAAGGGTGCTATAGTAGGAAGCCATTACTTCCAATTTGGTGGTCCACAAGGAATTATTTGTCTACTTATTTGACAAATGTTTATTGAGCACCTGCCAGGTGCCAGGCGGTGTTCTAGATGCAGAATAACAATCTCTGTGATCTAATTGGTCACTATATCTATGGCCTTAATTAACAGTATTTATAGAAAAGGAAAAAGGAAGACATATATAGAAAATTGAAATATGAAGATATTTGATTATACTTTATGTTAGAATAAAATAGCAGGTACATGTCAATCCCAAACTCCCTAACTATCCCTCTGCTATGTTTAAAATGGAAAACCAAATAAATGCTTTTGCTTGAAAAAAATACAATAAAATAGATATGGCAAAAAAAAAAAAAAAAGAGTAGCAGGCATACTGTTACGAATGTAGTGGATGAGATTATTTTTGATAACTTATAAATATCTATAGCATATCATTTAGAAGGAAAAATTACTGGAAAAAATTGTGATCCAAAGTCAAGTAATGTAAATTGTAAGGTAAAACAAGGAGAAAAGAGATAATAATGTATATAATTTCTAGAGATATAAAAGTGTACAAATAACAAACTCTTTAGTATTTGGGACAGGCTCAAACAAGATTAGAATACAGCAGGTTGTAATAAATTAATATTAAAAGCTAGAAGATTTTTCAAGTAATGAAATATGAGTAGTAGAAAAATTAAATCAGATAATAAAAATTTCATAATTCAAAGTAGTATTTTATACTATCTTTTGACAAGGGAAGTGACTCAGGATATAGAAGAGAAATAAATGTTGGTGAAATGAAGCATCACAAAACCCACTAATTCCTTCCAAGAATTTAGGTTAAGAAAGTGTTAGCAAGGACTGAAAATAAAGAAAAACAAGTTGCTATGAACATTAATAATATAAATGAAGAAAATAAAAAAACACTTATGCTTTAATCTACTTGTTAATTTATTCACTGATTTATTCTTTGAGCAGGTTTTTACTGAACAAAAGGCTGGGTGTCTCTCCAGGTGGAGAGTAAAGCATAGAGACAGAGACATTACCTGGGAAAATATTCCTGAGCCAAATTCTAGGAATCATATTTTCTAGCTCCTTCAATTTACCCACAGTCTTTGTGCTTGCTCCTCCAATCTCTCTTATGTGTGTCCTCCTTTTCCTTCTCTTTCTTCTTTTAGTATGACATAAATAAAACTATTTGTATTTTTCTGACCTTGCCTGGGAGCAGGGTAGAGGGTTAATTGCTTTAGTAATAGTGGAGGAACCTCTGGGCCCAAAGGTGTATTAGTATTAAATAGTAAATAATAACATTGCTGTAGCAGCAGCAGCAACAGTAATTGTTGTTATTACTTTGATTACATCTTCCCTTATTTTGCTTCTCGCATTTTTGTTCATGGCAGAGGACCAGAAAACAAGGAAAATAAAAACCACACAAATGACAGAGAGACAGAATGCAGGATGGGAAGCGAAGCAGGGATGAAGCAGCAAAGGCAGCAGAAAGCTGGCATATATAGGTGTGAGGGTGGAGAGGCGCTCTCATGTTATAGGAACTCTGTTGGAAAGGAAAGACCTCCCTTTATTTCCACAGGCATCTTACCCTTATTAAGGAATATTAAATTTCATGTGTTATATTCCCTCAAGCTACTTTTAAAAAATGCAATGTTTTCTTTAACTATAAAATTGTATTGTAAGAAAGTACAGCAAACTACAAATTAAAATTTTAAAAAATCTTCCAAATCTGACTACCCAGAGATAAACACTATTAACATACTGGGTGCATCCTTTTACTCATCTGATACAGAATACATATTAGTTTAATTTCTTTGATTAACAGAGTGAACTTTTTTTCTTATAGTATTGGGCATTATCTCCTTTCTTTTGTGAATGTGTGGGTATCTGTAAATGATTTTCAAGAACTTTTTGGATAACAAAGACCAGATAATGCTAATATATAAAAATAATTATAAAATCAATTGTTATAAAAGCAATTGTTTTTCCATATTCATTGTTCGCCTTTTATCTTAGTATTTTAATTATACAAGCAGTGAAGGAATCAATAATTTCTTTTGTAGTTACTGCTTTCTGTTTCATGTTAAGAAATACTTTTTCAGGCTAAGATGACATTGGTATTCATTTCTTTTTTCTTCTAGCACTTTTACTTTTTCATTTTTTTATTTATGTTTTTAATACATTTATAGTTTATGTTGGTTTAATTTGCAAGTTAATAACATGAATTTTCTTTTGAATGGTTAGCTAGTTATCCCAAATCATTTATTAAATGGTGTTTCTGCAGCTGTTCTAAATTCCTACCTTTATTATATACGAAATTCTTAAATGTGTTTGGATCTTTCTATACTCTTTATTTCATCCTATTGATCTAACTTTAACTTTATGTACAATTACCATTTTCTTCACATTTTATTTAGACTTATGTTCAGTTTATCAATTACAATATAGTGTCCCCTTTCGTGATCATAATCATGTTTTGAATAATAATTTTGTAGTTTCGTCATAACACAAAATTTGAAATTTTTCTTTTAAAATTAGTCTTCCAGAGGGATGTTTAGTTTAACAGTTTAAAAATGCCTTATATCCTTTGTCAGTTGCTTCACCATTGTAAAGCAATTATACTCCAATGAAGATGTTAAAAAAAAAAGGTGCCTTACATCAACTTACAAATCTTACTGTTTTCAAGTTAGTTAACTTCTTGGTTTTTTTTCTTTGTTCTTTTTTTAGTTAACTTCTTATTATCAGATTTTGTAGATATCCCATGGGCATTTGAAAAGAATTTACACTCTTTTTTAAGTTACAAAGTTCAATACATAGGTATTAAATCAAGATTATTGGTTATAGAATCTTATTTTCTTATTTTTCTTTCTAATTGTTCTGTCAATGTGTATGAGAACTTGGAATTTTATTATATTTGTGTTTTGTTAGTTTATATTTGTATTTCTAATGGTTTTCATTGGATTTCGATGATTTAGATTTCAACGTAATGTCATCAGGGTTAATTCATGTCTGTTATATCTTTGTTGTAAATTATTCCTTTTATAAACATAAAGCAACCTTCCCTCTCACTTTTAAGACAGTTTGCCTTGAATTCGTCTTTATCTTATACTGAAGGTGAGCATTATTAGTGCAATGAAAGCAATAGACTTTTTGGGTATTTTGCATTTTGTTTGTGCATTTACTATTATTGGGATAGTCTAAGAATCTTTTTGTGCCATTCTTATTAATGGAATACAGCATCATCATAACATTCAAACAGAACAAGAAGAGCTTTTCTCTCCCTCTCTGTCATGCCCCCAATACCACTTGGCTGAGCTCTAGAATTCTGACATTGAAGAAAATACATCATGGGGAGTAAATTTTCTGATATTCTGTAGTCTGTATTCTGGTGGATGCTTTAGTTCTGCTAATTTGGGAAGCATGAAGTTGAATAAGAAGCAGGGTCAGTGAAGGGAAGAGCATGGCTAATTTCCAGTTTAGAAAGTAGCTCAGTTCTACCTGTTCCCACGAATTTGTTACAGACCACAGTGGACCTCAGCACCTGTAACTGGCCTGTCCCTGCTCCAGGTTGTAGTTTGGAATTGCCCAAGACCTATGCACTAGGAAGAAACTTCTGAGAATATTTCTCCAACTCAGCATATCCTGTGGATAGGCTTAAATTAGTAATGCAGTCTTTGGGGAAAAGCCAGATTAGAATTGCATATAGAAAGAAAAAACTGTGTGAATGCCTT
The DNA here is from genome assembly GCF_965194825.1 of Balaenoptera physalus. Classification (NCBI taxonomy): domain Eukaryota; kingdom Metazoa; phylum Chordata; class Mammalia; order Artiodactyla; family Balaenopteridae; genus Balaenoptera; species Balaenoptera physalus. Next base: position 127,877,774 of record NC_138882.1, on the reverse strand, counting down.
CTTTCTCCTCATTTCCTAATATGAAAGCTTATTTCCAAATTGCAACACAGAAGTAACAACACATATCTCTATCATTATGCTTGTGTTCAGTGCAGTGAACAGAAAATTAGTTTATGATACTGTTTAATATTTTTATGCTTCTATAATGACATTTTTGTGACTGACCATTTCAGTGTTTCTCTCATATACTATTTCTGAATCAAAAAATGACCTGACATACAAAAGAGCTAAAAAAAAAAATTCCATAGCCTTTATAACCTTCGCTAGCATGAGGTGGTTTTAAAGCTATTATAGGATGTGTGGTGATTGTTTTTTCCATTGAAAGTCCAAAGACAGCTAAGGCAGACTGTTTCTTATTTCAAGGGAATATAAAGAATTGCTGTTTTCCATCAAGGAAACAAAAATACTAAGCAGTTCTAAATGCATGACATTTAGAGGACATCTTTGCCTTTCTAGTTCATCTCTCTAAGCTTGTAGCAGGCTGATCTGTGGATACGGATGCCAGGGCCAGCTTGCTAAAAGCTTTCCTGGATGATGGAGAAGACAACAGTCTGTCTCAGAGTAATTTCCATTGTGTGCTATTGACCTTCTCCTGATTGCCCACTTTAGGTTTGTCTGTCTAAGATAAATGGTAGTAATACAAAAGCTAGCCTGCTTATTTCGATGGTTTTAGATTGACGTGGATTTCACGTTTGATTTGGCAAGCCATTTTATATTTGGCTGTTACGATGAATGAATAACCAGCTTTACCTATATCGGTGCCCTTGTCTCGAATACCTGCTTTGAGTATGAACTGACTTAAGCTGTAACCACAGCATTGGAGTCACCTTTCTCTTGGACCTCTTGGTTTGTTTTACGTGGTTGCCGAAAGCTCAGGTTCATGTCAATTCAACTCTCACAGAGCTTATGTATCTGCTAAACAGGATAATGAGACAAGTAAGCAATCAGTTAAAAATCACGCATCACAGTGATTTCTGAAGGATGCCCTGTATATTCAGGTCCTGAGCAGAGTAACAGAGCCTCGTGAGTCCTGAGGAGTTTCTCTGTTACCTCCACCCCACTACCCACCCCTCTCCAACAGCCAAAACCAAAACGTTTCAGCTTGAAGGATGAAGGTGTGTATTCTGGAATTAAGCTCATTTTTCCTGAACACTGAATGCCACTGGCATCTGTGGGAAACAGGAGCCTTCTTTGTGGTAGGTAGAGGGAGAAGTTTGGCCTCCCTATTCAGTGACAGATTACCACCCAGCCTGAGGAGGGGACGGAGGAATTAATGTGCTAGCATGACTTTAAGTACAGGTGAATACAGTTCCTTAAATAATGCTTTTATAATTAAAATCAGAACACTCATATCTGAATGTTGATTAAGTAACTTAAGTATTTTTCTTTCCAAAATTTCTTGAAGAAAGTCTAATGTTTCATAAATGACATGCCGAAGTTGCATGGTTTAGCATGAAGTATAGTCAAATGTATATACGGCTGGTGGCTAAAGATCATCTCTCTAGGAGAATATGTAGCTATAGCATGTTACACTGATGCAAGTCTGATTTTCTTTTTATTAGAGAAATTACAATTCTGGAAGTCTTGATTTGTTTTTATTTACATCTGTAATGATTCTCTTCATGAAACCTGTTCTGATTATTCTAACCCATATTTATCTCTCTTTCTATGGATAAAGTATAGCATCAAACTCTATATAGTCGTAAATTTACACTGCTTGTCTTGTGACTGTCTAATATCTCCAATGGGCAGGGAGCCCCTAATGACAGAGTCAAGGCCATATGTTTCTACTCTATTTCTTGTGGTGCGTGGTACACTACTTGGAGAGGTTCAAGGAAAATGCAGCTCATCCATTAGAATCCTTTCATCACAAAAGAAATTAGTGAATGAAGCAACATCCTTATAATGATGGTTATTAAATGCATATGATGTCACATAAGGATTTTATTTTTAAATGTTAGTTTGGAAAAAAGCAGTAAAGTTCTTGAAATGTAACTAGAAACTGTAACTGTGGTGATCATTTTAAACAAAGTTTTTGCCTAGAAATTCTGTTTTGTGGTATAAGAATTAATTAAAGCCCCTCATCTATATAGCTCCTGCCATATGCCAGACAATGCTCTTAGCACTTCACAGATGTTAACTCACTGAATCCCTATTACCTTTGCAATTGTATATTTCTTCAGACATGGAAACTATTTACGATTCTGTATGTTCAGAAGGTTTACCCAAAGAATACAATCGTATTCTTGGACATTATTTGCATTTAGCTGGACGTTATTTGCATTTAGCATCATGAGCAGTTGTAACATCACTGGCCATGTATTACAATGCAAATTTTATATAGTTAAAATTAAAATATCTTCAGATTTAAGTCAAGATTCACAGAGAAGAGCTCTGACATGAAGATAGCTCAAAGACATTGAGATGGTTGTAATTTGTGAAGAAAGATGAACAGGATTAAAAGGAGGATTATTTTTGTACTCTGCTATTTTTCTGACATAGGCCTGACTGGGAGTAAGTCTTTGAACAAATTTGCTAAAAAAACTCTGCCTTCAATAAATTAGAAAAAAAAATTTGCTTCTCTTCTCCCTATTGATAATGTCCTGAGTCTCCTACCTTTCCCTGCTGTCCCCAAGCTAAATGGGTCCTAATTTATCTGGGTAAATTAAAAAAAAAATAATAGCAGCTCTGTTAGTTGGTATTGAGTATCAAGAATAGCGTGCCATGAAGAGCCAGTTTCAGAATTTTGATTACAGCAAAACAAACTTTTATCCTGAAAATGTGTTCATCTCTCAGTGAACAGCCTCTTTGTTCCAAATGTCTTGCAGTCATAACCAGGCATGTTTGCAGCTGGAAGAAGCCATCGGCCTTGATTTTTAGAGAGAGCTGAAGATATGGCCTTAGTGAAAATTCACTCTAAAAAAAACCTAAAATGCATCCATAAATATAATATGTTTAGAAATGTTCATTTATTCAATAAATATTTTTCTTAGAGCCTTTCATGTGTCAGAGACTGTTCTATGTTCTAGGAGCATGGTGCTGGATAAGACAGGCAATATTCCCTCTTTTATGGAGGTTACATTCTTCTGAAGGTGGTGATAGCCAGGGGTAGGGACTATTTGGGGAGAGAGAGAGAGAGAGAGAGAGAGAGAGAGAGAGGGAGAGAGAGAGATAGAGAGAGAGGAAGAAGACGTAAACAAAGAAATTAACAGAATGACTTCATATAGCTGTATGTGCTATGAGAGAGGGTGGGCTGGGGCTCTTTTAGGTTGGATGGTCAGGGAAGGCCTCATGATGAGGTTAGCCCTGGATGCCAAAAAGGAGTCAGCCACAGGAAGATATATGGGCAGGGTGGTCGGCGAGAGGGAACAACCAGCACAAAAAACTCATTGGTGGGATAAGCTTCTTGTAATGAGAAACAAAACCATTTGTTTTGGTTAACCTAACCACAGGTAAGGGTGGTAGGATTCGAGGATGGAGAGGAAGGCAAGGGTCAGATTTTCGAGGACGTTTTAGGTCACTGTGAGTTTGGATTAAATTAGGTTGAAATACTTTCTTAACAAGAGAAAGATATGATCTGATGTATGGCTTTAAAAGATCATTTTGGCTGCTACACAGAGAATGGATTACAACAGAGCAGGAATATAGCAGACAGTTGTTTGAAAAATTTCATTTGAAATATAAGTGATGTATACATTGCTTTTCTAGCACTTATATTGGGAAGTAAGGCAAATAATAAATCACTATTAAGTAAAGATTAGCTTGTGAGTAACAAAGGAAACACTTTCAGAACAATTCTCCTTAAGGCTTAAAATACAATTATATCGTGTGGCAAAAGTTTTAAAGGAAACATTTAGTTACATCTTATCTATTCTACTTGGTTTATCATCTCAGTACATCTTCTTTGCTGCCTTAGCAAAGGGCATTTTGATGAACATTCATTTGGTTGAAATATGCGATTATCCATCCTATTTTGCTTTTGAGATGAGGTTATTTGGCTCTCTTTTAATTCTCTTTATTATTGTAATCTTTTTTGGTTTTGGTTTTGCACAGCTACACACACACACACACACACACACACTCTCACACTCACAAATTTGATAGCTCCATGCTTTAGTTACAAATGATTTTCTGTTTCTTGACCCTAGAACAGGGGTCCCCAACCCTTGGGCCGGGGACCGGTACCAGTCCGCGGCCTTTTAGGAACCGGGCCATACACAGGAGGTGAGCGAGTGAGTGAAGCTTCATCTGCAGCTCCCCAGCGCTCCCCATGGCTTGCATTACTGCCTGAACCATCCCCCCTGCCATCTATGGAAAAATTGTCTTCCACGAAACCAGTCCCTTGTTCCAAAAAGGTTGGGGACCGCTGCTCTAGAGAAATCAGCTTTGAAATGCCCTAATAATTATTTTACAACAAAAGAAAAATGTTCAACCATTATTGTGTCTATGATAACAGTATGAAGGACACACATGTACATGCATTTCTAGGAGAGTGTGTATTACATGTCAGATGGACCATGGGCGAGGAGTTTACATATCCCTTGTTTGGGGTTTTTAGGTTTTGACTCTGGAATAAAAAACATTCTTTTTTTTTTACTATTGATTTTAATACTATAGTTCCCATTGTTTAAACTGTATAAAGCATGAATGGGGGCATATCCTTTTATTTTACAGAGCTTTTCTACAGGGCCTTAAAGTATTTAAGGGCAGAGAAAGAGAGCAAGCCCCACCATAACAAGCCTCAGCAAATTCTGACTTGAGAAGAGGCTGTGTTTTCTGAGTCAAGGTGCTTAACTATTCTCTAGCTTCTGTTGCTGGGAAGAAAGGATCAGTATTCATTCCCTGTTGAATGGCATAGTTAGGACCTCAGTACAATTCTTTGACTTGGAAAAATTGTTGAGTTTCCCACTTTAGTTCTGCATTCACTTACCAAATATTTAGCAGGCACCTACTATAGTCAAAGATGTCTCGATTTTTTATGTTGTCTACATCAATGAGCATCTACATCAGTGTTGACTCCACAACATGATGACTATACTGAGTCTCTGTAGCCTAAACTTGAATCTCTACTTCTAATTAGGTGAGTTCCCATAGCCTATTGTAGTGTGCAGAAATTTATTTTTCAAAATTTTTAAAATTTTATTGAAGTATAGTTGATTTACAATGTTGTGTTAATTTCTGCTGTACAGCAAAGTGATTCAGTTATACATATATATACATTCTTTTGCAGAAATTTCTCACTACCCAAGTTTGGATACGCTAGCCACATCTCCTTTGACAAATTATTAAGGATTTTTGTAGGCTTCAATTTTAACTTCTGTAAAATATGGTTAACAGTACTGATTATATCTATATACTGATTTAACCAAGTAACCTGTGAATTTTCACATGACATCTGGTAGGCACCCAGCGAAAGGTGCTGTGTGATTGTTTTGATTATTATTTTGACCATTATTCCAAATGATACTCTAGTAGAACTCAGTGGTAATTTGAAAAACATTCACTAAGTGCCTTCCATGGGCACTTATTTGCATATGTGCTACATGGGTATATAAACATGAATAAAATGAGATCCTAACTTCAAAGGAATTTGTAGTTTTTTGGGGGAGGCAGGAGCAGAACTGGCTCTATTACAAAAGAACCCTGTGAGCAAGTGCCCATGACCTTCCAAGGAGCAGCTTTGCTGGAAACTTCATCTATGTTTAGTCTACACCAAACTATAGAGGGTAGAGAGTTCTTGACCAAAGCCCCCTTGAGTTCAGGCTTATGTGGTCTCTGGTGGTCTTTGGGTTTAGTGAAATAGGCGCTTAACTACCAATCATGAGACAGAGTTCTCTTCTAGAATTGCAATTCTTGTCTTTTGATTCAATCATTGATTTATAAACTTTCTGTTTTCTTTTCTTCCTTGGATTAAATGGTCTCATCCTTTCCTTACACTGATTTCTTTTCCATAAACTTGTAGTAAACACCATTTTCGGTTTGTACTGCCTCCTTTCTTTTCATGATGTGCTTCTTAATATGAATGTATTTAATAAGGTCAATTCTTCTCGAAGATGCCAACCTGACATCGTTTCACCTTTTGGGATTTTGGACCTTTGCAATTCAGGGTTTTGGATCTTGTATCTTTCACTGGTTAACCCAACCAGGGAAATCTGAAGGCTAGTTCAGCTCTTCTTTATCAAAACACTTAGCTGAATGCAAAGCCTAGTTTCTTGTTGATTACATATGTTTATCTCCTCTTGTTTATTTCTGGGAAAAATCATGTTCTTTTAAGCGAGGCCATTTTTGTGGTATTATTTGCAAAACTGCTTAGGAATCCAATGTCTTCTATATAACCACAGAAGAAGGGCTTGGTTTTCTGGTATTGCAAATAATACCACAAAACTTGGTAGCTTGATGGAAAAAATAACAGAGAATTTATATAATGGAAAGAAGGGAGTGGCATTGGAACCAATTCGACAGTACTGCAAGGATGAAATTTCCTGAGCGCTTGCTGACAGCCTCCTAAGGGAAGAACAGTTTTTTTTTTTTAAACATCTTTATTGGAGTATAATTGCTTTACAATGGTGTGTTTCTGCTTTATAACAAAGTGAATCAGTTATACATATACATATGTTCCCATATCTCTTCCCTCTTGCATCTCCCTCCTTCCCACCCTCCCTATCCCACCCCTCTAGGTGGTCACAAAGCACCGAGCTGATCTCCTGTGCTATGCGGCTGCTTCCCACTAGCTATCTATTTTACATTTGGTAGTGTATATATGTCCATGCCACTCTCTCACCCTGTCACATCTTACCCTTCCCCCTCCCAATATCCTCAAGTCCATTCTCTAGTAGGTCTGTGTCTTTATTCCCATCTTGCCACTAGGTTTTTCATGACCTTTTTTTTTTTTCCTTAGATTCCATATATATGTGTTAGCATACTGTATTTGTTTTTCTCTTTCTGACTTACTTCACTCTGTATGACAGACTCTAACTCCATCCACCTCACTACAAATACCTCCATTTCGTTTCTTTTTATGGCTGAGTAATATTCCATTGTATATATGTGCCACATCTTCTTTATCCATTCATCTGATGATGGACACTTAGGTTGCTTCTATGTCCTGGCTATTGTAAATAGAGCTGCAATGAACATTGTGGTACATGACTCCTTTTGAATTATGGTTTTCTCAGGGTATATGCCCAGTAGTGGGATTGCTGGGTCGTATGGTAGTTCTATTTTTAGTTTTTTAAGGAACCTCCATACTGTTCTCCATAGTGGCTGTATCAATTTACATTCCCATCAACAGTGCAGGAGTGTTCCCTTTTCTCCACACCCTCTCCGGGATTTATTGTTTCTAGATTTTTTGATGATGGCCATTCTGACTGGTGTGAGGTGATACCTCATTGTAGTTTTGATTTGCATTTCTCTAACGATTAATAACGTTGAGCATTCTTTCATGTGTTTGTTGGCAATCTGTATATCTTCTTTGGAGAAATGTCTATTTAGGTCTTCTGCCCATTTTTGGATTGGGTTGTTTGTTTTTTTGTTATTGAGCTGCATGAGCTGCTCGTAAATCTTGTAGATTAATCCTTTGTCAGTTGCTTCATTTGCAAATATTTTCTCCCATTCTGAGGGTTGTCTTTTGGTCTTGTTTATGGTTTCCTTTGCTGTGCAAAAGCTTTTAAGTTTCATTAGGTCCCATTTGTTTATTTGTATTTTTATTTCCATTTCTCTAGGAGCTGGGTCAAAAAGGATCTTGCTGTGATTTATGTCACAGAGTGTTCTGCCTATGTTTTCCTCTAAGAGTTTGATAGTGGCAAGAACAGTCTTGATACCTTTTTTTTTTTAAAGTATTTGTTTATTTATTTATTTATGGCTGTGTTGGGTCTTCGTTTCTGTGCGAGGGCTTTCTCTAGTTGTGGCAAGCGGGGGCCACTCTTTATCGCGGTGCGTGGGCCTCTCACTATCGCGGCCTCTCTTGTTGCGGAGCACAAGCTCCAGACGTGCAGGCTCAGTAATTGTGGCTCACGGGCCCAGCTGCTCTGCAGCACGTGGGATCTTCCCAGACCGGGGCTCGAACCCGTGTCCCCTGCATTGGCAGGCTCAACCACTGCGCCACCAGGGAAGCCCAGTCTTGATACCTTTGATGGTCATTTTCAGACCTACTAGACCTTTCTTAGTGATATGAATGAATCATTGGTGCAATCTGGCAACAAACTGCCTTCAGTTTGGGATCAATCATGATTAAAGTATACAGAGGGTGTCTCTATTGCCTTCCTTGAATGTGTTTATAAAGTGAAAACAACTTGACCTCTTTGGTTATCTGTTTTAAATATAGTAGTGTGTACATGTCAATCCCAAACTCCCAATCTATCAGTCCCCCCCTGCCCCCCCAGTAACCATACGTCCGTTCCCTAAGTCTGTGAGTCTATTTCTGTTTTGTAAAGTGGATCTTTGCATTTCCTCAGTTTTAAATATTTTATGGCTTTGTGCAATGCCAACTATTGTTAGTTAGGCACCACTGATGTTGTGATAGTGAACTAGCTGCACAAATAATATTTCAAAAATTATCCGAAGATGGAAAGGAGTAAGTGCAAAATTCTGAGATAGTATTTTTTAGAAGTCATTTCTTGACATTTCTAAAACAATTCTATGTTAAGAGGAGAAACAAACTATCTGTTGGGGAGACCAGGATTGTGATTTTTAAAAAACCCCACCAATTTGACCTCTTAAGCTGCTTTTTATGTTAAATTTACTTACCACTGGTGGATTTTGTAAAAGTACTTATTTAGTATGTTGACATGCTTTAATTACTATCTTTTGATTGCCTCTGGGGTCTGAAAATCAAGCTCCAAGGATTTTTACCCTGGTCATTTCATAATTTTAAGGCAGGTAATGGCAAGGTCCCCAGCATTTGCATTCTCTGAAGACTGAGTTCATGTGAGGAGATGTAATTTGAGCTACACGTTTTTACTCTGTCCCCTCAGGCAGGATAGGATGGTCAGCCTGCTGGTCACGTGCAGGCCACATGGGCTGGTTTTGATTTCTTTTGTGTTTTTTGGCTGAGCTGTGCAGCTTGTGGGATCTTAGTTCCCCAACCAGGGATTGAACCTGGGCCACCGCAATGAAAGTGCTGAGTGCTAATCACTGGACCGCCAGGGAATTTCCTGGTTTTGCTTTCTTACTTTCCCATTTGCCATCCCTGTAGACATGTCCTTCTCTCTTCTATGCCAGTTCTGTTTTTTGTTTCATGCATTTTTTAATTAAACCAGCTTGCCTTGTTGATCTAATTGCACTCTCTTACCTTTCTTTGTAAGTACAGGAAAAAATAATTAATTGAGAGAAATTCTTCAAAGAAAGTGGAAGGCTGAAGTTTGTTCTTGCCAGCCAATTCAGGGAGAGAAATATAATAATTACTTAATTAATAATTATAAGTCGTGAAGCTCTTCTTCACCTGGCATATACCTGTATGGCTGAACTACTTCTTTATTGCCCGTGCCATTCTAATTGATTGGTACCAATGTTCTAAACATTTTGAATATCACCATTGATATGGTATATTTTTATTAGCAAAGTAATATGTGTTCATTAAATATGGTTTGGAAAATACAGAAAAAGGAGAATTGAAAAATGTAAGCCCTTTTAAAGGGCTTGTTTATTTCTTGATTAAGTAAATTCCTAGATAGTTTATAATTTCCATGCTATTTTGAATGTTTATTTTTTTCTTCTTATACTCTGTGGCTGCTCATGTTAGTGAGAAGTGTTTTTAATTTTTCTGAGTTGGTCATGTATTCAGCAACTTGCTGAACTCTTTTATTGGTTTCAGTCATTTATTGATTCTAATCATTTCTAGACAACAAAGGTTGATCCCTTTTCTTCTAATTCTTATATACCTCATTTTAAAAATAGCATTGTCCAGGAATTATAATACTAAGTTAGGCAATGGTAGTAATAATAGATGTTCTTATCTTGTTCCAGATCTTAAAATGCATCTATATTTTCTCCATCAAGTATAATGCTGTTGTAGGTTTTTAATACACAAATTTTAGTTTCCTAATTGTAAGTCCCTCATAAGTACTGTATTAATTTTCTATTGCTAGATAACAAAGTCCTACAAACTTAGCAGCGTGAAATTGCCCACTTTATTATCTCACAGTTCTGTAAGTCCGAAGTCTGGGTGGGTCCAACTGGGTTCTCTGCTCAGGGAATTGAAATCAAGGTAAGAGTGAGGTTGGGCTCCAACCTAGAGGCTTGGGGGAAGAATTCTCTGCAAAGCTGATTAGGTTGTTGTCAGAATCCAGTTCCTTGCAGCAATAGATCTGAGGTCCCCATTTCCTGGCTGGCTGTCAGCTGCGGGCAGCTCTCTGGTCCTAGAGGCAGCTGAACTCCCTTCTCATGTGGTCCCCTCCATCAACAAAGCAGAAATGGTGTACTGAATCCTCCTTACACTTGGAATCTTCGCTGGCTTCTTACGCTACCTGCTGAAGAAAATTCTCTGCTTTTAGAGGAGCTCCTGTGGTTAGATTAGGTCCACCTGTGATAGTTGCACTGTGTGAAGGTCCACTGTGCCTTTTAATATAACATAATCATGGGAGACATATCTCACTGTGTTCAGGGATTGGGTTGGGACATCTTTAGGGAGTCATTCTACTGTAAAAATTTTGCTTACGACAGGTACATACCCAACCTCTCTTAAGTACTGTTGATATTCTTCCATGCTTTTCTCAAAGCATATACACAGGTATTAGAGAGGCTGTATTAAGGGTGTGATTTTGGGAGCCAGATTATCTTTACTAACCATTTGACCTTGGGCACGTTAATTAACTTAGTCTCTTTTTCCTTATAATTAAAATGGGAATATTAGTAGTACCTATTTCAGAAGGTATGTAGTAATTATGCAATAAGTTTCAGCTATTATAATTATTATAGTAATCAAACTAAAATGCTACTATTTTGTAATCTTCTTTATTTTCTTAACTACAGTATAAATGTTTTATCTTATCTGTAAGCATTCTAAGGCAACATCATTTTAATGGCTACAAACTGTTCCATTGTGTAGGTATCCTATAACCTATTTTACAAATCCCTGCTTATTGGAGGCTGCTTCTGCTTTTCTGTTTTATAAACAACATTGAGGTGTGCATCCTGTGGATTTTTGCACACTAATTCTATTTACTTCCTTAGAATAAATTCATAGACATGGAATTGATAGTTTCAAGGGGAAATATCTTATGAAGATGTATGAGGTATTTTGCCAAGTTGTCCTACAGAAAGGCTGAACTAGTTTGTACATTTCCCTCTCCTTTCTCCTAGAAGTCTGACTTACTTTTTAAAAAACTTAAAGTTATGGAATAATATCTTTAGGGAGTGAGCCCAGGGTGGTCAGTACCTTGAAGCAGTGGAAGGAGGAGAATTAGTACAATTCAGAACTCATGGGGAAGTGGTCAGGAATAGAAGTCTGCGTTGGAGAATAGCATCTGGGGAAAAGGAGCATGTGAAAGACAAGTATAAGTACCTTTGGACTACCTAGGAAATTGGGAATCTAGGGGTCAGAACCCTACATAGCTTTCAGATATGACATAAAGTTCCATTTAGAAAATAACTCTTCTTTTGTGTGTGTGAGGATTACTAACATTGCAACAGAATTTTGTTTTAGTTAATTTTTTGTGTGTCAATGGCACAATATTTTAAACAAGCTTATATAGTAAGTAGATTCTACATTGTTATGTGAGCTGTATTCTGTGCTCTAAAAAGTAACTGATAAATGAATGCTATTTCAAAAGTTTGTAAATCAGGGACTGTCTATGGTTCATTGTTTAAAGAAGTGATCCAGAGGGTTTTTAAAATACTCAGGTCACTCATTAGTTCAAATGTTGTCCTGATACACTCCTAACTTTTGGGAACTGTATTCCTAGCATGTATAAAAGTGGCCTCCAATTCTGCAAAGATATCAATACCATATTTCTGGAAACAAAATCTCAACAGCTCTTTGGAACACAAAGATCTGGTTGTAGTTGATAGCATAAAACAGTGTATGGATTCCTTAATCTTGATGGTGCCTTTCAGGCAGCTGGTGTATTAGCTTATTGAGTATAATCATCTGTTCATTGAAAAAGAACGATATAACTTGATGAGAGCACTTGTTAGAGGCTGGTGAAACCTTCTCCATCCCTGTACTTGCCCTCTTCAACCTCCACACTCAGAATACTCAGCAACTGCACATACCCAGGCTTGATGAGTTAGTTTACCCCAGAAGGTATTAGAGCCAGTTTACTCCATCTGACTCCAACAGAATGAGGAAAAGAGTAAACACATGCTATCTACAGTATTACTGCATTTTTATTAGTTCTTGAAGTGACTCCAGAACCAGAAAATCCTAATAATATCAACAATAATAATGACATCTTTAATATTTATGCTAATGCTCATAAGCAAATACTAGATGTAACTTTTTAGGAATTTATTATGTACCTGATGTAATACTAAGTGTTTAAATATTTTATTTAACCTTATTCACTTATAAACTTGTTTTTATTATTCCCATTTTACTGATGAGGAAAGTAAAGCACAGAGAGATTAAGGAAGTTGCCCAAGGCTACATTGCTAGTAAGAAATAGAACTATGTTTTAAACCCAAGACTCTGACTCTAAAACCTATATTCCTTAAAAAAAAAACAAAAAAAAAAACCAAAAAAACTATACAAGCTTTTTTTTTTTTTTAGTTTAGATTTACTAAATAGTTGCAAAGATGTTAAGGAGAGTTTCTATCTATCTATCTATCTATCTATCCCCTTCACCCAGGTTCCCCTAATGTTAACATCTTGCTTTACCATAGAACAATTATCAAAACTAAGAAAATCACATTGGTACAAGATAATTAACTTAAATACAGACTCTATTTGGATCACTAGTTTTTCTACTATGTCCTTTTTCTGTTCCAGGGTCCAATCCAAGATCTAGCATTACATTGTTGTGACTCCTTAGTCATGTCTCCTTAGTCTCTGTGACAATTTCTTAGTCTTTCCTTGTCTTTTTTGACCTTGACACTTTTGATGTATTCTTGTCTTTATTTTGTAGGATGCCCCTCAATTTGGCTTTGCCTCTGGATAGTAAACTGATAGACTTAATTGCTAGGCCTCTTAACAAAGACTGAATTCATTTTTTTGTATAATTAATTTATACTTGTGTGTTTGTTTTGGTGAACTGTATCACTCTTCATCCCTGGGATCCTGAGAAGCTACCCAAGGATTATATAAGTGGCAACATGCCTCCCACTGTTTCTTATAGAACTGGAGAACTCCATGCTGGAAGGACTCCTGCAGCCAGAAATCTCTTACTTTTTTTCCCCCCAGACAGTGCCTCAGTGACTCAGTGGGCTGGAGGTCTGTGAGGGATCTCAAATGTGCTTACACGATCAAGTGGGTGCCTGATTCCTTTACTATCTGGCTCAAATTCCTTCATGGCCCTCACTTGAACCAGGAATTACAGAACTGAGTTTTAACTGTTCAGACAAGGAATTGGTTATACCTTCTTTATCATAAGACTTCTATAATAGGGGCTGAACAATACTAAGTTAGAGTGTATCTGGCCATCTTCACAGTTTTGGCAAAACCATTGTGGTTGCTGAGGCACGTAGAAAGAAAAGCAACAAGATAAGGAAGCATTTCTATTGAGAGCTTCAAGCAAGTTGGCAAGGTCATGTCCCATGTATGCCTTAGGGAAGGTTTGTTTTTTTTTTTCTTTCTATTTTTTGTTTTGTTTTGCTTAAAACCCTTTAATGGCTTGTCAGGCCTACAGAATAACGGCCGAATTCCTTAGTCAGCCAGAAAAGACCCACCCATGTTATCCCCAGCTTTCTTCTCTGTGCTCTCTCTCTAGGCCTTGATCACAGGACTTTATACAGCTGTGTTTATTTTTTAATGAAGGATGAAGTTCTCCTCACTAGAAAAGAGGGGCTTAATAATTAATCTTGACATCTCTAAGTACCTAGTACTGATTTATAATAGATGCTTTATAAATGCTTATGAAACGAGTGAATTTCTGCATTGGCTACCTCTTTTGTTAGGTAAGTCAGCAGAAATGTAAAGAAGACATGAAAAGGGCTACTTTAATGATCATAGAAGAAAGGCAAAACATGTGATTGTATCCTGCATGCTATTTTTTGCTCTCTCTCTCACTGGCAAGACAACTAGACTAAAATAGATCTGTCTCAGTAACTGAATATGTTTTGCCACAAGGAGCTTGGGAATCACAGTATGATTTGAGATGTTGCAGATCTAGTCCCAGCTCTGACACTAAATAGCTATTGGGCAAATCACTTATCTCCTTGGCCTCAGTTATTTTCTTCCCTGTGAAATGAACAATTTAAGCTACATGATTTTTAAGGTTCTTTCCAATTCTAACCTTTTATACTTTTCTATAATAAAGTATTTGTCTTATGTCAATCAGAAGGGGATCATAATAACTTTATCTAAAGCTCTATACTTTGAACAAATGCAAGAATTTTTTTTGCTACTAGTTATGCCTAGGGTATCCACCATGACTTAATTGAAAAGTTCATGTATATCCTCCGACTGCTTTTTAATGGTATGAAAATGGTATCCCAATCACCAGTTCCAACATGTAAGATCAATATCAGGATGCCTAAAATGAAGCAGTCCAGGGCTATTATAATATTTCCAGCCTTACTTAACCTTTATCACACTTATGTGCTTGAAGATGTAACAAGGGACCTGCAATGCAATTCTGATGCTGACTGGCCAGAGTTATTTCAGATTTTACAGATTAAGGGCACAGTCCCCTGCAAGACTGCCCTTACTTCAGACACTAACTTCAAGTTTGGGGATTCTCAGGCCACCTGCATTTCTGACCAACTGGAAATAAAGTCAGGCATTCCTACTACCTCCTCAGGTTAGATAATTCTCTAGAATGACTCATAGAACTCAGGAAAGTGTTACATTTAATGTTTTACTGTAGAGGATATAAATCAGGCTAGCCAAAGGAAGAGACCCATAGGGCAAGATCAGGGAGGGTCCTAAACACCAAGCTTACATGTCTTCAGGATGTTTCACCCTCCCAATACGTCAAGGTGCAGCACCAACCAGGAAAGCTCACCCAAGCTTTCGATGTCCAGAGGTTTTATTGGATTTCATTACCTAGTAATGATTGATTGAATCATTGACCCTGTCAATCTCCAGGAGGTCAGGCTGATCTCATGTGGTTCCAAGCTCCAACCCACTAATTACATGAGTGGTCCGGCATGGCCTGATCCCATCCTGAAATTATTTATGGGTCCACCATGAGTCACTTCATTAGCATAAACTCAGGCCTGATTCCAGGGGCCCATCATGAATAATAAAGACACATCTATCATTTGGGAAATTCTAAGGGCTTAGAGGCTCCTGCCCAGGAACCAGGGGACAATGGCCACCCAAATTCTTTTTTATATTACAGGACCAAATGTGGTATTACAATATTTTGTTTGCTGTTTTGAAATCTTAGAAACTGTTTCAATTCACTAGTTATAAATTGTAAGCAATCTTCTGAAATTAGTGATAGGCTTATGTAATAAATCTACATAATGATTGCACCAAGGAGTACTATTGTTGATTTTGGTCTATTACTGAGACTTATTTATATTAGATTGGCAATATGCCTTTAAAAGCAAAAACATACAAACAAAAAATCCCAGGTCCTGCCCCATACTGCAAGAACTATACACAATTTAAATTATTCACTGGAACTAAAAACTTATTGCTAGATCTTTATTTCAAAGTGGTGTCCTATTCAGTGATAAACAATTGAAGACAACCAATACATTTTTCCGAGAGGCTGCTGAAGTGTAGGGTTGATGTAGCATCAAGTTTAACACCACACTGAGAGTGGAGAAGGCAGGAACATTCCTGAACCTCCATTATAGGCGTGATTCATTTCTATAGATAGTCTTAAATGAGGTGACTGAATCCTGCTAGGCATGCCTTAGTGCTCTTGCCTTTTGCTTTGTTTGACGTCATTTGTCAGCAAGGAATGATAGAAATGTGTGGTATGAGTGGACAGAGTAGAGGTAGCCTAGATAGCACTAACATCCAGTTTGCCACAGACATCCAGAGTCCCAAACAGTTTCACCTATAGGTCCTCCTGAACACTGAAGGGCACGACAAGAACACCAGTGATTTTATTGGAATGAAGCCAGGTCACCAGCATTTTCGTATACTCTTTATGATGTAGATCCTCATTTGGGACAAATAGAAAGAATGGGGTCACCACCTATGTCATTCTTTGGCAAGCTACCAGTGAGGCAGTAAGCAATACCTCAGTCAGTAGCATGGCAAGGAAATGCTCATAACAAACACCGTGATTCATGAGAGTAATGTGAGTGAAGTGTCTTTGGCAGAGCAAACGTTTGGGGTCAGTAGTGAGTCAAGGAGATGTTTCATGGATGGGATGTAGTCACCCATTAAAAGGGATAGAATGCACTTGTGCTCATTGTAGAGATAACCAGGACTTACCCATAAAATAGGTGGAGGACTCAAACTGCTTCATAAAAGGCAGATCTCACAAGGCCGTGTAGCTTTTGTTAAGGATTAATGATAGCATGGCTCATGTTTCTTTTCTAGTAGAACACTTTGGCAAATTCTCAAAGTCCTCTTCTTATACTTTACCACAAGCCATACACTTCAGCCACAAAGGCAGCTGATATAATTCATATTATCAACTATGAATTTTTAGGTAAGATAAAATGCTTTATAAAAAACAGAAATGTTGCAGTCAGTACTTTTTATTTTTTTAACATCTTTATTGGAGTATAATTGCTTTACAATGGTGTGATAGTTTCTGCTTTATAACAAAGTGAATCAGCTATACATATACATATATCCCCATATCTCCTCCCTCTTGAGTCTCCCTCCCACCCTCCCTATCCCACCCCTCTAGGTGGTCACAAAGCACCAAGAGGATCCCCCTGTGCTATTCGGCTGCTTCCCACTATCTACTTTACATTTGGTAGTGTAGATATATCCATGCCACTCTCACACTTCATCCCAGCTTACCTTTCCCCCTCACCATGTCCTCAAGTCCATTCTCTACATCAGCATCTTTATTCCTGTCCTGCCCCTAGGATCTTCATAGCCATTTTTTTTTCTTAGATTCCATATATATGTGTTAGCATATGATATTTGTTTTTCTCTTTCTGACTTACTTCACTCTGTATGACAGACTCTAGGTCCATCCACCTCACTACAAATAACTCAATTTCATTTCTTTTTATGGCTGAGTAATATTCCATTGTATATATGTGCCACATCTTCTTTATCCATTCATCTGTCGAGGGACACTTAGGTTGCTTCCATGTCTTGGCTATTGTAAATAGAGCTGCAATGAATATTGTGGTACATGACTCTTTTTGAATTATGGTTTTCTCAAGGTATATGCCCAGGAGTGGGATTTCTGGGTCGTATGGTAGTTCTATTTTTAGTTTTTTAAGGAACCTCCATACTGTTCTCCATAGTGGCTATATCAATTTACATTCCCACCAACAGTGCAAGAGGGTTCCCTTTTCTCCACACCTTTTCCAGCATTTATTGTTTGTAGATTTTTTGATGATGGCCATTCTGACTGGTGTGAGGTGATACCTCATTGTAGTTTTGATTTGCATTTCTCTAACGATTAGTGATGTTGAGCACTCTTTCATGTGTTTGTTGGCAATCTGTATATCTCCTTTGGAGTAATGTCTATTTAGGTCTTCTGCCCATTTTTGGATTGGGTTTTTTGTTTTTTTGATATTGAGCTGCATGGGCTGCTTGTAAATTTTGGAGATTAGTCCTTTGTCAGTTGCTTCATTTGCAAATATTTTCTCCCATTCTGAGGGTTGTCTTTTCATCTTATTTATAGTTTCCTTTGCTGTGCAAAAGCTTTTAAGTTTCATTAGGTCCCATTTGTTTATTTTTGTTTTTATTTCCATTACTCTCGGAGGTGGGTCAAAAAGGATCTTGCTGTGATTTATGTCATAGAGTGTTCTGCCTATGTTTTCCTCTAAGAGTTTGATAGTGCCTGACCTTATATTTAGGTCTTTAATCCATTTTGAGTTTATTTTTGTGTATGGTGTTAGGGAGTGTTCTAATTTCATTCTTTTACATGTAGCTGTCCAGTTTTCACAGCATCACTTATTGAAGAGGCTGTCTTTTCTCTATTGTATATTCTTGCCTCATTTATCAAAGATAAGGTGACCATATGTGCGTGGGTTTATCTCTGGGCTTTCTATCCTGTTCCATTGATCTATATTTCTGTTTCTGTGCCAGGACCATACTGTCTTGATTACTGTAGCTTTGTAGTATAGTCTGAAGTCAAGGAGCCTGATTCCTCCAGCTTTGTTTTTCTTTGTCAAGATTGCTTTGGCTATTCAGGGTCTTTTGTGTTTCCATACAAATTGTGAAATTTTTTGTTGTAGTCTGTGAAAAATGCCATTGGTAGTTTGATAGGGATTGCATTGAATCTGTAGATTGCTTTGGGTAGTATAGTCATTTTCACAATGTTGATTCCTCCAATCCAAGAGCATGGTATATCTCTCCATCTGTTTGTATCATCTTTAATTTCTTTCATCAGTGTCTTATAGTTTTCTGCATACAGGTCTTCTGTCTCCTTAGGTAGGTTTATTCCTAGGTATTGTATTCTTTTTGTTGCAATGGTAAATGGGAGTGTTTCCTTAATTTCTCTTTCAGATTTTTCATCATTAGTGTATAGGAATGCAAGAGATTTCGGCGCATTAATTTTGTATCCTGCTACTTTACCAAATTCATTGATTAGCTCTAGTAGTTTTCTGGTAGCATCTTTACGATTTTCTATGTATAGTATCATGTCATCTGCAAACAGTGACAGTTTTACTTCTTCTTTTCCGATTTGGATTCCATTTATTTCTTTTTCTTCTCTGATTGCTGTGGCTAAAACTTCCAAAACTATTTTGAATAATAGTGGTGAGAGTGGACAACCTTGTCTTGTTCCTGATCTTAGTGGAAATGCTTTCAGTTTTTCACCAATGAGAATGATGTTGGCTGTGGGTTTGTCATTTATAGCCTTTATTATGTTGAGGTAAGTTCCCTCTATGCCTACTTTCTGGAGGGATTTTATCATAAATGGGTGTTGAATTTTGTCAAAAGCTTTTTCCGCATCTATTGAGATGATCATATGGTTTTTCTCCTTCAATTTGTTAATATGGTGTATCACATTGATTGATTTGCATATATTGGAGAATCCTTGCATTCCTGGGATAAACCCCACTTGATCATGGTGTATGATCCTTTTAATGTGCTGTTGGATTCTGTTTGCTAGCATTTTGTTGAGGATTTTTGCATCTATGTTCATCAGTGATATTGGCCTGTAGTTTTCTTTCTTTGTGACATCTTTGTCTGGGTTTGGTATCAGGGTGATGGTGGCCTTGTAGAATGAGTTTGGGAGTGTTCCTCCCTCTGCTATATTTTAGAAGAGTTTCAGAAGGATAGGTTTTAGCTCGTCTCTAAATGTTTGATAGAATTCGCCTGTGAAGCCATCTGGTCCTGGGCTTTTGTTTGTTGGAAGATTTTTAATCATACTCTCAATTTCAGTGCTTGTGATTGGTCTGTTTATACTTTCTATTTCTTCCTGGTTCAGTCTTGGAAGGTCGTGCTTTTCTAAGAAATTGTTCATTTCTTCCAGGTTGTCCATTTTATTGGCATAGAGTTGCTTGTATTAATCTCTCATATTCCTTTGTATTTCTGCAGTGTCAGTTGTTACTTCTCCTTTTGCATTTCTAATTCTTTTGATTTGAGTCTTCTCCCTTTTTTTCTTGAAGAGTCTGGCTAATGGTTTATCAATTTTGTTTATCTTCTCAAAGAACCAGCTTTTAGTTTTATTGATCTTTGTTATTGTTTCCTCTATTTCTTTTTCATTTATTTCTGATCTAATCTTTATGATTTCTTCCCATGTGCTAACTTTGGGGGTATTTTGTTCTTCTTTCTCCAATTGCTTTAGGTGTAAGGTTAGGCTGTTTATTTGAGATGTTTCTTGTTTCTTGAGGTAGGAATGTTTTGCTATAAACTTCCCTCTTAGAACTGCTTTTGCTACACCCAATAGGTTATGGGTCATCGTGTTTTCATTGTCATTTGTTTCTAGGTATTTCTTGAATTCCTCTTTGATTTTTTCAGTGATCTCTTGGTTATTAAGTAATGTATAGTTTCGCCTCCATGTGTTTGTATTTTTTACAGTTTTTTTCCTGTAATTGATGTGTAGTCTCATAGCATTGTTGTCGGAAAAGATACTTGATATGATTTCAATTTTCTTAAATTTACCAATGCTTGATTTGTGACCCAAGATATGATTTATCCTGGAGAATGTTCTATGAGCACTTGTGAAGAAATTGTATTCTGTTGTTTTTGGATGGAATGTCCGATAAATATCAATTAAATCCATCTTGTTTAATGTGTCATTTAAAGCTTGTGTTTCCTTATTTATTTTCATTTTGGATGATCTGTCCATTGGTGAAAGTGGGATGTTAAATTCCCCCACTATGATTGTGTTACTGTGAATTTCCCCTTTTATGGCTGTTAACATTTGCCTCATGTATTGAGGTGCTCCTATGTTGGGTGCATAAATATTTACAGTTGTTATATCTTCTTCTTGGATTGATCCCTTGATCATTATGTAGTGTCCTTCTTTGTCTCTTGTAATAGTCTTTGTTTTAAAGTCTATTTTGTCTGATATGAGAATTGCTACTCCAGCATTCTTTCAATTTCCATTTGCATGGAATATCTTTTCCCATCCCCTCACTTTCAGTCTGTATGTGTCCCTAGGTGTGAATTGGGTCTCTTGTTGACAGCATATATATGGGTCTTGTTTTTGTATCCATTCAGCCAGTCTGTGTCTTTTGGTTGGATCCTTTAATCTATTTACATGTAAGGTAATTATCGATATGTATGTTCCTATTACCATTTTCTTAATTGTTTTGGGTATGTTATTGTAGGTCTTTTCCTTCTCTTGTTTTTCCTGCCTCGAGAAGTTCCTTTAGCATTTATTGTAAAGCTGGTTTGGTGGTGCTGAATTCTCTTAGCTTTTGCTTCTCTGTAAAGGTTTTAATTTCTCCATCGAATCTGAATGAGATCCTTGCTGGGTAGAGTAATCTTGGTTGTAGGTTTTTCCCTTTCATCACTTTAAATATGTCCTGCCACTCCCTTCTGGCTTGCAGAGTTTCTGCTGAAAGGTCAGCTGTTAACCTTATGGGGATTCCCTTGTATGTTATTTGTTGTTTTTCCCTTGCTGCTTTTAATATTTCTTTGTATTGAATTTTTGATAATTTAATTATTATGTGTCTTGGCATGTTTCTTCTTGGATTTATCCTGTATGGGGCTCTCTGTACTTCCTGGACTTAACTATTTCCTTTCCCATATTAGGGAAGTTTTCAACTATAATCACTTCAAATATTTTCTCAGTCCCTTTCTTTTTCTCTTCTTCTTCTGGGACCCCTATAATTCGAATGTTTGTGCATTTAATGTTGTCCCAGAGGTCTCTGAGACTGTCCTCAATTCTTTTCATTCTTTTTTCTTTAGTCTGCCCTGAAGTAATTATTTCCACTATTTTATCTTCCAGGTCTCTTATCCATTTTTCTGCCTCAGTTATTCTGAATAATAATGAATTTTTAATTTCATTTATTGTGTTTTCATCATTGTTTGCTTGCTGTTTAGTTCTTCTGTGTCCTTGTTAAACATTTCTTGTGTTTTCTCCTTTCTATTTCTATGATTTTGGATCATCTTTACTATCATTACTCTGAATTCTTTTTCAGGTAGACTATTAACTTTCATATGTTTGGTCTGGTGGGTTTTTACTTTGCTCCTTCATCTGCTGCATATGTCTTTGTCTTCTCGTTTTGTTTAACTTACTGTGTTTGGCGTCTCCTTTTCACAGGCTGCAGGTTCGTAGTTCCCGTTGTTTTTGGTGTCTGCCCCTAGTGGCTAAGGTTGGTTCAGTGGGTTGTGTAGGCTTCCTTGTGGAGGGGACTGGTGCCTGTGTTCTGGTGGATGAGGCTGGATCTTGTCTTTCTGGTGGGGAAGATCGTGTCTGGTGGTGTGTTTTGGGGTGTCTGTGACCTTATTATGATCTTAGGCAGCCTCTCTGCTGATGGGTGGGGTTGTGTTCCTCTCTTGCTAGTTGTTCGGCATAGGGTGTCCAGCACTGGAGCTTGCTGGTCATTGAGTGGAGCTGGATCTTCGTGTTGAAATGGAGATCTCTGGGACAGCTTTTGCCGTTTGATATTATGTGGAGCCAGGAGGTCTCTGGTGGACCAATGTCCTGAACTTGGCTCTTCCACCTCAGAGGCACAGGCCTGACACCCGGTTGGAGCACCAAGACCCTGTCATCCCCATTGCTCAGAAAAAAAGGGAGAAAGAAAGAAAGAAAGGAAGAAAGGAAGGAAGGAAGGGAGGAAGGGAGGAAGGAAGGAAAAAATAATTAAAATAAAAAATAAAATATAATTAAAAATTAAAAAATATAAAAATAAAAAAAAGAAAGAAGAGTAACCAAACCAAAAAACAAATCCACCAATGATAACAAGCCCTAAAAACTATACTAAAAAAATGAAAAATAAAAAAGGACAGACACAACCCTAGGACAAATGGTAAAAGCGAAGCTATATAGACAAAATCACACAAAGAAGCATACACATACACACTCACAAAAAGAGAAAAAGGAAAAATATATATCATTGCTCCCAAAGTCCACTGTCTCAATTTTGGGATGATTCGTTGTCTATTCAGGTATTCCAGAGACGCAGGGTACATGAAGTTGATTGTGGAGATTTAATCCACTGCTCCTGAGGCTGCTGGGAGAGATTTCCCTTTCTCTTCTTTGTTCGCACAGCTCCTGGGGTTCAGCTTTGGATTTGGCCCCTCCTCTGCATATAGGTCGCCTGAGGGCATCTGTTCTTTGCTCAGACAGGACGGGGTTAAAGGAGCTGCTGATTTGGGGGCTCTGGCTCACTCAGTCCAGGGGGAGCAAGGGGTATGGATGCGGGGCGAGCCTGCGGCCACAGAGGCCGGCATGACGTTGCACCAGCCTGAGGCGTGCCGTGCGTTCTCCTGGGGAAGTTGTCCCTGGATCACGGGAGCCTGGCCGTGGTGGGCTACACAGGCTCCTGGGAGGGGAGGTGTGGAGAGTGATCTGTGCTTGCACACAGGCTTCTTGGTGGCGGCAGCAGCAGCCTTAGCGTCTCATGCCTGTCTCTGGGGTCTGCGCCGATAGCCGTGGCTCGCGCCCATCTCTGGAACTCCTTTAAGTGGTGCTCTTAATCCCCTCTCCTCGCGCACCAGGAAACAAAGAGGGAAGAAAAAGTCTCTTGCTTCTTTGGCAGGTCCAGACTTTTTCCCGGACACCCTCCCAGCTAGCTGTGGCGCACTTGTCCCTCAGGCTGTGTTCACGCCACCAACCCCAGTCCTCTCCCTGCGATCCAACCAAAGCCCAAGCCTCAGCTCCCACCCCCCGCCCAACCTGGCGGGTGAGCAGACAAGTCTCTCGGGCTGGTGAGTGCTGGTCGGCACTGATCCTCTGTGCGGGAATCTCTCCGCTTTGCCCTCCGCACCCCTGTTGCTGCGCTCTCCTCCGTGGCTCCAAAGCTTCCCCCCTCTGCCACCCGCGAAGGGGCTTCTAGTGTGTGGAAACCTTTCCTCCTTCACAGCTCCCTCCCACTGGTGCAGGTTCTGTCCCTATTCTTTTGTTTCTGTTTTTTCTTTTTTCTTTTGCCCTACCCAGGTACGTGGGGAGTTTCTTGCCTTTTGGGAGGTCTGAGGTCTTCTGCCAGCGTTCAGTAGGTGTTCTGTAGGAGTTGTTCCACATGTAGATGTACTTCTGATGTATTTGTGGGGAGGAAGGTGATCTCCACATCTTACTCCTCTGCCATCTTGAAGGTCCCCCAGTCAGTACTTTATTTCAGAAAGAACATCAACTCAACCTAATAATTGTATATAGTGCATTGTAGAGTTTTTGTTTGTATTTAAAAGTTGAATTTTTATGACTTTTAAAAAAGCTATGGGATTAAAGGTTTAAATGGTATAAATGCAGTAATTTTTCATATTGTCGTAAAATGGTTTAGTTTTTAGACACTGATTGCTAGCCTCTGAGTCTTAACTGTATCTTAAACTAACCAAAGAATTTATTGTAATTTTTGATGATGATGATGATGATGCTAATACACCAGTAAATGACAGCCTTTCTGAGGTCTTAAGGAAGTGATGATTAATGGAATGCAAAAATGTCATTTTAATTGCATTCCCAAAATCATGCCAAAGAGACACATCAATGACATGCTTATGCCAAACTTTTAAGGTCTAAGTTTACCACTTCAAATAACTGAGTCTCTTACCTAAAATAAAATAATAAAATAAATTTAAAAAGATCCCCTTTCCCCAAACGCTACAACCCATTAATTCTGCTTCTATTGGATGCTGAACATAAAAGTATCATGAACTTGATGAATGTTGGCTATTCATTTATTTATGATATGATGTGGCCATTGCAGCAAATTGGGATGGTTTTCTGCATTACTGAGAAGACTGTATATCAATTCACAGTTAGGCACTCACTATGTGCCCAGCGCATTGTAAAATAAGAGTCATGGTTTGTGGCCTCCATGGACCATAAAATTTCTTCTCATTCATTCTTTTATTTGGTATTTATTGAGCACCTGTTGTGTACCGCACACTGAACAAGGCACTTGGGATAAAGGAGTCCACAAGACAAAGTCTTTTTCTTGATAGAATTTACTGTTTAGTGGAGCCATGATATGTGCTTCTGAAACAGTTGAAAATTGGGTAATACATAACAAAGTGTGATGAGAAAGAACCATGTGGAGTATAATGATTGCACTGGATTGTTTCATAGAGGAAACAGATTTGGAACAGAGCTTTATGGCTAAGTGTTGAAAATCACATGGGAGAGAGTGAATTTGTTTGGATTTAGGCCAGTAGACTGTTGTCTAGAGAATGCTAGTGTATACACTGACTTACAACTAAGGAAGACGAATTTCAGTTTGCTACTTAGATACCCCAAAGAAAAATTAAAAGTGTAACTACATCACTCCAGAGAATTAAGTTCAGAAAGTAAAAAAAGAAATCTCATTGATTAACGAGTTGTCTTATCTTGGTGACAAAACAACCAGATTGACTCAAGTGCTGTCATGAAATGGAATTATTTTTAATTAAATTGACTGGATAATCTGCAAGGTCTGAATTTTTTTCCTGACCAGAAGTATATGTTGATTTCATTTTGAACTATACTCATATTATGCTTTAGATTTACATAGACATTGGTTATAATCCTGACCCAGACTCTACCTAGTTATGTGTTCTGTGTCTCAATTTGTTCATCTGTAAAGAGTATATAACAAACTTACCCATAAGGTTGCTGAGAGCCTTTGCATTTGGTCTGTGGGCTTAGGTTGCCTTTTTCAATGACTGATTTTCTCTTAAAAATGGTGGATGTTTTTTCTCTTTAAAGGGACACTCATTTCATTAAAAACTCCTATTACATAATAAATTATTGTGCTAGAGCCTAGAGAAGGCTTTAGAAAATCTTTCCGAACTTCTGTAGTAATAAACCGACTTTGCCTGTAGGAAATTTCTCTTTGGAAAAACATAATGTTTTTCAGGGCAGATGTTTTACTGAAACACCTTAACATCCGTCCTGAAACACCTTACTGCTACAGTCTGCTTTTGCTATTAAAACAGTGTTGCTACTAAGTGTCCATCGACAGATGAATGGATAAAGAAGATGTGGCAAATATACACAATGGAATATTACTCAGCCATAAAAAGAAACGAAATTGAGTTATTTGTAGTGAGTGGATGGACCTAGAGTCTGTTAAACAGAGCAAGTAAGTCAGAAAGAGAAAAACAAATACCGTATGCTAACACATATATATGGAATCTAAAAAAAAAAGGGTTCTGAAGAACCTAAGGGCAGGACAGGAATAAAGACACAGACGTATAGAATGGAGTTGAGGACACGGGGAGTGAGAAAGGTAATCTGGGACGAAGTGAGAGTGGCATGGACATATATACACTACCAAATGTAAAATACACAGCTAGTGGGAAGCAGCCACATAGCACAGGGAGATTGGTGCTTTGTGACCACCTAGAGGGGTGGGATAGGGAGGATGGGAGAGAGATGCAAGAGGGAGGAGATATGGGGATATATGTATATGTATAGCTGATTCACTTTGTTATAAAGCAGAAACTAACACACCATTGTGAAGCAATTATACCCCAATAAAGATGTTAAAAAAAAAAAGTGTTGCCAGCAGTCAAAGTAGTCTTTTATTCCCAAAACAGTGCACCTCCAATACAATTGATTTCCAACTAGTTGTCCTCTCTTTAAATCATAGGTGAGTTGTTAATAATTATCTTAGTCATGACATTTTAGATAAACATTTCTTGATTAGGATGAAAACATCTTATGCATCTCTCATTGCTAATGTTTAGAGCATAACCAATATTTCTTTAGCCTAACTATGGGTTTAAGGTAGATAATCATAGCTAGAAAAACCCAGAGTTTACAATACTGCTAAAAGCATAATTCAAAGTAAAATGCCTCAACTCACTTTTATAACAAGGTAGGACATATAAAGAAACATACATATTTTCATACACGTTTTCTTTTTCTAAGACCTAAAATTTTTTCCTACTGATTTTTTATTTTCAATGTTGCCTGAGAACAGAAATGATCAACTAAGGATAACAATTAGAAGTGTGGATTAAAAAAGTAATTAAAAAAAGGATCCAAAACAGTATTTGAAGACCAGTCAAAAGGATGAGAGGAAAGAGACTAATAAAATGATAATCATGCCATTTATCATGGGGTAGATAAGAAGAAGAAGAAGAAAAAAAAAACGATGCTGAGCTTTGTCTATTCTATCACTTTACATCTATTAGTTAATATTTAAAAAAATACCTTTCCCTTCTGGATAAATAGCTCTCCTCTGCCCTTGCAGCTTTTTGACAACCGTCCTTCTGAGCCTCAGTTGGTACCCAACTCATGTCACTTACCTGTTAGTTACATCTGTTATGGCACAAGAGATTTGGAGCAATACATTTATATGTTCCCGATTTAAATAAAAGTTACTAGTGAAAGTATATTAAAAGAAATACCAAGTGAGAGAGTGCTAGAATCAGATAGAAAGACAACTAGACATCGGCAGACAGAAATAGAAACCTAGAGATTTAAAAATGAGACCTACCAACGCCAGGGAGACCAGTACATGAATCCTTATTCACCATCTCCTGCTCCTCAAATCCTGACTCCACCACATTTTAGTTGGGTGACCTGGGGCGAATTACCTAACTTCTCAGTGCTTCAGTTCCTTCATCTTAATATAGGGATAATACTGCTTTCCTCAAAGAGTTAACAGGTTTAAAAATGATATTAGGTATAAAGTGTTAAAACAGTGCCTGGAACATAGTGACTACTCACTAAATGTTAATGTTATTTTCTTTTTATCATCTTCTTGTTCATGAATGTAACATAGCACTACTGGTCTCATTACTGGGAATGGTAAAGATCACAGGCTTAGAAGCCAGATAGACTTGGATTTAAATCCTGCCTCTGCCATTTACCAGCAGTGCAAACTTGGGCAAGTTAATGTCTTTGTGATCTGCAGTATCAGAAAAATAGTAACTACCGTTGGGAGTTTTGTTAATATATATCAAGTGCCAACATGACTTTTCCTTTCCCTTTCTACCCTCCATTGAAGACAGATTGGGGTAAAGGAATTTTATTATTCCTACTATACCCAAGCCACCTTAGTGGGCCTGGTCTTCCTGTACCACTCTTGTGACTGGAGGTGTCAGACACTGAAAGGAATATCCAATGGCCAGCACAGTAATTCCTTTGGAATTACTGTTTGCATTATGTTTTGATTTGGTTCAAATTCAAAAACTTTAAAAAGGTAAGTCTCTCTCACTCTTGTCCCATCCCTGACAGGCAACCACTGATATGAGTTTCTTATTTATTCTTCCAAAAACATTTTATGAATATGCAGGTAAACATAAATATATGTATACATTATTTTCCCCTTCATACAAAATGTAATATATGCTTTCCTGTACCTTGCTTTTTTACCCTTAACAATGTGCCATGGAGACAGCCCTATTAGAATATATCAAGAGTGTCTCACATCTTTTTTTTTTTTCTTACAGTACTTTCTTGTATAGATATACAATGTTTCTTTTTTGTTTGTATTTTTGGCGTTTATTTATTGATTTAAATTGAAGTATAGTCGATTTACAATATTTCAGGTGTACAACAAAGTGATTCAGTTATATATTCTTATATATATTCTTTTTTCAGATTCTTTTCCATTATAGGTTATTATGAGATATTGAATATAGTTCCTTGTGCTATACAGTAAGTCCTTGTTGTTTATCTATTTTATGTATAGTAGTGTGTATCTCTTAACCCTAAATTCCCTATTTATCCCTCTCCCCCTTTCCCCTTTAATAACTGTAAGTTTGTTTTCTATGTCTGTGATTCTATTTCTGTTCTGTAAATAAGTTCTTTCGTATCATCGTTTTAGATACATATAAGTGCTATCATATGATATTTGTCTTTCTCTGTCTGACTTACTTCACTTAGTATGATAATCGGCACAAGCTTTTTAACCTCTAAGACAGAGAAGTCTCTGTTGTAGCACCTTGAATGCACCCATTCCCCCTGCCTCCCATTTCCAAGCTCCCAAGTCCTTCTGGGATCTGGCCAGTGGAAATCTCTGCATCTGTATCTCTCCTCTTCACCCTCCCATATCATTCTCAGTTTTGACCAGAGACTATGACCCTTCCCTAAGGACAGGAAAGATTTCTGGAGAGATGTTTGATTTCTAACCTTAAAAAAATTAAATATTTAAAACTCAGTGTAACTAACCAGTTCCCTTTAAGTAAATAAGCACTTTTGGGCAGACTAAAATTTAATGGTCTCAAATATCTGAGGCATTCCTTGAAACACATGTCCACATAAGCTTTCTTTTATGTCTGTTGTTTTTCACCTTGAATCCTTGACTTGGATCTGTGGTTGTCAGGCCTGCTTTCTGCTTAAATCTCTGAACTTCTGTTCTTGAAATTGCCTGTTTCTTCTTGTCTTTCTCACCTAAGCTGTGGGAGTCTTTTCCCTATTCTCCTGTGTAAGGTGGAGGAGAAGGATTTGAGAAAGTGAAAGACATAATTGCTATCCTCAAGGCACTTACAATAAAATTGAAGGACTATTACACATATACTGACATTATCTCATTATATTTTTCATATTACACTGATACTATGTCGGTCAATGCTCATGAAGTGGTGCCAAGCATGATGGGAATGTATTTAGAATGAGAGATTACCAAGCTATAGAGAGCTTAGGGACGGCTTCCTGGAGAAGATGGGGTAGGAAAGATAGAAGGATAGGTCATTCCCAGTGAGGGAAGGACAGGAAAATGACATGTTTTTGGCATTTATGAAATATTTGATAAAAGAATAAAGAAGTTGAAATAAGATAAATGAATAAATTAAAAAGTTGTGTCTGGAAGACCAGTTAAGAGCCTGAAATATAATGTTCTGGTTTTTAAGTGATAAGACACTGAAGAGGGAGCAGGATGTGGGTTTGAGGGACATCATCAAAGTGGATCAAAGAGCGTATGCATTGGTGCTGCCTCAGGTTTGACATATGAGGCTCTGGAACTGGATGTTTATACCATGAAGTAAATCCACTGACAGAGTCATAAATCTGTGACTCTAACTCTGCATATATTTAGATGTATGAATATATTGATGCATATTTATATATTCATATATCTAAGTGTGAATAATTTGGAAACAAGCAGGGAAAAGTGAAGGTTATCTTACTCTACATATTCACTAAGAGTATAATTAATAAGTAAGAAGCTTATTTCCTGTAATGTGCTAGGAGTTAGGATCCATTCATAGGCTGCATGCCAAGGAGAAACTAGCTGACATACTCCTGGAAGCACAGGTAGGTAGTTTGTCCAGATCACAGGAAATGATTGTTCCGTTGAGCTTTGTACTTACTGGACCATTTATAGAATGTTAATTTTATTTCTGACCAGTGCAATTTTTAAAAGGAAGAATGAAATTAGGGTATAAGAGGTAGACAGCCAGGAGTTTGCAAACTGTGTTGTATGGAGAGCAGTTGAAGAAATGAAGAAAATATAAGACCAGCGTTATCTTTAAAGTATGTGAAAGGCTGACATTAAACAAGTGCACTTATGCCATGATGCTCCGGAGAGGAAAAATTAAGATACATAGAATAAATTTTAGCTTGTGATAATAGAGAATGTTCAACAAATCACACAGTTAAAATGGCAGAGATTCTTGCATGAGTAGTGCTGAGTCTTTCCCTCTAGTTACTTAAGGATACCTGCAAGGAATTTGTGCTTTGTGGAGAAGACTGGACTAGATAAAGGAAACTTTCCTGTGTTCACTAAGATTTTGTGATTCTGTCTTCTCAGGTGAAGTGATGTAGACAGGTCCATGTGTACGTAATAAATGAAGGACATTTTGTTTTCCCTTCTCTCAGAATCAATTAAATTATATTTTTGCTTTCTTTGAAACATGAACGTAGGTCTTAGTGGTAGTGATCACAAAAACACATAATCATTTACTGTAGCTCATGACTAGATTTGGGCCGAGAAACTTTAGCATAGTTCCTCGGACCCCTCTGACTCAGAGACATCAATCCTAACCCTTGTTTTATGGCCTCTGCCTTATTCTTGGCCTCTCATAGGGGCAAGTTGGGTATATCTGTGTTAATCTGAAGGGAAAAAGAGAAGGGCTTCTTCAGGCATTTTTACAACTGGAGCAGGGCTTCAATCCTGCACCGCTGTCTTCTTCCATCCCCACCACTGCCTCGGGGTGGATGGAGAGGTGGGCTGGAGCAGCAGGTTCCAGGGGCCGCCTTCTCTAGGCCTGGTTGCGGTGAGAGCTCTGTGCCCTCAGGCGTGTCTCTCTGTGTCTCCCACTCCCTAGGAAGCTTTGTTTACTCTCCTGAGTGAAGTTTGGTAAGAATATTGAGCAAGTAAATTGCAGGGCCCTTAGGCAGTCTGGTGTAGTAATTAGAAGGGACAGGCCCTGGACATGCTTTCATTCAGGTTTATTTGACCTAATACATAAAAAGAGCTTTCCTAGCACAGGGCAGTACTCAGTTCTAATTTTAGTTGTTATTATTCATGGCTGTATCTCTCACTCGTAGGTGGCATAGCATGTTGTTCTGGTTTACAGGAGACTTTCTGCCTTTTCCATGATTTAGGATCCCATAACTGCCAGGATGACCAGTTCTTATGGCCTGATGCTGGCCTGTGTTTTGATGGTGGTCCAGTTCTATGATAGAGTCTGCAATTGTAATAAAGATGTTCTCTTAACTGTATAGTTTGTTCTCATTCATTTATGAGTAAGTTTCTCTCATTGTAGCTCAATACAATCTCTATTTGGTGTGTAGAACATATCTTTTGATTGTATTCATTTCACATTTCCTGTATTTTTTTCCTTAAAGAAATCACATGTGATATATATGTATATGTGTGTGTGTGTGTATAAACATTTTATTTATTTAAAATTTTTGTTATATTTTGTATTCTGGGGTAAATGACTGTATTTTATTCCTTTGAAAAGTGTTAGAAAAAAAAAATACAACTTTTTTTTTTTTTTAAGGCCTAGCAGCAGGGGACCACGTGGACGATTATTCCTAGGAGTTCTGGCATAAATTTTCCCTCTAAACAGACTCAAAAAAAGTGCAGGCCTGGGAGAAGATACTGGAATGGGAAATGAAAATACACAGATTCTACAAATGAACCTTCTCTAGAAAGATTAATATTTTGTTTTTTCAAGTATTATACTTTTTTTCTTCTCTATGTACTGTTCAGTTGAAAATTTTTCCCACTCTTCATTTTGCACCTGATTTCCTCAGCCGGCATGAAGCAGCAAAGATGCATACAAAATATTATGATTTAGGACAGTCCCATTCTAGGGGGAGCTATCTTGATATAGCATGCCCTGTTGTCTCACTTCTTTGCAACTGTCAATGTCTTTAGGCAGAGACAAAAATGCGCTGTCAATCAGACCACTGGTTAATCCTCTATCAAATCAAACAGAAAAAAAATTTATTGTACAAGTGTTTGTATTTTGCAGCACTGATGTATACTTTAGGGGTACACAACATTTCACAGCTGTTCTAGAGTTGTGGTATAAGAAATACCACACGTTTTTGTCCATTTCTCCCTGCACTATAATATTTCTGTCTTACTTATCTCTGAATCATTCACCATGTGCAAACACTGTCTTAATTTTAATGAGTATTCAATAAATAGGAAATGATTGAAATATTACCTTCTATATTCAACAATGTAGAAGTTTATAAAATTCAGGTATGGGAAAAGTTCATAGTTGAAAGATGTATCCTGTTAGAGCCTCTACATTACAATTTGTTACTTTAAAAAAAATCTATTACTTGGGAGTTACACTAGAGTAAGTTTTTTTCTCAAGGTTCTTGTAGTCACTGTTGCAGAGGTTAAAATATTCTATTTTAAGAATAAATGCTACAGAGTTAAATCACCACAAATATATTCAACTCTAAAAGTTACCTGTTGCATTGAGATGGATTCAGTGATTTACATAATGTACCTTTTCCAAAATTGCCATTAAGGCAATTTAAATGAACATGAAATGAAATTAAATGAAATTTCTAATTTGCAATACTCATAGGTGCTGTGACATTTAAAAATCATTCATCTATACCTGGTTCTTTACTCACTAGTTATCCAAATGAACACATAGATTGAACTTCTCAAACTTGGAGGTGTAATGAAATGGTTCCTTGGTAAAGCTTCCAGATGGACCACTGTCATCATCTGGTAAGACTGGACTGTAATCGCATAATCACAATTAGCCCCCATCTCTGTGGTTATTCAAGTGCCAACCCTAAAGATCAGTCTCTGGATGACCATGCTATAAGGGACAAGAACTTGCAAATCAGTGAACTGTACTTCTGTGTATGCTTTCAGCCCCTAAAGAAAGTGTCCCCGAACTAAGTCTTTTATGATGACAGAAAGGAGGACAGGAATGGTCTGCTTCTTGGAATAAGAAAGCTATGTGTGAAAATACCTGCTTTCGTGACTAGATGAGAACCATGTATAGTTGTCATAGACATTGTTCATATGAAAATAGATGTTAATAAAATGCTAGAAAATGGCTTGGTATCTAAGGAAGTTGGACATTCTACCAGAAATGGTTTTTTGATTATGTATTCATTTAAATTTCCTTAAAAAAATGGTGCCAAGGAGAAATACAGACAAACTCTAGCAGAAACAAAATTCAAAATTAGTCAAGTCTGAATAAATGAAGTTTTGATATACTAGAAAAATTGCAAAAACTCATCATTTTAATTACTGCATCTGTGATCATGTACCAGCAAATAGCTCTGCCTGTGGTACCTTTTATATGTCTTTATTATATTACTTACAAATTATAATTGTTTGCCTTCTCATCAGTTTCTCATCATAGGGACTTCATTCATTTAATTCATTCAACAAATACTGACCTGCCCTACTCTATGCCAGGTGCTGGGGATACAGCAGAGAACCAGATAAAAATACATACCTTAAAGGTGATATTTTAGTGGCAGAGACAGAAGTAAAAACTAGATAAAGAAGCAAAATATATCATATGTTGGGATTTCTCTAAATATTGTTCTTTGCATCACTAGCATCTACCACAAGGCCAGGACATAGTAGGCACTCAAACTACTCACTGCTGGCTTGATTTACTTTCGTGATTACTCAAAGGAACAGAAGTATAATTCTTGAATTTACCATTGCTTTTAATTGTGAACAGCCACTGGAGTGCTGATACCAGTCAACAAATATACAGACTTAGGGTAGGGGATGATGGAGTAACTTCCAGAATAAAACTTTAGTGACCATGAGCTCTATTATCTGTGAGTAAAGTAGCCTGTTAGATTCATTAATTTGGTGACCTTAACAGTTGATATAATTGTACTATGGGGCCCAAATAAATGGAGATTTTATTGTATCATCTGTCTGTTTTGCTCTTTGCAGCTAGCAATGAACATAAACACTCTGGCCCATACACGTCTTTGATTTCATCATTTCTCTATTGTCTTAATGTTGAGTGTCTTGAGAAGTTATCAGGTTAATTCATTTATTTTTTCATAGAATATCCAAACATTTGGCCTTTCCACTTCTCAGTTAGAATTCTAATCATAAACAAAGATGACCAACTGTAACCTGCCAAGGTCCAATGGAAAATATTTTAGAAAATAACACATAATACTTATGTGTCGGGTAGCTCTTGGAAACTAGATGAAAGGCTGCGTGTGTGATGAGAATCTGTGCACGGCTCTCTGGAATCCAAGTTCCGGTGGGCTGGCTGGAGAAGAATGCTTTCAGGGCTTGTGAGGTGACTGCTGATGGAGCCTAGGGAAAATGGTAGACACTCCTGTTCTTACCCCAACTCCCAAACTTCCACCAGGCTTATCAGGGCTGAAATTCCCCAGCAATTCTGCAGCACCTCTCTCACATACACATAGACATTCACAAATGATTAACAATAGCTCTGATTCTTTAGTACCATAGTACAAGCTTACCTTGGAGATATTGTGGGTTCGGTTCCAGACCACTGCAATAAACTGAATATCATAATAAAATGAGTCATGAAATTATGGTTTCCCAAGGCATACAAAATTATATTTACACTATATGGTAGGCTATTAACTGTGCAATAGCATTATGTCTAACAAAACAATGTATATACCTTAATTAAAAATACCTTATTGCGAAAAAAAATGCTGACCATCATCTGACAACACAAGGTTACCACAAACCTTTAATCTGTAAGAAAAAAATGCAGTATCTGCAAAGTGCAATAAAGCAAAGCACAATAAAACAAGGTACGCCTGTATATTTCAACAAATTACATGGGAAAAAAAGATACAGATTACAAAAGCAATGCACAATCTATCTAACAAATTAGTAAATTAGAGACAAACCAAAGTAGAAAATCAAAATCTTCTGTAGTTCTACTATCTGGAGTTAACAAAGGAAAACATTGAAATACACCCCAGGTTTTTTTTCTATGCATGCACAAAATTATGTATTTTTTTTTTCAAAATTGGGATCATACAGTGAATACAGTTTGGTAACTTGCGGAACTTCCCTGGTGGTCCAGTGGTCAAGACTCTGCTTCCGCTGCAGGGGGCATGGGTTCAATCCCTGGTTGGGGAACTAAGATGCCGCACATGTCGTATGGCAAAGTTTGGTAACTTGCTTTAAAAAAAATTAAGACTGAATCACAAACATCAATGCTTGCATTTTTTCCCATTACATGAAATTAGCATAATTTATCCTTTGTTGCATACTTGGTTGTCCTGAATTTTCAATAATATACTATTGTCAACAATATGCTATGATCGTTCTTTTACATGAATATTCCACCCACATCTTTATTGGTGGGTAAGTGGTTGGTGCTTCTCCCAAGCTAGGCCCTTGAGCAACCTCTCTTCCAGGTTGGGGCTGGGGGTCAAGGGAGGGAGAGAGAGGGTGTGCCTGGCCACTGCCCTGGTGTTCTGGAGAGAAGCCTGTGTACTGGCTGCCCTCAGCAGAGGACTCAATGGCTTTTCACAGCTGGTGACCACACTGCTGCTTGCAGCGAGGGAGGAGAGTCAAGTCAGAGAAGTGTGTGTCATGTAATTCAGGCATTTTTTTTTTTTAATTTTTATTTTATATTGGAGTATAGTTGATTAACAATGTTGTGTTAGTTTCAGGTTGCTTCTAAACTAGGCCCAGCTGTTCCATGCAATTGCACCAAGCATCTTTGTTCCCGACTACACAAAGCCATGTCTTGGCTGGGCTCTGAGATCTCCAGGAACACACCTAGTCATTAATAGGAAATGCATTCACTTAATATTCATGAGGCAAGAGAAAGATTGATTCCTTCATTCTTGAACCAAAAAAACCCTCCCAAAACTCAGCAAATAGATTTTAAGTTCCATAAGGGCAGGAAACGTCTACTTTGTTTGCCACTGTGTCCTCAGTGCCTAGCACATTTTCTGGCACATAGCAGATAATCAACACATATTTGATGAGTAAAGAAAAGACATGAAGTGAAAATATTGTGTTGGCCAAAAAGTTTGTTCAGGTTTTCTTGTAAGATGTTATGGAGAACCTGAACGAACTTTTGGCCAACCCAATATCTCAATCCGATAGCCAACTGGGGCTTGGCTCTGCTTTCTTCTGAGAGAAACAGGGCTCATATAGGCTTATTTCTTCAATCCTGCTGGCTAACTTGGGGAGCAGGGACATAGGACTCTGGACCTGACCAAGGTACTATTGTATGGGGACTAATTTTCTCTGTGTTGAAACTTGGCCGGCCTTATTTAGTTAGAGAATCATTAAGCCTGCACTTTGATACATTTTTCCCCTACAGAAGGACCCATAAAGGAAAGAACCCGTTCCCAAAGGATCTGTGTGGACTGCAAGATCTTGTTCCTTTTAGTGGCAACAAACCACCTTGGAATCCTTTACTAGCAGATGGTGTTGTGTTAAAACTTTTAGAAGCATTCTAAGCCTCAAAATATTAGACCTCTGTGATGGATAAGCAGATGTTTCTCTGATGACTAGTTGCTGTGCTTCTAGAAATAGCCTCAATGAATAAAAAATAATACAATTTTATTCATTTCAGCACTTACTAAGAACATCTTAGGTATCAGCTTTGTACCAGATATTAGAAATAAAAATAAAAAGAAGAGATGATCATAGATATACTGGATAATACATAATTATCAGGCAGTGTGGCAAGTGATACAACTGGGTATAGACAGGGTGCTGGGGCAGCACAACTTGCTAATTCATCTCGGTGAAGTCGGGGAAAGTTTCATGGAGGCGAGCCCATTTTGACATGGGGTTTGAAGGATGGGTAGGAGTTTGTCAGGCAGAGAAAGGGGGAGTAGAAATTCAAAATGAAGAGACTTACACAAGCCAAAGTTCAGAAGGGAATGGTGCATTTGGGACAGATGAGGCCTTTACAGCGGTTGGAGCAGAGGGTGTTGGCAGGAGAGACAAGGTTATAGAGGAGGATTTCAGATGCATCATCAAGAAGGCAATTAAGGGGTTTCTACTTTGTTGTGTAGATAATGAAGGTGTTGGTAAGGGACATTTTTCCTTCAACCATTAGTATCACCAGGCCAAATTAAGATATTTCTTCTTGATAATGATCCATCAAGAAGACCAAGAAGACTTGATTTTCTTTTCATTTGGGTTTTAGGCTTTTACATCTTCTCTTAATCCTGGTGACATAATAATCTAAGTCTCCCTTAAGTTTTCAGTTTTACCTTTTGTTCATTTATTTGTTACTTGTTTTTATATCCAAGGTGTTTTCAAAGATATCTTGTTTGCTCTGCAGTTGTTCGTTTAGAAGTTAAAGCTGGGCTCAGTGATTAGACCAGTTCTAACCTATAGCTGGGACCATTTATGGAACTTATTCTACAAAATGATCTCTTTAACATCATGAGTGGTCAGGAAATGGACACATGAGACCAAAATCTACATTGTTATTGTTAAGTCTCAATGGTAATGAAGAGGGGAACCCATTTCCTCAAAGCCCTTAGGAAATCCCATTGCATTTTGGAATATTTTAGCCAAGTTAAGGGTAGGGTAAGAGATGAAGGAAAGGAAATATGAAAGAGAAGACATTGGTATCATTGTAGTTACCAAGCAGAAAATTCTAAAAGTAACATTCCAGAACAATATAACATACCATGTGCAAATTAGTATCAGATGCTCTAAATAAATTTTTAAAAACCCTATAGTTTATCCAAACTTTAGCTTATCTATACTTTATTTGCATAAATAAACTGTAGTTTTTTCATTGAAATTTACAAATGTGTGTTGGCTTTGAATTTTCTCTTCCCAGAAGTAAGAAAAGGTCTGTTACTAGGATCAGTGTTTGTCCTCTCTTGGGTCATTCTATTTGTGCACATTTGACTTGCCAGATAAGTTATCATTTTTGTAGTTCTGATGTCAATTTGAATTCAAAGGATTCAGATGTCTACATCAATGTTTCTGTGACTGTTCATTTCTTTTTCTCAGTATTTTGCAAAATAACATCACTTTGTGGAAAGTGAAATGAATAGCATAAAGCAGTCTGTTCAGTTAAAAAACTATAGGACTGAGCTTTGTGACCACCTAGAGGGGTGGGATAGGGAGGGTGGGAGGGAGACGCAAGAGGGAGGGGATATGGGAATATATGTATACGTATAGCTGATTCACTGTTATATAGCAGCAACTAACACAACAATGTAAAGCAATTATACTCTAGTAAAGATGTTTAAAAAACCCACAAAACTATAGGACTGAGAAAATGTCTCTCAGCTGATTTCCGTATTTTTGTTTTGCAGGTGACAATGGCCAGCATTGGAATGAATAGGCAAGATTTTATGGGTGCCTGTGAAAGAACCCTTTTTACTCTTCGAATGGCAACATGGAATCAAATCTTAGATCCCTGGGTGTATATTCTTCTACGGAAGGCTGTCCTTAAGAGTCTCTACACATTTACCAGACGCTGTTGTGGAGTACATATCATCAGCTTACATGTTTGGGAGCTCAGCTCCATTAAAAATTCCTTAAAGGTTGCTGCTATTTCTGAGTCACCAGTTACAGAGAAAGTAACTCAGCAAACAAGCACCTAGTTCAGTAGGATGGTAAATCAGTGTAGGTCTAGGACCAAATTAAGGAAAGTTTTGGCAATATTTCAGTTAATGTATAAATATAGAGAGCCTAACTGGAAAAAATCAACCCTCAGCCAGATAGTCTGGGGGGCACTTTTGTCAGATTTGGCTTTCGAAATTTGTTAAATTAACTGTATAATTGCGTATTTTCACATGTTTTTGTCAACCGGAGGTAAACGTGATGAAATAATGCCACAGGAGTCAAATTGAAAACAATTTTGGGCTTATCTGTGTTATTGATGCTTTTGGAACAAGTGACTCTCTTGAAGCCTGTAGCATTTACTTGGCCTACTACCTGTGCAGTGAAATGGCTATTTGGGGGTGTCACTGCTCTATAGCAGTTCCTTATAGACTAGGCACAGTGAAGCGGAGCGCCCTCTTTTGATCTGGTCTGTTTTACCCCAGATTATGTAGCCTCAATTAGTGTGTTGTCACGTCACAGTGGATTCCTTGTGGTTTTTTATAATGACTTCCACGTACGTGAGGTGTGGCTGTCAGTTTGCCTGGTCTTGTGAGCCTGTTTAGAATGAGCCTATCCTTGTCATATTTGACAGATACGACTGCTTGCATTTATTATTACGGAGGTCAAGTGTTGTTTGAAGATATTCTTGTTAAGTCATAGTTTTCAAGTAATCACCATTTCCTCTGAAAATTCTAGTGTATAGTCAATAATTTTTAGAGAAACAAAGGCTCTGTGAGCACGTGTATAGGTGACATGCATTATATCAGTTCCTAAGAAGCTCTGCCATGGATAATGCAAACAAGTAGAACTTAAACCCCAAGTGATAGGTGCAAAGAACATTGGCAAATGCGCTTTACCTTCAGAGTCATTGACACGGTGTCATTTCTATGTCAGGGAACAAAAGAAACACAACCTCTAGAGAATAATATTCAAAGACCGTCTGCAGCTAGTGTGGTTCTTTCCACTTACACACACACACACATACACACACACACACTCTCACACACACACAAAGAACATCAGAAATTTCAGTTGAAGAGGGCTCCTTAAATCTGTAATGTGGCATCTTCTAAAGCCTGTGCTACCAATGCCAAGGAGAGGGTTGGCAATTAGCAGGCATTTTGAGACCCTTATAATGGCTAACCAAGAGATCAAGGGTTGAAATCTTTCCCCAAATTTCTCAGTGATATTTTAAACTTTATCTTTGCTTGTTTGTATAACTTAACCCAAAGAATTTTAGTAATCATTCAAAATGTCATGGGTCTATCACAGCATAGGGTAGCTAGTTCTGCTTTATAATAGGGAAATGCATTTCTGTAAAAAGAGTCCCTTCATTAACTGGGGTCTGTTTTAAAATTAATCTTCCCTGTGAGACTGATTTTAGATTCTCTAGGAAATCTGTGCAGTTCAATTAGACTTAAATTATTATTTTCACAAATTTTTGCTTTTGACTGGTAATTTACATTGGAAGTTATTGTTAATTTTGGTCAATGTTGGTAAATTGTAATGAATACATTAAAAGAAATTAAGCAAATAGCCTCAGTGAAGATTTAAAGACAACTATCTTTTTTTCCAATGAATTTAAAGTAGGGCAACACACATATACACACTGGCATATGATATTCTTAGTTTATGACCAGTAAATGATGAATCATACAAATGCAGGTCATTCTCATATATAGAGTACAGAGTAGGTGCTTGATACTTGCCAAAACTGGAAAGAATTTCTTGGTGCAAATGAGCATGGATGTGCAAAGTTTTTGTGCATTTTTAAACTGGCAACTACATACTGGTTATTTTAAGATATACATATATATATATATATATATATATATATATATATATATATATATCTTCAGTGTATATACTTAAAAAAAAGCCATTGCAGTTTGTTATCATTGTTGTATTACAGAAATGTTCTCATGTGTTTTAGGAGCACTTAGAGACTAAAAGAACTTGTAGACGGTTTAGAGGAGATATGTATTTCCTACAGTTGCTTGAGAGAGTGTTGACATATTGTGAGATGAGGCACAAGGAACCAAAGCTCCATCCTTTCTCCTCAGGCTGGGTAGCACGCTGCAGCGAACACTCCCATAGAGCCTGATCTGGGAGAGATGTGGAGGAGAAACCCTCATTCAGAGTTTTAGGCCTCTTCTCCTTGTGGCTTCTACTCAAATGACAGAATTGTTGCTCTGTTGCCATGATGTCACTCTGGCCATGTGTGTCTGCATTGAGGAGATATTGTGACATGACCATGTGTGGGAGAGTATGAGCTTCGCATGCAAGATTTTGGGGAGTGACAGGGTGGTCATTCTCTGCACAACCTGGAAGAGTTATCTCTATTATCTGAGAGTAGGTTTAGGGTAACTAAATTGGTTTTATGATGCTGTTAAACTCAAAAAATAAACACCAAAAATTGAAAAAAAAATTAGTCAAAGAATATGTGTGTTTACATTGTGTTAGGCTTTTTTGTCCACAGAAAGTGAAATAAAGTGAACACAACAATATGCATATCTGACTTAATTGTATTTCTGTTATTATATGTATTTCAGTGTAGTTTGACAATTTATTGTATAAGGAATAATAAATGGAGCATCTACCAATAATTTTCATATATTTGTTCAAAGTACTGGAAGTAAATAGTGTTCAGCAAGTTTACCAGTTTTGAAGTTTTATACTCTATTTTAAAATTTATCATTAGACCATCAGAGTAATTGAATTTCCCTTCTCATTGGATAAAGTAGTAGCTAGGCAACTTCACATGCAGTTTGATCAAATTATTTCTGGGGAATTATATTACTCTAGGCAAATTACTTGAAAATACCAGACTTTTCCTGATGTTAGTGAACTTTAAAAAAAATGAGACCAAAAAACCCCCAACAGCACATGGGTTTTCATGCTTGTGAATGCAGAGACAGATAACGCTGATTCATAATTAGCTGTAAGTGTATCCCAAAACATCAGATTTTTTGCTGATGGATTTAATTAGATGATAGAAATATGTTCTTTAAACATTTTTTCTAAAGGCAGAAAGTTGCTTCTAACTATCTGTACTGCTGAAGTGGAAAATACTTAAAAGTTAACACACACACACACACACACACACATATATATACATAGATATATCTGTCTTGTAAAACAGATGGTCTTGTTTGATCATTTTCAGTCTTAAAATGAAAAACCTACTTTAGTTTTGTCCTAATCTGAGTTTAGAATCCAAATAAGATTATTTGTTAAATAAATAAAGTGAACTTTTTGTGAAACTTATTGCTAGCGTCACCTATATCACCATTATTGCTCTAAATTAATTGTCTAAGGTGAGAGTATAAAGGATGGGAGTGTATATTTTCCTCCTTCTTCATCTGGAGGTCAGAATATTTTACCACCTGGTAAAGAATAGTGTTGGACTTCAACTTGTTATTGACATATTTTAACAGTAGATGAAATGTGTTACGTGAATAAATGTATTTTGTTCTCTTCATACTTGTTGGATTGTATAAGAGAGTAAAGAGTGATATGTGTATTTTGTGGCTTCCATCAGTATGCAACTCATGTAATTTTAGTGCTTTGACTACTTTAAAGCATTAAACAAATGATTTTTAAAAAATAAACTTGGACTGATGTTTATCAAGAGTGGTTATTTTTAGGAAGATCATATAAAACTTGGAACTCTTGAACCTACCTAAACTTCCATTTTTACCTGCTATTAGATGGGAAGAATTTCAGCTTGTTTTCCATTATTACCTTTTGCTATCCCTTTCCTGTCCACTCTTCTGTGACATCTGCTTTCTTTCTTTTTCCTGTGCCTCATTTTATGTAGGTAGGTCATAATTCTGATGGGAATCTGATCATTTCCAAAACACAGTGGCCCAAGTATACCTGTGATAACAAACAACCCGCAAATCTCAGTGCCATAAACCCAGAAAGGTTTGTATCTCACCTGTGGATGCTGTCCACTCAGAAGGGGAGCTCTGTTCACTGTAACCACTCAGAGACCTCAGGCGACAAAGCAGCCATCATCTTATATGTTGCTGTCTGCAGTGCTAAAGGGAACAACAGCCTGCTGAATCATGCACTGGCTCTTAGCGCTTACACCTGGAGGTGATACATATTACTTTTGCTCACACATTTCTGGCCAAAGCAAGTAATATGGTCCCACTAACTTCAAGCGGGGCAGGTAGATGCAATACTATAAAATGTCCAGGAGGAGAACTGAAAATAATTGGTAGATAGCACTAGTGATTTCCACATTAGGTAATTTTTTTTTTCATTATTGCCTTTCTAATGGCATTCAAACTGGAACCAGGTTTAAAAAAAAATTTTTTTTTTATTTAGAAACACCGTGGGATTAAAAACATTTAGGTCTCATTCACCTAAGAATCTTGTAATCTATAAAGATAAGACAGAATGAATGCCATTATATATTCCACAAGCTTTTTGCAATTAATAGAAATTTTAGATGACAAACAAAACAAAACAAAACACCATAGAATAAAAAGAGAAAAACTTGGTTCTTAAAAATGCAGGGAGCTCGGTGGTTTGTGACCACCTAGAGGGGTGGGATAGGGAGGGTGGGAGGGAGGGAGACGCAAGAGGGAAGAGATATGGGAACATATGTATATGTATAACTGATTCACTTTGTTATAAAGCAGAAACTAACACACCATTGTAAAGCAATTATACTCCAATAAAGAAGTAAAAAAAAATGCAGGCAGTGGGACCTTTCTGTACAATGCCTAAGAATAGCTTAGTTGCAACACTGTCTGAAATAGTTGCTTTTCTAATAAATGAGGATATTTGAAATTTATTTTTGCCTTTGCATTTTCAGTCTCCTTATAATTGAATATCTTGATACCTTGATATACTCTTTGCCATTGAATTTTATCAAACTGTCAGAAAACCCAAAGTAGTATAATAGCACTAGAACAAGATTAAACTACATTTCTTTTCTTTTTCTCCAAGTCTCTTCATTTTGAACCCAAACATGACAGTATATGAAATGAATCAGAAACTTGGCTAAATTTAAATCTTAGGAATCTTGAGATGTAAGTTCATATATACTAAGTGTCCTGTTCAAAGATTCTGTAGGGCGTTATTGCAAAGAATTTCTGGCAGAGCTGTCTTTCTGCCCTGCAAAAATATCAACTGAAAGTAATATGATAAAGTTATGATATGCAATTATGAAAAAGTAGTTGGAAGGTTTTTACATTATCAAAATCTCATATTTGTTAAAGTATACTTTTTAGTTAATAATCTAGATAGTTTATGAAAGAATAATGAAAATACTGTTTTATATACATCTTATTCATAAAAAGGAAAGGTAGAATTATTGAAATCTAAAGGAACTATATTTTGGATTTGAAGTGCCCTTTACATTTTTACTTAGGATGGAAACTCAGTCTTAGAGTTTCGTATTTAATTTCATTTGAATTATTTTTAATGTCTGATTGGCAAACTCCAAATTAACAAAGTGCATCCTGCTGTTACAGTGCTACCTTTCCCACGTTAAAGGAGGCAATTCAACACTAGTATACACCAACATCATCTTAGCTTTAAAAAATGAGATCATATGAGACATCTACTGTGTTCTGCACTTCTTAATTTCAATTGTCCATGTCAATATATTCAGAATACTCTTCTTTAACAGCTAAATAGTATTACATAATATAAATGTGTCATAACTTAAATAAACAATTTTCCTATTGAAGGAGAGTTGTTTTTGTTTCCAGTTATTTCCCTTTTTCAAACAATGCTATTTTGATATGCACACCTTTATAATTTGTGTGTGTGTATGTTGTGGAATTGCTGGCTTAAGACATGCTCATTTTCAATGTTCATATGCATTGCTAAATTGTGCAGTGTGTACAGCCATTC
The DNA here is from genome assembly GCF_965194825.1 of Balaenoptera physalus. Lineage (NCBI taxonomy): Eukaryota > Metazoa > Chordata > Mammalia > Artiodactyla > Balaenopteridae > Balaenoptera > Balaenoptera physalus. The sequence goes on along the minus strand of NC_138882.1, from coordinate 127,833,164 downwards.
TCGTCTAAGAGAAGATGCCTTATTCCTGACATCACCTACTGTGTATTCCAGCAATCTTTTTATTGTCACCAATCTTATTGGCAAAAATAAAGCATATTTAAGTCACCCTTTAGGTTACTTGCATTTCACTTTGCTAATGAAGATGGGCATGTTTTCATACATTTATTAGTCATTTGTGCTTCCTCTATAAATTTCCTGTGCCTGACCTTTATCCATTTTTAATACACTCATTTTTTCCTCTTGACTTGCAGGAAGACTGTGTATATTAAGGATATTATCTTTGTCAGCTTGGGCTGCTCTAATGAAGTACCATAGACTGGATGACCTAAACAACAGAAATTTATTTCTCACAGTTCTGGAGGCTGAGAAGCCCAAGATTAAGGTGTCAGTCAATTAGATAATTGGTGAGGGCTCTCTTCCTAGCCATCTTCTTGCTGTATCCTCACATGGCAGAGAGAGAGAGAGAGAACAAATTGTCTGGTCTCTTCTTATAAGGGCACTAATCCCATTATGAAGACCTTGCCCTCGTGACCTCATCAAAACCTAATTACCTCCCAAAGGCCCCATCTCCAAATACCATTACATTGGGGGATAGGGCTTAAACATAGGAATTTTGGGGGGTGGGCAGACACAATTCAGTCCATAGCAGGTATTAATACTTTTTTATATATGTCACAAATACTTTTCTACATATGTTACAAATACTTTTCTACCAGGCTGCCATTTTCTTCTGCATTGACGGTGTCTTTCACTATACAAGAATTTTACATTTTTACTTAGGTAGAACTAACCTTTTATGGATTCCTTCTTTTGTTTCTTGTTTAGAAAGACTTTCTGTCCTCAAAGGTTATAAATATATCCCCCATGTCATTTTCTACAATTCAAGTTTTATTTTTTATCTTTAAATTGTGTAGTTTCCATGGAATTTATATTTTTATGTCATGTGAGATGGGTATCTAACTTTTCTTTTTAAATCCCAGATGTATAACCAATAGATCCAACATCATGCTAGCAATTTCAGAATTTTTTTTTAAAGTTATATTCTTGAAGTCTTATCTTGGGTAGATTTCCATTAGGCTTTTTGAAATATTGCACTCAGCTCACCTGGCCTCTATTATTAACTCAGGATGGAAAACAGTTGTCTAAACCACACAAAAGTAATACTACCCTTAGTATTCAACAATATCACTAAGACCTATCACTAGTAGGACTCAGCCTTTCAATTGTTTTCCCAGTGAAGAATATAATTTTATGTAATGCCATTTTTCCTGTTTGCCATATGTTTTCTGTGACCATCAACAGTTTCCAGCTTAAGGTTAAGTGGGTTAATGAGGAGGTGTATTATTTTGCTGGGGCTGTTATAACAAAGGACCACACACTGGGTGGCTTAAACAACAGAAATTTATTTCTTCACATTTCTGGAAGCTAGAAGTCTGAGATCAAGGTGTCAGTTGGGTTGATTTCTACTAATGTCTGTCTCCCTGCCTTGTAGATGGCTGTCTTTTCCCTTTATCTTCACATGGTCTTTTGTCTGTGTCTAATATCCTCTTCTGATGAGGACACCTGTAATATTGGATTAGGGCCCACCTCAGAGTTCTCATTTAACCTTAATGATCCTCTTTAACCACCTTATCTCTAAATTCAGCCACATTCTGAGGGACTGGGGAATTAGGACTTCAACATATGCATTTTGGAGGGACACAATTCAGCCCATAACAAGAGTATAGTCTGAGACATTAAGATAAAGTTATGGTAGATGGACCATACAAGAGTTGAATCTGTTACCTCAGGTTTATTATCCAGCGGTTCTCAAATGTTACTATGCATCTCTTTTACATGGAGGTCTTGCTAAATCAGATTGCCAGGCCCCATCCCAGTGACTGATTCAGTAGGTCTTGGGAGGAACCACTGAATTTACATTTTTAACAAGATCCCAGGGGAAGGTCCCTAGGCAACGCTGGTCTGAGGAACACACTTTGAGAACCACTGGCCTAATCAACTAGGCTAACCAGCCACAGATGGCATGATATGAAACATACAAAGAACCATGAAGCTTTTTGACAGTGCAAAACTGTACCACTGTTTTAGTACTGGCATTTTAATTCTTTTCCTAAACACTTTTTTTTTGCTCCAACCCCAAACAAATTTGACCTGAAAAATGTAAGAACTATCCAGAAAGTGGCTAGAAGAACATGGGATAATACAGATTGACAGTAAAAATTGTATACAAAAAGACAAAGTACACCTAAGTGAGGCCACGGTTTAGATGGCTATAAATTTCTTCCTGGTGTCAAAGGAATTTTTGTGTTATGTTGTAGACTGGCAAAATTCCCATAGTCTGAAAATATTGCTTACCTTTTAATTCTAACCAAAAGCATTTAACAAGGTTATTGGGATAAATTTTATATTTTCCTCCCCACACTTTCAGTGTTTATAATCTTCTTTGATCCTTGTGTTTTCCACTCTTGCTTGAGTCCAGTTGATCTTAAAATAATTCCCTGCTCTGGTAAAATAAATCTTCAGTCAGTTTTTGGCTTCCCAGAGGGGTACTGAGACTTTTCAGTTTCTAAATAAAATATAACACTAATACTTTTGGGTCAAGTAAATTATTATAGTGGTTTTTATTAAGAAACAATTAGAGGGGGCTTCCCTGGTGGCGCAGTGGTTGAGAATCTGCCTGCCGATGCAGGGGACACGGGTTCGAGCCCTGGTCTGGGAAGATTCCCACATGCCGCGGAGCAACTGGGCCCGTGAGCCACAATTACTGAGCCTGCGCGTCTGGAGCCTGTGCTCAGCAACAAGAGAGGCCGCGATAGTGAGAGGCCCGCGCACCGCGATGAAGAGTGGCCCTCGCTTGCCACAACTAGAGAAAGCCCTCGCACAGAAACGAAGACCCAACACAGCCATAAATAAAATAAATTAATTAATTAAAAAAAAACAATTAGAATAACAGTAGACAATAAATGGACCAAAACTAAATAAAAACACTTGAACACAAAATCTCATTCTAAAGGCATTAAAATACAAGGTCTTTTATACAAGTCCAAATAAATGGTATTTCTAAGGTAAAGGAGAAAAAAGCTACAGAAGCAAAAGCCCAGGCTGTGCTTTTTCAAAACACAGTTCTACCTAGGAAAGTTCCTCTCCCTCTTAAGAATAATATATCATTGGTTACTGGGAGACTTACAAAGAATATCAAACATAAACACAGATAAAAATGTTTTAAGTAGCTACTTCTTTAAATAAATATATCATTCTGAAATCTCAGTGCCAAATATACAAATTTATAAAACTTGGACTATTAAAAGAGTGGAAAACAGCAACTGGATATAGTTTCCTGAAGACTGTGACATTTGTCATCACTTTATGATTTTGGTTTTATAAGATTAGTGATTTCCTCACAGCAATGCTCAAAAGAAAATGCAAAACAGAGAGCTTAAAAATGTCCTGAGAATTAAAGAAGCTAAAGTTAGAAGCACTACATAGCTATTTGCTTTCCAAATTGTGGTTGGGCAGATATTAAAATTGTCATTTAGTGATGCTTTCAGTAATGCCTTAAGAAACAGTGGCATTTCCCATGAGGTAGCATTTGCCAGATGATCTAGCTGAGGCTCCTGTGGATCCTACCCTCTTTCTAGTTTGTGGTACACACCTCCCAGCCCTTATTAATTGCACTAATCAGAAACTTGTGGTGTTTGGGAAGAGTGTTCCAAGAAGAACTCCATGTGCCAGGGCCTTGAGGTGAAAAGCAGCTTGGACCTGTGTGGTGGTTGTAGTTTTGTGCTATAATAAAGAGGTATCAACTGGCTTTGAGGGCAAGTTGTCGGCCCTCTACTGATTTAAGCCCAATATAGCTTATGTCCAACTAAAACAGTAACACATTTTGGACCAGCTTGCCTTTACCTGGCAAGAGAACCTATCATCGGTTGTGATTCAGTTCAGAACTGATTCAGCAATTCAATCTGACCTAATGAAGCAGCATCAACCACTTAGCTTACGGGCTGGCATTGTAGTCATTCACCTGTACGTGTTTAGAAACTTCCCATAATTTTGATTTGTGGGGAGTAAGCATGAGGGGAAAAGAATGATTTTAATGTCTCTAGCTTCAGAAGAAAAACATCTGCAAGAATGCAAGATGGTCCACCATCACATTACAACACTGCTCTTGGAAATAATTCAACTCTCATAAGCACTGCCAGTAATTCTTTATAAAATTATGACCACCCCCCTGAAATTCAGCATTTCACTTGTAATGCTGAGTAAATTTTGCAAGTAGGTAAGAGTGTCATTATTAAATTTGTAACTATTAATACCATCTGAGCCTGTGTGGTTCGACCTTCCCTTGCCCAATGACACATTTCTTTATGGATATAAATCATTCTTTCTCTGATGATTAAGAGAGGGTGGATGGCTGCTGAGTCCCAACATGTAAGCTTTTAAATTTTGCTCTTCATTACAATTACCACTGCAAGTCAAGTATCACATTTTACCTGATCTATAGCTGCCTAGCTGTTTTTTTTGAAAACACTTTGTTTCCCAAAGAGTCACCACTTTGACCATTTATACTGAGTGTGGAATTTTCTTCCTAAAAATAACTATGACTATTTTACCTACCTGCTTTTGAATTATTTCCATTCTTCTTTGCCTTCAAATTTGGTCCAAACTACTTAGCATGATAAACAAAGCTCTTCACTGCCTTGTCTATAGTGGATCTTTTCTGGAGAGTCTGAGCAATCCTATAAACCATCCTCCCTTCGCTGAGATTTCTGAGTCTCCTTTTATCATTTTCACAGGTTTTTACCAATAACTATTCTTGTACTCTGAGACTAATTGAATCTGACCACAAGTAGACCTCTTTATCAAGTTCTGAAAATCGGATTCTCTTGCCTGAAATTTTAGATTCATAAGCTTATCAGTGATTTAATTTGATCCTTACTTGATATTATTATTCCATTATATTATTATGTCATTTTAAATAGACAAAATCTATAGCTTGGTGAAACCATTTGCTTAAGAGCACAGAGAGAGGATTAAAACACCAGTCTCTTAAAATTGAGGCTACATTGCTGCTGTGAAAAATAATTTTTAATGTGGTGGTATAATTAAAGAGCCACATGAATTACCTAATTTATAGGACTGGACATTGAAACCTTTATTAAGAATTCCATTAGTCTGATGTTATTTAAAAGTTATTAAAGGATTCTGGATAAAGAAGATGTGGCACATACATACAATGGAATACTACTCAGCCATAAAAAGAAATAAAATTGAGTTATTTGTAGTGAGGTGGATGGACCTAGAGTCTGTCATACAGAGTGAAGTAAGTCAGAAAGAAAAAAACAAATATCGTATGCTAACACATATATATGGAATCTAAAAAAAAAAAAGGTTCTGAAGAACCTAGGGGCAGGACAGAAATAAAGATGCAGATGTAGAGAATGGACTTGAGGACACGGGGAGGGGGAAGGGTAAGCTGGGATGAAGTGAGAGAGTGGCATGGACATATATAAACTACCAAATGTTAAATAGCTAGTGGGAAGCAACCACATAGCACAGGGAGATTAGCTCGGTTCTTTGTGACCATCTAGAGGGGTGGGATAGGGAGGATGGGAGGGAGACACAAGAGGGCGGAAATATGGGGATATATGTATATGTATAGCTGATTCACTTTGTTATAAAGCAGAAGCTAACACACCATTGTAAAGCAATTATACTCTAATAAAGATGTTAAAAAAAAAAAGACTCCATTGTGAAATAAACCATAGTGCCAACTACAACTGTGGTACAAAAATATGCATGTTACAAAAGTTAATGTACCAGAAAAAAACCTGAAATTTCCACTGAGCTCTTCTTTTTAAATGCAAATAAAATATGTGATATTGCTGTAAATAAGAATGATGAATTAAGTGAAAAGTTCCCCAGGCATCAGAATCTTTTTACAGACAGTAAATTTATAAAAGAGTGGCTATGAAGTACAGATCTATAATTACTTTGTTTTCTCTCATGTTTCTGCTGTTGAAGCTCAGTGTTCAGTGGGATTTAAAACATGTCATTAGCTGTATTCTAAAGGGTCTAACTAAAATAGAGTAATACGGTTATCAGATTCATTAAGGGAATGAATTGGCTTCTTAGCCAATCACTTCAAAATTAATACATAGTACTCACTAAAAGAGTATGCTGCCCCAAATTCCTTTCAACTAGTGGAAGTCCTATAAGTAAATTCTGGTCCATGGATATCAGTAGAAGTGTTTTGTAGGACTTGAGAAAAATTGACTGAAAGGAGTTACTACAGTTAGTTGGAGTCCGTTATTTCCCGTTATACCTTTCCTCCTTCTGCAACTCAGACATGATGACTGAAGCTCTTCCTACCATTTTGGATTGTGTAGTTACCTGCCTATGTTTTCCTCTAAGAGTTTTATAGTGTCTGGCCTTACACTTAGGTCTTTAATCCATTTTGAGTTTATTTTTGTGTATGGCATTAGGAAGTGTTCTAATTTCATTCTTTTACATGTAGCTGTCCAGTTTTCCCAGCACCACTTATTGAAGAGGCTGTCTTTTCTCCATTGTATATTCTTGCCTCCTTTATCAAAGATAAGGTGGCCATATGTGCTTGGGTTGATCTCTGGGCTTTCTATCCTGTTCCATTGATCTATATTTCTGTTTTTGTGCCAGTACCATACTGTCTTGATTACTGTAGCTTTGTAGTATAGTCTGAAGTCCAGGAGTCTGATTCCTCCAGCTCCGTTTTTCTTTCTCAAGATTGCTTTGGCTATTTGGGGTCTTTTGTGTTTCCATACAAATTGTGAAATTTTTTGATCTACTTCAGTGAAAAATGCCATTGGTAGCTTGAGAGGGATTGCATTGAATCTGTAGATTGCTTTGGGTAGTATAGTCAGTTTCACAATGTTGATTCTTCCAATCCAAGAACATGTTATATCTCTCCATCTGTTTGTATCATCTTTAATTTCTTTCATCAGTGTCTTATAGTTTTCTGCATACAGGTCTTCTGTCTCCTTAGGTAGGTTTATTCCTAGGTATTGTATTCTTTTGGTTGCAATGGTAAATGGGAGTGTTTCCTTAATTTCTCTTTCAGATTTTTCATCATTAGTGTATAGGAATGCAAGAGATTTCGGCGCATTAATTTTGTATCCTGCTACTTTACCAAATTCATCGATTAACTCTAGTAGTTTTCAGGTAGAGTCTTTAGGATTCTCTATGTATAGTATCACGGGATCTGCAAACAGTGACAGCTTTACTTCTTCTTTTTAGAATTGGATTCCTTTTATTTCTTTTTCTTCTCTGATTGCTGTGACTAAAACTTCCAAAACTATGTTGAATAACAGTGGTGAGAGTGGGCAACCTTGTCTTGTTCCTGATTTTAGAGGAAATGGTTTCAGTTTTTCACCATTGAGAATGATGTTGGCTGTGGGCTTGTCATATATGGTCATTATTATGTTGAGGTAAGTTCCCTCTATGCCTACTTTCTGGAGGGTTTTTTTTTTTTTTATCATAAATGGGTGTTGAATTTTCTTGAAAGCTTTTTCTGCACCTATTGAGACGATCACATGGTTTTTATCCTTCAGTTTGTTAATATGGTGTATCACATTGATTGATATGGGTATATTGAAGAATCCTTGCATTCCTGGGATAAACCCCACTTGATCATGGTGTATGATCCTTTTAATGTGCTGTTGGATTCTGTTTGCTAGTATTTTGTTGAGGATTTTGGCATCTATGTTCATCAGTGATATTGACCTGTAGTTTTCTTTCTTTGTGACATCTTTGTCTGGGTTTGGTATCAGGGTGATGGTGGCCTTGTAGAATGAGTTTGGGAGTGTTCCTCCCTCTGCTATATTTTAGAAGAGTTTGAGAAGGATAGGTGTTAGCTCTTCTCTAAATGCTTGCCAGAATTCACCTGTGAAGCCACCTCATCCTGGGCTTTTATTTGTCAGAAGATTTTTAATCACAGTCTCAATTTCAGTGTTTGCGATTGGTCTGTTTATATTTTCTATTTCCTCCTGGATCAGTCTTGGAAGTATGTTTCTTAAGAATTTGTCCATTTCTTCCAGGTTGTCCATTTTATTGGCATAGAGTTGCTTGTAGTAATTTCTCATGATCCTTTGTATTTCTGCAGTGTCAGTTGTTACTTCTCCTTTTGCATTTCTAATTCTGTTGATTTGAGTCTCCTCCCTTTTTTTCTTGACGAGTCTGGCTAATGGTTTATCAATTTTGTTTATCTTCCCAAAGAACCAGCTTTCAGTTTTATTGATCTTTGCTATCGTTTCCTCTATTTCTTTTTCATTTACTTCTGATCTGATCTTTATGATTTCTTTCCTTCTGCTAACTTTGGGGTTTTTTTGTTCTTCTTTCTCTAATTGCTTTAGGTGTAAGGTTAGGTTGTTTATTTGGGATGTGTCTTGTTTCTTGAGGTAGGATTGTATTGCTATAAACTTCCCTCTTAGAACTGCTTTTGCTGCATCCCATAGGTTTTGGGTCGTCGTGCTTTCATTGTCATTTGTTTCTAGGTATTTTTTGATTTCCTCTTTGATTTCTTCAGTGATCTCTTGGTTATTAAGGAATGTATTGTTTAGCCTGTATGTGTTTGTATTTTTTAGATTTTTTCCTGTAATTGATATCTAGTCTCATAGCGTTGCGGTCGGAAAAGTTACTTGATACGATTTCAATTTTCTTAAATTTACCAAGGCTTGATTTGTGACCCAAGATATGATCTATCCTGGAGAAAGTTCCATGAACACTTGAGAAGAAAGTGTACTCTGTTGTTTTTGGATGGAAAGTCCAGTAAGTATCAATGAAGTCAATCTTGTTTAATGTGTCATTTAAACCTTGTGTTTCCTTATTTGTTTTCATTTTGGATGATCTGTTCATTGGTGAAAGTGGGGTGTTAAAGTCCTCTACTATGACTGTGTTACTGTTGATTTCTCCTTTTATGGATGTTAGCATTTGCCTTATGTACTGAGGTGCTCCTATGTTTGGGTGCATAAATATTTACAATTATTATATCTTCTTCTTGGATTGATCCCTTGATCATATGTAGTGTCCTTCTTTATCTCTTGTAATAGTCTTTGTTTTAAAGTCTATTTTGTCTGATATGAGAATTGCTACTCTAGCTTTCTTTTGATTTCCATTTGCATGGAATCTCTTTTCCCATCCCCTCACTTTCAGTCTGTATGTGTCCCTAGGTCTGAAGTGGGTCTCTTGTACACAACATATATATGGGTCTTGTTTTTCTATCCATATAGCCAGTCTATGTCTTTTGGTTGGAGCCTTTAATCCATTTACATTTAAGGTAATTATCGATATGTATGTTCCTATTACCATTTTCTTAATTGTTTTGGGTATGTTATTATAACTCTTTTCCTTCTCTTGTGTTTCTTGCCTAGAGAAGTTCCTTTAGCATTTATTGTAGAGCTGGTTTGGTTATGCTGAATTCTCTTAGCTTTTGCTTGTCTGTAAAGGTTTTAACTTCTCCATCAAATCTCAATGAGATCCTTGCTGGGTAGAGTAATCTTGGTTGTAGGTTTTTCCCTTTCATCACTTTAAATATGTCCTGCAATTCCCTTCTGCCTTGCAGAGTTTCTGCTGAAAGATCAACTGTTAACCTCATGGGGATTCCCTTGTATGTTATTTGTTGTTTTTCCCTTGCTGCTTTTAATATTTTTTCTTTGTATTTAATTTTTGATAGCTTGATTAATATTTGTCTTGGCATGTTTCTCCTTGGATTTATCCTGTATGGGACTCTCTGCTCTTCCTGGACTTGATTAACTATTTCCTTTCCCATATTAGGGAAGTTTTCAACTATAATCTCTTCAAGTTTTTTCTCAGTCCCTTTCTTTTTCTCTTCTTCTTCTGGGACCCCTATAATTCGAATCTCGGTACATTTAATGTTGTTCCAGAGGTCTCTGAGACTGTCCTCAATTCTTTTCATTCTTTTTTCTTTATTCTGCTCTGCAGTAGTTATTTCCACTATTTTATCTTCCAGGTCACTTATCCGTTCTTCTGCCTCAGTTATTCTGATATTGATTCCTTCTGGAGAATTTTAAATTTCATTTATCATGTTGTTCATCATTGTTTGTTTGCTCTTTAGTTCTTTTAGGTCCTTGTTAAACGTTTCTTGTATTTTCTCCATTTCCAAGATTTTGGATCATCTTTACTCTCATTATTCTGAATTCTTTTTCAGGTAGACTGCCTATTGCCTCTTTATTTCTTAGGGCTCGTGGGTTTTTACCTTTCTCCTTCATCTGCTGTTTCTCTGTCTTCTCATTTTGCTTAACTTACTGTGTTTGGGGTCTCCTTTTTGCAGGCTGCAGGTTCGTAGTTCCCATTGTTTTTGGTGTCTGCCCCCAGTGACTAAGATTGGTTCAGTGGCTTGTGTAGGCTTCCTGGTGGAGGGGACTGGTGCCTGTGTTTTGGTGGTTGAGGCTGGATCTTGTCTTTCTGGTGGGCAGGACCACGTCTGGTGGTGTGTTTTGGGGTGTCTGTGACTTTATTATGATTTTAGGTGGTCTCTCTGCTAATGCGTGGGGTTGTGTTCCTGTCTTGCTAGTTGTTTGGCATAGGGTGTCCAGCACTCTAGCTTTCTGGTTGGTGAGTGGAGCTGGGTCTTATCATTGAGATGGAGATCTCTGGGAGCACTTTCACTGTTTGATATTATGTGCAGCCGGGAGGTCTCTGGTGGACCAATGTCCTGAACTCAGCTCTCCCACTTCAGAGGCACAGGCCTGACACCCGGCCAGAGCACCAAGACCCTGTCAACCACATGCCAGGTATGTGGGGAGTTTCTTGCCTTTTGGGAAGTCTGAGGTCTTCTGCCAGCATTCAGTAGGTGTTCTGTAGGAACTGTTCCACATGTAGATGTATTTCTGATATATCTGTGGGGAGGAAGGTGATCTCCACGTCTTACTCTTCTGCCATCTTGAAGGTCTCTTCACAATGGAGTCTTAAGTTGTATCTTTTTTGACACAGAGATACTTTATTCAAACATGCATTCATTTGATTTTTATCTTGATTTTCCTACTTTTGACAGGAAAATGGCTTTGTAGATGCTGCTGGGTTTCCCCAGCCACATCCTCTGCACCCTTTGATTTTGGAAGTGACTGTTGTGGATACTTCCCTGATTCCTACTTCAAGCCCCAGCAGTATCGCTCAGTTTTTTCTGCCTCAAGGCTTTCCCCAAAGCTAAGGGAGCTGATTCTGCCCAGAGTTGGGTGGGGCAGGGGGTGGGGTGGTGGAATGAAGTGTCCCTAGCTGTAGCCCTCAACTAATGTAGAAAGGGGGAAGCAGTGGAAGAATACACCAGCTCCCATTATTTGAAGGAAAAATTCTGAGGTGGCATCTTCACAGTTCTCAGAGGTCCTTGGGGAGGATTGTGCCTCCACTGTTTACTGCAGTAACCAGTTCAGTAAAGGATATTCCCTTGTTTTTCTCTCCTTCACTTTCTCAGTCTTCCTAACAACTCCCTCACTCTGGCTTCCTTCATTCCTTCCCAAATAAATTCTCTGCGTTCAAGTCCTTGTCCCAGGCTGTGCTTTCTGAGAAACTCAACCAAGACTCACATTTACAAGAAATGTTCTACTTTTCTAACTCTGTTATTAGATAAACTATATCAACAACAGCATAAGAACACTGATGTTTATCCCTTCCTACTCAGCCCTAGTTTTTGAATAAAACAAGGAGTAGTGCAGATGAAAGTAAACTGGAAAGAGTATTTCCTATGCAAAGGGAACAGTGCAACTTAGTTCCAGCCTATTGATAATTTCTAGGAATGGGCTAGATCTCTTAATTTTTCAAAAGGACATGGAATATTGTTAATTGAAGTTTTTGAAATAAAGTATTCAAAATAATTGTATTTAGTACGGATTGCTTTTAGTCTGGATTCAATCTTTGGATTACCAGTTAATAAAATAAAATTACAATGTCAGTAAACGGCTTTCCTGCAAGATAGCCAGACCAGTTGGTGTCAAGTAACTAGGAACAAACATAATAAAAATGTTCAGAATCTAAATGAAAAATACAAAGTCTTACTGAGAGACACCAAAGAATATTTGAAAATTGTTAAGATGTAAATTTTCCCTAAATTAACCATTAAAACTAGCACAATACTAATGAAAATTACATCAATTTTTTTTCAATCTGAAAAAATTAATATAAAGGTCATTTAAAAATAAACAAAATTAACCTGATTGTTTCAAAAAAATAGGAAAGATACTTGCTAAAGCAGAGAGTATTAAATTTATTATAAGTTAGAGTAATTAAAACCTCGTGGAACCACAATAAGATATCATTTCACACTCACTATGATGGCTATAATAATAATAAACCAGGATTAACAAGTGTTGGTGGGGATGTAGAGAAGTTTGTGGTGGGAATGTAAAAGGGGGAAACTGCTATGGAAAACAGTTTGGAGTTTTCTCAAAAAGTTAAACATAGAATTAGCATATGACCCAGCAACTCCACTTCTAAGAATATACACAGAAGAACTGAAACAGGTATTCAAACAAAAACTTGTACACAAATGTATCACCAAAAAGTGGAAACAATGCCCATCAGACATCAGTTGGGGCCAATATTTATAGAATTTTGAAGATAAAAGGTTTGATCAAAGAAAATTATGTCCAGTCAAGGTGTTGGTCACGTGAGTTGCTAATGAAAAAATAAACTCAGATACACAATAGTACAGAGAATTTACCCTAAAAGGATACTTTTTGAGAAATACTTCAAGTCATATGTAAGTCAACAGAAAAATAAATAAAGGTTTATAACCCCAAAATGAGTAATTTGTGGTGTTAGAGGAATGGGATGAGTGTGAAAAACATTTCAATATAAAATAAATTATAAGCAATTATTTTAAAATATTGCTTTAAAATACTGTAAATATCAAAAGTAATTCTTAAATGAAAACACATGTAATATTAAAAATGATAATTTGGTATGACTAATATATATTGAACTCCTAGATTATATTTACAAATATAGATTGGGGAGAAAAAAATAAGTAAATTCCCATTTTACTTGGAGTGGGGTAAGGCAAATTCATTATTGATTTTGGTAATCAGAAAATTATAGTATTTTTATTTTTTAATCTTAATGTGATTAGCAGCATATTTTAAAGCAGGATATATCATTGTTAAATCACTGGAGTAGATAAAAGCTAAGAATGTTTAGCCTACGCAATAAAATGCAAAAGAAATGAGTATTTTTTTTAAAGAGGAAGTATGAAATAACAGAACTGTTATATCAGTTATGAAAATGGATACAAATAGCTTAATTTCCCCTATTACATAGCAACATTTCATATTGATTTAAAAAGGATATTTCGGGGCTTCCCTGGTGGCACAGTGGTTAGGAATCTGCCTGCCAAGGCAGAGGACAGGGGTTCGAGCCCTGGTCTGGGAATATCCCACATGCTGCGGAGCAACTAAGCCCGTGAGCCACAACTACTGAGCCTGAATGTGTAGAGCCTGTGCTCCACAACAAGAGAAGCCACGGCAATGTGAAGCCCGTGCACCACGATGAAGAGTAGCCCCCGCTCGCCGCAACTGGAGAAAGCCTGCACACAGAAACGAAGACCCAACACAGCGAAAAATAAATAAATAAATTTATATATATAAAAAAAGGATATTTCAACAACAGGCTGCTTGTAAAAGCATATCTAAAGTAGTGACACGGGTGATTAAAAAACAAAGAATGATAAAAAGTAATAAGGCAAATAGAAACAAAAAGCAAAGGAAGAAATATTAAATTTCAAAGAAAAGACAATTCAAGACAAATCATTAAGCAAGATAATTTTATATCAATAAGCATGGTTCACAATGACCATATAATAGTCATGAACCATTTTAGCAGAATATGTAACCTTGCAATATTTCATGTAAAAGGGTGTTAGAAATATACAGATAACTTGATAGAAGCAATAATTTTAGAATACTATAAAGCACTCAACTAACTAAAGAAATTATACCCAAAGGCCAGATATTTCAATAACAAAGTCAATCATTTTAAAATTTGTATACATTTTAAAATTAAATTATTATGCACAATCTCCTAAATTACTATTGGATGTAAAATAAAATTCAGACTCAACTTCATACTATTTAGAGAAAGTGAAAATGAAGTTTTCATATTAAAACATGAAATACATCATCTAAAGATCTGCTCAAGAGCAAATTCAAAACTTTAAATATTTTGAAATTTAAAAATAATGAATTAAACATTTATCAAATGCATTTGAAAATGAACAAAAATATATTGAAAGCACTATGAACTAAAAGGAAATGTGTAGGAAAGGTAAAACTAATCTCATTCCTAAAACTCAGAAGATGAGCACAACACCAAAAATGATAGAGAGTACAGAGCAAACAAGAAATTAATAACTCAGAAAGTAAATAGAACAAGGAAACTGATAAAAATCTAAAAATTGGTTGTCTGAGGGAAGGAAACCCAACAATCTAATATTCTTGAAAAGCCTAGCAAACAAAATTAAAATAAAGAGGGAACTACTAAAATCAACAGTGAGAAACTAGATATAGGGACACATGTCTAAATTATTTTTAAAAATTAAGAAATGCTGCACACAATTCCATGCTTACAATATTAAAAACCTGGATAAAGTTGATTATTTCTATTCAACCCAATTTCTCCTGCCTCAACATACATTGTAAAAAATGAATAGTATTTTACAGTGTACAATACTGGTTTGTTACCTATAGGTATCATGTTGTATAGCAGATCTCTACAACTTATTCATCTTGGACAACAGAAACTTTGCATATGTCCAAACTCATGAAGAGTTTGCATGAGTTTACATGAAATGTGTACAGTATTTTTGTGTATAAATTATACCTCAATAAAGCAAAAAATAAAAAGAACAGTATTTAACTAATTTCTTATAATGGAACAGGCTGAATTAATTTCAGAATATAGACTCTATTACTGTTTTACTTTTGTCAAAACATTGTTTAATTGTTTTGTCTCCAGTCCCTTTCTCTAATAATTATTTTATATACTACATCTCTTCCTATCTACATATCTATCAGATAATTTATCTATCTTTAGTCTCTTCTTTCATAGAGTGTTATACATATAAGCCCTCCAATATTTGCAAAACTCTTTTAAGCTTCCTGGAAGCAGTTTGCTAGCTCCTAAAGTGAAGATAAATTGGAGTCTTATTGCAAACACCAAAATATACACTTATTTCGGTAGGTGTAAGTGTAAATTTGTGTGGTCTTACATCTCCCCCCAAATGCATTATGCTTCAGTGGTCTCAGCTGGATACCTGGGTTAAAATAAAGAATGAGAAGCCCATGCTTCATTTGATCTCAGCTTTCCTAAGGTCATAAATAATGAAAGGCAAATTGTGCCTTCCTAGTATTTCCAAAGAGTCATCAGGCATAAAGGCATGGCAGTGGAACAGAGCATTAGAATATAATCAGGCTATTTGTGCATTAACAGAAGCAACACCTGTTGAGCCTGATCTCTGAACTTTGTGTTCTTCAAAACAGGTGCTTAATTTTCCTGTGCTAATAACTCTGTAAATTGTATCATTATATTATCTTCATGGGAAATACTGATCTTTCTTTCCCTCTTAACAAATATTTGTTAAACGCCTTTCAATATGTCCTAATTTTAAAAGCCATATATTAAAACTATGTATTAATCATTAAGCTCGTGGCAACTGAGTGGTCAATGTTCCTTTCATAAGAATAGAAAACATAATGGGAATTTGAAGTCTATATTGGCTATTATTAATTTAATAACACCTGGTAGTTTTAAGCATAAAAGAATTTGTCCTTGGTTTCTTTTTTTAAAAAAATAATTTAGGGCTTCCCTGGTGGCACAGCGGTTGAGAATCTGCCTGCCAATGCAGGGGACACGGGTTCGAGCCCTGGTCTGGGAAGATCCCACATGCCGCGGAGCAACTAGGCCCGTGAGCCACAACTACTGAGCCTGCGCGTCTGGAGCCTGTGCTCCGCAGCAAGAGAGGCCGCGACAGTGAGAGGCCCGCGCACCGCGATGAAGAGTGGCCCCCGCTCGCCACAACTAGAGAAAGCTCTCACACAGAAACGAAGACCCAACACAGCCAAAAATAAAAAATAAATAAATAAATAAATAAATAATTTATTATAGTTGATTTACAATGTTGTGTTAGTTTCTGGTGTACAGCAAAGTGATTCAGTTATACAGATATATGATAGTTTGCATATGCTAATCCCAAACTCCCAATCCATCCCTCCTCCACCTCTCCTCCCCCTTGGTAACCATAAGTCTGTTCTCTATGTGAGTCTGTTTCTGTTTCATAGATAAGTTCATTTGTGTCATATTTTAGATTCCACATGTAAGTGACGTCATATGGTATTTTTATTTGACTTACTTCACTTAGTATGATAATCTCTAGGTACATCCATGTTGCTGCAAATGGCATTATTCCATTCTTTTTTACAGCTGAGTAGTATTCATATATATATATTCATGTATATATATACACCACATCTTCTTTATCCATTTATCTGTTGATGGACGTTTAGGCTGGTTCCCTGTCTTGGCTATTGTAAATAGTGCTACATGTATAAGGGTACATGTATCAATATCTTTTTGAATTATAGTTTTGTCCAGATATATGCCCAGGAGTGGTTTCTTATAAAACATGAAGCTCACTGATTAACATAATATGAATACATCTTTCTTTGATTTCTTGGCTCAGACACATCATTTAACTCTTTTGAACCAATTTTTCTCATATGTAAAGTGGAAATATCATTTATATCCTGGGATTGTTTAATGTTTAATAGGTAATAATGATATGTAATATATGAACATCATTAACATGTCCATCATTTCTGTTGGTGATATCAGAACAGATTTTTGCAGTTGTCTGGCAGTTAGTCTAGGAGAGGATCAGAATGAACAATAACGAAAGCTTAGTCCAGGCATAGGGAACAGTATCTTCAAAGACATATCCATGTGTAAAAGCATGGTGTGTTAGAAATACTGTGTCATTTGTGCTTAGGGTGAGATAGTCAAAGATGAGTCTGGAGAGTATGGTAGAGCCTGGGCCTTACTGAATTTTATGTCATCCTAAAAGCCATGAAGAGTCACCAAACTGTTGTTTTACATGGCAAATCGCATAAGATTTGCATTTTAGAAAGAGTCCTCTCACAGTAGTGAGCAGAATGTGTGGGAGGGACTGTTGCCCTTGTCTAGTCGAGGGCAGTGTTATGAGCCCTTGATGAGCCCACTCACGATTCTAAGAGGAACAGTGACAGTGAAGAAAGAGAGAGAAGGACAGAACAGAGGGCTAGTACATACGAGGCAGATTACCAGGATTTGGTGACAATGGTATTTGGAGGGCAAAGGGAAGAATAAAGTTTAATTTCAATGACACCGATTTAGATAAACTAGGAGGAGGCTCATGTTATTCTCCAAATTAGAGAACAGAGGAAGATGAGGTTTAAGAAGGAAATGGTGAGTTTAAAGTGCCTTATCTTCACCACAGATAAAGTTCATATTTCCAGTTGTCAGCTACATACAAGAGTCTTGGGTTTAGTTGGGTATATGACAGCCTTCAACATGTATGTCATAATTGAAGCCATGGGAATGGATGAGATTTCTTAAAGTGAGATGCCAAAGGCTGTGTTCTGGGGGTCATTGTTATTAATAGTTAGGCAGAAGATAAAATAGAAACCAAAGTGATTCATTTAAATGAAATAATGGAGGAAAATAATTTATTAGACGTAGTACACTGACATTAGGGATCAGATGAAATGTTGGATCTTATTGCTTCATGAGAATGTTTCATTCCAGCAGTGCCGGAAATTATATTCTGCCTCATAGAGAAAACCTAGTTAACAGTGGTTAACTAAAAACAGCGAGATTTTTTTCCCCCTTAGGTAATAAGAAGGTAGGAGGAAGGTATTCTAGCTGGTACAGCAGCTCCAACATGTTGTTAAGATTCTAGCTTTCTGCCCTGCCACTGTTAGATGTGAGTTTTCTTCTTGTTTCTGCTACATAAGTGCAAGATGGTTCTTCTGCTTCTGGCCATTTACTTGCTTCCTAAGGGAAACTGCTCTCCCCAAGGCATGGCTGAGGAAAGCAAGGGTGTCCATGTTCCATGCCTTGTAAACTTATTGGCTATGTATGATTGTACCAAGATGAACACTTTTAAGATGGCCTGGAAAGTGTTGATGGTAGTTAGCAGGTCCCACTAGATTCACTCATTATCAGGAATTTGAATAGGGAAATATAGAGAAAATTACTTAATTGGTAGCTAGAGGGGAAATGGACATAGTAACTGAGCCATGTTGGTAGCAGAAAAACTAGAGTGATGCAGGGACTCTCATAGTGGGAAGGGTTAAAAGTTGACCAGAGTTTTACAGTTGCCCTGGTGCCTGAAAGATGTTTTGGTGCCATGAGGACCAAGAGCACTGTGGTATCTCTTCTTCCTGTACGGGCTGGGTGCTTGGCTTCTGAATTTCCTTGACAACTAATCATGTGCCTAGGATTCTTACTTTCCTCATTTCCCTGTGCATCCTACCAATTAGATTCTCATTAATTAAAATAACTTGACTCTGTATTTTGCAAAGAGAATCACACACAAACATACACACACATACTTTATTCACTATTCTTTGAACATTCTTGCTAGATTCTAACCAATGATTTTAAGGAAATAGCCAATAAAGTGAAATCAAACACTCATGAAATCATGAGAGCAATATCTCTAAACTTAAGACAAGTAATGAAGTGGAAACCATTCTGAAAGTTAGTGAATTCTCGCCAAGGTTAATTATATAGAATGGGAAAAATATAATACTCATATTTTGAAAAATAATAGTAAGAACTATGGAGGATACAAAAGTTGATTTCTGGATACTTTGAAATTTTCACTGAAGCCATGTCAAATAAAATCAAATATATTTAATATTATCTTAGCAAAGATATTAAGCAGTTGGAGAGTATAGCTGCCTATAAAATGAAATTATAGAGATCTTGAGCTTTCATAAATTATTATGTGGGAAAAAGAATAAACACAATATTTACTCAGTATTGAATATACGGCCTATACACAAAACTGAATTTTCCAGAATAAATTATGTCAGACTATGCTTTATCAATCATAGATATAGGATTGTAAGGTGAGTCAGAAATAATCTTAGTGACTAGAATTTGAGAAATTTAAAGAGATTGAAAGCAAAAGATTCTCAGATTCAATGTTATCACTGCACGTCTTTCAAGTGCCAAAGATTTGAGAGGACACTAGGAAACAGATTTATGAGTTATATCTCAGAACCACTGGCTAGTATGTGGTCTGAAGTCACCGCAATCCAAAGATTCTGACAATGTTGTTCCTCTTCTCTTTCTGTCCATCAGTATGTGTGAGCTAATCCCACCGTATCCCAGCTTGCAAATTTTCCATCTAACTGGATTCAACCTTACTCTTCTGGGACTATCTTGATGCATTTAAAAAATAATTTTGTTGAGTGAGGGAAAGATTGGCGATTTAAATAGTCATAATTATTATCTGTAATTTATATATTTTTGTGCGAATGTATTTTCAAGATCTGTGTCTTGAAAAGCTGCGTGGAAAGCTCTGTGAGAGCAGGGACCATATTTATTCTGTACACTTCTCTCTCTTCAGTGCTTAGCTTAGTAATCAGGCACACAAGAGATGGTCCATAAAGATTTGGTACATTAATAATAACGGAAAATAGTTTTAAAATTTATCTGCCCAATTCTCCAACCCTGCCATTTTTATCAGCTGTTTATTCTTTATTTCTTGACCCTTAATGGCATGATTTAGATTTATTGGAGTCTGATGCAAGATAGTAGGGATGATATGAATAATACAAATGAAGAGGTACTTTAAAATTTGGCTTTCTAGAACATTGAAAATTTAAGCTTAATCAGTATAATTCTCACAACATTCAAGTTTTTTGGAAGTTTTTCAGGAGATTTAGTAAGTAGAATTTTGATTATTTGCTGCAGTAGAAATATGAGATAGGATTATTATTTGATAAAAACATTTGTTGACTGGAACTAAATGGAACTAAAGATTCCAGTGCAAGTCCTATTAGTTGCAAAGAGTAATTTTCGGGCCTCGGGAAGATGGCGGAAGAGTAAGACGCGGAGATCACCTTCCTTCCCACAGATACAGTAGAAATACATCTACACGTGGAACTGCTCCTACAGAACACCCACTGAGCGCTGACAGAAAACGTCCGACCTCCAAAAAGGCAAGAAACTCCCCCCGTACTTGGGTAGGGCAAAAGAAAAAAGAAATAACAGAGACAAAAGAATAGGGACGGCACCTGCACTAGTGGGAGGGAGCCGTGAAGGAGGAAAGGTTTCCACGCACTAGGAAGCCCCTTCGCGGGCGGAGACTGCGGGTGGCAGAGGGGGGAAGCTTCGGAGCCACGGAGGAGAGCGCAGCCACAGGGGTGCGGAGGGCAAAGCGGAGAGGTTCCCGCACGGAGGCTCGGCGCCGAGCAGCACTCTCCAGCCCGAGAGGCTTGTCTGCTCACCCGCCGGGGCGGGCGGGGCTGGGAGCTGAGGCTCGGGCTTCGGTCGGATCGCAGGGAGAGGACTGGGGTTGGCGGCGTGAAAACAGCCTGAAGGGGTTAGTGCACCACAGCTAGCCGAGAGGGAGTCCGGGAAAAAGTCTGCAGCTGCCGAAGAGGCAAGAGACTTTTGCTTCCCTCTTTGTTTCCTGGTGCGCGAGGAGAGGGGATTCAGAGCGCTGCCTAAACGAACTTCAGAGACGGGCGCGAGCCGCAACTACCAGCGCGGATCCCACAGCAACAGGGGCGCAGAGGGAAAAACGGAGAGATTCCCGCACAGAGGCTCGGCGCCGAGCAGCACTCTCCAGCCCCAGAGGCTTGTCTGCTCCCCCGCCGGGGCGGGCGGGGCTGGGAGCTGAGGCTCGGCTTCGGTCGGATCGCAGGGAGAGGACTGGGGTTGGCGGCATGAACACAGCCTGAAGGGATTAGCGCACAACAGCTGGCTGGGAGGGAGACCGGGAAAAAGTCTGCAGCTGCCGAGGAGGCAAGAGACTTTTTCTTGCCTCTTTGTTTCGCTGAGCGCAAGGAGAGGGGATTCAGAGTGCCACCTAAATGAACTCCAGAGAAGGGCGCGAGCCGCGGAGATCAGCGCGGACCCCACAGCAACAGGGGCACAGAGGAAAAAAACGGAGAGACTCCCGCACAGAGGCTCGGCGCCGAGCAGCACTCACCAGCCCGAGAGGCTTGGCTGCTCGGCGGGCGGGGCTGGGAGCTGAGGCTCGGGCTTCGGTCGGATCGCAGGGAGAGGACTGGGGCTGGCGGCGTGAACACAGCCTGAAGGGGTTAGCGCACCACAGCTGGCTGGTAGGGAGTCCGGGAAAAAGTCTGCAGCTGCCGAAGAGGCAAGAGACTTTTTCTTGCCTCTTTGTTTCGCAGCGCGCAAGGAGAGGGGATTCAGAGTGCCGCCTAAACGAACTCCAGAGAAAGGCGTGAGCCGCGGCGATCAGCACGGACCCCAGAGACGGGCGTGAGACGCTGGGGCTGCTGCTGCCGCCTCCAAAAAGCCTGTGTGTGAGCACAGGTCACTCTCCACATCGCCCCTCCCGGTAGCCTGTGCAGCCCGCCACTGCCAGGGTCCCGTGATCCGGGGACAAGTTCCCCGGGAGAACGCACTGCCCTCCTCAGGCTGGTGCAACGTCACGCCGGCCTCGGCCGCCGCAGGCTCACCCCGCCTCCTCTGTACACCTCCCTCCCCGCGGCCTGAGTGAGCCAGAGCCCCCGAAGCAGCTGCTCCTTTAACCCCGTCCTGTCTGGGCGGGGAATAGACGCCCTCAGGCGACCTACACGCAGAGGCGGGTCCAAATCCAAAGCTGAACCCCAGGAGCTGTGCGAACAGGGAAGAGAAGGGGAAATCTCTCCCAGCAGCCTTAGAAGCAGCGGATTAAAACTCCACAAACAACTTGATGTGCCTGCATCTGGTGAATACCTGAATAGACAACGAATCATCCCAAATTCAGGAGGTGGACTTTGGGAGCAGGATATATTAATTTTTCCCCTTTTCCTTTTATTTGTGAGTGTATATGTATATGCTTCTGGGTGCGATTTTGTCTGTATAGCTTTGCTTTACAATAGCTTTATTTTACTTCACTATATTATAGCCTCTTTCTTTCTTTCTTTCTTTCTTTCTTTCTATTTTTTCTCCCTTCTACTCTGAGCCGTGTGGACGAAAGGCTCTTGGTGCTCCAGCCAGGCATCAGGGCCGTGCCTCTGAGGTGGGAGAGCCAACTTCAGGACACTGGTCCACAAGAGACCTCCCAGCTTCACGTAATACCAAACGGCAAAAATCTCTCAGAGATCTCCATCTCAACATCAAGACCCAGCTTCACTCAACGACCAGCAAGCTACAGTGCTGGACACCCTATGCCAAACAACTAGCAAGACAGGAACACAGCCCCATCCATTAGCAGAGAGGCTGCCTAAAATCATAATAAGGCCACAGACACCCCAAAATACACCACCAGACGTGGACGTGCCCACCAGAAAGACAAGATCCAACCTCATCCACCAGAGCTCAGGCACTAGTTCCCTCCACCAGGAAGCCTACACAACCCACTGAACCAACCTTAGCCACTGGGGACAGATACCAAAAACAACAGGAACTACGAACCTGCAGCCTGTGAAAAGGAGACCCCAAACACAGTAAGATAAGCAAAATGAGACGACAGAAAAACACACAGCAGATGAAGGAGCAGGGTCAGAACATACCAGACTTAACAAATGAAGAGGAAATAGGTAGTCTACCTGAAAAAGAATTCAGAATAATGATAGTAAGGATGATCCAAAATCTTGGAAATAGAATAGACAAAATGCAAGAAACATTTAACAAGGACGTAGAAGAACTAAAGAGGAACCAAGCAATGATGAAAACCACAATAAATGAAATTAAAAATACTCTAGATGGGATCAATAGCAGAATAACTGAGGCAGAAGAAAGGATAAGTGACCTGGAAGATAAAATGGTGGAAATAACTACTGCAGAGCAGGATAAAGAAAAAAGAATGAAAAGAACTGAGGACAGTCTCAGAGACCTCTGGGACAACATTAAACGCGCCAACATTCGAATTATAGGGGTCCCAGAAGAAGAAGAGAAAAAGAAAGGGACTGAGAAGATATTTGAAGAGATTATAGTTGAAAACTTCCCTAATATGGGAAAGGAAATAGTTAATCAAGTCCTGGAAGCACAGAGAGTCCCATACAGGATAAACCCAAGGAGAAACACACCAAGACACATATTAATCAAACTGTCAAAAATTAAATATAAGGAAAACATATTAAAGGCAGCAAGGGAAAAAAAACAAATAACACACAAGGGAATCCCCATAAGGTTAACATCTGATCTTTCAGCAGAAACTCTGCAAGCCAGAAGGGAGTGGCAGGATATACTTAAAGTGATGAAGGAGAAAAACCTGCAACCAAGATTACACTACCCAGCAAGGATCTCATTCAGATTCGATGGAGAAATTAAAACCTTTACAGACAAGCAAAAGCTGAGAGAGTTCAGCACCACCAAACCAGCTTTACAACAAATGCTAAAGGAACTTCTCTAGGCAAGAAACACAAGAGAAGGAAAACACCTACAATAACAAACCCAAAACATTTAAGAAAATGGGAATAGGAACATACATATCGATAATTACCTTGAATGTAAATGGATTAAATGCTCCCACCAAAAGACACAGGCTGGCTGAATGGATACAAAAACAAGACCCATATATATGCTGTCTACAAGAGACCCACTTCAGACCTAGAGACACATATAGACTGAAAGTGAGGGGATGGAAAAAGATATTCCATGCAAATGGAAATCAAAAGAAAGCTGGAGTAGCAATTCTCATATCAGACAAAATAGACTTTAAAATAAAGACTATTACAAGAGACAAAGAAGGACACTATATAATGATCAAGGGATCGATACAAGAGGAAGGTATAACAATTGTAAATATTTATGCACCCAACATAGGAGCACCTCAATACATAAGGCAAATACTAACAGCCATAAAAGGGGAAATCGACAGCAACACAATCATAGTAGGGGACTTTAACACCCCACTCTCACCAATGGACAGATCATCCAAAATGAAAATAAATAAGGAAACACAAACTTTAAATGATACATTAAACAAGATGGACTTAATTGATATTTATAGGACATTCCATCCAAAAACAATAGAATACACATTTTTCTCAAGTGCTCATGGAACATTCTCCAGGATAGATCATATCTTGGGTCACAAATCAAGCCTTGGTAAATTTAAGAAAATTGAAATCGTATCAAGTATCTTTTCCGACCACAACGCTATGAGACTAGATATCAATTACAGGAAAAGATCTGTAAAAAATACAAACACATGGAGGCTACACAATACATTACTTAATAACGAAGTGATCACTGAAGAAATCAAAGGGGAAATCAAAAAATACCTAGAAACAAATGACAATGGAGATACGACGACCCAAAACCTATGGGACGCAGCAAAAGCAGTGCTAAGAGGGAAGTTTATAGCAATACAAGCCTACCTCAAGAAACAGGAAACATCTCGAATAAACAACCTAACCTTGCACCTAAAGCAATTAGAGAAAGAAGAACAAAAAAACCCCAAAGCCAGCAGAAGGAAAGAAATTATAAAGATCAGGTCAGAAATAAATGAAAAAGAAATGAAGGAAACAATAGCAAAAATCAATGAAACTAAAAGCTGGTTCTTTGAGAAGATAAACAAAATTGATAAACCATTAGCCAGACTCATCAAGAGAAAAAGGGAGAAGACTCAGATCAATAGAATTAGAAATGAAAAAGGAGAAGTAACCACTGACACTGCAGAAATACAAAAGATCATGAGAGATTACTACAAGCAACTCTATGCCAATAAAATGGACAACCTGGAAGAAATGGACAGATTCTTAGAAATGCACAAACTGCCGAGACTGAACCAGGAAGAAATAGAAAATATGAACAGACCAATCACAAGCACGGAAATTGAAACTGTGATTAAAAACCTTCCAACAAACAAAAGCCCAGGACCAGATGGCTTCACAGGTGAATTCTATCAAACGTTTAGAGAAGAGCTAACACCTATCCTTCTCAAACTCTTCCAAAATATTGCAGAGGGAGGAACACTCCCAAACTCATTCTACGAGGCCACCATCACCCTGATACCAAAACCAGACAAAGATGTCACAAAGAAAGAAAACTACAGGCCAATATCACTGATGAACATAGATGCAAAAATCCTCAACAAAATACTAGCAAACAGATTCCAACAGCACATTAAAAGGATCATACACCATGATCAAGTGGGGTTTATCCCAGGAATGCAAGGATTCTTCAATATACGCAAATCAATCAATGTGATACATCATATTAACAAACTGAAGGAGAAAAACCATATGATCATCTCAATAGATGCAGAGAAAGCTTTCGACAAAATTCAACACCCATTTATGATAAAAGCCCTGTAGAAAGTAGGCATAGAGGGAACTTTCCTCAACATAATAAAGGCCATATATGACAAACCCACAGCCAACATTGTCCTCAATGGTGAAAAACTGAAACCATTTCCACTAAGATCAGGAACAAGACAAGGTTGCCCACTCTCACCACTATTATTCAACATAGTTTTGGAAGTATTAGCCACAGCAATCAGAGAAGACAAAGAAATAAAAGGAATCCAAATCGGAAAAGAAGAAGTAAAGCTGTCACTATTTGCAGATGACATGATACTATACATAGAGAATCCTAAAGATGCTACCAGAAAACTCCTAGAGCTAATCAATGAATTTGGTAAAGTAGCAGGATACAAAATTAATGCACAGAAATCTCTTGCATTTCTATACACTAATGACAAAAAATCTGAAAGTGAAATTAAGAAAACACTCCCATTTACCATTGCAACAAAAAGAATAAAATATCTAGGAATAAACCTACCTAAGGAGACAAAAGACCTGTATGCAGAAAATTATAAGACACTGATGAAAGAAATTAAAGATGATACAAATAGATGGAGAGATATACCATGTTCCTGGATTGGAAGAATCAACATTGTGAAAATGACTCTACTACCCAAAGCAATCTACAGATTCAATGCAATCCCTATCAAACTACCACTGGCATTTTTCACAGAACTAGAACAAAAAATTTCACAATTTGTATGGAAACACAAAAGACCCCGAATAGCCAAAGCAATCTTGAGAACGAAAAATGGAGCTGGGGGAATCAGGCTCCCTGACTTCAGACTATATTACAAAGCTTCAGTAATCAAGACAGTTTGGTACTGGCACAAAAACAGAAATATAGATCAATGGAACAGGATAGAAAGCCCAGAGATAAACCCACACACATATGGGCACCTTATTTTTGATAAAGGAGGCAAGCATATACAGTGGAGAAAAGACAGCCTCTTCAATAAGTGGTGCTGGGAAAATTGGACAGGTACATGTAAAAGTATGAAAATAGAACACTCCCTGACACCATGCACAAAAATAAACTCAAAATGGATTAAAGACCTAAGTGTAAGGGCAGACACTATCAAACTCTTAGAGGAAAACATAGGCAGAACACTCTATGACATACATCACAGCAAGATTCTTTTTGACCCAGCTCGCAGAGAAATAGATATAAGAACACAAGTAAACAAATGGGACCTAATGAAACTTAAAAGCTTTTGCACAGCAAAGGAAACCATAAACAAGACCAAAAGACAACCATCAGAATGGGAGAAAATATTTGCAAATGAAGCAACTGACAAAGGATTAATCTCCAAGATTTACAAGCAGCTCATGCAGCTCAATAACAAAAAAACGAACAACCCAATCCAAAAATGGGCAGAAGACCTAAATAGACATTTCTCCAAAGAAGATATACAGATGGCCTACAGACACATGAAAGAATGCTCAACATCATTAATCATTAGAGAAATGCAAATCAAAACTACAATGAGATATCATCTCACACCGGTCAGAATGGCCATCATCAAAAAATCTAGAAACAATAAATGCTGGAGAGGGTGTGGAGGAAAGGGAACACTCTTGCACTGTTGATGGGAATGTAAATTGATACAGCCACTATGGAGAACAGTATGGAGGTTCCTTAAAAAACTACAAATAGAACTACCATACGACCCAGCAATCCCACTACTGGGCATATACCCTGAGAAAACCATAGGTCAAAAAGAGTCATGTACCAAAATGTTCATTGCAGCTCTATTTACAATAGCCAGGACATGGAAGCAATCTAAATGTCCATCGACAGATGAATGGATAAAGAAGATGTGGCACATATATACAATGGAATATTACTCAGCCATAAAAAGAAATGAAATGGAGGTATTTGTAATGAGGTGGATGGAGTTAGAGTCTGTCATACAGAGTGAAGTAAGTCAGAAAGAGAAAAACAAATACAGTATGCTAACACATATATACGGAATCTAAGGGAAAAAAAAAAAAAAAAAAAAAAAAAGGCCATGAAGAACCTAGTGGCAAGACGGGAATAAAGACACAGACCTACTAGAGAATGGACTTGAGGATATGGGGAGGGGGTGGGGTGAGATGTGACAGGGTAAGAGAGTGTCATGGACATATATACACTACCAAATGTAAAATAGATAACTAGTGGGAAGCAGCTGCATAGCACAGGGAGATCAGCTCGGTGCTTTGTGACCACCTAGAGGGATGGGATGGGGAGGGTGGGAGGGAGGGAGATGCAAGAGGGAAGAGAAATGGGAACATATTGTATATGTATAACTGATTCACTTTGTTGTAAAGCGGAAGCTAACACACCATTGTAAGGCAATTATACTTCAATAAAGATGTTAAAAAAAAAAAAAATGAAAAAAATATTTTAATAAATGTATCTGTATATGTTAAAAAACAAAAAACAAAAAAAAAAAAAAAGAGTAATTTTCAATACACCATAGTGTCTTCTACAATATACTATTTATCACTGAATTGAAAATCAGACTTCAAATAATAAGAAAAACTTTTATTTATATACATATATTTTCTATATCATTCTTTTCAAATTTTTGAACAGTTGTAGGGAGCTATGTTTGCTGATCTGGTGGAATCTGAAATGCTTTTATTTAATTTCAAGAAATAAATGAATTCACGACTATTTTATAGAAAGAAAAGAGAAATTTACTTATAATTCTTTTAACATCTGTTATTTTGTAGATGGTTTCCAAGACAAGAAAGTATACTTATTGCTTGTGGTAATGTCATTAATATACTTCTATTATTTTGACTGAATAGTGTTTTTATATTTCACTGAACAAACTGTAAAGCTGAAGATTTTATTCACAACACATTTAAGATCTAAAAACTAGTTCCCAGCAGTCCTAAATGCTTGTAAACAAATCAATATATTTGTCTGTAATCTGTTTCTTCCTCTTCTCTCTCTGCCTCTCTGTCTGCTTCTCTCTCCCTCCCTCCCTCTCTCTCCTAGCCTTCTCATTATGCTACATTCTGACTAAAATTAAAACGTAGATTTTCAGAAGCAGTTTTCTTTACATCAGAAGTGAAGTCATTCGGTGAGAATGATATTTAAGTAGTGTCCAGTTCCACTTTAGGTAAATCACCATCTATTTTGCCAAACTGGTTTGGCTGTTGGGATTTGAGTTGACCTATCAGGTTAGTGGAGAAAACAAACTTTTAAGTCAGGCAAATGTTGGATATCTGCCTTATTAAAAAATTGTCAAAGTTTTGATCTTTGAGCTGGCTTAGGAAGTGTTTTTAAAGTGATAACATTTGGTTTACATAACTTTTGTTTAAATAATCTTTTTAATATAAATACTAGCACTGGTTCAGGTAATACAAAAATGGACAAAAACCAGTTCCTGATTCCTGACAACAAGAAACGTTTTCTGGTCCCCAACAGCGTTCTACAATATGTAAGGCAGAAGTTAAACTACACTCTCTGTCTTCAGTAATGGCTGTTTGGGGGCATGTTAGGCTGTGGGGCAGAGGGATGAATCATTGAACATTATCTAAATCCAACCTGGGATACGCATTCTACTGGAGTTTCCAAAAATCAGCTCACAGAGAGAGAGAAGAGAGGGGAAGATAAAGGGATGAACAAATGGTGAAGTGACAGGAACACCTAATGAGTTCCTCAACACTCGCATGTCTAACAGGAAACTGAAAAATGCTACATAATTGTTTAACATCTAACTGTATACTCAGAGTGGAACTTTTGGATCCATGTGCCAAAATCTGATCTTTCCTCAGTTTCCAGTTTCCCTTTGGCTCAGAAAATGACACCTTCATATAGTTAATTGCTTAAGCCAAAAATTTAGAAATTGTTCTTTGTTTCTCTTTCTGCCAGTCCCATATACAGTCCATTAGCAAGGTCTCCTGGCTTTACCTCCAAAATATCCTTCCTACGTCTTCATTTATTTTTATCCTGATCACCACCACCCTAGGCCAATCCATCATAACTCATTTGGATAGTCACCCACTTTTGCCACCTTCCACTGCCATCCCTCTTCTTTTCAGCATACATAGTGATGCTTTCAATCTATCAACTAGATCATATCTTTCTTCCATTGAAAACCTTCAATGGCTCCCTATTACACTTGGGATGAAACACAAACTCCCTGCTATGGCCGATCAGTCCACACTTGCTCTGGTCCTTGCCAACCTTACCCGCCTCATCTCACACTTCTGCTGTTGCTCCCTATACATTACTTTGACCTCCTTTCTTTTCCTCATCATGCTTGTTACTGCCGCAGATCTTTCTTTGCTTGCTATTTTCTGTTCTTGAAACTTTTTTTTTTTGGTCATTTTTGTGGCTGGTTCCTCACAATTCAGGTCTTAACTCAAATGTTACTTCTTCAAAGAGGTCTTCCCTGACCACCTTATCTAAAGTATCTCCCTGTAACTCTCTACTATGTAAGTTTGCTTTTATTAGCTTATCAGAACTTTTGCTATGTGACATTAACTTGCTAATTTATCTGTTCAATTATTTATTTTCCATTTTTCTCCCACTGAACATAAAGCTCCTTGAAGGTAGGAACTTGTCACATTCAAGGTCCCCATCCCAGCTTCCAGAAAGTGCAGAGCACCTTGCAGGCACTCCATATATACTTGGCAAATGAATGACTGAATGCATGAGCAGACAAAATTATAGAGGGAAGTAATGATCACTAGGTACCATCATAACTTAGTCAAAACCAGGTCTTGGCAGACTAATCTAATTCTCTTTGTGAAGTAGGTTTGCTCGACCTAAAGACTTGGATAATGCTGTAGACATAAAATATATGGATTTCAGAAAAAAAAGGAAAAAATATTATAAAATAAATGTAGACAAGATAGAGAAATGTAAATTAACTTTATAATTATTTGGGTTCAAATTGCTCTCTTCTTGAATACATTATTTCACCGAATTGAATTAAATGAATATTACTGAGTTATTACTATATGCTAGGCACCTTATGAGGTAGGAGATATTCATTTACATTTGTGTGTAACACAAGACTTGTGGAATCTAATTTGAAAACCGAATTAGATTAAAAATAGCACGATAGGTTGACATAATTGTCTAAATTTAACAGAAAGTTAATAAGGATTAACATAAGGATTAACAGAGTCCTGAAACATGTTTGTACAAAAGAGTTAAACATGACAACACCCAGAAAAAAAAATCTGTGGGTGCTACCCAACTGTCAGTTTAAGAAGTTAGAGATAGGATGTAGCTGATAAAAATACCTCAGTTGCCTTAATAGAAAGCTTATACTCTGCCCAAAACAGAGAAATTCAGTCCTGAGAGGCAGAGCAAGAACAAAGGCTAGAAATGACAAGGGATAGATTTAAATATTAGATTAGGATACACTTTCTAGTAATCAGATTAAGAGTCTGAAGAAACATCTTCCACTACTTGTTGGATGACCATTTTTGGAGTAATTGTGGAGAGGCTTCATGCTATATTCTATTCTGTAGATTTACAGATTTTCAGTAAAGAGTGTGCCTTGTTGAACCCTTCAAAGATAAATAGGTAAAATGCATCAGAACACCAAGAGAATCTAGAAAATATGTAGTGTCATAAGTAAAGGAGTGTAGCCAGGGAACCCCCTTTTGGCAGGAGAATATTATTCCAAACGAAGACTGTGACTAGAATTCGTTAGATTTTTCTTATCTTATACCCAATACATTTGAAGTATGAGTTAATTGTACCATATTCATTAATTTGATGTCATTATGTTTGTTTTTGTTTCCTTTTCTCTCTTTGAAAAGCAACTTATAGAAGTATAACACATACAGAAAAGTATACAAATCACAAGTGTATAGCTCAATAAATTATCAGAAATTGAACATACCTATGTAACCAGCACCCAGATCAAGAATAAGAATATTACTAACACCAAGAACACTCCCCTTGTTCCTGCTTCTAGTCACTGCTCCTGCAAGGGCAGCCACTATTCTGATTTTTAACACCATAGGTAGGTTTTGACTATACTTGAACATTGATAAATCATACATTATGTATTCTTTTCCCACCTGGCTTCTTACACTTAACATTGTTTGTGGGGTTCATCCAGGTATGAAGATATCATTCTTTTGCTCTCATTGCTGTACAGTATTTCATTTTGTGAATATACCATATTTATTTGTTCTATTGCTAATGGGCATTTGAGGAGTTTTCAGCCTGGGACTATTACAAACAGTGCTGCTATGAACATTCTTGTGCGTGTTCTGTGATGAATATGGATAGGAGAATGCATAGGTGGTAGAACTGCTGAGTCATAAGGTACCCTTATACTCAGCTTTCATTGATATTGCCCACTAGTTTTTAAAGTGGTTTTACCAGTTTATACTTCCACAACCAAAATTGCCATTGTGCCACATTCTAGCCAACACTTGGTTGATCTTTATCATTTTGGTCAGTCTGATAGGTGAATAGTGATAGTTCATTGTGATTTTAATTTTTACTTTCTTGATGATTGATGAAGTTGAATCCTTTGCATATGTCTATTCACTATTTATGAAGCACTCATTTTTCTATTGGTTTGTCTCTCCTGATTTGTACCTGTTCTTGAAATATTCTGGATATGAATTCTCTGTTGCATATATGAATTGGAAATCTCCTCTCCAAATTTGTGAGATGTATTTTCATTCCTAGTGGTGTGTCTTTTGATAAGAAATCCTTAATTTTAATATTTTTCACTGTATCAGATTTTATAGTTACTGCTTTATGCATCCGATTTAAGAATGCTTTGCCTACTCCAAGGTCTGGAAATGTTCCATATAGTTTTCTTCTAAAAATGTGATTGTTTTACCTTTTACATTCAGATTTGTAATCCATTTAGAATTAATTTTTGAGTAGGGTCAAAATTAATTTTTTTCTGTTTGGCCTTCTAATTGACTCAGAACAATTTATTGAATGAACCATCCTTTCTTCACTGTATTGCAGTGTGTGTTTATCATTAATCAGGCGACTATGTATGTGTGAGTCTGTCTCTATAGACTCTATTCTGTTCAACTGGTCAGTTTCTCTATCTTTCATCAATCACACACTATCTTAATGATGGTTTTACAATAGTTTTATAATAGTGAGTCCTCCAGTTTGGGGGGTGTTCTTCTTCTGTTCCAGTTATCAATTTATTGCCTCCTGGCTCCAAATTCACTCTTTATTGCCCAGCCTCTGATGAAAATTGTCCTTTTAAATGTTTTCCCTTTGTCAGTTGGTATGAAGTTGAGCATTGTTAGTAGAGGGCACTGGAGAGACATTGCAAGAGAAGGGTTTTGTTCCCGGTTCTGCAAATTCTGAAGCGTGCATGGCTTCTCCAGGGTCCAGCTCCTGCAGCACGCAAAGCTGGCTATTCCAGTACCAGGCTCCTGCAGTGCATGGCAGCCAGAAGCACCCAGCAGCCTGTGGCGTTCCCCAATATCCCCCCTCGGGTAGTTTTGTAGCAGCATGACTCCAGTGAGACACCGCTGTCTGAGAAACTTTCCCCAGCACCCCAGAGAGTGAATTTCCAGCAATTTCCACCAATGCACGCAACAGGCATTTCTTTGCCATTTAGAAAGCCACTGCCATACTTAAGATCTGGGGTTCTTTGCCCTACTGGTACTTCTGGCTGTGTGTTCTAATTCATCCTAAGGGTATGACTATTCCTTATATCTGCTATTTATACAGTTTTTAGTTTTTACTTCTAGACAATCTCTCATTGTCACAACCCTCTGTTACTATAAATAGTTCTTTGTATTAAACTTTCCCAGATTAAATTACAGTGTGGTTTCTTTCTCCTGATTTTATCCAGGTTGACATAATATCTTTAAAATAAAGTCTTCCACTCTGAACATGGTAACGTTTTTCCATTTAGTTAGTTCTATTCTTGTACAACATTTGATAGATTTATTACTTTTTTTTAACATGCATTGATGTTATTGTAAATGGTATCTTTTATATTTTAGTATTAATTTTGTTATTGTTATATAGGAATCTAACTGATTTTTCACAATTTGCCTTTTATTCACTGAACTTGCTAAATTCACATATTATTGCTAACAGCGTGCTTGCATAGTCTTCTGTATTTTTCCACATACACATTTAACACTTATGCAAATCACTGAATTTACTTTTTCCTTCTAATTCTTATGCCTTTTATTTCTGTATCTTGACTTATTGCATGTTTACATTTAACACCTTCAATACGAGGTTAAATAGAACTGGTAATAGCAGATACTCTTTTTCTTGGAAAAAAATCTCAGTATTACACCATTAAGGGTGATGCATGCTGTAGTTATTTATCATTAGATACTCTTTATTAGATTAGGAAGGTTCCTTCTATTACTAGTTTGTTAAGGATTTTATTATTATTTTAAAATCATGAGTGGGTGTCAAATTTTATTAAGTATTTTCTCTTTGTGTAGATCTTATATTATTTCAAAACTTTTTGTTTATTAATATGTCATATTAGTTGCTTTTCTAATGTAAAAACACTCTGTATTACTGCAATGAACCGAAGTCATTGGGATGTACTATCCTTTTTATTCATTGATATATTCAATTTCCTAAATACTGTTTAAGATTTTTGTATCTATGTTGATAGTGGTTTATAGTTTTCCTTTCTTGTCTTATAATGTCCTTGTCAAGTTTTGTACATAGGTTATTGTGATCTCAAGTTTTGTATCTACGTTAACTGATCTCAAGATGTGGGAAGTGTTCTTGAAAGTTTTGTATAATGTTTGTATTATTTATTCTTCTAATATTTAAAAGATTTCACTAGCAGAACTACATGGGTTTGGGGTTTTCTTAGTGAGATTTTTCTTTTAATTTTATTTTGCAATAGTTTAGACTTACAGAAAAGTTGCAGACATAGTACAAAGAGTTCCTATAGAGTTCCTATATACTCTCAACTCAGTTCCTCTTAACATTAACATTTCCCATAATTATAATACAATTATCAAAACTAGGAAATTAACATTCATATTATACTATTAACTAAATTACAGACATCACTCAAATTTTGTCAGTTTTTCTACTAATGCCTTTGTCCCAGGATCCATCCAAGATCCCACGTTGTATTTAGTTGTCTTCTTAGTCTCCTTCAGTCTGTGACAGTTCTTAATTCTTTCCTTGTCTTTTATGACCTTGACACTTTTGAAGATTTCTGTTCAGCTTTTTTTTGTAAAATAGACTTCAATACGACTTTATCTGATATTTTCTTATGAGGAGATGAAAGTTATGCATTTTACCAAGAATACCATAAAAGTTATATGTTCTTCTCAGTGCATGATAACTAGGCGTACATAATATCAATATGTTTATCCTGGTAACGTTAACCTCAATTACCTAGTCAAGGTGGTGTCTGCAGAATTTGTCTACTTTAAGTTACTATTTTTTCCTTCAAAATTAATAAATATCTCGGGGGAGATACTTTGAGACTCTGTAAATGTCCTATTTCTCCTCAAACTTACACTTACTAATTTAGCAAACATTGATGGATCTTATGGAATTTACCTAATATTGATTTTCTATTTCCCTCATTTTTCCTACATTTATTAATTGGAATTCAGAGCTGTACTTTGTCATTCATTTATTTACATATTAAATTATTTATTTATATCAGGATGTGTTCATGGCTATTATTTTATTCTATGGGTTATAAACTAATACGATTATTATTTATTTTGCTTCTCAAATTATTTCCCCTTCAGTCATCCTGTGTCTTTTTGACATTTTTTTGGAGCACCGTCTCACGTTCTGGCACCGCAAGATAGTCCTTTCTTAGTTGACGGATCTAGGAATATATGTTGCATACTAATCCACACATACATCTATATTTCTTATCTATCTATCTGTATGTGTGCTTATACCAATTCCTGCAATTCTAATACAGCACTACAGGATTCCTGCTAGCCTTCTTCTTTTTCTTATTTCTAATTTCTTTGGCAAAAAGAAGCATAGTTCTTGTTATTTACAATATATTTAATTTTCCTTCAATTCTAGTTGGAACAAACATTAATTTATTTCAAAATTGCTAACCCAAACCCCTATTGCTAACACATTTAGTAACTGGAATAAGATGTTTTACAGTTCTTTTTGTCTTTAGTGTTAGAGTATTTAGTCAAAGTACTGTTTTTCTCAGTTACTTAGGTTAGTTCTTTTCTTCCCCCTCCCTCTCCTTGAATGTGCTTCCATCATTTCTGGGCAAATCGTTAGGTTAGGTTCCTTCGCTACAGTTCATATTGTATTTTGGGTTCCTCCCACATCTTGATTGATTTGTTTATTGATTTGTTTTGGTATGTGAAACATTACTATAGTTCTACGAGTAAGAGGCAAACAAAAGAATATATTTAGAGAAGTGACGTTCCTTCCTCATACCTACTACTCCTTTTTCAGTCCCCCTTTTACTCTACTCCTTCCCCACCCATTAGTAACCAATCTCTTCAGTTTCTGGTTTATCATTCCTGTACAGTCATCCCTTGGTATCCCTGGGAGGATTGGTTCCTGGACCCCCAGTAGATACCCAAACCCACAGATGTTCATGTCTTATATATAAAATGGAGTAGTATTTGTATATAACCTACGCACATTCTCTGCAATACTTTAAATCATATCTAGATTACTTATAATAACTAATACAATATAAATGTTATGTAAATTGTAGTAAATACAGTGTAAACACTATGTTGCTGGTGTGTGGCAAGTTCAAGTTTTGTTTTTTGGAACTTTCTGGAATTTTTTTCTGCATATTTTCAATCTACATTTGGTTGAATCTGTGGATGTGGAACCTATGAATATGGAAGGCTGACTATATTTCTTTTGTACAAATGAGTGGATACATGTATATTTTCTTACATTCTTTCTTACATGAAAGGTAGATGACTATAGATACTCTTATTTGCACTTACTTTTTTCACTTAATAGTAAATTCTGGAAATTACTTCATATCAGTTCATAGAGTTTTTTTATACAGCATAATTCTCCATTGTGTATTGTACCATTTCTTCACCTGATCTCCTATATATAGGCATTTATGTTGTTTCTAACATTTTGCAATTACAAAGAATGCTGTAATGAATAACCCTGTGTATATGTTATTTTTGCATTGTTGGAAGCATATCTTCATGGTAGATTCCTAGAGGTGCGATTGTTGGCCAAAAGGTAAGGACACAGGTACTTTTCTTACCTATTGTTCAGTTCCCCTCCTGAAAGGCTGTACCAGCTTGCATTCCCACCAGTAATATATGAGTGCTTGTTTCCCTCTAGTTTCACCAACAGAATGTGCCATAATTTAAATTTTAAAAATTTAAATACAAGTGAGAAATGGTATAGCAGTGCTTTCTACATTTTCATTTCTCTAATTATGAGTGTTTTTGAACATCTTTTCATGTGTTTGATGGATATTTTGATAACTTTTTTTCTGTTCATGATTCTTTGTGGAAAGATTTTAAATAAAAGATTTAATTTCTTTATTAGAGAGTGGAAATTTTAAATTTTCTATTTTTTCTTCTATCAGTTTTTAGTTGGGTTTCTCTAGAAAAATTTCCATTTTATATATATTGTCAAATATGTTGATGTAAGCTGCTAATAATATCTTTATTATATTTTTAATGTCTTTAGGATTAGGTAAGTAGTGATAGTGATGCCTACTCTTTCATATCTAATGTTGATCATTTGTGTTCTCTACCTCTCATTTTCTCTCTCTCTCATTCTCTTGATCTGTCTTGCTAGGAGTTAATCAGTTTTGTCTTTGCAAAGAATCAACTTATGGCTCATTATACTGTGAGAAAGCCAAGCAACCATGTCAGAGAAAATCAAGACTTCTAGCCAACAGCCCCAGGAAAGCTACTAACCAGTAGCCAGAAACAACTTCCAACTTCCAGCCTTGGGAGTTAGGTCATTTTGGACTTCTGGCTGTTCTACACCCCAGCCAAAGTCAAGTGAAGCAGGAGCACTTAACGGTGAATGCAAGAATCCTGAGAAATAATTGTGATTGTTTTAACTCATTAAACACTAGAGGTACTTTGTTATGCAACAACAGGTAACTGAAACACCAAAACAGAGCTTGCATCACTATCTAAGTTAAATAAGATAAGAGTCTACACTAGGGATATTAGAGAGAAAAATATTTTGTAGTGACAGATTTGCTCATAATTTGGATATGGAGTGAAAAAAAAAGAGAAATTAAGAATTCCTAGGTTTTGTCTGAATAAAGCTAGATGGGTATTGGTATCCTTAACTAAAACAGGAACTACTAGGGGAGAAGTGAGGTCATGTTTGAAGGCAGGTTTTGTTGTAGGCCTGTTAAAAACTTAAATGCTTTTTAGACATCCAGTAGAGATATCAAGTGGTCAGCCTGATGTTCTGGGAAGAGGTCAGGACTGAAGACATGCATTTGAGAGTCCTTGGCATATCAACATGTGTGGTATTTAAAGTAAGGGACTGTTTTTTTTTTTTTTTTGGTATTGAGTTGTATGTGCTGTTTTTATATTTTGGAATTTAAACCCTTGTCATTTGCTCACTTGTGAATATTTTCTCCCAGTCCATAGATTGTCTTTTCAACTTGTTTACAGTTTTCTTTGCTGTGCAAAAACTTCTAAGTTTGATTAGGTCCTATCTGTTTATTTTTGCTTTTATTTCTTTTGCCTTGGGAGACTGACCTAAGAAAACATTGTTACGATTTATGTCAGAGAATGTTTTGCCTATGTTCTCTTCTAGGAAGATGTCCTAGAAGATGTCCTTTATGATGTCATGTCTTATATTTAAGTCTTTAAGCCATTTTGAGTTTATTTTTGTGTATGGTGTGAGGGAGTGTTCTAACTTCATTGATTTACATGTGGCTGTTCAGCTTTACCAACACCACTTGCTGAAGAGACTGTCTTTTGCCCACTGTATATTCTTGCCTCCTTTGTTGAAGATTCATTGACTGTAGGTGTGTGGGTTTATTTCTGGGCTCTCTATTCTGTTCCATTAATCTGTCTGTTTTTTGTGCCAATACCATGCTGTTTTGATTACTGTAGCTTTGTAGTATTGTCTGAAGTCTGAGAGGGTTATGCCTCTAGCTTTGTTGTTTTGGCAATTCTGGGTTTTTTATGGTTCCATATGAATTTTTTGATTATTTGTTCTAGTTCTATGAAAAATGTCATGAGTAAATTGATAGGGATTGAATTAAAGCTGTAGATTGCTTTGGGTAGTATGGCCATTTTAACAATACTAATTCTTTCAGTCCAAGAACATGGGATATCTTTCCATTTCTCTGAATCACCTTCAGTTTCCTTTACCAATGTTTTATAGCTTGCAGCATATAAGTCATTCACCTTTTTGGTCAGATTTATTCCTAAGTATTTTATTTTTTTGATGCAATTTTAAAAGGGATTTTAAAAAACTTTTTCTTTCTGATATTGCATTGTTAGCGTAAAGAACTGCAACAGATTTCTGTATGTTAATATTGTATCCTGCTACCTTGCCGAATTTGTTTATCAGTTCTAATAGTTTTTGTGTGGAGTCTTAAGGGTTCATCAAATCAAAGAATGCACAGAAGACCTAAATAGACATTTCTCCAAAGAAGACATAGAGATCGCCAAGACGCACTTACAAAGATGCTCAACACTGATAACTATTAGAGAAATACAAATGAAAACTACAATGAGGTATCACTTCACACTGCTCAGAATGGCCATCATCAAAAAGTCTACAAATAATCAATGCTGGAGAGGGTGTGGAGAAAAGGGAAACCTCCTACACTGTTGGTGGGAATGTAAATTGGTGCAAACACTAAGGAAAACAGTGTGGAGATTCCTTAAAAAACTAAAAATAGAGTTACCACATGGTCCAGCAATCCCACTCCTGGGCTTATATCTGGAAAAGAGGAACACTCTAATTTGAAAAGATACATGTGCCCCAATGTTCATAGCAGCACTATTTACAATAGCCAAGACATGGAAGCAACCTAAATGTCCATAGACAGATGAATGGATAATGAAGAGGTGTTATATATATATACACAAACAATGGGATATTATTCTGCCTTAAAAAAGAATGAAATAATGCTTTTTGCAGCAACATGGATGGACCTAGAGATTACCATACTAAGTGAAGTACATCAGGCAGAGAAAGACAAACATCATGATATCACTTATTTGTGGAATCTAAAAAAATGATACAAATGAGCTTATTTACAAAACAGAAACAGACTCACAGACATAGAAAACAATCTTATGGTTACCAAAGGGGAAAGGGGGCAGGGGAGGGATAAATTAGAAGTTTGGGATTAACAGATACACACTACTATATATAAAATAGATAAATAATAAGGACTGACTGTACAGCACAGGAAACTATACTCAGTATCTTGTAATAATCTTTAATGGAAAAAAATTTGAAAAAGAATATTATATATATATATATATGTATCACTGAATCACTTTGCTGTGCACTTGAAACTGAAACAACATTGTAAATTAACTGTATTTCAATAAAAACACTAATTGTACCATGTACAAAAAAAAGAAAAGAAAAATAGAGCATGGGACCAAATCAAATCATCCAGGATGTGAGAGTGTTAATAGAGAAGTAAATGCAGGTTTCTTAGGGTTCCATTGTTATAAGGAAAAATAGTCAATGCTCATTGACTTAAAGAACAGGAATGTGTCACATGGATATCAACAGGGAAACTGGAAGTAGTCTTATCCAGGAGTCAAGGGAGAAGGGGCCCAGTCAAGCTGTCACTGGGACAGTTTGCTTAGGACACATGCCCTAACTGCTTCAGGACATGTACTGTCCTGCTGCTGGATTCAATGTCCTTGGTCCAATTCTGAAAGTGGAGAGTTCCCCAAATGCCAGAGCATGAATTCCCAACACTCTGGGAGAGGGATTCAGAAATGAATAAATTGATTTAAAGAAAATGATGATTTAACACACTTGAGTTGGAAGAGTGAAATTTATATTTCTTTTAAATATATTTCTATTTTATGCTCATGATTACTGTGAACATTTTATTATGCAACATTCTTCTTCATTTAATAATAAAAATGTTAAATGTAGTAAAATTGGTAAATTTGACATTTTTCATACCACAGTTTATTGTAGCCCCAAATGTGAAATTACATAAGTATTGTAGGGTGTTCTTCCTGAGCCTAAGTCTGAGTATCATGTTAAAATCAGTTCACTGTTCATCTACAATGCAGAATAATAAGAAATCAATAAATGAATAGTTGTATGTTTAATCATACGGAATGGAAATTATTTAATCATAGAAAAATATTTATTTTCATTATTTTTATTTTCTCAAAGAGACATTTTTCTTTAAATATGCTCTACTTTCTCTTTAGAAAATGGGTCACAATGGTCATGACCAGGCTCTTCTTTAATCTTGGGGGTTCCTAAATTGTCATTCATCTGTTTAATTTAATTCATTCTTCAAATGTATATTAAGCAGCTGAGGAATAACAAGCAGAAGTGGAGACTAACCACAGAGGAGAAAGAAGAAAGCCTAGGAAGGAAAAATGTTGAGGAGGAGGAAAATAGAAAAGGAAGGCATTATGGGATGAGGAAGCAAAATAAGTGGAAAGAAAACAAAATGTTCAAAGCAAGACAGTACTGGGAAGCTAGAGACTCTGAGTCTGTATCCGGAAGAGGCTGCAGAACAACAGGAAGTGCGAAGAAGGAGAAGGAAGGCAGGGCCATACCTTTCTGTCCCTCGGGGGAGGCAGCCGTGGCTCTCTGGTCTTCCTGACTACACACAGCTTGGGGGATGCTCACTGCTTTTGGAGGTGGCCCCCCTATTCAGCTACAGGAATAACTTAAGTGACAAAACCCTTTGGCCATTTCACTCTTTAAGGCCTGAGTCTAGGATTTAGAGTCTTACTCTAGGCAGACCTGGGAATCTTTTTTTTTTTTCCTGTTTGACTAAAAATTTTTTTAAATTGAAGTATAATTGGCTTACAATGTTATGATAGTTTCAGGTATACAACACAGGAATAAGAAGAGCAAATGGGCAGCAATATGGATGGACCTAGAGAGTAATATACTTTATGAAGTAAGTAGACAGAGAAAGACAAATATTACATGATATCACTTATATGTGGAGTCTAAAAAATAAAACTATATGCAAAACTGAAAAAGACTCACAGACATAGAAAATAAACTTGGGGTTACCAAAGGGG
The DNA here is from genome assembly GCF_965194825.1 of Balaenoptera physalus. Classification (NCBI taxonomy): domain Eukaryota; kingdom Metazoa; phylum Chordata; class Mammalia; order Artiodactyla; family Balaenopteridae; genus Balaenoptera; species Balaenoptera physalus. The sequence goes on along the minus strand of NC_138882.1, from coordinate 127,791,492 downwards.
AGAGGGAAGAGAGGATGGACAAAGTAGGGTTATTGGAATAACAGATACAAACTACTATACATAAAATAGATACACAACAAGGATTTACTGTATAGCACAGGGAATTATACCCATTATCTTATAATAATCTATAATGGAATATAATCTGCAAAAATACTGAATCACTATGCTGTATACCTGAAACTAACACAGTACTGTAAATCAGTTATACTTCAAAAAAAAAAAAAAAAGAACAGATAGATGAATGGATGAATGATTAAATAAATAAATGCAAAAGGTTAAAAAGTGGTCTCTTTGATCTGTCTTGCCCTTTGTGATAGTCAGAAATCTATGATGGCTCCCCCCATGACCTACATCCTTGTGTAACTCTCTACCCTTGAGTGCGAGAGAGATCTGAAAATGATGGGATATCATTTCCATGATTAATTTATTGGCTTTAAAAGAGAGATTATCTTCAGTGGGTGGGCTTGATGCAATCAGGTAAACCCTTAAAAGAAAGGGGCTCTCTCTGAAGGAGATTTGACACGAGGGAGATTCTGCTGCTGGCCTTGGAGGATTCTGTTGCCACCATGTCCTGTAAGCCTCAGATGAGTGAGACCATTGGCAAGGAACTGGGAGCATCCTCTTGGAGCTGAGAGTGGCCTCAGGCTGGCAGCCAGCAAAGAACAGGGGACCTCAGTCTTACACTTTCTAGGAACTGAATTCTGCTGTAACCCGAAAGAGCTTTCCCAGAGAAAGATGAGACCACTCCTGGCCAACACCTTGAGTGAGAGACCCTGAAGAGAGAATTCAGTTGAGACATGCTGGCCTCCTGATCCATGGAAAAACTGTGCCATAATAAATGTGAGTTGTTTCAAAGCCTCTAGGTTTATGGTATTTGTTACAAAGCAAGAAACAACAAATACACTTTTCTTTCTAAGACATTCAATTTTGACCATGCCACCCCCTGCTTTTGGAGTGTGAATGTTGTCTTACTGATAAAAATTCAATTTAAATAAGACTTTTTCCCCCCAGGTGTGTATATATATATTTTTTACTTTGTACATTTTATTTTATGTTTTTTAACATCTTTATTGGAGTATAATTGCTTTACAATGGTGTGTTAGTTTCTGCTGTATAACAAAGTGAATCAGCTATACATATACATATATCCCCATATCTCCTCCCTCCTGTGTCTCCCTCCCACCCTCCCTATCCCACCCCTCTAGGTGGACACAAGGCACTGAGCTGATCTCCCTGTGCTATGTGGCTGCTTCCCATTAGCTATCTATCTTACATTTGGTAGTGTATATAACTACATGCCACTCTCTCACTTCGTCCCAGCTTACCCTGCCCCCTCTCTGTGTCCTCAAGTCCATTCTCTACGTCTGCATCTTTTAAAACCCTGATCACCTCCCTAGCCTCATTGCCTGCCAATCTGATGTTGTCATTCCATTCCAGACAGACTGAAATAATTGGAGATCTCATAACACTGTGCTCTCTCTTGCTTCACTTCTTCCTTGTAATTCATGTCTCAGTCTAAACTTTGATCTTCTAGCAAGCTTTTTCCTAATGCCCTAAGACTGGGTGAGGCCACCATCATCCTGGTCCCCAGACAATCTCGTTCTTATTCCACTTGTAGCCCTCGGCACACTAACATATTTGTCTGTGTACCCGACTGTCTCCCTGAGTACACAGCATGGTCCCTGAGGGCAGTGGTTTTATCTTACTCAGCATTTTCCTTCCCAGGATCTAAGTCTGTATTGAATGAATGAATGTATAAACAGGAAACAGGAAAAGAGGCTGCACACTGCCTTATGTATGCATTCAGGAAAAGCCAAATCATAACCTGTTTGTTCCAGTGCAGAGAGTCTGGGTTTTGAATACCAGCTGGCTGCACCACTCTATCAGCTCCATTACTTTGGGCAAAGTCTCTTAATGTCCTTAAGTTTTATTTTCATACTCTGAGAAATAGGGATGCTAATAGTGTTTACTGTATGAGATTATTTTGAGCAGAAACTAGGAAAATGCAGGTAGGTGCACAGTGCCAAATACATAGTTATATGCACAAGAAATTATTAACTATTAGTTTTATCACAATTTTTAATTAATAATTGCCATTTCATGCATGCCTAGATGTGGGTTGCAGAGGGGACCAAAGATCTTTTTCATGTGCTCAACAGGAATCTTTTTTTGTTTGTTTTATTGTTTCCTGTCTCTTTTTCACTAGAGAAAAAGAAACTTAACAGCAGGTGGCTTGCTGTCTCCTGATGGTTTGCTGCTTTGAGTTTCACTTTCCTTCCTTATGAACAGGAAACCACTGATCTCAGCAGAACCTTCAGTGTCCCAATTGTGGCTGTTCCATAAATCAGAGAGAGCAGTTTAAGCCTCGTCCAACTCTGAAAAACCGGTAAGTGACTTGCTGCCATCCAATGTTTCCTAGCTGTGTGCGAAGAAAGTTGCCTGTTTTTCTTTCTTTGAAAAAAAGTTTCAGAGTGAAATCACTGCTAATGATCATGTTTTCTCTTTCAGTGGTTTTGTTTTTTAATGAATATTTCAAAAACAGGGAACTATAGAGAATAAATGAACTCTACTGTAATCTTATACAGTTCTATCTGATTTTTAGAATGATTTGCTTTATTTAATTAGAATGGTTTGGTTTTTTTTCCCTTGAAAACCAAAGCATTACAGATCCTGTTGAAATTATCTAAGAGTCTCTCCTACATTATCTTCCCTTCTCTTCCTTCCCAGAGGGAAACACTACCCAGACTCTGGTATAAATTATCATCATGCTTGTTTTTATGCTTTAACTGTATATATGTATGTATCTAAAATGATCTGATCTCTAGTATTGCTTTTTGTATTAACAGTTTATTTATGGTATCATACTAAGAGTCTCATTCTCAACTTGCTTTTTTCCAATTAATTCTTTGAGCTTTATCCATGTTGATACAAATAGGTCTAGTTCAGTCACTTCAATGCCCTTTAGTATTTCCTTGTATGAATATGCCAAAATTTGTACATCCAATCTTCTAACATCACCATAAACGATGCTGCTATGCATATACTTGCTTTCCAAAATGTTGCATGCCCATCAGGACAATGTAAGTATTCTTGAATTTCTATGTCCTGGTCAACTGTTAGTATCACTGGACTTTTGTTTGATGTGAAATGATATCTCATTATTGTTTAATTTACAGTTCCTTGTCACTAGAACTATTGAACATTTTTTCATATGTTTATAGCCCATTTGAGTTACTTCATCCGTGAATTTCCTGTTCACATACTTTGACTACTTTTCTATTAGGTTGTTTGTGGTTTTCTTATTTATACGTTGGATAATATTTGTAGGATAAATGTGTTTTAAAGTTGCATTGTTGTATCTTTTATTGTAAGAAAAACTTAAGTTTTAATGTAGTCAAATTTATCTTTCTTTCCTTTATAGTTTGTACTTTTAGTATCTTATTTTAGAAATCCTTCCCAATACAGAGGTCATAATGATACTCTCCAGCATTTCCTTCTAAAACTTTGCACATTTAGTGCCTCACATCAACTGGAATTTACCTTTAAGGATGTTATGAGATTATGAGGATCATATGATTTAATTAAAATTCTTTTCCTATAGAGCTATTACTTGCTCTCCAAGCTGAGTAATCAGTTGTGTCAACTTTGTATTTGGTCAAGTCCTCGATTTCACGTTCTGCTTTACCTCATGTTTATTTCTCTGGATTTGAACCCCACAATAAAGCCTCTGCATGTAAACTCGGCCTTAAGCTTTGTTTTCCAGGGGACCCTGGCTATGAAAGTTGGTCAGTCTCAGGGCTCTTGACTATCTTAGTGCCACTCTCACATTCTCCTAATTATCATAATTTTATATGTCTCAACTTGTTTTTCTTCAAAACTCTCTTGGCTCTTCTTTGCTCCTTGAAATATAATGTGAACTTTCAGATCATCTTCTTACATTCAATGGAAAGAATGTTTTTGGGCTTTTGATCGAGCTTGCACTGAACTGAAAGATAAATTTTGGAAGAATTGATATCGTTTTTAAGAAGGCTTTTCTCATCCAAGAAAGTTGGGTAGGTTTTTATTTGGGTCATTTTTCATGTCCATTATAACATTCTTCATATAATTATCTCTTCAGAAGTTGCTCGCATATTTAAAAAATTTACTCCTAGGAACATTATTTTATTTGCTGCTTTTGCGAATGAGGTTTAAATAAAAAATCTGCTTCACTTCTTTTTTCTTTAGGTTTGCTAATATTTTGCTGAGGATTTTTGCATCAGTATTTAGGAGTGAGACTAGCTTGCAAATTTCCTTGCTTATAATGCCACTGTAATGTGTTGGTCTCTAAATTATTCTCTTGAAGTGTTTAAGATTGTAAAGTTGATCCCTCAAAGTTTGGTTTAGCTATTGGACCCACTTATCCTTGAGTTTTATTTGTGGGAAGTCTTTAATGATGAATTCTGTTTTTTTAAATGGCTATGAGATTATTCATTTTTTTCTATTTATTTTCATATCAGTTTTGGTAAGTTTTGTTTTTCTCAGAATTGGTCCATTTCAAATTTGCCTATTTTCAAATTTATTTTTAAAAAATTGTTCAGCTTAAACAATATTTTTATTGTTTGTAGCATATATACATGTTCTTGTCTATGTTCTTGACCTTGATACATTGTCACCCCACCACCTTTTTTTCTTTATCAGTATCAGCAATGTTTTACACATCTTATTATTCTTTTTAAAAACTAACTTTGGTTCTGTTGATCTTCTCTTTGTATACTTATTTTTGCTTTATTAATTTTTGCTTTTACTTTTATTATTTAATTTCTTCTTTTTTCTTTGTGTTTAATTGGCTTTTTTTCTTGACGTTGTGAAGTTGAAGTTTATATAATTCATTTTCAGCCTTTCTTCTTTTCTAATACATGCATTTAATTATATACATTTTTTACAGTATGTTTTAGCTTTATTTCACAAGTTTCAACAATAATATTTTATTATCATTTATTAAGTTTTCCAGATCTCATTAAGTTTTCTTATTTGATCCAGGGATTTCTTAGTAGTAGATTTCTTTATTTTCTAATGTATTAGGGGATCTTTTTTTTTTCTTCTGATTTCTAGCCTATATTCTTATTCAAAATTATAGTACTTTGAAATGTTTTGAGATTTGCTTTTTTGAGTTTTGTAGGACTATTTTAATATATGTTCTATTCCTTCCTTCTCTCATTCTTAGACTCTAGTTGCACAGATGTTAGCTAATTTTACTGTACCCTCTAGTCTCTTTTGTCCTTTGTTTTTCTTCCTCTTCTTTTTGTCTCATTGTTTCAGTTTGATATAGTTTCTTCCAACTAATTATTCCTTTTAAGTGTGTTTAACCTTCAGTTAAATGTATCTTTCAAGTTTTAAATTTCAGATATATTTTTTTAAGTCCAGAATTTCCTTAAAAATTTTTTTTTCCATTTTACTGTCAACCATTCAATCTTATCTTTAACTTATTTGAACACACCAAGCTTAGTTATTTAAAAATTGCTATGGGTAATTCCATGATCAGCATGGATTTGTTTCTATTTTCTTTTCTATTTTTTCTCTTGGTTTTCTATCATGTTGTTTTGTCTGCTCTCCTGTGTTTATGATGAGTGTGAGACATTGAATATCAAGAAAATGTAGAGGTAATTTAAAGTTAAGAAAATGTTCTCTTCATCCAAAGTTTATATTGCATCTGTCTTGTAGCTAGAGACACTGGCAATCCTCATTTGTCTTAATCTGATTATAGATTGAGAAGACTAGAGATGAAATTAAGTCTATCTCCCAGTCCACTGGTGCTTCTTCTCTGTAGCTCATCATAATTGTTACGCATGGCCTCGGGGAGGGTTGTGAAGGCACCCTCTTTGTTGTGCTATATTACCCTAGCTCTATGAATCTAGCAAAAGCTTTGCTGAACTTCTTAGCATCTTCTAAAGTTGACAGATGCATCAAATGCCAAGCTTACCTCTCTGTCTTCACTTCTTTTCCAAATCTTAGCCAATAACATAATTCTTCACTGCTTTTTTTTCTCTCTAATACTTTCAAATATATCTGTTTTACAGTTTATCCTGTGTTTCTAAATTTTCTTATTGAAAGAATTGGTGTGATGGCTAATGGTCTATTTTGCCACTTAGGACCTCCCTATTTAATCCTCTCATGTTTCAATTTCTTTCTTTGTACACTGTTTTCTGAATTAATTTCTCATTTCTATCTTCAAATTCATGGGTTGGCAAACTATGGCCTATGTGCCAGCCATCTATTTTTGTAGAAAAACTTCTATTGGAACACTGTCATGTGCATTTGTTTAAATATGCTTTGTGGCTGCTTTTGCCTTACATTGGCAAAGTTGAGTCACTGTGGTAGAGACCTTATGACCCACTTAGCCTAAAATTTTTACTATCTGTTATTAAGAAAAAGTGTGCTGATCCCTGTTCTAATTCATTAATTTTTCTCTATTTTTTTAATCCAGTCTGTTTATTTTTTTCTACTGACCTTAAAAAATTAATGATATTTTAAATATCTAAATTATCTATTTTTTCATATCTACCTATAGTTTTATATATATGCATATATATGTATATATGTGTATGTGTGTACTATATATATAGCCTTATAATCCAAATCCAAATAAGTGGGCGAGAGGCAAAAATAACTCACTGGAACTAGTATAGCAGAAACCACAATGCTATACTACTCTCTCAAACTATTAATTTTTTTTCTCACTAGATACAGAACAATGGCAGTGAGAACCACACTGACATGGAATGAGGAAAAGAGTCTTCAAAAGCTGCTTGGAAATGTTTCTTTGATACTTCTTTATAAGTCTACTGTCCATGGAAACAGAATTAGCAATATGCATAATAGGTGCATTCGTCAGGGATCCACTGTAACAATGATTTATTGCCCCAAGAATAGTTTTGGTATCTTTATGCTTGGGCATTATCCTGAAATCTCTGAAAGTTTTAGAAAGCCAAATACTTCCATCTATTTTTCATTTCAAAAGAATAAAACAATGGAAATGACAGCTGCATTTTTAAATTCAACATCGAAAATTAGCAATGACCAACTGGAATTTCAGTTCCCTATTTCTCCCGTTCAGTACTTATCTCTAGATTTACACAAGAGAACCATTGTTATACCTAAACTTTTAGTGGAAAAATTAGGACTAAATTCTGACTTAGGCTCCCGATTTTTGGAATGTGAAGTTTTTCGAGTGGAAGGTATGTTAAATTAGATAATCCTACATTCTGGTTCTAGTCTTTGTGTTTGGTAGGTCATAATTAATCTACGTGAACAAGGAAAAAGGAGACAGACAATTGAATTTCATGCCACAAAATTTTTTATAAGCTCAAAAATGAAACCTGGAAGGCCTAAAGGTTATGGGGTTATTACCCAGAAAGAATAGGCAGCTTTGATCAAAGTAAGTTGAGAAGTGTGAGTGAAGAGGTGGAGATGGAGATGGAGAGAGAGAAAGGGTGGGGGGAAGGCCTCAGTATTTTGACACGTGACACGTTTTGGGTCAGCTCGAGGACCTCCAGGCATAATTATATGAGTTTGCAGAGTGACTTAATGTACAAAGAAGAAAATTTTAGCTCCTCTTCATCTCGTTATGCTGCCGACCCTAACTCCTAACCCAACAGCTCAGCTGGGTTATGCAAGAAGACTCAATACCCTATTTAGAAGGTAGACTTGGCCACATTAAACTAGACAAGTTTAAACATTATAATGCTGTTTATTTCCTTTAGGAATTAAGGATGCTGCAGGCTACATAAACAGGATAACAAGAGCCACACAGTAAGTTAGTTTCTTGGACTATCTATTACTCATTTCATTACTCACCAACTGTATAAATGGCATGAACAAATAGTAAAATTAAAAATTGTATCACTTGGAGTGATAAAAATCGGTTATAGTGTTCCAGACATAATGTGTTCAAGACAATGTAGAACAGCAACAAAAACAAAACCACTACCAACTGAAACTTTTAAGATCCACCTGATGACAATTTGACTTCATGTTTCACTTTGGCCCTGTTACATTCAAAGTTTTCCAGACAGAGTCAAGATGACCATTTTAGAAAATTCCTCTGAATCCTTTCCTTGAGAATAAAGTTTTCGAGGAACCTCGGAAAATTTTAAAAACAAAGTCCCTTCTCCCCAGTTTATAGATAAACACCTGCATTGCATTTATTTTATTTTTATTTCTCCTTAATATAACCTTTTTACTGAAAATTCATCTTCAGTGTTACTGTTATTTCTTATTAGATTTATATGGTCTAAGGCTAACAGTTTAGCAATGATTTGGTTGCTGGTTAATGTTTAACTTAGTCAGATATAGATAAGTGCATTTTCTTCAAGCACAAAATGTATAACCTTAGACCCTTTCAAGTCATATGATAGATGTTAATATCAAAATAATAAGTAAGCATTAAACCATACTTTTCTGAGGGAAGAAAAGCGCCAGGAAAATTGTATTCTTCCTTATGGAAATTTGCCTGTTGTATTTAACTACTGCATTTTTACAGGCACAGAAATAGTCTCTTAGCAGACCTCAGAGCCTACAGGCCCTATGCAGACTTGGTTTCAGAAATCCGTATTCTCTTGTTGGGTCCAGTGGGGTCCGGAAAGTCCAGTTTTTTCAATTCAGTGAAGTCCATTTTCCACGGCCATTTGACTCACCAAGCCATAGTGGGGTCTGATGTCACCAGCATTACTGAACAGGTAAGTTATTTCAGGATTTTCTGAGGATTTCGTTTTATGGATTACAATTATTATTTTATAAGAAATGACCATGAGAAGCAAAACAGCGATTTAAACCTTCACAGGGGTAAATCAATCTATCAATGCTCCTATAAAGACTATCTTATTTGTAAATTAATAGATTTAAGGAAATAAGTATAATACTAACACCATTTTTAAAAATGTTACCTGAAAGACCTACCAATTACAGTGCAATATTTATCTAGAAACTTCCATTCTGTGCTTGTCAATGTTATCATACAAGCGAAAAGAATAAAGGGAATTAATAGAAAATTTCATAATCAAGCTGTGTTTTTCTATGATTGCTATAGTCTAATATTGTTATCTTCTGATTGGGAATATGTTGTACATTGTCAATGCATAAGTTAGCATAAGACAGCAATAGCTCATTTTAGTTTTGTGTCACATTCAATAACTGAAAGCATTTTCTAGGACTTTCAAGAATCACATCTTATTTCTTGATGTTGGCTATATTCTATCCACTTGAGTGGCTTTATTATGATATATCAGCCTAGCCTTAGGAGCCAAGGCAAGATACCACAACAGCAAATCAGGACATTAAGCATTGATTGAAATGTTTATGTTTGCTAAATACTGTGTTGCAATAGAGACCTAAGGGCAAATAATACTTGGTCCCTTTACTGAGGGATCTCAGGGACCAATGCAATTAATAAAAAAATAAGTAGTATTCAATGTGATAGATGCTATAATAGCGGTACTCATCAGGACAGAATTTCTCTGCCTTTTTTTTATGTTGAAAACTCCTAAGGCATTGCTTTAAGAGAAGATGTAAGTCCTGAATTCCAAATAGAATGCAAATACTATATACACTGAAGGAAAACAGGACAGAGTATTTGTGAAGGAAATGGAATATTTTATTGCTCAGAGACCCTTCTTTCTGAAGAATTGAAGTAAAGGAAACAGGTTAATGGTTAATGTCACTATGAATGTGCCTATTGATCTTGAAATTTTATAATGTACTTTAAGTATCTAACTCTAATGCTTCATGTAATTCCTTTCATGTTGAGGTACCAGTAAACCCCATTCACTTAGATCAAAATCTCCAGTGGGATTGCTCCTAGGCATTTCATGGAGCAATGGGAGCTTTGACTCCATCACAAATTACAATAGGTTGAGATTCTTGGGAGAACTGAATAAGTGATTGGTTGGGCTGTTGAGCAGGGAAAGAAAATAACCTCTAATTTAAGATATTAGTCATTGTTCTGCCGAGATGTGGCATGGCTTTAACTCCTGATCTGAAGAGTCTTATCTTGAGTGGTACAGACTGTCGAATACCAATCGTTCGGATAAATTTGGAAAAGGAGTAAACTCGTGTATGTTGGTCTCCACCACTAACTCACATCAGGTTGAAAGGATCGTTGACAAAAGGAAAAACAAAAAAGGGAAGACAGAGTATTTGGTTCGGTGGAAGAGCTATGACAGTGGGGACAACACCTGGGAGCCGGAGCAGCACCTGGTGAACTGAGAGGAGTATATCCACGATTTTAACAGGCTCCACACCGAGAAGCAGAAGGAGGGCACTTTCACCAGAACCAATCGGACCTCCCCGAACAATGCTAGGAAACAGATTTCCAGACCCACCAACAGCATCTTTTCCAAGGCTTCTCCTAAATCACTAATAGTCGGCAAAGAGCACGGGCCCAAGACCAGCCCGCTGTTTGCCGCCGGCCAGAAGTTCAGGAAGAACCCAGCCCCGTCCCTCTTGAACCGGAAGAACATGGACCTGGCCACGGCAGGCATAAAGATCCTCGTGCCCAAGAGCCCTATCAAGAGCAGGACCGCGGGGGATGGCTTTCAGAACGAGCACCCCGAGAAACTGGACCCTGCCGAGCAAGGGCAGGAGGACACGGTGGCGCTGGCGGTGGCGGCCACAAAGCCGGTCGGGGCTCTGCCGGGCCCCGGTGCCGAGCGGCCGCGGATGGGGGGCCCGGCCCGGGATACCCCCGCTGGTGCCTCAGGTGTCCGGCCCCCTGACCGCGGCCATGGCCACGGGGCTAGCCGTGAAGGGGAAAGGTTCCTCCCCATTCACGGACGCGCTGACAGCCAACAAGACCACCAACCTGCAGACGTCGGTCACGGGAGTGACGACCGGGAGGAGGAAATTCATCGACGACGGACGAGACCAGCCCTTCGACCAGCGGCAGTGAGGCAGACGGAAAGCACCTACAGGTACAGGGACATCGTCGTCCGGAAGCAGGAAGGCTTCACCCACATCCTGCTGTCCACGAAGTCGTCCGAGAACAACTCACTCAACCCAGAGGTGAGGGCGGAAGTGCAGAGCGCCGAGAGCACGGCCGCCACCGAGACAGCAAGCCGGTGCTGCTCGGCAGCCTGGGCAGCGTCTTCTGCTGCGGCCTCGACTTCATCTACTTCATCCGGCGGCGCCTGACCGACGACCGGAAGAGGGAGAACACGAAGATGGCCGATGCCTTCAGAAACTTCGTGAATGCTTTCATTCAGTTTAAGAAGCCTATCACTGCAGCCGTAAACGGCCCAGCCATTGGACGAGGAGCGTCCATACTGCCTCTCTGTGACGTGGTTTGGGCCAATGAAAAGGCTCGGTTCCAAACACCCGCTGCTATCTTCGGACAGAGGCCAGACGGCTGTACCACCGTTATGTTTCCCACGGTAATGGGAGGAGCATCTGCGAACGAAACGCTGCTCAGCAGGCGGAAGCTGACGGCGCAGGCGGCGTGCGGCAAAGGCCTGGGCGCCCAGGTGTTCTGGCCCGGGACCTTCACCTGGGAAGTCATGGTCCGCCTTAAGGAGCTCGCCTCCTGCAACCCGGTTGTGCTCGTGGAATCCAAGGCCCTCGTGCGCTGCAGCAGGAAGCTGGAGCTGGAGCAGGCCAACGAGCGGGAGTGCGAGGTGCTGAAGCAGATCTGGGGCTCGGCCCAGGGCATGGACTCCATGCTCAAGTACCTGCAGAAGAAGATCGACGAGCTCTGACGGCCGGGCTGCCCCCAGATGACCCCGGAATCGCATGGCGCAGGGCGGCTGGGGCTCCCCGGGGCCCGGACCCACCCTCCCAGCCTGAAACACGTTCACTTGGCGCTCACGCTTGGAAGCAGGACTTGAAATAGCCAAGCAATTTATTACCAAGGAGTTTCTAAGTACTGTAACTTTAAAATAAATAACTACAAAGCTCCTTTGTCCAAACGTCATTATTTTATACTTAATACACACACAGGTATAAAAGTATAATGGAGAGCTCTGGGCTGCTCTTTGAGGCTCTAATTTTTGTTATCTTTGGCTAGGACTGTATAAAAAAGAAGTGTGTTTTCCTAGTTTGGGTGTCAGAAAAGTCTGGAATAATGTTTGTTTTCCTTGTTTTTTACCCTCTCGAAAACAGAATCTAAAGAGGTGTTAGCCAGCCTCGCCTCCCCTGCCCCAAATAGAAATACAGAAAAATCTGAGGCATGCCCTTGTCTCCAAGAAGGTACAAAACCTCAGAGATGGAAAATTCTAAATCAATGGGAAGACTTATCTTTCAGGATAAGTACTTCTGATTAAACACCCACTGATGAACATACCCCCAGACTAAAACGCATGTAGGATTCACGCTGAGAAATCAATTGATTCTCCCTTCTTTTTTAAATATGTCCGATTCTTACCCAGTTGACAGGAAGAAACCACTCTCTCTAGGGGAAAGCTTGTTTTGCTGTATTAGTGAATCACTGAATAGCAGTAAGTATGATATCTAAGTTATAAGTTAATCTTAGTGGGTATATAATTAGTTTTTCCTGACCCTTTTGAAAAATAACTACATAAGTGCTTCTTGTTGCTGGGTGAAAACTACTACTTTATATACAGTTTTGGTTTTCTATTTGCAGATATGATTGATGTATTACACCAAAAATAAAAGTATTTTTATGTTTATAAAGTGTAATTTTTAGGTTCACTTAGAATATATTTTATTTAATAAGTTAAAATTCTTTTGGCACACTATTAAATGCAGAAACTCCTTTTTAAGAGAAAGAACTACCTTATATCGACGTTTAATGTTCTTGGTCTCTGCTTTCATGTCAACACAATATACCAAGTACAGATTGCTGTCTGAAGAGTGCCCTGTGTAAATAGACACCCGCATTCCTGCCAGGAGTGGGGACTGATTCCTGATTCCAGATGCCTACCATTCAGTAGGCTTCTGAGCTCACAATCATATGGAATGTATGAAGAATGAAATAAAATCAAAACCTTATTTTGTACAGTTTTGACATTTATACTTAAAACTGACCACCTCCTGGCCTCGGAGAGCTGTACAGCGTGTAAATCTGCCTTTACCCTGGATTGGTTGGTGCAGTAATTTTGCATCTTTGGGACCTACTTTTTTCGTTCAATAGTTTGAACTATATATAAAATGTACAATCAGTAAAGTTTTTATAGAATAAATATTCAGCTGTGAAAACTGGTTAAATGAAACTAATATTTCTTAACACATTTGAAAACAAACAAAAACACAAATTACAATAGGCTACAGGGGTATTCTCCACTTCCTCGTTTAGAGTGGGAGAATGGTGATTAGAGTATTGTCTGGTGTCTCTGATAAGTCCTTTTCTTTGTGATTCTTCCCAAATCTTCCATAGTTGTGTCTATGTTGGAAGTGTATTTGACCAATAAATAAAGTTTTTTCAGAGTTTTCCTGAAAAATAGTCTTGGGATCAGATTGAGTGTGTCTAGAAAAGAAGCTTTGTTAAAGTAGTGCTTCTTAAAGTGAGGTTTGTGGACCCCTTAGAGTCCCTGAAACTCTTTTAGGGGATCTGTGAGCTTAAAACTGTTTTTAAAACACTAAGATGCTTTTTGCTCTTTCTAGTGTATTAACATTTGAATTGATCAAACAAATATAATTTTATCTGTTGGCACCTTAGCATGAATCAAACAATGGCACCAAACACTACTACAGTCACTGTAATCTTCCCTACCACTGAGTTTGCAGTAAAAACAAACAAAATGCCAGTTTCACTTAAGAATTTCCTTGATGAATCAGTAACGATTATTGATTTTATTTAAACTCAACTTTTAAATGCACATCATTTAAAAATTTTGTGTGATGAAATGGGAAGTGCATATAAAGTGCTCCTAATGCATGTCAAAATATGCTGGTTGTCTAGCAAGGGCACTGGTGCAACTGAGTTGTAAGCTGAACTTTTCTCATATAACATTTTTGATTGAAAAGACAACTGAAAGACTTGCTGAGTCATACTTGGGTATTTGGTAGACATTTTTTGAGAAAATGCACGAAATGAGCCTGTCACTTCAAGGACAGCAACTCACAGTGTTTGTTACCAAAGATAACATTTGAGATTTTAAGAAAAAATTAGAACGTTGGGAAACTTGTATCCACCACTTTGAGCTTGAAAACTTAAGAACTTAAAGACTTATCTAATGAGATTTATGATGGTATTAACAAATATGATGTTTTAATATTGTACAATGAAATGTGCCAATATTTGGACCATCCAGATAAGACAGTGAACCAATATTTTCAAATGACCAATGCATCAGGTTACAAAATCATGGATGGATAAAAGATATATTCAAAGTGTAAGATAGATCAACGAACTTAATGTAATAGTATGAAAACGTCATGAATTTCACATTGCAGCTAATCTTTGAGAAATTATCACTTGTTCAGCTTTGATGTATTATTAATGAGGAATGTCCATAATTCTCTGAAAGCTGTTAAATTAAATACTCCCTCCTTGCCTACTACATGTATGTGTGAGGCCAGATTTTTTTCATGTACTTCAACCAAAGCAGTATATCACAACAGATTGACTGCAGAGGCAAATATGAGAATCCAGCTCTTTTCTATTAATTTAGACATTAAACAGAATTGCAAAAAGTAAATCAATTCCACTCTTTTCTATAACTTTTTTGGAAAATAATTTTTTTTGTAAAATTGACAATTAACATGTAACAGGGTCATAATTGTATTTTTAAGTGATTTAAGAAATATTTAAAATTTTTTGTTTTAATTTCTAGTACGTTACATGTCAATAGATATAACTCACATGAATAAAATAACTTTGGGACCCTCAATAATTTTTAAGGGTCTAAGTTGACCCTGAGACCAAAATGTTTGAGGACCACAGTTTAAATATATTAACCAGTTTCTATTTTTCCTATTGCCATGTCTTGAAGGCTAGTTGAAGAATGAACTTTTATACTTGATGTGTTTTGTTTTACAGTATAGGATATATTCTGTTAAAGATGGAAAAGATGGTAAATCTCTGCCATTTATGTTGTGTGACTCCATGGGGCTGGATGAGAAAGAGGGAGTAGGCTTATGTGTGGCTGACATACCCCACATCTTAAAAGGCTGCGTGCCAGACAGATATCAGGTAAGAATCCTTCAATGTCTAAAACATTTCAAATCATTTTCATCAATGCTTTTCATTGACTTTTTACCCCAGGCAGTTTCAACTGTCATAAAGTGGTTTTAACACCAACCAACACTGCTGTACTTTAATAAGTATTCATGTAAGGAAAGTAGATAACAGCTCTTATTTTCTATAGCATTAAGAAATATAGCCAAAAGGCAAGATTCTACTCATATAGGTTCCAGGGAAAGTTCAGGAGGAGCTGTGTTTATATCATTCTTTACAATGATGTAAAATAGTAGGAAAGTAGTAGTATAATCTCTTGCACTTTAATAATCACTTAGGCAAAATATTGAAACAACCACTTTTTGTTGAAGTGTGATGTTATACTGAAAGTAATCAGGCTTCACTACTTAAATACTTAGATTCAAAGGTTGGCTCTGCCACCAATTAGGTGTGTACCCATAAGAAAGTTACATACTTGTCTCTGTAAGTTTTGGTTTTTTCATGTGTGTGTGAAATGTAGATAATGCTAATGCTCATCTCATAGGTGGCTAAGAAGATTAAATGAGAAGATGTACTCTAAATTCTCAGAAAGTTAACCATTATTATCACCTTTCTTTTAGGTACAATAAAATCAGCCTCAGTTTCTAAGCAGTGACCTCCTTTGCCTCTCAATTGTGCTTGATTGGAAACCTTAACTATGCACTTATTTATTTAAAAACTGTTGATTAAAAACTAAATTTGTGTCAGATACTATGCTAGTTTTGAATATGAACATAATCCTATCCTTAAGAAGCTCACAATCTAAAAAGACATAAAGATACAGGGAGGAGGAGTAGAGCAGAAAAATGGGAGAAATCATAGACATATAAGCACCTTCATTTTTCACAGCACAGAGTCAATCAATTCAGTCCAACATTGAAACATAGAGTTAAAAAAATAATGAACCCAGCCTTGTATTATGTTTTGTAATTATTTTCTTAACCCTGGAAAGATTATTGTCTTGTGGTAAGGAGATATTAATTTAAAATTTGGTATTTTTTTCACTTTAGTTTCTTTTTCTTCTGTAAAATTAAAAGAAATTATAGTGTTTTAGTTTAAATGGCATTTTCAATATATTTTTCTCTTGCCTTTTCTCTCAGTTAGTGCATTTAAGTATGCAAGAGTTTTGAAATTAGGTTTTAAAAAAACATTATTTGTACTTTTCTGAAATATTTCCATTATGGATAATTAAGTTATAATCACCATTTTTGCCAAAGCAACGGAGTGTGTTGTTTTATAAAAAAGACATAATGGCGCCATGCTAACAGTGGAGAGGAAGTATGAAAGGCGTGCTACTAACTAATCTGGGGAAGGAGTATCTGGGGGAAGGGAAGGTTTTGGCTTGGAGGTTAGTGGTGGGCATGTTTGAAACATGAATTGTATCTGAAAGAATTCAGCAGAGACTCTCTAAATGTTACCTTATGTTTCTATAACAGTTTAGTCCCCATAAACCAATTACACCCAAGCATCCTACTTTCATCACCTCTCCGTCACTGAAAGACAGGATTCACTGCGTGGCTTATGTCTTTGATATCAACTCTATTGACAATCTCTCCTCTAAAATGGTGGCAAAGTTCAAACAAGTTCAGAAAGAAGTATTAAACTGCGGTGAGTCTCATTGTACTTATTAAAATATTTTTACTTGGAAATAATGATATATTCACAAGAAATTGCAAAAAGAGTACAGCAAGGTCCCATGCCCCCTTCATCCAATTTCCCGAGCCCTGGGTTAGTTGGTGGAAACAGCAGATGGAGATCATCCAAAGGCTTTATTGAAAGCAGGACCCTAAATCCTAGTCTTCAGTACTTAAACACTAGAAAGGCCATAGTTTTTTTTGTCATGTGTGATTTTCCTGTGGCTAGATAGGGGAGTCACCTCCCCACATTATATGACTAGACCAGAAAGATTAAAATCGGGAGATATAACACTCATAATGTTTGGTATAGCTTTGTCATTTTGTCACATGTAGATTCGTGTAACCGCCACTACAATCAAGATACAGAACTACTCTATCACCACAAAGTCTTTGTCATGGTATCCCCCAATCCTCACCATCCATAGATTTTGGCAGCAACTAATCTCTCCTCCACCTCCATACTTTTGTCATTTTGAGAATGTTATACAAATGGAATCCAACAGTATGTCTGATTTGAGACTGGCTTTTTTCTCTCAGCCTATTATCCTTTGAATTCCATCAAAGTTGTTGTGTATATCAATTGTTCATTCCTTTTTATTGTTGAGTAGTAATCCATGGTATAGATATTCCACAGTTGTTTTAACCATTCTTTATCAAAGGACGTTTTGATTACTTCTGGTTTTTGGCTATTGCAAATAAAGCTTCTTTGAATATTAGTGTGCAGGTTTTTGTGGGACATAAGTTTTCATTCTCCTGGGATAATTCCCTGAAATTGTGATTGTTGGGTCCTATGCTAAGTGTGTGTTTAATTTTTTAAGAAACCACCAAACAACTCTTCAGAATTACTGTACATTTTATATTTTAACAATATATGAGAGATCTAGTTTCTCTGTATTCTTGCTAGTATTTGCCATTATTGCTATTTAAAAAAAATTTAACTCTTCTAATAGGTGTATAGTGATAGCTCATCATGGTCTTAATTTGCATTGCCCTAATGATGAATTACATTGAACATCTTTTAATGTACGTATTTGTTTGTATGTGTCTTCCTCAGGGAAATATCTCTTCATGTCTTTGACCTATTTTCTATTTGGACACTTTGGTTTTTCACTGTTGAGTTTTAAGAGATCGATAAATTCTAGATACGAGTCAATTATCAGATATATGGTTTGCAAATAGTTTCTCCCAGTGCTTAGTTGTCTTTTCATTACCTTAACAGAGACTTTCACAAAACTAAATTTTAAAAATTTTGGTGAGCTCCAATTTATCATTTTTTTTCTTTTAAGGATCATGCTTTTCATTTTGTGTCTAAAATCCTTTACCAAGCTTTAAGTCCCCAAATTTTTTCTATGTTTTCTTCTAAAAATTTTATAGTCTTATTTTTTACATTTGAATATATGATTAATTCTGAATCACTTTTTGTGTAAGATGTGAGGTGTAGGTCAAAGTTTATTTTATTTTATTTTTGCCTATGGATATTCAATTGCTCCAGCACCACTTGTTGAAAAGATTATCATTGCTCCATTGTATTGCTTTTGCACTGTTGTCAAAAATTTATTGTCCTTGCTTTTGTGCATCTATTTCTGGGTTCTGTATTCTGTTAGCTTGATCTATGTGTTCGTTCTTCTACCAACACCACACAGTCTTTATAACTGTAGCTATATAATAATAAAAATATAGGTCTTAAAGTGCGTAAAATAATTCCTCCCACGTTATTCTTATTTGTCAAAATTGTTTTAGCTATTCTAGTGCCTTTACATTTCCATGGAAATTTTAGAATTACCTTGTCTATTTCTACAAAAAAATCTTGGTGGGATATTGATAGTTTGTTAGCTCTAGGAAGATTTTTTGTTGAATTCTTAGGATTTCATGCCATCTCAGATGGGGACAATTTTATGTCTTCCTTTTCAATTTGTATGTGTTTTATTTCCTTTGCTTGTCTTACTGTCCTGGCTAGGACTTCCAATACTATGTTGAATAATAGTGGTGAGAGC
Organism: Balaenoptera physalus; assembly: GCF_965194825.1. NCBI lineage: Eukaryota > Metazoa > Chordata > Mammalia > Artiodactyla > Balaenopteridae > Balaenoptera > Balaenoptera physalus. The sequence continues at coordinate 127,772,716 of NC_138882.1, read as the reverse complement.
AGATACCCTTGCCTTGTTTCTGATCTTAGGAGGAAAGTATCCAGTGTTTCACCACTATGATGTCAACTATGGGTTTTTAATAATAGTTCTTTATTAAGTTGAGGAAGTTCTTCTTTATTCCTACTTCTCTAGGAGTTTTTTTTTCTTTTAAATCATGAATGGGTGTTGAATTTTGCCAAATGGTTTTTCTCCATAGGTTGATATGATCATGGGAGTTTTTTCCTCTTTAGCTTGTTTGTATTGTGGATTATATTGACTGAATTTGAATCTTAAGCCAACTTTGTCTCCCTAGGAAAAAAACCCATGTGTTCATGGTGCATAATTCTTTTTATGTATTGCTGAATCCTGTATGATAATATCTTATTAAGAATTTTTGCCTCTATATTTATGAGGAATATTGGTCTGTAGTTGTTGGGTTTTTATTTTTTGTTTGTTTGTTTTTTTAATTTCTGTGGTCTTTGTCAGGTTTTGGTCTCAGGGTAATATTGGTGTTATAAAATGAGTTGGGAAGTGTTCCTTCCTCTTTCATTTTCTGGAAGACATTGTGTAGAACTGGTATTAATTTCTTTTTAAATGTCTGGTAGAGTTCTCCACTAAAGCCATCTGGGCCTGAAGATTTCTTTTTCAGGAGTTTTTAAAACCACAAATTCAATTTAAAAATAGTTTTAGAGTTATTAAAATTATCTATTTCATATTAGATGAGTTGTGGTAGTTTGTAGTGTGTAGTTTTAGTCTGTTTCTTCTAAGTTGTCAAATTTATGCATGTAGAGTTGTTTGTAGTATTTTCTTATTCTTTTTATGTCTTTGGGGTTTGTAGGGATATCCCCTCTGTCCTTCCTGGGGAAGCAGTTATTAGTAAAGCAGAACTTTGATTCAGTTAGAAGCCGAGTGTGATTTATTCATCTGATCTCTGCGGTTTGAGGGAAAAGGCAAGAGGTCCTTAGTAGAACTGTGAAATCAGTGTACTTTGCTTTTATAAATGCTCACACACAATCTTCCTCACTTTCTCTTTCTTGGGGTTCTTTTGTAGTCTTCAAGATTCAGCAACCACTTTTACCCCCTGGCCACTTTAAAACACACTATTTGAATGGAATAGTAGCTGATTGCAACTTAGTGAATTTAATTGCATTTAGAAATGATCTCTCACTTTGGAAGAAATAATTTCTCCTGTTAGAAGAACTTCAAGTCCCATATTGAGATTTCTTGGGGATATTGCATTCTCCTGATCTTAACTTTACCTTACAGAGTACTGTTTTCACACATATTTAATTACCTTGTTGATACACTGCTGTTTATGATATAAAATAACTGATTTATCTATTTGATATAGGTGTAGCACATGTAGCATTGTTTACTAAAGTGAATAATTGCTATGAAGTTCTTCAAGACAACTTCTTAAAGATGAATAAATCTATGATTTCTCAAAGCCAGGTAAGGAATACTTTTCGCAACTAGATAGTATTGTAATAGTGTTGTACTGTGTGTGTGTGTGTGCGCTCACACTACATATTCATGGGTAAATGAAGAAATGGATCAATTGCCTGGTTGATTCAAGTTTATACCCCACTTTAAAATAATGATCTGAATTATAATTATATTCAGAAAATAATTTATTAAGCCATTACTTTTTCTGTTTCTTGAATTATATTTAAATCAGTCAAATTTCAGATATAAGACTTATGCTTATTAAATTCATTTTTTCCACAGATACAGAATGCCAACAAGATGCTAGGCATTCCTCTTTCTAATATCTTGGTGGTTGAAAATTATGCTTCAGAGCGGGAGATGGATCCTTTAAAGGACATTTTGATCCTCTCTGCACTGAAGCAGATGTTCCGGGCTGCAGATGACTTCTTAGAGGATTTGCCTCTTGAGTAAACAGGTGATCTGGCCCCGTTCTGCTCCTCTCACAAGCTTTTGGAAAAACTCTAAGCTATACCTCAGTTGGATGGCTGGTACCCATCTGCCTGTTCTAGTGCTGACAGCCATGTTACAATATGTGCTTTGTTTTCACTCTTTTTATGTTTTGTTTTCAGATGCAATTGTGGGAATGTTCCAGTTCTGCATGCGACATCAGTTGCCTTGATTCAGACACTTGGCCCAAACCAGGGTTGCTGACAGCCTCTTTGAGACTCTGCTTCTATTCATGTTTTACTTTCTGTCTCTGACAACATCTAACTGATGGTTCCTTCTAGGATCAGTCACACCTCCAGTGCAAAGGCCAACCTTAAGCAGTGGTGGGCCAACATATGCTCTATTGCAAACCACCCTTTGTATTTCTGCACTATTTACAATTTAATTTATATGACATCTTTCTAAATCTCCTCAGCAAAATTAACTATTCCCTTATTATTTATCCATAACACTTAATTTAAAACTCTATGCAAGTACTAATCACATTGAGTATAAACTGGTTACATAGTTATCTGCTTTTCTAAATAAATTGTGAGTCTTTTAAGAAACAGAGTTTGGATTTTACTTATCTTTGTATTCACAGAAATTAGCATAGTGCCCGGCGGGGAGCAAGCATACCTGCTATTAAGCATCTCTCTCAACCTCCCCAGAGTGATACCATGTATTTAAAATTCTCTCCTTATAGAGGAGAAGACTGGGAGAGAATGAAATGCTGGGGATAAATAAAGGAGGGAGAATGTTTCACTTATCTCTGGATGACAATATGATTTAAGTTAATTAAAAAGAACAAGTATTTCTAAAGGACTTACATTTTGTGTCTGTAAAAAAAAGCTTTTTCCTCTAATGAACCCATGCCTGATTTTCATTAGTTGAATTCCAAACCATCCTAGCCATGTTCCCAAAGTAGAGTGATCAAATATGTTTACTAGTGCAAGTCAATAACAAAGTTGTCTTATACAGGTGCTCCTAAATGATTCTAAAGTTCTCTGGGTAGCTGAAGAAGTTAGGACTATTAATAAAGACAGAAAAAGAATTCCAGAAAATAGTTTTCAGGGTTTTTTTTTTTCTCTCTTTTTTCTCTTAACTCTCTTCTTCAAATTTCAAAGTCTTTTTCAAGTGAATATGCTTTGGCTCAATAGTTATTTATATTAAAGCAGTCTAATTTACTTATAATCAGAATTATTATCTTTTTTGGGGAAGTCCTGGGTATTACAAGGGCAAGAATTCCTTAGGGATAGTTAAGGAAAAAGGAATATTTCCTAAAGCAAAGCTGCAGGTGAAGCTGTGCTCAAATGAATGTCCAGGAGCAATGATTCAATGGAAGAGATGGATGGGGTCTTTAAAAAAGATCTAGGAATAGAAAGGTCATAAGTATTGAGGAAGAGAGCCCAAAGTAGATATTGGGAACAAAATTAGAGTGGCAGCCAGGATGCTTATGATATGGATGTAGGATGCAACAGGTCCAAAAAGTAAGGTATGTTTTCTCTATGTAATCCAGGGAGAAAAACAAGCCATGGCCATTGTTGGTTGTGAAAGACTGAAGGTGATTGAAGACCCACCATTGTTTTCACCAACTATAGGGCCATAACTCATCCTTCTCCAAGGTGGAATCAGCAAAAATCTGGGCAGAGGAAAGTTTTGCTAGATGTAAAGTTAGATTCAAGGTAGAACTTCTTTACTCTATTTGAAGGGGTAGCATGGAATACCCTTATGAGGGAGATGGAGACATTGAAAAGAAGAGAAGTAATGGAAACATCAAGAGAGATAAACAATGAGGGACTGTCCAGGTGAACCAACATTGTTTGAGAGTACAAATATTGAGGCTAAGTTTTTCTTTTTTTTTTCTATAAAGGTGTTAGATAAATGATGTCACAATTCTGAATCCTCCGGCTCTACACTACTTTGGGAACACTTAAACCTCCAATGGAGCTAAATGTATATTTGGAGTTTAGGTTGGAAAAGATTGGTGAGGGGAGCTTCAAAAAGGGATAAACTTCTCTTTTATCTGAGAGAGAACCTTCCCTGACATTGTGGATTCTGCCAACCTTTCTCTACCATCCTGAGAGATAGTAGGACTCATCACTTTGCTACATTTTAGAGGCCATTCAGGATTTTTGAATAATTTGCAATTCATCTAGATGTACAGTCCAGCCAAAATCACTAAAGTATTTCTTAGTAAAATAGTGCTAAGGGACACAGTAGATGAAACATAAGTGTGGTGTCAAGTAGAATATCATCTTAAAGTGAGAGGGATGTTGTAGAGACAGTTTTGCTAGAAACTTTGCGCAGTGGGTGGGTGGGTGAGTGGGTTGGGTTGTGGCATTAAAAAGTCACTGTTTCTTAATCTACGTGTCCATCAACAGACGAATGGATAAAGAAAATGGAATATTATTAAGCCATAAAAAGAAGGAAGTCCTACCATTTTAAACAAAATGGCATATGCTAAAAGAAGTAAGTCAGATAGGAAAGACAAATACTGTATGACATCACTTATATGTGGAACCTAACAAAGCTGGACTCATAGAAACAGTGGAATGGTGGTTGCCAGGGGCTGAGGGGTGGGAGAAATGGGGAGATGTTGGTTAAAGGGTACAAATTTCCAGCTGTAAGGCGAATAAGTTCTGAGAATCTCATGTACAGCAAGGTGACTATAGTTAACAATACAGTATCATATACTTGAAAGTTGCTTAGAAAGTAGTTCTTAAATGTTCTCACCACACATACAAAAAGTGTAATGATTTGAGGTGATGGATGTGTTAACTAACCTTATTGTGGTAATCATTTCACAATATATATGTTTATTAATGCATCATGTTGAACACCTTAAACTTACATAATGTTATATATCAATTATATCTTAATAGAGCTTGAAAAAAGTAAAAAACCAAAGTGTTTCCTTCTGACAGAAATTGGTAACATTGTACAAATTCACCCAGTATCTACCTTAATAAGAGGGGTAATTATGGTGGGTGATGTGTAAGGCTTTGTCTTCTTTAGAAAACTAATCTTAAAGATTATCATATTGCTTCTTCATAAAAAAGGCAGGTTCATAACTAATTTCACAAAATTGACTGGGGGACTCAAGTAAATCTCAGGTGCTTCAGAGACCAGCTGATGAGTAATCATCTTGTAGGGACAAAATTCCATCTGATGCTAAAGTAGCCACTTGATAGCAAGGCTGATCAAAGTCTTTAGGTGTTCCTAAAGCTGTGGGAATTTGGATGTCCCCAAATCCCAATCCTAATGTGATGAGTGTCTGGGCCAATTTATGGAGGAGAGTAGATTAAGTGCATCTGATTTTTGCCATCAATCTAAGCAAGATGGAATCTTGCCAACCAGTTGCAAACCACTGCAAATTTTTTTTCTGGTGTTGAAGAAAATGCAAGGCACTGGGGTCAGCCAGACAATAGTTTGGATAATAGCCAATATCCAGCTGCATGTCCCTCACATGGATAGATTCAAGCTATTCCAGGCCCCAGGGAAGAAATGCCAGTGTAAGCAAAACTGCAAGTATGGGTTGCAGGAATTGGGATGGGGTGGGGAAAAGACTAACAAGCTGTGCTCAACAGTGGTGGGTAGATCGTTATAGTTTTTAAAGTTTTTTAAACAATTGATTTCTTTGGAATATTTCATGAACACTCCAGTCTGACATCAATAAAAAATGCAAAACAACCCCATACATTTAAGCCTTTGAGCTCATTTGTCTTCCATTTTGGTGTTATATTGTGAAAGTAATTCACATGTGAATAGACCACTACAGTTTAAATAAGCATACTAAGATATATACAGTTATGGTATTCTGAGTGTATCATACCCTGTTCTGCCTGTAAGGCAATCAGTGGTTCTGTTCTCAGTGCAGGTTTATAGAGGGGGGATTGTCAAATCCCCATGACTGAAGAGTCCAAGGAGAAAAAGAAGTAGCTCATCTGCATGGTAGGACTTCAGATATTTCAAATGGGCAGCACACGAAGCTAGAAAACCTCTTAAAATAGCAACTTTTATATATTTTTTGTACTTCACTGTGTATAGTTTGTCCCTCATTTCCCAGAGTCACTCACATTGTCTTCTTAAGAATTAAGATTATTTAAACCAGAGGGTGAAAAAAAACCGAAACATTGTTCAGATTTTTTTTAAGTTTTGTAGTAGACCCTTGGGAGTCCAGGCCATGAAAGGATCTGAACACAGAATTTATAGAATTGCTATGTATTAAAAAGGTAATAGAGGGATGCAGTTCTGTAGAAACTATAAGGTAGTCACCCATCCTGGGAAGAAAGAGGGAAGAGAAATTGTCCATAACTCTGGTGGAAGAATGAAAGAAAGAGAAACAGAATTGAAGGGACTAAGAGGAAGGGTGCGGTCCACAAAGGGGGAATTCTCAGTACCATGTGAGCAGTTACGACAATGACTGGAAGCCAGGGCAATGTGTCCAAAGTTTTCATCCCCATTTGAAGAAGCCCTACACTTCACAAGGTAAAGAAGAAATGTTACCTGATGGTCTTGTCAATGTGGCCTGTGGGCCTTTCACTAATAATGGACTGACTGTCATCTGTAGACTATCCAACAGAAGGACACACCTCTGCTCTGAAATTTAGCTGAGACTGTCTGAATAGTTGGAGCATATCCACTTTATAAAGACCTGAGACACTCAGAATACTCCCAACATATACGGTTGACCCTTGATGCTAAAAGGACCAGTGGGAGTATGCAAGGGGGTACAGCAACACAGGTGTTTGGATGGGACCTATCATACCTCTGAGCTCATATAGAGCATCTATGTCTTCCAAAGGCTCAAGGAAAGGAAAGTTGGGAATATCAATTTCTTGAAGGGACTGGTTCATTCAAATGACATAATTTATGAGCAAGGGCTACCTAAGTTATTGGGTTATTTGTATGTGTTGGGAGTGGGGAGGTAGGGGGCAGGTTTGAAACTACATCTTGATAAACACCAATTCTACAGTATCTCTTAAAAGAATTTGGGGTAAGTGCTGACTACCAAATGATCTCTCCTCCCATCTCCATGTCTTGTTTCTTTATCATTAAGGAGCTAAGCCTTACTTATTTCAGTTCCATTGATGATACAAGGAATGTGTCAAATATTACCCTAAGATTCCTAGCTTTCTAACGGAGCTGACAGCTGTTTTCCAGGTGATGTTAGACCCTCTGGCTCCAGTCTGAGTTCTTAAGGCAGTCTTCAAAATGGAAGAAGAGAAGATCTTCTGCTCTTTTGAGCCTTTCAGGGAGCAGTGGAACCTGACCATAGAAGGAATTCAGAAGGTGATGACACTGTGTTTAACCCTCGCTGATCTCTGCAAGCCTTTTGTTTTGCCCAGTGTTCTCTGCTTGAGGCTGCTCCTCCCATCATAGCTTTTCAGAAGCCTTCCCATGTTTCTTTGCTGGAGTCAGCTTTAAAGTCTTCTTTAACACTAGTAGCATATAAAGCAGTGGACCCTGATGCACTAAGACCCTCAGGATTGGCCAATTTGGCAAGAGGCCCTCTCCACTGACCATGAAAATAGGGAAATGGAACTGTTCACCCTTGAAGACTCACTGAGACCAGGGCGGGAGACCTCCCTCCCTGTTGCTAACATGGACCACAGCCTCACTCAGCTCTGCAGAGTCAGCTTCTCTGCAGGTTCACTTCTTTATTTGCAGCGGAGCTACATTCTTTAGCACTTTCCAGCATTTCCCTAGCAGGAGATAATCGCTACTACCCAAATGCCCTCTTCCCATAGTAAGAAAAGACCATCCCTCAAATTCCCAGCTCCTGAGGAAGAGAGTGAGTCTTTCCAGATGTATAAATGGAGGAGGTGCGGAAGGGAATAGTTCCACCATTTGATGCAGCTGATCACTTCCTCCTTCCTCACGTGGCTCCTGGGATAGCTGACTCTTCTAGCTTCTCTCTACTTTTCTGGCTGTTCTCTACTTTTTTTTTTTAGTCTTCTTGGATAGACCCTTTTAATAATTCTGACCTCTGGATATTGGGGATAAGGGCAGGTCTTTGTCCATAGGACAGCTCTTATTAATTTAAACTCATTCTTAGCATATATATATATATATATATATATATATATATATATATATATATATATATATATATATATATACTGATCATTCTCAAATTCAGTGTCCATCCCTGACCCCTTTCCTGGTCTCTGATCTCATATACCTAACTACCTGTATTATGTATGCACTTACAGATTTCAGTACATTTGGATTCCCCACAAGAAATCTTCTCCCAGTGTACTCATCTCAATAAATGGCTCCACCATTCACCCAGTGCTCAAGTCAAAATCTTCGGCAGTCATACTAAATTCTCCTTTTTCCTTCCTCCCCACCCTTCTCCCCACATCCAGTCCAGCAATAAGTTCTCTTCTTTTTTTTTTTTTTTAAATCCTTAAAAACATCCTGATTCTGACCACTTTTCATAGCTTCCCCCACTATCACTCTAGTCTACACGACCTTCACCTCTCACCTGATATTGCAATAGCCTTCTGGCTACCTTCTATTCTTCCTCTTTCAAGAGTGATCAGTGACATCCTTCCGCTCCATACCTACTTTACTGCAGCCATATTGGCCTCCTTACTGCTATCCAAGGTTGTTTGTGCTTGCTTTCTCTGCCTACAATGCCCTCCCCTGGATGTTTCCATGGCCCTCTCCCCACTCCATTTAGGTCTATTCTCCAGTGTCATCTCCTCAGACCTTCTCTGATCATGTGATCTAAAGTGGCAGATACCTTCTCTCATCATTCCTTTCCCTCTCATTCCCATTTATTTTCCTCATAGCACTTTTTTCTAGATGACATTTGTGTTGATTGCCTGCCTTCCAAAGAAGAATATAGGTTTATGAGGACAGGAGCTTTGTCCGTCTTGTCTACTATATCCCTAGCCTCCAGAACAGTAGTAGGTAGGCACATAATAGGTATCTGATAAATATTGAAAGAAAGAATGAATGAAAGAATCTCAGTTCACAACACAAATAGGAAGCTTACCTTGCATAGCTAGAGACATTGGACTTAACAGATAACTAATGGCTTTTGAAAAAGAGCATCTATTCCAAGTGGAAGATCAGAGATCTCATAGATGTTATTTTTCTTACTTTTATTTTCATATTAATGAATTATTTAAGTATATTTATGTATGCCATTGCCCTTAAACTGTGGCCAGGCAGTTTAATAGTATTACAAATTTCCTTACAATACAGGGAAAAACAGGATAATATATTGTTTGGAAATTGTGAACTTTCTTTTCTTAACAGCTATAGTAAGGTACAACTGAGATACTTTAAATTGCACCTGTTGAAAGTATGTAATTTGATCAGTTTTGACAAATGTATGTACCCATGAAACCACTATCACTCTGTTTTCACTTAGATTACGGTTCAAACCTTGGCTCTACAATTTAGCAGTGGAGTGAAATTTGGCAAATTATTTAACTCCAATATTCTGTTTATTTATCTGAAAACTGGAGGCAAGATTGGTATCTTTCTCATAAGATTATTGAAATAAATAAATGAGATAACATGGAAAGTGCCTTGCAATATAAACATATGATAACTTCTGGCACTTTTTTAGCTAAGTAAATATACTTAAAAGCTGCTTAAAATATCTTTATTAGATATTGCTTTTTAAAATAGAGTCAAAAACTTAAATCCTTTTTGGGCCAGGCAAGTAATTTAAAAATTTCAGAACCAGGAATAGGGGATTTGTGAGGACAATTGCAACTGGAATGATATAAAAGCATTCAAACTTAAAATCCACTCCCTGGCCCCCAGAAAGAGAAAGAAAGGAAGAAAGAAAGAAAAGGACATGTGGTGGCCTTACAAAACAAATCTGCAGGTTGTGTTCAGCCTATACGACACAAGTTTGTGATCCCCAGCAATGTGAAGTCAGAGAAGGGGTTTTAGTGTGAAATTTATATAATTTAGTATGTATTTTACAAATGAAGTTGACTGACTCTGTTGAGGAGAAAGAATTGGAGAGGAGGCAAGCAGAAAAATAGAGGGACCAATTAGGAGACTGTTTTAACAATCTACATATATTGGTTTAGAATACATTGATAGCAGAGATGAAGAGGAGTGAATGTATTTGAGATACCTTCCGGAGGTAGAATAGACAGTGCTTTCTTGTATGTCCATGTACAGAAACTGATTGAATTTTCCTTAAAAGATTTTTTTTTTTAAGTCATTTTAAGAAAAGGTAGCGAGCTATTAGGTTTTTTTCCTGCTGACTTCAATTCCTTGATTCTTCCAATATTATTTTTATATGACTTCGCTATCTAAAATTAGCTGGATTCCTTTATGCTTGCTCACTGGAGGGAAATGGGCACACTGCCAACTGGGCTGGGCCACACTGAGTTTCAGTTTCCTTTTATCTGAGTCTCAGAAGCCTCAAGGTTGCTGAGAAATTTTCTCCTCCCACTTTGTGCCTGCCTGCCTGTCCAGAGAGAGCAACTACTCTCAGCTTCAGCCCTTGTATAGATCCTCCAAACAGGTAAATGACTTGCTGCTTTCCACTTTTCCCAGCCTCTTGCAAACAAGTCTTTTTTGTTTTTAATTTAAAAAGTAATTATTTAGAATGAAAAACTAGCTAATGACTTTTCTTGCTATCTATTCACCCTCCGTTTACTCATTTCATTTGTAATGTAAAGTAAATAAAAGGCATAAATGCAAACTTTGTGGCAGTACATATTATCTGTTTTTCAATATTTAATGGAAAATGTATTTGATTTTCCACCAGATTGAGAAGTATGGCTATGACAACTTGTTTGACATGGATGCAAGAAAAAAAGCTGCAAAATCATTTTGGAGGAAAGCAGTTTAACCTTCTCTATAAGGCCAGTGTCCATGAATTCTCTAGTGCAAGTTTGCTTCAGATATGCTCTAAACAAGGACCTATTATAACAGTGATTCATAGTGAAGATCACATTCTTGGGGCATATGTGCCAAAGAGCTACCCGGAAGACTGTTTCATTATCCTTTTTGCCTTTCAAGAGACTACAATTTCACAATGCAAAATAGGGCCATTTCAACTATCTATGTTGTTTTGTGAAAGTGATAGAAATTCTGAATTCAATATAAACCTAGAGAAAAAAGAGGTGGCTATTAGCATAAATACAATGGACAAACTTGGACTACCTCAGTGTTATATTTCCTTCCAGGAATGTGAAGTTTTTCGATGTGAAGGTAGGTTTAACCAGATAATGCTATATAGAGTTCTCTTTATGTTTGGAGGGTTCTAGCTGACTCATTCCTGTAAGGAACAATAACTTTTATACTTGTCCTTATCTCCAGGTGGCCCAGACTGAAACCTGGCCACAAATTGTTTTCTACAACACAATCATGGTCAAAAGTAGAATATACAGAGTTTTCTGTGGAGTGTGGGGAATGGGTGGGGAGGAAGCGGTAGTGTGAAAGGAAGAGAGAGAGAGAGAGAGAGCACAGAAAGCAAACTTAAAGATTGTGAGACTGTCAAAAAGAAACCAGAGCTTGAACTTCTTTTGACTGGTACTCAATCCTTTCTGCTGCAGTTTCCTGTTATATCCATTATATCAAAAGACCAAAGTTAATTTACCTATTTTTTTACTAAAGGACATTTAAATTGTTTCTTATATTTGCTGTTATAAACAATGCTCCTGTAATATCTGTATACATATAACTGTGCACAAAAATACTTCTCTATGGTAACTTCCTGGTAGTGGAATTGCTGTTTAAGAATTATGTACATTTGCATTTCGATAGATCCCTTTCAAAAGCTTCAGTTGTCTGCGCTATCCCCAGGAGTGTTATAGAAATGACTCTTTCCCTGTATCCTTGCCGGTCTTTGCTACTATCAATATTCAGAATCTTCACCAATTTGATGGTCAAAAGATGGTTTCTCATTTAGTTTTTGCTTATCCCTGATTGTTAATGAGTCTATGTGTATTGGTTATTTATATTTCTTCTACGAAATACTTGTTTATATCTATCCACTTAAAAGAGGGGCTCCTGGGAGTAGTATTCCCTGATCATTTATGTTTCCAAACTAATTGTGGTTTTTATACTTAAATGACTAGCAGAGTACATAATTCATGGATCACATTTCATTCTAGGGGATACTGTAATGTTTCCACAGCTTTGGTGTTGCTGTGGAAAACCTTAGGCCAGATTTATTTTTACTTGCAGTATTTTTTTATTGTTTCTCTTTGAGTGATTTGATCTTTCTTCTGGCTGCCCCAAACAGCTTAAAACTTTTTGTTGTTGTTGAAGTCTGATAAATTTACATGGATGCATCCTGATGTTGACCCTAACTGATCAGTTAAGTCAACCTTTTATTGAAGTATAACATATAAACAGAAATGCACAATTGATCAGTGTACCAACTGACAAACTTTTATAAATTGGACACAGTCATGTAACCAGTACTCGGATGAAGAAATAGGTTATTACCATTGTTTCAGAAGACTCCTTTATGACTCCTCTCAGTTATTACTAAACAAAGGTAACGATTATTCTGGCTCCTATTAACATTAATTAATACTTATTATTTTTCAATTTTATATAACTGGAACTATACCAAAGTGTGTGTTCTTCTGTGTCTGGCCTCTTTCATTCAATATTACGTGTGAGAGGTTGGGCTAATACAAGGGATTGGATTATAAAATCAGACCTCTGCAAATCAGATGTCTTACCTAGTATCAAGTTTTACTAATAATTTCAAGAATAAAGGTTATCAAAAATCTCAGAGAAGTCAGGAAGAGTACTAAGATATTCTGTGTGGCTGCTAATTTTTTCCTTCCCATATTAGACATATGTTTTCTGGTTAAGAACAGAAGGCAGCATTTTTAAATGAAGTTTGTGGGCCACCTTATATGTTGAAGAGTGATTAGATTATGGAACATTTATATGCCAGTGATATGGGCTCCCAAATTACGATTAAGGCATGTTGAAGCCCTAACCTCCAGTGTGAGTATACATGGAGACAGGGTCTCTAGGAAGTAATTAAGCTTAAGTGAGGTCATAAGAATGGGACCTTAATCTGATAGGGATAAAGTAAGTTTCCATATAAGAAGGGACACCAGGGAGGTTTTTCCCTCTCCCCACGAATCCACAAGAAAAGGACTTGCGAGCACACAGCAAGATGGTAGCCACTTTCCTACAAGCCAAGAGGAAAGGCCTCAGAATGAAACCTGCTTTGCCCACATCTGGATGTTGGACTTAGCCTCCAGAATGCGAGAAGTAAATTTCTGTTGTTTAAGCCACCCAGTCTGTGGTAATATGTACAGCAGCCTGAGCAGACTGAGACAATTAGCTTATGTGACATTTCTAGGAAGACATGCCTCATAAATCTATAAAATCTGGATTTATTTACTGTAAGTAATTCTTAACCAGGAACATCCTGTCAAAGACATTCAAGAGATAAGTACTCTCCTTGTAGCAAATATCATTAGTTTATTTCCCAGGAGACAAGGTTATTAGCATATTTATAAGAAAATTAGTCCCAGTCACTTCTTTTTTTTCTTTCCCTGGTAAAGTAAGTGAATGTATCCCAGGCCAGCTATTTTAACTTATAACTCCCTAGTGATTCATCCATAGTATTATATGTAGTAGTAATTTTTTCCTTTTAATTTTTATATAATATTCCATTGTAATGATTCCATCACACTTTAAAAAAATAATCAAATCACTTTTGGTGACCATTTGGGTTTTCCAGTTTGGAGCTATCACAAATAATACTGCTATAAATATTCTTCTGTGTGTCTTTTGGTTCGTGTATATATATAATTTTTTGAAGAACGTAAGTATGAAATTTCTGGGTCATTGGGCATGTGTATTTTCAGTTTCAGTAGATACTGATAAAGTTTTCCAACACTGTCATACCATTCTACTACCACAAGCAGTGTATGAAACTTTCTGTCACTCTAAATCTTTCCCCAAACCTTTTATCACTGGTTTTACAGTATATAGCCATTCTGGTATGTGACCTGTGGTGTGACATTTTGTCAATTTGGCTTTCTTTAGTTAGACTAGTTAGTAATTTATTTATTTCATATTTTAAAGTAATTAATTACTATATTAATGTATCCCTTTTTTCAATTTATGAATTTGTCTTTGTATTTTTGTTATTAATATATTCTTATATTTCTAAGGTTTGTTCCCCTCTATTCTTTTCTATTTCTTTCCTTCTTCCTTGTTATTCATGAAAGGTACTTTTATCCCAAGATTGATATGAAGCATTTATATTGTTGTTATTTCCTATATATTTACTATTGTGACTTTTAATTTCCTTTTGGATGTTAAAGTATCTAAAAAGTGATTTGTAAAATCCTAAGAGGTTGCCCTTCTCTTTGTTTACACTTGTTCTTTTCCAGTTTTATTATATTGCAGTCATTGAATGCAGTTCTTCACTATTTCTCCTTTTGGTAATTTAAAGAGGCTTTCTTTGTAACCATACATACAGCTATATTTATAAATATTCCACGCAGTATTATTTTTTTGTTGTTTAGAGAATTACCAGCATCACTACACCTAATCCTTTCAGTTTTAAATCCACCATAAAAGAGTATCTCTTTCCGGGGCTTCCCTGGTGGTGCAGTGGTTAAGAATCTGCCTGCCAATGCAAGGGACACGTGTTCGAGCCCTGGCCCGGGATGATCCCACATGCCGCGGAGCAGCTAAGCTCGTGCACCACAACTACTGAGCCTGCGCTCAAGAGCCTGCAAGCCACAACTACTGAGCCCACATGCCACAGCTACTGAAGCCTGTGTGCCTAGAGCCCGTGCTCCACAACAAGAGAAGCCACCACAATGAGAAGCCTGTGCACCACAACGAAGAGTAGCCCCCGCTTACTGAAACTAGAGAAAGCCTGCACACAGCAAGGGTGACCAAACACAGCCAAAAATTTTTAAAAAACCAAAAAACAAACAAATAAATAAATAAATAAATTTATATATATATATATATATATATATATATATATAAAATATATCTTTCCAAGAAACAAAAGAATTCTGGGCCTGAGTCTCCTTGGCTCAAATGAAGACCTAAGCCCACCCCTGAACCACTCACTGTGCTCTGATTGGCTATGCACAAGTACTACATTCTCTTCTGCACCAAGAAGAAAATCAATTGGATTGGAAGTTCCAGGAAGCCCAATTGTTGATAGTAGGTTTTGGAGAAAATCTGGTGCCGTGGTTTTTTGATTTGTGTGTCCTTGCTCATTATCCCTTTCAGACCTATTGGATTTATGGAGGAGAAAATATTTTAGAGTGTTTCCAGTCTTTCCCTAGCCTGTGCATGCCTCTAGACCTTGCTTCTCTGATTCAGAGAGGACTCCAGCCCTCATCTCTCATGTTGGAGTGGGCCACCCACTACTGCTGAGTAATTTGGTGAGAAAAGATCTGCTGATGCTATAGTCTTGCAGCGCCTACATTGAGTCTAGCTCTGGACTCTTCAAATGAAATATGTTAAGATTTCCCATAATTTTCTCCACTTGCTTTTCATCATACTGCACTGTTCCTACAGAAGGGCTATTTTTATATTTTTTCCTAGTGAATTCATGACATTCATTCAGTGCCAGTCATTCAACAACTTGTAATCTTCATTATTCTTTGATTATTTCTCCAGATTTATTGGACAAAAGGAGGATGGATGGGCTCACTGAGTAAGTCAATGTTCTTAATGTTCTATTATTCTATTCATTATCTTAGACTTATTCTATTAAAGGTTTTGTCAATAAAATTCGTAGTGCAAATTATAGCAGATAACTTGTGGATCACCAAGAACAAGTTATATTTATAACCATAAAATATTTCGTAAGAGTAATGTTAAAACAAAAAGAACACTGAGTGGATGAAAGACATTTCTAATGTTTTTATATACTTGAAAGGAAATAATTATTTGGCTGAATGTCTACACTTTTGCTTAGAATTCTTACAGCTATGGTTGGTTTCAACTACTTCAGGGCAGGGGTGGTTGGCAGGTGGGGAATACCTATTATGAACTTCAAGGACATGTTAGAAATTTTCTACTTCTATAAACCTCAAAAGTCACGTGTTACGTTGTGGTTTTTGAAATTTATTATTGATAATTTATCTTCATGTTTAGCATAATTGCTGTTTATTCCAAGGTTTATATATGCTTAAATCTGAAAGGTTTTATGTCTGATTGGCTTTAGTTAAAACTGTTACTTTTACTTCTTTTACAATAGGATTTGAGATAGGATATTTTCATGTCTTTTAATACAAGATGCTAATCAAAAATAAATAATAACATATGAGAAAAGAGACTGAATTCTAGGAAAATTTATGGTAGAGTCTTGTGACCTAACCTTAGTCAACTGTTAAAATTGTCTTGTCTAAACAGGCTCAGGGAGAGCTTATTGACTGCTATAAGAACTTACGAACCATATGGAGGCCGGGTTCGCCAAGTACGAATTCTGCTTTTGGGTCCAATTGGAGCCGGGAAGTCTAGCTTTTTCAACTCAGTGAAGTCTGTTTTCCGAGGCCATGTAACAAACCAGGCTTTGGTGGGGTCTAATACAACCGGGGTATCTGAAAAGGTGAGTCTGTTCTAGGTCACTCAGCCTTTGCTTCTTTGTTCAAGTTAATTATATTTGAAAAGTCTTTTGCTGATCAATTTCATTACATGTAGACTTCATTTCAATTTACAGTTTTTTAGAAAATGAACTTTTAAAGTCACTTTTTTTTCCTCTGCAGTACAGAACATATTTCATTAAGGACGGGAAGGATGGCAACACCCTGCCATTTATTCTGTGTGACTCAATGGGGCTGAGTGAGAAAGAAGAAGGGCTGCGCATGGATGACATACCCTATATCTTAGAAGGCTGCATTCCTGACAGATACCAGGTAAGATCTGGCTAATTATTGAGAAAGTATAATTGATACTTGAAATGTTTATTTTTGCCCACTATCGACAATATTAGACTCTAGTTTAGTGCACTGGCATTATTTTATTAAACTACACTTGTTCAAGATATTTTTCTGCTTTTTGATATTTTATTTTATAAAGAATTAAAACATCCATAGGCTTCTTCTCTCATAGTTGTTATAACAACTCTGAATGTTGTTATACATTCAATTGCTTTTGGCTATGTGAAACAGAAGTATAACTACATCAATTTACTCACAAGGGTGATTTTTCTTATGTAACAGAAAGTTTGAAGGTAGGCCGCTTTGGGCAAGTGTGGAAGGTTATTAATTTCATGTGTCCTTCTGACTTTCTGTTCTGAGATCCTCAGCATAAGGCTATGGTTGTAATGTTTGCCCCCCACCCTCATTCACATGTTGAAGCCTTAATCCATAGTGTGATGATGTTTGGAGACAGAGCAAGTTTGGGAGGTGATTAGGTCATGATGATGAAGCCCTCATAAATGCAATTAGTGCCCTTGTGAGAAAGGACACAAGAGAGATGACCTCTCTTGCAGCCATATGAGGACACAGCAAGAAGGTGGCTGTCTACACACCAGGGTCTAACCACACACAAAATTTACCAGCACCTTGATCTTGGATTTCCTAGTTTCCAGAACTATGAGGAATAAAAATTTGTTGTTTAAGTAACCCAATATGGTAACTTGTTATAGCAGCCCAAGCTGACTAAGACATGTGGTTTCATCTTTATGTTCTCAAGATGTTCATGCTAAGCACCGTTGGTGTTCCAGGCAAGAGGAAGGTAGAGATTAAAGAGAAAAGCTACTTTAGTCTGCCTTTTAAAAAACTTTCCCGTTCCTTTTTATAAACATTTAGATCTTAAGTTAATTATTAATTCACCTTGTTCCAAATGAATAGGCGAATGTGCTAACATCTTTTATTGAATGTTGTATCTTTCCCTTCTAAATATGGGTATTTATTATTGCAATCTATAGTTTGTCCTATTAATGTATTTGTCAATTCCTTTATAATATTGCTTTTATTACCATATTGTCTAATTTTTTTAATTGCCATAGCAATCAATTATGTCTTGATAACCCACTGGATGTCATATTCATTATTCATTTCTCACATGTTTTGGACTATTTTATACATATACTTTTCTTTTTCTAAATGAACTTGTTAGTGTTTTATTTGATTGTTTGTATTTGTGTTTGATTTGTTGGTGCTTTGATTGAAATTACATTAAAATTGTATATTGAATGTTGATATACATCTTTACATATCCAGTGTTTTTATTCAGAAACAGAGCATGCTTTATTTTTATATACATGCAAGCTTCTTTCACTCTTTAATGTAGAGTTATCTTGTAGAGGTATTTAGTTTATTTTAAAATATTCTTTAAAAGAAATATTTATTTAGAGAATGTTAAACCCATGCAAAAGTGGACAAAATAATTTAATGAATTTACATTTGCATAGCTTCAACAATTTTTTATTTATAGCCAGTCTTGTTTCATCTGTGCCTACCCACTTTCTCCTCTCCTGTATTATTTGGAAGAAGATCTGAGAAGTCATAATATTTCATCCATAAATGAATATGCATTTAAATACATATAAATATATATATACACATAAGGTCATATGTGTCTTTTATTAAACATAGCCATGATATGCTTATCACATCTAAGAGTAATAGCTGTTCTTAATTTATCAAATATTACCCATTTCTATTTCTCTTTTAAGTATCATGCATCTTTTATAAGTTTGTTCAAAAACTTATTCAAATAAATCTATCCAACCTGTTTTAATTTTTATTTTTTTGAAGGAACATGCTAGGTTTATTAGAAGAGTGACAAGAACAGAATTCATAATTACATTTTTTTAAACGTTTTTATTGGAGTATAATTTCTTTACAATGGTGTGTTAGTTTCTGCTTTATATCAAAGTGAATCAGTTATACATATACATATATCCCCATATCTCTTCCCTCTTGCGTCTCCCTTCCTCCCACCCTCCTTATCCCACCCTTCTAGCTGGTCACGAAGCACCGAGCAGATCTCCCTGTGCTATGCGACTGCTTCCCACTAGCTATCTATTTTACATTTGGTAGTGTATATATGTCTATATATACACTACCACTCTCTCACTTTGTCCCAGCTTACCCTTCCCTCTCCCCGTGTCCTCAAGTCCATTTTCTAGTAGGTATGCATCTTTATTCCTGTCTTGGCCCTAGGTGCTTCCTGACCATTTTTTTTTTTTTTGATTCCATATATATGTGTTAGCATACGGTATTTGTTTTTCTCTTTCTGACTTACTTCACTCTGTATGACAGACTCTAGGTCCATCCACCTCACTACAAATAACTCAATTTCGTTTCATTTTATGGCTGAGTAATATTCCATGGTATATATGTGCCACATCTTCTTTATCCATTCATCTGTTGATGGACACTTAGGTTGCTTCCATGTTCTGGCTATTGTAAATAGAGCTGCAATGAACGTTGCAGTACATGACTCTTTTTGAATTATGGTTTTCTCAGGGGAAATGCCCAGTAATGAGATTGCTGGGTCGTACGTTAGTTCTATTTTTAGTTTTTTAAGGAACCTCCATACTGTTCTCCATAGTGGCTGTATCATTTTACATTCCCACCAACAGTGTATGAGGGTTCCCTTTACTCCACACCCTCTCCAGCATTTATTGTTTGTAGATTTTTTTGATGATGGCCATTCTGACCTGTGTGAGATGATATCACATTATAGTTTTGATTTACATTTCTCTAATGATTAATGATGTTGAGCATTCTTTGCCATCTGTTTGCAGGCAATCTGTATATCTGCTTTGGAGAAATGTCTATTTAGGTCTTCTGACCATTTTTGGATTGGGTTGTTTGTTTTTTTGATATTGAGCTGCATGTGCAGCTTGTAATTTTTGGAGATTAATCCTTTGTCAGTTGCTTCATTTGCAAATATTTTCTCCCATTCTGAGGGTTGTCTTTTCATCTTGTTCATGGGTTCCTTTGCTGTGCAAAAGTTTTTAAGTTTCATTAGGTCCCATTTGTTTATTTTTGTTTTTATTTCCATTTCTCTAGGAGGTGTGTCAAAAAGGATCTTGCATGATTTATGTCATGGTGTGTTCTGCCTATGTTTTCCTCTAAGAATTTGATAGTGTCTGGACTTACATTTAGGTCTTTAATCCATTTTGAGTTTATTTTTCTGTATGGTGTTAGGGAGGGTTCAAATTTCATTTTTTTACATGTAGCTGTCCAGTTTTCCCAGCACCACTTATTGAAGAGGGTGTCTTTTCTCCATTGTATATTCTTGCCTCCTTTATCAAAGATAAGGTGACCATATGTGCGTGGGTTTATCTCTGGGCTTTCTAACCCATTCCATTGATCTATATTTCTGTTTTTGTGCCAGTACCATACTGTCTTGATTACTGTAGCTTTGTAGTACAGTCTGAAGCCTGGGAGCCTGATTCCTCCAGCTCCGTTTTTCTTTCTCAAGATTGCTTTGGCTATTTGGCGTCTTTTGTGTTTCCATACAAATTGTGAAATATTTTGTTCTAGTTCTGTGAAAAATGCCAGTGGTAGTTTGATAGGGATTGCATTGAATCTGTAGATTGCTTTGGGTAGTAGAGTCATTTTCACAATGTTGATTCTTCCAATCCAAGAACATGCTATGTCTCTCCATCTATTTGTATCATCTTTAATTTCTTTCATCAGTGTCTTATAATTTTCTGCATACGGGTCTTTTGTCTCCTTAGGAAGGTTTATTCTGTGGTATTTATTCTTCTTGTTGCAATGGTAAATGGGAGTGTTTCCTTAATTTCAGTTTCAGATTTTTCATCATTAGTGTATAGGAATGCAAGAGATTTCTGTGCATTAATTTTGTATCTTGCAACTTTACCAAATTCATTGATTAGCTCTAGTAGTTTTCTGGTAGCATCTTTAGGATTCTCCATGTATAGTATCATGTCATCTGCAAACAGTGACAGCTTTACTTCTTCTTTTCCAATTTGCATTCCTTTTATTTCTTTTTCTTCTCTGATTGCTGTGGCTAAAACTTCCAAAACTATGTTGAATAATAGTGGTGAGAGTGGGCAACCTTGTCTTGTTCCTGATCTTAGTGAAAACGGTTTCAGTTTTTCACCATTGAGGACGATGTTGGCTGTGGGTTTGTCATATATGGCCTTTATTATGTTGAGGTAAGTTCCCTCTATGCCTACTTTCTGGAGGGTTTTTCTCATAAATGGGTGTTGAATTTTGTCAAAAGCTTTTTCTGCATCTATTGAGATAATCATATGGTTTTTCTCCTGCAATTTGTTAATATGGTGTATCACATTGATTGATTTGATTATATGGAAGAATCCTTGCATTCCTGGGATAAACCCCACTTGCTCATGGTGTATGATCCTTTTAATGTGCTGTTGGATTCTGTTTGCTAGTATTTTGTTGAGGATTTTTGCATGTATGTTCATCAGTGATATTGGTCTGTAGTTTTCTTTTTTTGTGACATCTTTTTCTGGTTTTGGTATCAGAGTGATGGTGGTCTCGTAGAATGGGTTTTAGAGTGTTCCTCCCTCTGCTATATTTTGGAAGAGTTTGAGAAAGATAGGTGTTAGCTCTTCTTTAAACGTGTGATAGAATTCGCCTGTGAAGCCATCTGGTCCTGGGCTTTTGTTGGTTTGAAGATTTTTTAATCACAGTTTCAATTTCAGTGCTTGTGATTGGTCTGTTCATATTTTCTATTTCTTCCTGGTTCAGTCTTGGAAGGTCGTGCATTTCTACGAATTTGCCCATTTTATTGGCATATAGTTGCTTGGAGTAATCTCTCATGATACTTTGTATTTCTATAGTGTCAGTTGTTACTTCCCCTTTTTCATTTCTAATTATATTGATTTGAGTCTTCTCCCCTTTTTTCTTGATGAATCTGGTGATGGTTTATGAATTTTGTTTATCTTCTTAAAGGACCAGCTTTTAGTTTTATTGATCTTTGCTATTGTTTCCTTCATTTGTTTTACATTTATTTCTTATCTGATCTTTATGATTTCTTTCCTTCTGCTAACTTTGGGTTTTTTTTTTGTTCTTCTTTCTCTAATTGCTTTAGGTGTAAGGTTAGATTGTTTATTTGGGATGTTTCTAGTATCTTGAGGTAGGATTCTATTGCTATAAACTTCTCTCTTAGAACTGCTTTTGTTGCATCCCATAGGTTTTGGTCATGGTGTTTTCACTGTCATTTGTTTCTAGGTATTTTTTGATTTCCTGTTTGATTTCTTCAGTGATCTCTTGGTTATTAAGTAGTGTATTGTTTAGCCGCCATGTGTCTTTATTTTTTACAGATTTTTTCCTGTAATTGACATCTAGTCTCATAGTGTTGTGGTCAGAAAAAATACTTGATATGATTTCAATTTCCTTAAATCTACCAAGGCTTGACTTGTGACCCAAGATATGATCTATCCTGGATAATGTTCCATGAGCACTTGAGAAGAAAGTGTATTCTGTTGTTTTTGGATGGAATGTCCTATAAATATCAATTAAGTTCTTCTTGTTTAATGTATCATTAAAAGCTTGTGCTTCCATATTTATTTTCATTTTGGATGATCTGTCCATTGGTGAAAGTGGGGTGTTAAAGTCCCCTACTATTATTGTGTTACTATTGATTTCACCTTTTATGGCTGTTAGTATTTGCCCTATGTATTGAGGTGCTCCTATGTTGGGTGCATAAATATTTACAATTGTTATATCTTCTTCTTGGATCGATCCCTTGACCATTATGTAGTGTCCTTCTTTGTCTCTTGTAAGAGTCTTTGTTTTAAAGTCTATTTTGTCTGCTATGAGAATTGTTACTCCAGCTTTCTTTTGATTTCCATTTGCAAGGAATCTCTTTTCCCATCCCCTCTGTTTCAGTCTGTATGTGTCCTTAAGTCTGAAGTGGGTCTCTTGTAGACAGCATATATACGGGTCTTGTTTTTGTATCCATATAGCCAGTCTATGTCTTTTGGTTGGAGCATTTCATCCATTTACATTTAAGTTAATTATCAATATGTATGTTCCTATTACCATTTTCTGAATTGTTTTGGGTTTGTTATTGTAGGTCTTTTCCTTCTCTTGTGTTTCCTGCCTAGAGAAGTTCCTTTAGCATTCGTTGTAAAGCTGGTTTGGTGGTGCTAAATTCTCTTAGCTTTTGTTTGTCTGTAAAAGTTTTAATTTCTCCATCAAATCTGAATGAATCCTTGCTGGGTAAAGTAATCTTGGTTGTAGGTATTTCCCTTTTATCACTTTAAATATGTCCTGCCACTCCCTTCTGGCTTGCAGAGTTTCTGCTGAAAGATCAGCTGTTAACCTGATGGGGATTCCCTTGTGTATTATTTGTTGTCTTTCCCTTGCTGCTTTTAATATTTTGTCTTTGTATTTAATTTTTGATAATTTGATTAATACGTGTCTTGGCGTGTTTCTCCTTGGATTTATCCTGTATGGGACTCTCTGTGCTTCCTGGACTTGATTTACTATTTCCTTACCCATATTAGGGAAGTTTTCAACTATAATCTCTTCAAATATTTTCTCAGTCCCTTTCTTTTTCTCTTCTTCTTCTGGGACCCCTATAATTCGAATGTTGGTGCATTTAATATTGTTCCAGAGGTCTCTGCGACTGTCCTCAATTCTTTTCATTCTTTTTCTTTATTCTGCTCTGCAGTCGTCATTTCTACTATTTTATCTCCCAGGTCACGTATCCATTCTTCTGCCTCTGTTTTTCTGCTATTGATCCCTTCTAAGGAATTTTTAATTTCATTTATTGTGTTGTTCATGATTGTTTGTTTCCCTTTACCTCTTCTAGGTCCTTGTTAAACGTTTCTTGTATTTTCTCTATTCTATTTGCAAGATTTTGGATCATCTTTTCTATCATTATTCTGAATTCTTTTTCGGGTAGACTGCCTATTTCCTCTTCATTTGTTAGGTCTGGTGGGTTTTTACCTTGCTCCTTCATCTGTTGTGTGTTTCTTTGTCTTCTCATTTTGTTTAACTTACTGTGTTTGGGGTCTCCTTTTTGCAGGCTTCAGGTTCATAGTTCCCGTTGTTTTTGGTGTCTGTCCCCAGTGACTAAGGTTGGTTCAGTGGGCTGTGTAGGCTTCCTGGTGGAGGGGACAAGTGCCTGTGTTCTGGTCATTGAGGCTGAATCTTGTCTTTCTGGTGGGCAGGTCCACGTCTGGTGGTGTGTTTTGGGGTGTCTGTGACCTTATTATGATTTTCGGCAGCCTGCCTGCTAATGGGTGGGTTTGTATTCCTGTCTTGGTAGTTGTTTGGCATAGGGTGTCCAGCACTGGAGCTTCCTGGTCATTGAGTGGAGGTGGGTCTTGGTGTTGAGATGGAGATCTCTGAGAGATTTTCACCATTTGATATTACGTGGAGCTGGGAGGTCTCTCATGGACCAATGTCCTGAACTTGGCTCTCCCACCTCAGTGGCACAGCCCTGAAGCCTGGCTGGAGCACCAAAGGCCTGTCATCCACACGGCTCAGAATAAAAAGGAGAGAGAAAGAAAGAAAGAAAGAAAAAGATAAAATTAAATTAAATTAAAAAGTTATTAAAATATAAACAAAAAATAAGTATTAAAAATTTCTTTTGAGGTCCTCGGGAAGATGGCGGAAGAGTAAGACGCGGAGATCACCTTCCTTCCCACAGATACAGTAGAAATACATCTACACGTGGAACTGCTCCTACAGAACACCCACTGAACGCTGGCAGAAGACGTCCGACCTCCAAAAAGGCAAGAAACTCCCCCCGTACTTGGGTAGGGCAAAAGAAAAAAGAAATAACAGAGACAAAAGAATAGGGACGGCACCTGCACTAGTGGGAGGGAGCCGTGAAGGAGGAAAGATTTCCACGCACTAGGAAGCCCCTTCGCGGGCGGAGACTGCGGGTGGCAGAGGGGGGAAGCTTCGGAGCCACGGAGGAGAGCGCAGCCACAGGGGTGCGGAGGGCAAAGCGGAGAGGTTCCCGCACGGAGGCTCGGCGCCGAGCAGCACTCTCCAGCCCGAGAGGCTTGTCTGCTCCCCCGCCGGGGCGGGCGGGGCTGGGAGCTGAGGCTCGGGCTTCGGTCGGATCGCAGGGAGAGGACTGGGGTTGGCGGCGTGAACACAGCCTGAAGGCGTTAGTGCACCACAGCTAGCCAAGAGGGAGTCCGGGAAAAAGTCTGCAGCTGCCGAAGAGGCAAGAGACTTTTTCTTCCCTCTTTGTTTCCTGGTGCGCGAGGAGAGGGGATTCAGAGCGCTGCCTAAACGAACTTCAGAGACGGGCGCGAGCCGCAGCTACCAGCGCGGATCCCACAGCAACAGGGGCGCAGAGGGAAAAACGGAGAGATTCCCGCACAGAGGCTCGGCGCCGAGCAGCACTCTCCAGCCCGAGAGGCTTGTCTGCTCCCCCGCCGGGGCGGGCGGGGCTGGGAGCTGAGGCTCGGCTTCGGTCGGATTGCAGGGAGAGGACTGAGGCTGGCGGCGTGAACACAGCCTGAAGGGATTAGCGCACAACAGCTGGCTGGGAGGGAGACCGGGAAAAAGTCTGCAGCTGCCGAAGAGGCAAGAAACTTTTTCTTGCCTCTTTGTTTCGCGGCGCGCAAGGAGAGGGGATTCAGAGCGCCGCCTAAACGAACTCCAGAGAAGGGCGCGAGCCGCGGCGATCACCGCAGACCCCACAGCAACAGGGGCGCAGAGGAAAAAAACGGAGAGACTCCCGCACAGAGGCTCGGCGCGGAGCAGCACTCACCAGCCCGAGAGGCTTGTCTGCTCCCCCGCCGGGGCGGGCGGGGCTGGGAGCTGAGGCTCGGGTTTCGGTTTCGGTTGGATTGCAGGGAGAGGACTGGGGCTGGCGGCGTGAACACAGCCTGAAGGGGTTAGCGCACCACAGCTGGCTGGTAGGGAGTCCGGGAAAAAGTCTGCAGCTGCCGAAGAGGCAAGAGACTTTTTCTTGCCTCTTTGTTTCGCGGCGCGCAAGGAGAGGGGATTCAGAGTGCCGCCTAAACGAACTCCAGAGAAAGGCGTGAGCCGCGGCGATCAGCACGGACCCCAGAGACGGGCGTGAGACGCTGGGGCTGCTGCTGCCGCCTCCAAAAAGCCTGTGTGTGAGCACAAGTCACACTCCACATCGCCCCTCCCGGGAGCCTGTGCAGCCCGCCACTGCCAGGGTCCCGTGATCCGGGGACAAGTTCCCCGGGAGAACGCACTGCCCGCCTCAGGCTGGTGCAACGTCACGCCGGCCTCGGCCGCCGCAGGCTCACCCCGCCTCCTCTGTACACCTCCCTCCCCGCGGCCTGAGGGAGCCAGAGCCCCCGAAGCAGCTGCTCCTTTAACCCCGTCCTGTCTGTGCGGGGAATAGACGCCCTCAGGCGACCTACACGCAGAGGCGGGTCCAAATCCAAAGCTGAACCCCAGGAACTGTGCGAACAGGGAAGATAAGGGGAAATCTCTCCCAGCAACCTTAGAAGCAGCGGATTAAAACTCCACAAACAACTTGATGGGCCTGCAGCTGGTGAATACCTGAATAGACAACGAATCATCCCAAATTCAGGAGGTGGACTTTGGGAGCAGGATATATTAATTTTTCCCCTTTTCCTTTATTTGTGAGTGTATATGTATATGCTTCTGGGTGCGATTTTGTCTGTATAGCTTTGCTTTACAATAGCTTTATTTTACTTCACTATATTATAGCCTCTTTCTTTCTTTCTGTCTTTCTTTCTATTTTTTCTCCCTTTTACTCTGAGCCGTGTGGACGAAAGGCTCTTGGTGCTCCAGCCAGGCATCAGGGCCGTGCCTCTGAGGTGGGAGAGCCAACTTCAGGACACTGGTCCACAAGAGACCTCCCAGCTTCACGTAATACCAAACGGCAAAAATCTCTCAGAGATCTCTATCTCAACATCAAGACCCAGCTTCACTCAACGACCAATAAGCTACAGTGCTGGACACCATATGCCAAACAACTAGCAAGACAGGAACACAGCCCCATCCATTAGCAGAGAGGCTGCCTAAAATCATAATAAGGCCACAGACACCCCAAAATATACCTCCAGACGTGGACGTCCCCACCAGAAAGACAAGAGCCAACCTCATCCACCAGAGCTCAGGCACTAGTTCCCTCCACCAGGAAGCCTACACAACCCACTGAACCAACCTTAGCCACTGGGGACAGATACCAAAAACAACAGGAACTACGAACCTGCAGCCTGTGAAAAGGAGACCCCAAACACAGTAAGATAAGCAAAATGAGACGACAGAAAAACACACAGCAGATGAAGGAGCAGGGTCAAAACACACCAGACCTAACAAATGAAGAGGAAATAGGTAGTCTACCTGAAAAAGAATTCAGAATAATGATAGTAAGGATGATCCAAAATCTTGGAAATAGAATAGACAAAATGCAAGAAACATTTAACAAGGACGTAGAAGAACTAAAGAGGAACCAAGCAATGATGAAAACCACAATAAATGAAATTAAAAATACTCTAGATGGGATCAATAGCAGAATAACTGAGGCAGAAGAAAGGATAAGTGACCTGGAAGATAAAATGGTGGAAATAACTACTGCAGAGCAGGATAAAGAAAAAAGAATGAAAAGAACTGAGGACAGTCTCAGAGACCTCTGGGACAACATTAAACGTGCCAACATTCGAATTATAGGGGTCCCAGAAGAAGAAGAGAAAAAGAAAGGGACTGAGAAGATATTTGAAGAGATTATAGTTGAAAACTTCCCTAATATGGGAAAGGAAATAGTTAATCAAGTCCTGGAAGCACAGAGAGTCCCATACAGGATAAACCCAAGGAGAAACACACCAAGACACATATTAATCAAACTGTCAAAAATTAAATATAAGGAAAACATATTAAAGGCAGCAAGGGAAAAAAAACAAATAACACACAAGGGAATCCCCATAAGGTTAACATCTGATCTTTCAGCAGAAACTCTGCAAGCCAGAAGGGAGTGGCAGGATATACTTAAAGTGATGAAGGAGAAAAACCTGCAACCAAGATTACACTACCCAGCAAGGATCTCATTCAGATTCGATGGAGAAATTAAAACCTTTACAGACAAGCAAAAGCTGAGAGAGTTCAGCACCACCAAACCAGCTTTACAACAAATGCTAAAGGAACTCCTCTAGGCAAGAAACACAAGAGAAGGAAAACACCTACAATAACAAACCCAAAACATTTAAGAAAATGGGAATAGGAACATACATATCGATAATTACCTTGAATGTAAATGGATTAAATGCTCCCACCAAAAGACACAGGCTGGCTGAATGGATACAAAAACAAGACCCATATATATGCTGTCTACAAGAGACCCACTTCAGACCTAGAGACACATATAGACTGAAAGTGAGGGGATGGAAAAAGATATTCCATGCAAATGGAAATCAAAAGAAAGCTGGAGTAGCAATTCTCATATCAGACAAAATAGACTTTAAAATAAAGACTATTACAAGAGACAAAGAAGGACACTATATAATGATCAAGGGATCGATACAAGAGGAAGGTATAACAATTGTAAATATTTATGCACCCAACATAGGAGCACCTCAATACATAAGGCAAATACTAACAGCCATAAAAGGGGAAATCGACAGCAACACAATCATAGTAGGGGACTTTAACACCCCACTCTCACCAATGGACAGATCATCCAAAATGAAAATAAATAAGGAAACACAAGCTTTAAATGATACATTAAACAAGATTGACTTAATTGATATTTATAGGACATTCCATCCAAAAACAACAGAATACACATTTTTCTCAAGTGCTCATGGAACATTCTCCAGGATAGATCATATCTTGGGTCACAAATCAAGCCTTGGTAAATTTAAGAAAATTGAAATCGTATCAAGTATCTTTTCCGACCACAACGCTATGAGACTAGATATCAATTACAGGAAAAGACCTGTAAAAAATACAAACACATGGAGGCTACACAATACATTACTTAATAACGAAGTGATCACTGAAGAAATCAAAGGGGAAATCAAAAAATACCTAGAAACAAATGACAATGGAGATACGACGACCCAAAACCTATGGGACGCAGCAAAAGCAGTGCTAAGAGGGAAGTTTATAGCAATACAAGCCTACCTCAAGAAACAGGAAACATCTCGAATAAACAACCTAACCTTGCACCTAAAGCAATTAGAGAAAGAAGAACAAAAAAACCCCAAAGCCAGCAGAAGGAAAGAAATTATAAAGATCAGGTCAGAAATAAATGAAAAAGAAATGAAGGAAACAATAGCAAAAATCAATGAAACTAAAAGCTGGTTCTTTGAGAAGATAAACAAAATTGATAAACCATTAGCCAGACTCATCAAGAGAAAAAGGGAGAAGACTCAGATCAATAGAATTAGAAATGAAAAAGGAGAAGTAACCACTGACACTGCAGAAATACAAAAGATCATGAGAGATTACTACAAGCAACTCTATGCCAATAAAATGGACAACCTGGAAGAAATGGACAGATTCTTAGAAAGGCACAAACTGCCGAGACTGAACCAGGAAGAAATAGAAAATATGAACAGACCAATCACAAGCACTGAAATTGAAACTGTGATTAAAAACCTTCCAACAAACAAAAGCCCAGGACCAGATGGCTTCACAGGTGAATTCTATCAAACATTTAGAGAAGAGCTAACACCTATCCTTCTCAAACTCTTCCAAAATATTGCAGAGGGAGGAACACTCCCAAACTCATTCTACGAGGCCACCATCACCCTGATACCAAAACCAGACAAAGATGTCACAAAGAAAGAAAACTACAGGCCAATATCACTGATGAACATAGATGCAAAAATCCTCAACAAAATACTAGCAAACAGAATCCAACAGCACATTAAAAGGATCATACACCATGATCAAGTGGGGTTTATCCCAGGAATGCAAGGATTCTTCAATATACGCAAATCAATCAATGTGATACATCATATTAACAAACTGAAGGAGAAAAACCATATGATCATCTCAATAGATGCAGAGAAAGCTTTCGACAAAATTCAACACCCATTTATGATAAAAGCCCTGCAGAAAGTAGGCATAGAGGGAACTTTCCTCAACATAATAAAGGCCATATATGACAAACCCACAGCCAACATTGTCCTCAATGGTGAAAAACTGAAACCATTTCCACTAAGATCAGGAACAAGACAAGGTTGCCCACTCTCACCACTATTATTCAACATAGTTTTGGAAGTGTTAGCCACAGCAATCAGAGAAGACAAAGAAATAAAAGGAATCCAAATCGGAAAAGAAGAAGTAAAGCTGTCACTATTTGCAGATGACATGATACTATACATAGAGAATCCTAAAGATGCTACCAGAAAACTCCTAGAGCTAATCAATGAATTTGGTAAAGTAGCAGGATACAAAATTAATGCACAGAAATCTCTTGCATTTCTATACACTAATGACGAAAAATCTGAAAGTGAAATTAAGAAAACACTCCCATTTACCATTGCAACAAAAAGAATAAAATATCTAGGAATAAACCTACCTAAGGAGACAAAAGACCTGTATGCAGAAAATTATAAGACACTGATGAAAGAAATTAAAGATGATACAAATAGATGGAGAGATATACCATGTTCCTGGATTGGAAGAATCAACATTGTGAAAATGACTCTACTACCCAAAGCAATCTACAGATTCAATGCAATCCCTATCAAACTACCACTGGCATTTTTCACAGAACTAGAACAAAAAATTTCACAATTTGTATGGAAACACAAAAGACCCCGAATAGCCAAAGCAATCTTGAGAACGAAAAATGGAGCTGGGGGAATCAGGCTCCCTGACTTCAGACTATATTACAAAGCTTCAGTAATCAAGACAGTTTGGTACTGGCACAAAAACAGAAATATAGATCAATGGAACAGGATAGAAAGCCCAGAGATAAACCCACACACATATGGGCACCTTATTTTTGATAAAGGAGGCAAGCATATACAGTGGAGAAAAGACAGCCTCTTCAATAAGTGGTGCTGGGAAAATTGGACAGGTACATGTAAAAGTATGAAAATAGAACACTCCCTGACACCATGCACAAAAATAAACTCAAAATGGATTAAAGACCTAAGTGTAAGGGCAGACACTATCAAACTCTTAGAGGAAAACATAGGCAGAACACTCTATGACATACATCACAGCAAGATTCTTTTTGACCCAGCTCCCAGAGAAATGGAAATAAGAACACAAATAAACAAATGGGACCTAATGAAACTTAAAAGCTTTTGCACAGCAAAGGAAACCATAAACAAGACCAAAAGACAACCATCAGAATGGGAGAAAATATTTGCAAATGAAGCAACTGACAAAGGATTAATCTCCAAGATTTACAAGCAGCTCATGCAGCTCAATAACAAAAAAACGAACAACCCAATCCAAAAATGGGCCGAAGACCTAAATAGACATTTCTCCAAAGAAGATATACAGATGGCCTACAGACACATGAAAGAATGCTCAACATCATTAATCATTAGAGAAATGCAAATCAAAACTACAATGAGATATCATCTCACACCGGTCAGAATGGCCATCATCAAAAAATCTAGAAACAATAAATGCTGGAGAGGGTGTGGAGGAAAGGGAACACTCTTGCACTGTTGGTGGGAATGTAAATTGATACAGCCACTATGGAGAACAGTATGGAGGTTCCTTAAAAAACTACAAATAGAACTACCATACGACCCAGCAATCCCACTACTGGGCATATACCCTGAGAAAACCATAGGTCAAAAAGAGTCATGTACCAAAATGTTCATTGCAGCTCTATTTACAATAGCCAGGACATGGAAGCAATCTAAATGTCCATCGACAGATGAATGGATAAAGAAGATGTGGCACATATATACAATGGAATATTACTCAGCCATAAAAAGAAATGAAATGGAGGTATTTGTAATGAGGTGGATGGAGTTAGAGTCTGTCATACAGAGTGAAGTAAGTCAGAAAGAGAAAAACAAATACAGTATGCTAACACATATATACGGAATCTAAGGGGAAAAAAAAAAAAAAAGGCCATGAAGAACCTAGTGGCAAGACGGGAATAAAGACACAGACCTACTAGAGAATGGACTTGAGGATATGGGGAGGGGGTGGGGTGAGATGTGACAGGGTAAGAGAGTGTCATGGACATATATACACTACCAAATGTAAAATAGATAACTAGTGGGAAGCAGCCGCATAGCACAGGGAGATCAGCTCGGTGCTTTGTGACCATCTAGAGGGATGGGATGGGGAGGGTGGGAGGGAGGGAGATGCAAGAGGGAAGAGAAATGGGAACATATTGTATATGTATAACTGATTCACTTTGTTATAAAGCAGAAGCTAACACACCATTGTAAGGCAATTATACTTCAATAAAGATGTTAAAAAAAAAAAAAAAAAAAAAAAAAAAAAAAATTTCTTTTAAGTAATTAAAAAGAAAGAAAGAAAGAAAGAAAGAAAGAAGAGAACAACCAAAACAAATCCTCCAATGATAACAAGCACTGAAAACTCTACTAAAAAAAAAAAAAAAAAAGGACAGACAGAACCCTAGGACAGATGGTAAAAGCAAAGCTATACAGACAAAATCACACACAGAAGCATACGCATACACACTCACAAAAAGAGAAAAAGGGGGAAAAAAATATATATCATTGCTCGCAAAATCCAACTCCTCAATTTGGGATGATTCGTTGTCTATTCAGGTATTCCAGAGATGCAGGGTAAATCAAATTGACTGCTGGGAGAGATTTCCCTTTCTCTTCTTTGTTCGCACAGCTCCCGGGGTTCAGCTTTGGATTTGGACCCGCCTCTGTGTGTAGGTCGTCTGAGGGCGTCTGTTCTTTGCTCAGACAGGACGGGGTTAAAGGAGCAGCTGATTCGGGGGCTCTGGCTCACTCAGGCTGGGGGGAGGGAGGGGTACAGAATGCGGGGCGAGCCTGCAGTGGCAGAGGCCGGCATGACGTTGCACCAGCCTGAGGCGCGCCGTGCGTTCTCCTGGGGAAGTTGTCCCCAGATCACGGGACCCTGGCAGTGGCGGGCTACACAGGCTCCTGGGAGGGGAGGTGTGGATAGTGGCCTGTGCTCACACACAGGCTTCTTGGTGGCGGCAGCAGCAGCCTTAGCATCTCAGGCCCGTCTCTGGGGTCCGCGCTGATAGCCGCGGCTTGCGCCCGTCTCTGGAGCTCATTTAAGCGGTGCTCTTAATCCCCTCTCCTCGCACACCAGGAAACAAAGAGGCAAGAAAAAGTCTCTTGTCTCTTCAGCAGCTCCAGACCTTTTCCCGGACTCCTCCCGGCTAGCTGTGGAGCACTAGCCCCTTCAGGCTGTGTTCATGCAGCCAATCCCAGTCCTCTCCCTGCGATCCGACCTCCGAAGCCCAAGCCTCAGCTCCTAGCCCCCGCCCGCCCAGCGGGTGAGCAGACAAGCCTCTCGGGCTGGTGAGTGCTGCTGGGCACCGATGCTCCATGCGGGAATCTCTCCGCTTTGCCCTCCACACCCCTGTGGCTGTGCTCTCCTCCATGGCTTCGAAGCTTCCCCCCTCCGCCATCCGCAGTCTCTGCCCGCGAAGGGGCTTCCTAGTGTGTGGAAACCTTTCCTCCTTCACAGCTCCCTCCCACTGGTGTAGGTCCCGTCTCTATTCTTTTGTCTCTGTTTTTTCTTTTTTCTTTTGCCCTACCCAGATATGTAGGGCGTTTCTTGCCTTTTGGGAGGTCTGAGGTCTTCTGCCAGCGTTCAGTAGGTGTTCTGTAGGAGTTGTTCCACATGTAGATGTATTTCTGATGTATTTGTGGGGAGGAAGTTGATCTCCACATCTTACTCTTCCACCATCTTGAAGCTCCTCCCAGCCTCTTTTAATCTGTATGTTCTGCCTCTATATCTTCTGGTATTTTTCTTTGAAATTTTTTTTTTTAAGAAATTTCATTGTTCTGTAGACTAACCCATAGTCTGAACTTTGCTCTTTGAACCCCTCGATGTAGTTTTCCATGGTCCTCTGTTTTCTATGTATCCTAAAAACTGGTAGTTGAACCTGGAGGCATGTTCAGATTCAGCTTCTACTTCATAGGTGGTGTTGTGTTCTTTCATGAAGAGGCACACAACATTGGATTTTCTCATTTTTCTAATATAGATATTAATTAATGTTCAATGCCTAGATCTTTTATTCATGAGTGTGAAAATAGTGATATTCTTTTTCTATCACTCCTTTTTCATTTCACATATGAAAGAGAAACTTCCCCTCATCTACTCCTTGGGTACTTAGTGGTACAGTTTATATAGGAAAAGCAGGATGTATGCTTCATTTTTTTCTTTTTTGCAAGCTTTTGAATCAGTAAGTTAGTTTTTTGTATCTGCCAATAATGACCATTTTTTATTTTATTATTAATATGAACTCATGAATTGAACATATTTGATATATTTCTATCCACTGTAGTTTTTCTTTGTACCGATGCCAAATATACCATCTTTGACAAGTGGGAACCTCTACAATTTGGATGTGGAATCCTTCTGACAGAAACCTAAAAATCTTCTATATTCCTTATTTATGATATACTAGATATCCAAGCCATATCTTGTATATTTCCAGCTCTAGATTTTGAATCAGTTATTTCTCTAAGGAGTCCTGGTTTGGGTCATTAGAACTATTGACTGCTTCTTCGTTGGTCATTGGTTTTTGCCCTTTTCTGTAGACAGGGCTAAGATATACATATGTATGTGTATATATATATATATATGATAAAATACTTTATAAATTCATGCAGAAACTTTCCATTCAAATACAGGGCTAGAGAATTTTTACTTAATCTCTTCTATCGTCTATCTGATTTCTCCCAGTGGAGAATCCCTATTCTCAAGAACACAAGAGATTGCAGAATATCATGTCACAACTCATTTGCTTTATCTCATGTAATATTCACTGTAATCTCAGAGCAAAAATTCTACTACTACTATAAACTATCTAATCATATTTAATATCAAGATAATATAATCACAATCAAAGGTGGAAACAATTTAGTCTTTTTAACAGATTTTTATATTGTATTTAGGAAGTATCATGTAGTAAGAATATACAAATTACTGTGTTTTCAAGTCAATCAAAGAGTTTCTCTCTGTGTAGTTATGACCCCAGCTGGATGTAAGAGTTTATTTGTTTAATTTTAAGTTATGGATAGCTTTTAAAATTTAATTTTGTTGTATATTTATGTTTATCATTTATATATAAGTCAAATCTATGAAAGAAGGCAGAATCCATTCTTTCTACTCAAAGAATACATTTTTTCTCTGCCTCTTAAAATATAGTCCTCCTCTTATAAGTAACCATATAAAAATTTATGGTTTACATGTGGTTTCCCCTTTCTTAGCGAAGTGATAGAATACTATATGTTACTGGTGAATCAGACTTTTGCCACTACAAATAGCCCTGAAGTTAATAGCCTTGTACATACATCATTTTGTATTTTTGCCAGGGTATCTGTGGGACAGATTTCCAGCAGAGGAACTGTTAATTCAAGAGTAAATGCATCCCATTTGGACCACGTTTCCCCTTGCATTCTGCCTCATGATACCAGATTTCTTTCTGAATGCTTTCACCTCCACCTTTGCCCATATTGCTTCTTCTATCTAGGACACTTTCTGCCATATCTTTATTCCCTTTATCAGACTAACTCCTCCTATTTTTTAGCTTTCAGAGTATATGTCCCTTCCTCACAGAAGCTTTACCTGACTATGTGAAAGGACAGCTAGCTACTTGCATAATGACTGTCTCCTCTACCAGATTGCTAGCCCTTTAATATTAGAGACCTGCCTGTTTTGTTCACTGTTTCAGTCACTTGCATAGTGCCTGGTACAGAGTGTGTGCTCATAAATATTCATTGAATTAATATGTTGCTTTATGTTTACCTTACAGTTTAATTCCATGAAACCAATCACAACAGGTCTTGGTAACTATACAGGCTGCCCAATGCTGAAGGACAGAATCCATTGTGTGGCATTTGTATTCGATGCCAACTCTGTTGGTCACCTCTCTGATGAGATGGTGGAAAAGATCAGAAGAATTCGAAGGGAGTTGATTAAGTGTGGTGAGTCTCTTTCCACTTTACTACTAAGGGCAATTGATTATACTGTAGGATGCTTTGGGGACAAGATGAAGAACTTAAGAAATTGCATATGTGAATATTCCCTGGTTAATCAGTGTGATTCAATCAAATCAATCACTCACTAGCTGTGTGACTTTGCACAGGTGACAAACTTTATGCCTCAATTTTCTGATCTATAAAATTAGTATAATAATAGCTCCTATCTCAGAGATTTATTGTAAAGATTAAACAAATTAATACAGATGAAGAGCTTAGTGCAGTTCTCACTACCTGCTACCACGGCATCCCAGAATGCATTTATTTACCAAGAGTCCTAAATTTCCCCTTTGTGTCTGAAAGGATTGGAAAGTGGAAAAGAACATTTCATTAAGAAAAAGAGGCAGGAAAGTAAGATGTTGAGTAGGGAGGGGTAGCATAAAGGCTTTGGAGAAGGTAAACAGGATTAGGGAATTAGGGTGCCTCACTAGCTTTTCTCAGCTCTGTTATCCATTCTGTTTGGGAATGAGCCAATTTGTCACAACTTTGATTAAGTTAGAAGCAGGGAGTGATTGATTTACTTGCTCACGGAAATTTAAAAGCTTGCAAGGGTGGTGTGCAGGGAGGTGATTGCTAACATTGTGACATCCGAACAATTTATTTGTGATGCTTTGACAAATTCCATCTCCTTCCTGAGGCCTCTTCTCTCCCATCTTGTTTGTTAGAGTCCTTTTGGTCTTTTCTCTAGTTTCCATAAAAACACAACTGTTTGGATGGGATATGAAATCAATCAGTGATATTATAGCATACATTTTAGTTATCTCTTCCAAGAGGGTGGTTTCATTTGAAGCCTCGTCTTTTCCCATAAGAGGCAATGAAGGAAACTTCCTGTGTCAGAGGAATTCCAGCTACGAATGAGTAGTTAAGGGGGATTTTTTTGTGGGGGATAGGGAACCTTCCCAAGTCTCTGAAATTGCTCCATAGATAGCTTATCCCGTAACTGATAGTTGATTAAACGAAAAATACTGATGTTTTCTATAATAACGAAAACAATATGGATTTTTTGGCATAGGTGTGGTTCACGTGGTATTGCTCACTCATGTGGATACCTTGGATCTGATTACAAAAGGTGACCTTATAGACATATACAGATGTGTGCCTGTGAAACTCAAGGTAATGGATGATGCCATTTGTAAACACATTTTCTGGGGTACTGTGTCACTATAATGATATATTACTGTGTATAAAAATAAAAGTAAAAATAAGTACC
Organism: Balaenoptera physalus; assembly: GCF_965194825.1. Classification (NCBI taxonomy): domain Eukaryota; kingdom Metazoa; phylum Chordata; class Mammalia; order Artiodactyla; family Balaenopteridae; genus Balaenoptera; species Balaenoptera physalus. The sequence goes on along the minus strand of NC_138882.1, from coordinate 127,735,592 downwards.
TACTGAGTTTAAGAAGAATTAAAACAATTGCGTGGGATAATTCAGATTCATTTCCCAAGTTTTAAAAGTTAAATATATACTTATCTTTACACTGACACAGATAATTCCATTTATTATAATTTAATTCAGTTAGGTTCAATTCAACTAATATTTATTGATTACCTTGAATGATCAAGCAAGTGTGATAGTCTCTAATCAAATACACAGATGATTAAAACAATTTCCCTGTGCTAAAAAGCATATGATTTTATAGGTAGAGGTGAAGGGATGGGGGGGTAGTATAAGAAAAAATTGACAAAAGAATATGATATGATTGAGTATGATAAATAGAAATGATTAAAAATAAGATGCTTTGAAAGTTTAGAGAAGGAAGAAATTGTATTAAAGTGGATGGGGGAAGATTTCATTACTGGGGTGGTACTGGGAAATGGCTTTCAAGGAGGAGGAGTACTTCAGGAAGTGAAGGGACAAAAAGGGGAAAATATTGAGGCCCTGGGGGCAGCATAAGTCAATACATCAATGAAGGAAATGGCAGCGTGTATCGGAAGCATGGAGTCATTTAGTTTAGCGGAGGGCTGGATCTTTGGAGGGGGAGAGAAAGTGAGAAAGTTACATTTGCATGAAGTGGTTTTATTAATTAGGTGCATTATGTGGAATCACAGCAATTTTTTTTGAAAGAGTAATGATATGACCAAAGTTAAGCTTCACAAAAATTAATCTGCTGCCCATATGCAGAATAGACTGGAGTCAAAAGGAACCTGGAGGTGGAAACAACAGTTGGGAGGATATAATGATAGCTAATATTTGTTGAGCACTAAATATGTGACAGATTTTCTTTTTTTTTTTTTAACATCTTTATTGGAGTATAATTGCTTTACAATGGTGTGTTAGTTTCTGCTTTATAACGAAGTGAATCACTTATACATATACATATATCCCCATATCTCTTCCCTCTTGCGTCCCCCTCCCTCCCACCCTCCCTATCCCACCCTTCTAGGTGGTCACAAGGCACCGAGCTGATCTCCCTGTGCTATGTGGCTGCTTCCCACTAGCTATCTATTTTATGTTTAGTAGTGTATATATGTCCATGCCACTCTCTGTGATAGATTTTCTTATTCAATACTTATAACAACCTTATGAGATGGGTACTGTCATTACCACATTTAATAGATAAGTAAACAAAAGCACACAGAGTAAAGCATTTGCCAGTTTACTGACAATGCTAGGAAGTGACAGAGCCCTACTTTGAACCCAGGGAGTGTGGTTCCACAAATAAACTAGTCTAAGCATGAATTAAACATCAACATTAAACCAGTCTAGTAAAATAGACTTATCCTGAGAATAACCTTTAAAAGGAAACTGAAGGAAATGATAGATTCTAATATAAGGGTGTTAAAAATTCTTCAATTTCAGAGTAGTTTGTATGGATCAATTAGTTATCTTTAGTTTGTAATTCATATTGAATCTATTATGTGTATTCTAAATGAAAATTAGCAGTGATATTAGAACTTGGCTTGTGAAGTTCCTGAAGAAACCCCTTTATGGGGCCAGATCTCTGTCTCCACATTCTCCAACAGGACAAGTATTGCCAAGCTCCTACTTTTTGATATTGCTTTCATAATTTATATCAACATAAAATTGTATTTTTCACTGTTTTAAGATTTCTGGGTTTTAAATTCTGTATTGCAGCTAGAGGCAGTTCACAGAGAACTTGGATTTGCTCTTTCTGACATCTTTGTGGTTAGTAATTATACCTCAGAGTGGGAGCTGGAGCCTGTCATGGACGTTCTGAACCTCTCTGCATTGAGACAGATGCTGTGGGCTGCAGATGACTTCTTAGAGGATTTGCCTCTTGAGGAAACAAGTAGATGTTTTTGAGATATAGAAGCTTGAAGGTGTCAGCTACATGGCTACTTCCGGTTTTGGTACATCCTAGAGGATCTATACTACTTCTCATCCCCCTTGTCTTATTTTAAAATGAAATATTTGATATGATCGACCTGTGTCATTCCCACTGTCTGAACATCCCAAGCAGTATCCTTGCCCTCTTCTGTTAAAATGGGCTTTGCTGCTTGGGACCCAGAATGGGATTGGCTCAGCATTGTTTCTGATCAGATGTGATCTTTGATAATCGGTTCTTCCTTCAGACCTTATACTTCCACTTTTATTGACTTGACTTTTCAATGCCTCTCCCTTGTCAAAGTCCCTCTTAATGCAGTGTGGTCAGTTCTGGGTAGAGGTGTGTGCCTTTCCTGTTTACGACCTCAGATTTTAGTGTTATGTGTATTTTCTGTTATCAGCCTGTGCATAGTACACACTGCACTGTTCCAATCAAAGATCAGACAGAAGTATCAATCTAAACTCAAATCTTATTTTAGCTTGTGGGAAATCAGAGTATCATGTCATCTCTAGTTCTCTCTCACTCACAAACTCCTGGGAAACTCTCACACTACTACTTTTGCTGTCCTGACTCTGCCATCTTGGTTTTTCTATTCCTTCTCTTCCTCATGGTGCATGCATTCCCAAAGTCAGGGTTGGCTTAGACCTCCTGTAGCCCAAAGTTTCTTCTTCCTACTGGTTGCTTTTCCCTAAATAATCCATTAAGAATATTTTGTTTCTCTTTACTAAGAGATCAGAGGAAAGAAATGATCAGGTGTAAGTGAAGAAAATAAATAAGTGAATGCTTTGCATATTAAAAAGTTTTTAATCTCATCATAGAAGAGTAAACAGTGCGAAATGAGAAAACATAGGAAAAAGAGAAATAGTTGAACCTGAGGGGGATATTTTATTTAAGTCTGGAATGAAGTTACACATACAAGATCATAATACCTATAAAGAGGAACAGGACAATTTAAAGTCATTAATTGTAAAAAAAAATTATAATTTCTTTTAAAATTATGATCTGTATCTGTGAAAAATTAAAGTTTCTTTTTGTAAAACCCGAGTCTAACTTGAGTGTGTGCATATGTGTGTGTGTGTGGTATGTGCATGTGATTCTGGCAAAGCTTATTTTAATATGACTTGTCAGCATCTTCTGATCTTCACCCAAGTCATCTTAATTTTGCTTTCTTATGTTACTTCTAATGTGCTTGATTTTATTCTCTTTGGGCCCCAGTTAACATTGTATTCTTTAACCTAAAGCCAATTTTATTTGAGTATCTGAACACTTCTGCAAGGATGTGGCAATTAATATTAATGAGTTCCAGAGGACTAAAACTGAGAGGGACTATAGTTTGATTACTCTGTCAATAACGACTATTTTAATTTCAAGCAACAAAACTCAACCTGAACTACATGAATAAAAAAGAGGACTATAGTACTGGATCAAGTAATCCAACAATAGAAAAGGCTAGGATTGAATTGAATTAGCCTCAGGAATTGTTGAATCTAGGTATTCAAAAGCTATTCAAAAGCTATTCTTTCTCTTTCTCTCTCTCTCTCCTTCACACACACACACACACACACACACACATACACCACAGCCTTTTGATTCCTTCTTTCTGTATATTGCTGTCATTCTCTCACGCTAGCAATCTTGATAAATCCTTCGTCTTTTGAGTCCAAGCTTCAGGCTGACATTCATTCAGTCTTGTGACCTGAAAAGAAAGGACTTTTCTTTTCTAGTTTCATTGTGAAATACTTTCAAAAACCGACCGCAGTTGATCTAGCTCAAGTCATACACCTAACCTCCCTCCCCCAGGAATAATTACTTTACCAAGAAGAGCAAGGAAGTATGATCAGCCCATCTTAGGTCATGTCTGCCCAGGAAGAGTGATTTATTATTATTAGAAGAAAGTTAATCATGGACATGGCCACTGTTGGATTAACTGAGCTGGAGAGGCACCGTAATATGTATCTCATAGATCAGGAAGTTTTGTATCTAGTTGTCATTTAGATTAAAAAGTTTGCTAAAAAATCTTATTAGTAAGTCTAAATGGCTAAATTAAGAAAAACTTTTTAAACTTTAATAAAAAGCATTTTGTTAAAGTACCATATATACATAAAAAGTGCATGGTTCAAAAGTACAATATATAGCTGGATATATTTGTACAAACTTTACAAATCCATGAAATTAGAACTTACATAAGAAATAGAACATCACCAGCATCAAATAAGTCCCGTTTATGCCAGGTCTAGTTATCTAGGATATCCACTGTTCGGACCTTTAATTGCAACATTATCTACGATCATACCTAGGATACCCACTATTCTGACTTCTAATAGGGTAGATTGGTCTTGTTCTTTTTTATCCCTCACCTAAATAGTATTATGCACTATTTATTCTTCTGAGTCTGACTTTAATATGATAATGTATTTGTTTGATTTATATTATCGCACAATGATAAAGATTATTCATTCTCATCTATTCTACCTTTGATGGGCAGCTGGGTAGTTTCCAGTTTGGCACTATTACAAATAGTGTTAATACAAACATTCCAACATATGCCTTTGGAGAACATATGGAAACATTTCTGTTGGGTATATATCTAGGACAGAATTGCTGTGCCATGGATTGTGTACATGTTTAGCTTTAATCAATAATACCAACTCCTTTTAAAAGACATTTGAAAAATGTTTTGGTTTTATCTAAAAATTTAATGAGTCAAGACTTCCAAATTTTTAAAACTTCATCTCAAATTTAATATATTTAATTTCTTATTTTATCAATTCTATTGTTTTACTAAACCTTCCTGAGTACTAAAAGATTCTTACAGATCTAGTATCTTGATCTTAGAATCATAGTGAACCTAAAGTTATTCTAAATTTCCCAATATATGATGAAAATGTATTAAGATTTCAACTTAAATCCACAAGTTCAAATTAAGTACTTAATTAGATATTTTAAATGAGAGATATAAAAAATTTGACCTATCAGTACTTTATTTTTGGTTAACTCTCACTGCCTAAGAAGCCACGTCAAACTTTAGTGCCTTCAATAAGAATCACTTATTATCGTCTGTGCCTGAGGTCTGGCTGAAGGTTGGTTATCCCAGCTTGGGCTCAGCTGAAAGGTTATACTTCAGGCTATGGCTGCTGAGGTAGGTTGGCTGGGGCTGCTCCACTCCATATCTGTGCGTTCTGAAACTGATAAGACAGTAGCTTCCTAGGGACAGCTCTTCCTGTTGTGTGGCAGAATTGCAAGAAGGCAAGGGGAGCCATGCAATGTCCCTTAAAGCCTAAGCATACAACTAACACATCCTCACTTCTGCCCACTTGCCATTGGCCAAAGCAAGTCATATGGGCAAACCAAAACCAAGGGGCTGAAAAATTCACCCCTCTCTCCCAGTGAGGTCATGGCAAGTGTGTGACTGCAGAAGAGAGTGAAGAATTGAGATCAATAATAATGTATATACATGTCTATCTAGTATATACATATAATATACCATATTATATATATGGTAACAAATTATACAATTTATTTTCCATTCCCATATCAAAAGAAAGCCAGGATTAGTTTACTTGCTCATGGGACTAACAACAGTATACATTCTCTATCCTCCCTCAAAGATACTTATATTCTCTAGTATGCTGTCATAACCTAATAAGACAAGATTTATACTTGAACATTGTCAAAAGTCAATTGCTTCATAACGATGATACTACCATGATATCTTCTCTATAAGAAAAGAAAGCCAGGGAAAAAACGAGAACTGTGATAGTTTATTCAGTTCAATTTTGAGTGAAAAACATGGGCTGTAATCACAAGAGACTTTCCAAAGACAGTACATAATATATGCCAGGGCTTACTACTTAGAATGAGGCTCAATGGCTTTTAAGGCTATTTGAATCTTAGAGGGTACATATGTTGTACCCAAGATGTTATTATCCTTTATATATCAAATGACCAAAGAGAAATCTGAGTTTGACTGGGATCTGGAACAAAAGAGACTTTGATAAATTTACAAAGGAAGAGCTATAGCTCAAGTAGCAAAATCAAGTCCATGTAATTTTGTCACACGTATTATTTTGAAAATATCTACTATGCAGACATATGCAGACTAAATTCTCAGGAAGAAGTCTATAACTGCTCTCATTTGGTGACTACTGAGATATTTGGACTTGCAAGTAACCTGATGACAATAGCTAGATGTAGTCACTCCAAGAGACCTTTGTTGTTCTGAAACTGGGCTTTGATAGAAATAGCTACCATCACTGAAAGACATCAAATATCCATTATATTATAGGTAATGTCAGAGAGTTATTCCAATAATGATGGGTCAGATCCAATGATGGATAACATAGAAATGGAATAGTAACTAGATGTGACTCTGGGAAAGTACATGGTATCCATGAACAGGTTGCAGCCCCACCTTTGGAACAGAGGACAGAACCACCAGAAGAATTCTTAGTTTCTGTTGTTAAAAAGGGTGAACTTATGACTTTTATCCTACTAAAGTAACACTTTAAGATTGGACAATTAAAAATACCACTGTGAGGAGAATTAAATTATGGAAATATGTGGAAATTTTGTGGAAGAATTTCAATGGGTCATATCAATGACCACCAGATAAAACCTGGCTGCTGGCTCATACAGGATTAGAATACAAAGACTGATGCATTGGTCTATTCCTTGGATGTTATCTCCTTGGGTACATAAAATAAATGGGGATGTTTTACTTGAGCTATAAATATTGGATGGAACAATGACATACTCCTTTACGGAAATTGCTGATGTGATAATATGCTATCCGGATTGTGAATGGGAAAAGAATTTACAAAAGATGACTTTGGGTAAGATTCCTCAAGGGCAGGGAATGGCAGTTGACAACACTGGACGCTTACTGGTAGCCCAGGTGGCTTCAACTGCGTCCTGACTAGAATAACCACATATTAGGCTTTGCTTATCCTTTGGGTGTAACCATGGCTGAAGATACTATTAAAGATTTGGAACAATACAACGTGAATAAACTCAGTCTCCTAAGTTACATTTTATCAATGAAAGTATACTTTTCACTGTTTCCTGTGTACAAAAATGAGCTAAGAGACATAACATCATATGGACTTACCAAATTCTGTATCACACATATAGCAGCAGTTTGAAAAAGACCTGGAATGGGTAATTAAAATATATGTTGATAAAGACTGGTGATGCCAAGGTCATGAAGAACTGGCTGACATGACTGGGTCAATCTAACATAGAAAAACCATTGGGGGGTGGTTCCTATGTGAATGTAGGGGTAAAGATAACAGTGATGATGCAATCACACAACTCCAACAGAAAGTTTTTCTTTTCTTTTCTTTTCTTTTCTTTTCTCTTCTCTTCTTTTCTTTTCTTTAATATGGAATGCTTCACGAGTTTTCCTGTCATCCTTGCACAGGGGCCATGCTAATCTCTGTATCATTCCAATTTTAGTATATGTGCTGCTGAAGTGAGCATCCAACAGAAAATTTATTTTATCTTGCCAGAGTCACCTGTATTGTGTTCAAGACTACACTACCATATCCCATCAAAGGGAGGGATTGATACTCAGAAAACTAGTTCAATTTCTCTGAATTTGACTGGCATCTTGGTAAAAAACACAATGGACTTGATAGTGACACCCCTCATGTGTCCTTAACTAGGACTGACTGTAAGTGCTGCCCTGTTGGTGACACATAGGATAGTCCCATCACTACTTGTCTTTCCTTCTTGCTGGGAGTGGAATGAAGGGGAAGCCTTGATTCCATCTATCTGCCCTTGAGGTAAACAGTATAGAGACACACCCAGGGAATGAAATATGGTAATAAGTAAGTAACAAATGAAAGCAAAGGGGAAATTGTGGCAGATGGAAAGAAAGCACATAAAATCTATAGTGTTGCATCACTTTTTTCCTGAGTGTCTCAGAGTGAGAGAAAAACACTTTTAACTGTTTCTCTCAGATATAATACCAATTTATTGGTAATTCAGAGAGAAGAACCTGGATTTTTCCCCCTCTGGGAAAGAGAATGACACTGAAGCCAAACTACAAGACTAACTTAAGGGCTTCCCTGGTGGCGCAGTGGTTGAGAATCTGCCTGCCAATGCAGGGGACACGGGTTCGAGCCCTGGTCTGGGAAGATCCCACATGCCACGGAGCAACTAGGCCCGTGAGCCACAACTACTGAGCCTGCGCGTCTGGAGCCTGTGTTCCGCAACAAGAGAGACTGCGATAGTGAGAGGCCCACGCACCGCGATGAAGAGTGGCCCCCGCTTGCCGCAACTGGAGAAAGCCCTCGCACAGAAACGAAGACCCAACACAGCCATAAATAAATAAATAAAATAAAAAATAAAAAAAAAAAAAAGACTAACTTAAGAACTCTGATTTAGTTATTTACTGAAAAGACATCAACTACCCTTGATGATCCACCTCAATAGTAGTTAGTTGCAATTCTAATTTGAGTCACATTTTGTTGATTATATTCATCATATTGGTTTTATCATGTCTTGGAGAAGGAGCCTACCTTAGAACTGAGCAGGATATGTTGTGACTCTAAGCTCCGTGTGGGTCTGAAGGGAGATACGCCACCACTGAATTTCCAGTAGGTCAGTCTCCTTTTCTCTTTTGACTAAATCAGATATGAATGTGGAAGGAACATTAAATAAGTAGGGTAGTCAGGAAATTAGAATGGTGTCCAAAAGAGTGAATTATGCCTGACTTGATGAGCAAGTATCACTGATGGAATTTGTCTCCGAAACTTTGAAAAGGATGATTATGAAGAGCCTATTCCTATTAAATTGAACCGCAGCTAGGAGTCACAGGTTCAGCTGATGATCTCCCGGAATAACAATATTTTAGGTGCCTATTATATATTTGAATAACACTCATAACACAAGCAGTTAATGGCAACTATACTTGTAGTGGATTAACTAAAACTGGTCCCAACATACCAAGAGAGATTTGGGAGCCTTGGGAATTAGACTTGGTGTGTTGAATCGAGTGCAGATGGCTTTTCTGGAAGCTCACCACCATACTGAGAGGAATTTTAACTCAGATAGGGACACTGGAGTCCTCTCTTAGGAAACTTGTCTTGCTAGGTAGGCCATCTAAAAGATGATGAAGCTATCTGAAATTGAAAGAGAAGAAAAGGGGTTGAGGGAAAGGGAAAGCAGTAGCTAGGTGAAATAGAGGCTTAGACTATGGAAACACTAGGGTCAACCTAATATGGCAAGCCATCACTGGGAATGCAGTCTTTTACTGCTGCTTCCTCATAACCAGAGTACCCACCTTTAAAACAAGGTCATGTTCCTCACAGTAAAACTGGTTGAGATTGGACAGGATCAGGATCAACCACCTCCTCTTAATGGGAAGCAGATGCTACCTGGAAGCTTCTATCAGTAAAAACTTATTTTTATTTATGGTATTTTTTTTGATGGCTGGCATATATCTATATGTATCTTTATCCAGACCAGAGGCAACCAAAATTTACAGAGCAGTGGTCTCTGGTGACTTCTCCAGCTACGGGAAAATATATGTCATACAGAAAACGTCATTTTTACTGGAAAGGGTGGTAAAATGTCACAGTAGTATTATTAATGTGTGGTGTACTAAGCATCATTTAAAACCCTACCATAACTATCTAGAGTAATAAAGGATATGCAGGGTCATTTATAGATGTAAATGAAAATAAAACTTACAAAGACAATGAACCTCCAGGATGAAATGATTCCCCCCACCCTAACTTGGTGTATTACCCATGGAAACTAATTTTTCATTTTGGGAAGGTTATACATTCAATAACTATCAATACATATAAAAATATAGTAATATTGTATTACAATTAATAGTGGATAAAAGAATAAAATAGTCCACCTGGTTCATCTATGTTGTTGCATGTGTCAATAGTTCCTTCTTTTTACTGCTGAGTAGTATTCCATTGTGTGGATATACCACATCTCTTTGCTTATTCACCTGTCAATAGACTTTTGTTTCCAATAAAGTTGAAGATATGCAGACAGACCTGATGAACTAGCTATTTAACTCAGTTATATATCTTAGGGACAATTTTTATATATGCATCAAAAGATGTGTGTAAGAATGTGTGTAGTAGCCTTATTCATAATAGTCCCAAACTGAAGACAACCCCCATGCCTATCAATAGTAGAATAGATAATAAATTATGGTATATTACATAGAGCATTTCATTTTATGTAACAATGAAAATTAAAGAACTGTAACTATGTACAACAGTATAGATAAATATTACAAATATAATATTGACCAAAAGGAGAAAGACATGAATGAATCTATACACTATGAATAGATTCATATAACTCTCACAAAAGTTCTAAACAGAAGAAAGGGAATGATGATCATAAAAATGAAGATGATAATTACCTTCCAATGTGGAGGGGGTGTTGTGAAGGGTGAGTAGCTCATCTGGTGCTTCTGCAGGAGCTAAAAGTGTCCTTTGTTTGGGTCAGGGTGGTGGTGAAATGGATATTTGCTTTATTATTATTTTTAAGTTGAATACTTGTATTTTATGTACTTTCCCGCATGTACTGTATATTTCATAATGAACACAGAAAAAATGAAGGAATATCACACACAAACTTTGGAATTAGACAAAACTGGGTCTAAATCCTTATTATGCCACATAATTTGCGATCTTTTAAAAATCTTTAATTTCCCCATCTTACAGATGAAGATGGTAACACTTTATTCACAGATGTGTTGTAAGAACAAATTTAGGTAATATATATAACTAAATTATTAGTGTAGGCGCTTAGAAACACAAACCTAGGTTCTGAAGGACATTGCCAATCTTATAACAAAAAAGTAATAATTAACTATCAGTCTCTCTATTGTAAATTTAATTTTATTGTAGTTGAAAACAAAGATAAGATTTGGACTTGGTAACTCATAAGAAAACAAAAGAGACTTAAAATTGAATTGTCAGTTTTTTCTTTCTCTTTTTCTGTTTGTTTGGTATGCAGTTTTAAAGAAAATATACCTTTGGCTTCAAGAGCATACTGCATCTCAATTCAAAATCTGAAATAGCAAATAGAAATACATTAAATGGCTTGGTCATGTCTGCCCCCTAGTGGTCAATGCTCTACTAAATGGAGAGGATGCTGAAGGTTGAATCTGGAAGCTTGAATAAAAACAAAGATTTCTAATTTTTTAAAAAAACTATCACAACAGAAAAATTTTTAAACGTGTAATTTTGTTAAAGGTATGCAATATTGAATTGGAAGATAATTTTCTCCTGGTGTTGAATATATGATAGTATTTGGAAATGCTGTGTTCTGTGCTACATTTTGTTATTCCTGGCATTATATGATGTATTATTCATGTATATTTGCAATTTAAGCTACTATTAATCTACCCTATTTTAGTATGTTTGTCAACCTGTAGAATATAAATTTGAATGTATAATACTCAAGCCTTATGGTGATCAATGAACACATGAAGTGGGTACTTTTGCCTTTTGCTTTTCAAAAGTGTTATCCCCAATTACATTACTTTTGGATAATGAGGTTTGAACCCGTGTATACATGAGTTAATTTGTGCAGTCAAATTACACTCCTGTAGAACAGAAGACACATTATGCTTCAAGAGCCATGTTCGTCCCATTTTAATTTATATTTGATTTAGTATTATTCTATATGAATGAAGAGTTTGCAAATTAGTTACTATAGTATCTTGCTACAAAAATCATGACAATATGCCCTGTTTCCCTGCCAATTCTTCCTTCAGAGATTTACAATGAATTCCCTTCAGCTACATGGTATTATGTCCAAACTTCTTAGGACAGTTTTCCTAAACTGGTCATATTTGTTCTCAAACAATAAAACAAGAGCTCCACTGAGTGAATTCCCCTTCCTGACTATTTTACATGCATTGTCCTATCTCCCATGCTGTTGTTTATACTTTGGGGCAGTGACTTAATTTCTGTTTATATGGGGATAATTATAGTACATACCTCAGAGAGTTGTTTTGAGGATTAAATGAGAGAGTATATGTAAAGCACTTTTTGAAAAGTGTCAGAAACACAGTAAGCAGTAAATAAATGCCTATTATTATTCATCTTTCCCTTCTGTAATATTCCACCCCATACACCTCTCTACCACCTGACAATCAAGAATTGATTTCTCGGAGATTGGTTCAAGATGGCAAAGTAGAAGGATGTGCTCTCACTCCCTCTTGCAAGAGCACCGGAATCACAACTAACGGCTGGACATTAATCCACAGAAAGACACTGGAACTCACCAAAAAAGATACCCCACGTCCAAAGACAAAGGAGAAGCCACAATGAGATGGTAGGAGGGGCACAATCACAATAAAATCAAATCCCATAACTGCTGGGTGGGTGACTCACAAACTGGAGAACACTTATACCACAGAAGTCCACCCACTGGAGTGAAGGTTCTGAGCCCCACGTCAGGCTTCCCAACCTGGGGGCCTGGCAACGGGAGGAGGAATTCCTAGAGAATCAGACTTTGGAGCCTAGCAGGATTTGATTGCAGGACTTCAACAGGACTGGGGGAAACAGAGACTCCACTCTTGGAGGGCACACACAAAGTAGTGTGCGCATCGAGACCCAGGGGAAGGAGCAGTGACCCCATAGGAGACTGAACCAGACCTACTGGCTAACGTTGGAGGGTCTCCTGCAGAGGCAAGGGGTGGCTGTGTTTCACCGTGAGGACAAGGACACTGGCAACAGAGGTTCTGGGAAGTGCTCCTTGGTGTGAGCCCTCACGGAGTCCGCCATTGGCCCCGCCAAGGAGCCTGGGTAGCCTCCAGTGCTGGGTTGCCTCAGGCCAAACAACCAATAGGGAGGGAACTCAGCCCCACCCATCAGCAGAAAAGCAGAGTAAAGTTTTACTGAGCTCTGCCCACCAGAGCAACAGCCAGCTCTATCCACCACTAGTATCTCCCATCAGAAAGCTTGCACAAGCCTCTTGGATAGCCTCATCCACCAGAGGGCAGACAGCAGAAGCAAGAAGAACTACAATCCTGTGGAACAAAAACCACATTCACAGATAGATAGACAAGATGAAAAGGAAGAGCTATATACCAGATGAAGGAACAAGATAAAACCCCAGAAAAACAACTAAATGAAGTGGAGATAGGCAAACTTCCAGAAAAAGAATTCAGAATAATGATAGTGAAGATGATCCAGGACCTCTGAAAAAGAATGGAGGCAAAGATTGAGAAGATGCAAGAAATGTTTAAAAAAGACCTAGAAGAATTAAAGAACAAACAAACAGAGAAGAACAATAAAATAACTGAAGTGAAAAATACACTATAAGGAATCAATATCAGAATAAGTGAGGCAGAAGAACAGATAAGTGACCTGGAAGACAGAATGGTGGAATTCACTGCCACGGAACAGAATAAAGAAAAAAGAATGAAAAGAAATGAAGACAGCCTAAGAGACCTCTGGGACAACATTAAACGCAACAACATTCATATTATAGGGGTCCAAGAAGGAGAAGAGAGAGAGAAAGGACCTGAGAAAATATTTGAAAAGATTATAGTCAAAAACTTCCCTCACATGGGAAAGGAAATAGCCACCCAAGTCCAGGAAGCGCAGAGAGTCCCATACAGGATAAACCCAAAGAGAAACACACCGAGACACATAGTAATCAAACTGGCAAAAATTAAAGACAAAGAAAAATTATTGAAAGCAGCAGGGAAAAACGACAAATAACCTACAAGGGAACTCCCATAAAGTTAACAGCTGATTTCTCAGCAGAAACTCTACAAGCCAGAAGGGAGTTGCATGACATATTTAAAGTGATGAAAGGAAAGAACCTACAACCAAGATTACTCTACCTGGCAAGGATCTCATTTAGATTTGATGGAGAAATCAAAAGCTTTACAGACAAGCAAAAGCTAAAGGAATTCAGCACCACCAAACCAGCTCTACAACAAATGTTAAGGGAAATTCTCTAAGTGGGAAACACAAGAGAAGAAAAGGTCCTACAAAAACAAACCCAAAACAATTAAGAAATAGTAATAGGAACATACATATCGATAATTACCTTAAACATGAATGGAATAAATGCTCCAACCAAAAGACACAGGCTCACTGAATGGATACAAAAACAAGACCCATAAATATACTGTCTACAAGAGACCCACTTCAGACCTAGGGACACATACAGACTGCAAGTGAGGGGATGGAAAAAGATATTCCATGCAAATGGAAATCAAAAGAAAGCTGGAGTAGCAATTCTCATATCAGACAAAATAGACTTTAAAACAATGACTATTACAAGATACAAAGAAGGACACTACATAATGATCAAGGGATCAATTCAAGAAGAAGATATAACAATTATAAATATATATGCACGCAACATAGGAGCACCTCAATATATAAGGCAACTGCTAACAGCTATAAAAGAGGAAATTGACAGAAACACAATAATACTGGGAGACTTTAACACCTCACTTACACCAATGGACAGATCATCCAAAATGAAAATTAAAAGGAAACACAAGCTTTAAATGACACAATAGACCAGATAGGTTTAATTGATATTTATAGGACATTCCATATCAAAACCGCAGATTACACTTTCTTCTCAAGTGCACACCAAACATTCCCCAGGATAAATCACATCTTGGGTCACAAATCAAGCCTCAGTAAATTTAAGAAAATTGAAATCATTTCAAACATCTTTTCTGACCACAGTGCTATGAGATTAGAAATCAATTACAGGGAAAAAAATGTAAATAACACAAACACAAGAGGCTAAACAATACGTTAGTAAATAACCAAGAGATCACTGAAGAAATCAAAGTGGAAATCAAAAATACCTTGAGACAAATGACAGTGAAAACACGACGATCCAAAACCTATGGGATGCAGCAAAAGCAGTTCTAAAGGGAAGTTTATAGCAATACAGTCCTACCTCAAGAAACAACAAACATCTCAAATAAACTGTCTAACCTTACACCTAAAGGAACTAGAGAAAGAAGAACAAACCAAACCCAAAGTTAGTAGAAGGAAAGAAATCATAAAGATCAAAGCAGAAATAAATGGAATAGAAAGAAAGAAAACAATTGCAAAGATCAATAAAACTAAAAGCTAGTTCTTTGAGAAGATAAACAAAATTGATAAACCATTAGCCAGACTCATCAAGAAAAAGAGGGAGAGGACTCAAATCAATAAAATTAGAATTGAAAATGGAGAAGTTACAATGGACACCGCAGAAATACAAAGCATCCTAAGAGACTACTACAAGCAACTCTATGCCAATAAACTGGACAATCTGGAAGATATGGACAAATTCTTAGAAAGGTATAACCTTCAAAGACTGAACCAGGAAGAAGTAGAAAATATGAACAGAGCAATCACAAGTAATGAAATTGAGACTGTGATTAAAAATCTTCCAAGAAACAAAAGTCCATGACCAGACGGCTTCACAGGTGAATTCTATCAAACATTTAGAGAAGAGCTAACAACAATCCTTCTCAAACTCTTCAAAAAAATTGCAGAGGAAGGAACACTCCAAAACTGATTCTAGGAGGCCACCATCACCCAGATACCAAAACCAGACAAAGATACTACAAAAAAAGAAAATTTCAGACCAATATCACTAATGAATATAGATGCAAAGATCCTCAACAAAATACTAGCAAACAGAATTCAACAACACATTGAAAGGATCATACACCATGATCAAGTGGGATTTATCCCAGGGATGCAAGGATTCTTCAATATACCCAAATCAATCAATGTGATACGCCATACTAACAAATTGAAGAATAAAAACCATATGATCATCTCAATAGATGTAGAAAAAGCTTTTGACACAATTCAACACAGATTTATGATAAAAACTCTCCAGAAAGTGGGCATAGAGGGAACCTACCTCAACATAATAAAGGCCATATACAACAAACCCACAGCCAACATCATTCTCAATGGTGAAAAACTGAAAGCATTTCCTCTAAGATCAGGAACAAGACAAGGATGTCCACTCACACCACTATTATTCAACATAGTTGTGGAAGTCCTAACCATGGCAATCAGAGAAGAAAAAGAAATAAAATAATATAAATTGGAAAAGAACAAGTAAAACTGTCACTGTTTGCAGATGACATGATACTATACATAGAGAATCCTAAAGATGCCACCAGAAAACTACTAGAGCTCATCAATGAATTTGGTAAAGTTGCAGGATACAAGATTAATGCACAGAAATCTCTTGCATTCCTATACACTAATGATGAGAAATCTGAAAGAGAAATTAAGGAAACACTCCCACTTACCATTGCAACAAAAAGAATAAAATATCTAGGAATAAACCTACCTAGGGAGACAAAAGACCTGTATGCAGAAAACTATAAGACACTGATGAAAGAAATTAAAGATGATACAAACAGATAGAGAGATATACCATGTTCTTGGATTGGAAGAATCAATGTTGTGAGAATGACTATATTACCCAAAGCAATCTACAGATTCAATGCAATCCCTATCAAATTACCAATGGCATATTTTACAGAAGTAGAAGTAAAAATCTTAAAATTTGTGTGGAGACACAGAAGACCCCGAATAGCCAAAGCAGTCTTGAGGGAAAAAAATGGAGCTAGAGGAATCAGTCTCCCTGGCTTCAGACTATACTACGAAGCTACAGTAATCAAGACAATATGGTATTGGCACAAAAACAGAAATATAGATCAGTGGAACAGGATAGAAAGCTCAGAGATAAACCCACACACCTATGGTCAACTAATCTATGACAAAGGAGGCAAGGATATACAATGGAGAAAAGACAGTCTCTGCAATAAGTGGTGCTGGGAAAAACTGGACAGCTACATGTAAAAGAATGAAGTTAGAACACTCCCTAACACCATATACAAAAATAAACTCAAAATGGATTAGAGACCTAAATGTAAGACTGGACACTATAACACTCTTAGAGGAAAACATAGGAAGAACACTCTTTGACATAAATCACAGCAAGATCTTTTTTGATTCACTTCCTAGAGTAAAGGAAATAAAAACAAAAATAAACAAATGGGACCTAATGAAACTTAAAAGTTTTTGCACAGCAAAGAAAACTACAAAGAAAACAAAAAGACAACCCTCAGAATGGGAGAAAATATTTGCAAATGAATCAATGGACAAAAGATTAATCTCCAAAATATATAAACAGCTCATGCAGCTCAATATTAAAAAAACAAACAACCCAATCCAAAAATGGGCAGAAGACCTAAATAGACATTTCTCTAAGGAATACATACAGAGGGCCAAGAAGCACATGAAAAGCTGGTCAACATAACTAATTATTAGAGAAATGCAAATCAAAACTACAATGAAGTATCACCTCACACTGGTCAGAATGGGCATTATCAGAAAATGTACAAACAAATGCTGGAGAGGGTGTGGAGAAAAGGGAACCCTCTTACACTGTTGGTGGGAATGTAAATTGATACACCCACTATGGAGAACAGTATGGAGGTTCCTCAAAAAAGTAAAAAGAGAACTACCATACGACCCAGCAATCCCACTACTGGGCATATACCCTGAGAGAGCCATAATTTAAAAAGACACATGCACCCCAATGTTCATTACAGCACTATTTACAATAGCCAGGACATGGAAGCAACCTAAATGCCCATCGACAGACGAGTGGATAAGGAAAATGTGGTACATATATACAATGGAATATTACTCAGCCATAAAAAGGAACAAAATTGGGTCATTTATAGAGACATGGATGGATCTAGAAAGTGTCATACAGAATGAAGTAAGTCAGAAAGAGAAAAACAAAAATCGTATATTAACGCATATATGTGGAACCTAGAAAAATGGTACAGATGAACCGGTTTGCAGGGCAGAAATTGAGACACAGATGTAGAGAACAAACATGTGGACACCAAGGGGGGAAAGTGGCGGGGGTGTGGTGGTGGTGGGATGAATTGGGAGATTGGAATTGACATATACAAACTAATATGTATAAAATAGATAACTAATAAGAACCTGCTGTACAAAAAAATAAATAAAATTAACTAAAAAATAAGAATTGATTTCTCTGTCATTTACATTCTGCTGATTTTTGTAGATACTGTTCAAGCATTCTCACACTATATGTTAATTATTTAGCTATATGGCCATGTATCTGGCACACTGCTTTTTGTGGGCAGTGCAATTAGTACAGTTTCTGCACATAATAGATGTTCAATAATGTTTGGGGAGTTTAAATGAAATGATTAGAAAACATATGAAGATTGATGGGATGTGAACCTGATTCATGAAAATCAGTTGAGAACAACAACAAAACAACTACAGTAGACCCTTGAACAGCACAGGTTTGAACTGTACAGGTCCACTGATATACAGATCTTTTTCAATAAATATACAGGAAATTTTGGGGGAGATTTGCACCAATTTGAAAAAACTTGCAGACAAATGGTGTAGTCTAGAAATATCAAAAAAAAAAAAATGAAGAAAAAGTTAAGTATGTCATGAATCCATAAAATATATATAGATACTAGTCTATTTTATCATTTACAACCATAAAATATGCACAAATTAAAAAGCTAACATTTATCAAAACTTATTCATAAAACACTTACAGACTATACTTGGTGCCATTTGCAGCCGAGAGAAATGTAAACAAATGTAAAGATGCGGTATTAAACTGTGACTGTGTAAAATTAACTGCAGTACATACTGTGCTATCATGTTAATTTCATAGCCACCTCCTGTTGCTGTTTAGGTGAGCTCAGGTGTTGCGAGTATTGTGTAAAACGCCAAGTGATGCTAATCATCTCTGCACGTGCAGTTCCTCTCTTTGGTAAATTGCGTATCACGGTAAAAAGTGATCTCTCCCGGTTCTTGCATGGTTTTCATCATGTTTAGTGCAATACTGTAAACCTCGAATAACACTATGGGATCCATACAAAGTGCCACTAGTGAGGCTGGAAGTGCTCCCAAGAAGCAGAGAAGTCATGACATTACAAGAAAAAGTTGAATTGCTGGGTATGTACCCTAGATCGAGGTCTGCAGCTGCTGTTGCCTGCCATTTTAAGATAAATGAATCCAGCATAAGGACCACTGTAAAAAAAGAAAAGGAAAATCGTGAAGCCATCGCTGCAGCTACATCAGCAGGCGGGAAAACCTTGCACTTTTTGCAAAATGCCTTTTTATCTTGTATTGAAAATGCAGCTTTTATGTGGGTGCAGGCATAGCTACAGATTCTAAAATGATTTTTTTTAAAAAGCGAAATCATTATATGACAACCGAAAGCCAAAGGAAGGTGAAGGATCTAAAGCTGTAGAATTTAATGCCAGCAAAGGATGGTTGGATAATTTTAGGAAGAGGTTTGGCTTTAAAAATATCAAGATACCAGGAGAACCAGCGTCTGCTGACCAAGAGGCAGCAGACGAATTCCAAGACGCCATTAAGAAAATCATTGAGGAGAAAGAATTCTCCTGAATGTGTTTTTTTCTTTTTTTTTTAACTTTGGGTTTATTTATTTATTTATTTATTTATGGCTGTGTTGGGTCTTCGTTTCTGTGCGAGGGCTTTCTCTAGTTGCGGCAAGCGGGGGCCACTCTTCATCGCGATGCGCGGGCCTCTCACTATCGCGGCCTCTCTTGTTGCGGAGCACAGGCTCCAGACGCGCAGGCTCAGTAATTGTGGCTCACGGGCCTAGTTGCTCCGCGGCATGTGGGATCTTCCCAGACCAGGGATCGAACCCGTGTCCCCTGCATTGGCAGGCAGATTCTCAACCACTGCGCCACCAGGGAAGCCCTGAATGGGTTTTTAATGCAGATGAAAGTGCCCTATTCTGGGGAAAAAAATGCCACAAGAGTCATTTATTTGTAAGGAAGAAAAGCGAGCGCTAGGATTTAAGGCAGGAAGGGATAGGCTAACTCTACTGCTTGTGCAAATGCGGTCGGGTTTATGGTAAGTACTGCCCTTATCTATAAAGCTGCTAATATCTGAGCCTTGAAGGGAAAAGATAAACACCAGCTGTCAGTCTTGGTTGTACATCAAGAAGGCCTGGATCATGAGAATTCTTTTTCTGGACTGGTTCCATCGATGATTTGTCCCTGAAGGAAATACCTTGCCTGTAAGGGATTGCCTTTTAAAGTTCTTTTGATATTGGACAAGGCCCCTGGCCATCCAGAGCCTCATGAGTTCAACATCAAAGTTGCTGAAGTGGTCTCCTTGCCACCAAACACAAGGTCTCAAAGTCAGCCTCTAGATCAGGGGGTCGGAAAGACCTTTAAGGCTCATCACACACAGTATGCTATGGAAAGGATTGTCAGTGCTATGGAAGAGAACCCTGATGGAGAGAACATCATGAAAGTCTGGAAGGATTACACCTTCCACTGAAGATGCCGTTGTTATTATAGAAAAAGTTGTGAAAGCCATCAAGCCCGAAACAATAAATTCGTGCTGGAGAAAACTCTGTTCAGATGTTGTGCATGACTTCACAGGATTTATGACAGAACCAGTCAAGGAAATCCTGAAAGAGATTGTGGCTATGACAAAAAAGGTGGGAAGTAAAGGGTTTCAAAATATGGATCTTGGAGAAATTCAAGAGCTAATAGACACCACACCAGAGGAATTAACAGAAGATGACTGAATGCATCTGAAACAGTGCCAGACAATGAGGAAGAAGATGTAGAAGAAGCAGTGCCAGCAAACAAACTGACACTGGACATTCCGTCGGAAGGGTTCTGATTTTTCAAGACTGCTTTTACATTCTTTTACGACATGGATGGGCCCTTCTATGAAATGGGTACTGAAACTAAAGTGAAAAACAGTAGGAGGATCGATTCCATCTAGAAACAGTTTAAGAGAAATGAAAAAGCAAAAGTCAGACAGAAATTACCGTGTAGTCCCATAAAGTTACACAGAGTGTGCCTGCCTCTCCTGCCCTCCCCCTCCCCCTCCTCCATCTCTTCCCTCTCTGCCGCTGCTGAGATAGCAAGACCAACCCCTCCTTTCCCTCCTCCCCCGCAGCCTTCTCAGCATGGAGACAACAAGGGTGAAGACCTTTATCATGATCCACTTCCACTTAACAAAGAGCAAATGATCATCATGCCGTACAGTTAATAAACTTATCTGCTGTGTATGTGTGAATGTCTTCATGTGAAAATCTAGTAACCGTATGACAAGAACCGTAGGAGACATTTTTGTGTCATCATCATCATCATCACCTAAGTATTCATCGGGTAGAACATGGTGCACCAGACTTGTATTGAAGTGGACAGCATATCTTACATAGGCATAAGGTTAGTAATATTTAACATAAAATTGACAGGGTGTTAGTTTTCTTACTGTTTTATAACTTTGCTTTCAAAGAGTTACATTACCATACAGTATGCCCCTCTCTCTCATTATTGGAAAAACTCTGTCTCAGCCTATCATCACAGGTAAGTGGTTTCTAAAAAAAAAAAAAGTAACAATGTTTCTAATACTGTATTATGAATAAGACTATAGTATTGTATGCCATACAATTTTATAATGATTCATTCACTAGTGCATAGGCTACGCTACCATGAAGCAATCATACTGCTGCTTCTTCATTATCAATGCACGAACCATTATACTTGTAAATAAATATGCATTTTTCACATTAGTTTTTCATTTTGAAGTCTAGTGATAGTAATACATAAAACATCTATTGTGTTTTGTATCATATAAGACAATATTGATGTACATACTGTCAGGCGGATGATTCATCCTGTAAACAAACCATGTAAACTTATGGTATTGATAAATACAGTACAGTACTGTAAGTGTATTTTTCTTCCATATAATTTTCTTAATTTCTTTATTTCTTAATAAAATTTTCTTTTCTCTAGCTTACTTTATTGAATGAATACAGTATATAAAACATATAACATACAAAATATGTGTTAACTGTTTATGTTATTGGTAAGACTTCCACTAACAGTAGGTTATTTGTAGTTAAGTTTGGGGGAATCAAAAGTTATACTCAAATTTTTATCTGTGTGTGGGGTCTTGGCACCCCTAACCCCCACGTTGTTCAAGGGTCAACTGTACTTTTAAATGTAGAGGACTAAGGTAGGGAAAGGCAAAGAAAGGTGGAGCAAAGTCAGTCTTAATGGCCATCTGTACTTATCAGACTCCTGGCAGAAAACAGAAGCAACTCTGGGTCTTTTAAGCAAAGTGATGGGAAAGCTGAGAAGTCAAATCAAGGATAGAGAAACAAGCCATAGGTTAGCCATTTAGGGGAGCCAAAACTTTATCTTTGCTGATCTTAAGTTTTCATCTGGGGTTCCTTAACAAAAAGATTAACAAGAGGAAAATAGTTTATTTACCTGTGCTGTGCACATCATGGAGGAGAAACCTCAATGAAAAGTAACTCAGAACTGTGGCTTAGAACTCCAGCTTATATAGCATCTTCAACAAAGAACAATACATTTGTAGAGAAATGGCAGGACAAAGGAAAGCAGTTTTAGGCTTCTAAGGATGGCAAACTGTGGGAAGGTAAATATTTAGGAGGGAACTAATAAAGTGAGGTTTGTTTGCAGATTGCTCTGGTGCTGTCTCTGAGCTGATAAGAGTCTGTCTCCAGTAAAGGGAGAATTTATATCCTGCCTTCAGACAGAAAAGGGGAGGGTAGAGAGAGCTTTTCCTGCTTCTTAGCTGTCTTTAACTCAAAATAATTTTTATGTCAGAGGGGTGTATTTGGGGTGACATATCCTGATTTCCTTCAGGTGAAAGAGGAAGCTGCTACCACCCTTAGGGTAGAGAGGACAAAGTGATGAGATGGTGTTACCAGAACCAAGAAGCCAAAGCTCTTTGGAGGAAACTCAACTAAGTGGGGGCTTCCTGGTGAGAAGTGAAACTGCACAGAGTGGACAGTCCTGTGGAAGCTGGAGACATGAAGACATAGTTGCTGCCAGAGGTCACACGCAAGAGTCAGAGAGGAGCAGACAGAGCCCAGATCTCTGCACTACTGCCCTCCAGTCTCTAGCAGGTATCTCCCACTGGCCAAACTCAGCTGTAAACTAGCTGAGGTAGGAGCCTTGATAAAGCAGTCTGCAGAGGTGGGCTTTTCTATGATATGGAGTGGAATTGGATGCAAGCCTGAGGAATAGATCTGAAGGCAGAAGTATGACCATCTGACCATCTTCTAACTTCCTTTCTTCCTCACAACTTACATTCCTACCTCTGTTTTTCTGGCCATTCCTAAACACAGGGTAACTGTTCATGCCTTTACTACTATTCCTGTAGCACAGAACACAATCTCTATGCTTTTTTCCTGTTAGAATTTAACCAATTGTTCAAAGCCCAGTTGGAATGCCACACCATTTTAAAACTTTTCTCTTACTATCAGTTAAATAGTGTATTCCATCGGTACTTTATAGTACTTTGATTATGTTTCTCTTGTAGCAGTAATTTTTGCCTTACAGTATAGTGATTTATGTATAGGTCCTTTTCTCTTAATATTAAAAACATATTGGGCTATTGCTTGACTAAAAATCCCCACAGGTTCAACACTTTCTTTAGTGCCAAAATCAGTGTGTACTGTGAACCGTGAGGACATTACCTACGATGGTCTTGCCTCCACTTATAGCCCAGGGACCACAGCATATACTGTCTCCCTCTGGACACCAGGAAGAACTTCCATTAGCTCAGAAATGGGAGCTAACTTTCTCCCTGAGGCACGGAGAGATTGAAACTACAATGGATGTCAAGATTTTGTCCTCACCCTCTTTGGAGAATTCACAATCCTGGCATGAGTCTAATTTATTTACGGGGAAAAAAAAGTGCATCGAATTTTTTTAAAAAGATCATTTTCTTCTTCTAAATACAGAAGGTTTCCATCTCTTTTTCAAGACAAGGCTACAGAGGGTGAGAAAGTTATGGCCAGTATGCTTTTCCTTAACCAGCGGTTATGATTTATTAACACAAATGTTAGGGTTGGTCAGTAACCACGGTATCTGTAGCTTCACACCACATATTTCCCAGTGCATCAAACTACAATTTTCCCAGCATTGTAGGAGATAAATTCACCTGTTTAATACCATTCTTTATTGAGCATCCATGTACTGTGAACTGTGCAAGTGTCTTGGGTAGGTCATTCTGCACAAAGTTCGGTCACACTGAGAGCTGGATGGTGAGCCAGTTGCTTTCAGGGATGGGGACTGGAGCTGCTGAGGGCCCAGCTTAGTTTAAAATGACATAATCTAACTGCATCATAGCAATGCCAAGGGCATGCATTTCAACATACAGTCTGCAGTCATTCCAAGATCTCAGTATCTAGAAACTTGCAACTGTTCTGCAATCTCCACAAACTTGAGATATTCTTCAGGAGTCTCAGACTATTGGTTTTTGAGACTCATTCCTTTACTGTTCTAATTTTGCTCCTTTCCCAGGCATATTTTGTTTTTAAAACATTTAGCATTCATCTGGGCTACATTTTCTATGCATTCCATATGCATGGAAAATATGCTTACCCTGAAAGTCATGTAAATTGTAAGTTATAAGAATGGGCTCCTAGCTGTATTCAGGAAAATTGATTCCTTCCAACCTTCATGATTATTATTCATTAAAATCTCCACTGTGTAAGGTATTGTTCCAGATTCTAGAGTTTGAGGGGTGTAACATTAAAATTGTACTCTGGAAGCATAGAGTCAACATTTTGCTCTATTTTTCAGTAGCTCTGAGATTTGAGGTTTATTTATTTACTTCTGTAAGATTTAGTTCTTTCATTTGTAAAGTTAGGAGCTTGGACTTCACAAGATGAATTCTAAGCTCTTTTCCAGGTCTGAAAATCTATGATATTATAGTGATAAAAATCTTGATATAAATATTTTCATATATGGGACAGGCAGTTAAAACTCTATAAAGTATATCCCTCTGACACATGAGGTTCTAAGTGATATAACTTGATTTTGAAAGTATCTTCACTGTGCGAGTGATGGGAGAAATCCTTAAAAAAAAGACATTGACACCTGTAAGTTACAAACCGTCCCTCTGTGACTTTTCTCTCACCTTTTCATAGTTTTCTATTCGAAACAAGTGTTATCACAATTTGTGGCCAAGTAGAATCAAAGTAGGATATAAAAATCGATCCATGTTTATACTGTTTTCATACATCATTTAAAATTACCAAATGATGCACCAAATATCTGTAATTGGTTCCAGTCTGTCATTTATGGGCTCAAATGACAACACTGTATGTCCAGAGAAGCGAGAATATCATATCATTACTTCAACCAGGTTAAGTCTGTGACCAAGAAGAGGCAAGTTCATAATTGGCAATGAGACCTGGGCAGGGGGAGGAGAGGAGAATGACAGTCCATGTGGAGAGTGAGAAGGAGGCAGAGCAATGGGAGAGAGGACTGGGGAAACTGGGAGCCCGATTGCACTGAGAAAGAATGATCTCACAGCTCCCTGGGAGTTTCAACAGTGATCGTTGATCAGGGTGATGGCTAGGTGGCTCTGTTCAGCTGCACATTTCATGTTTTCTCTTTTTTGCTATTAGTCACAAAATGAATCGGTTGCATTAGAGCCAGTGTAAATCATAAAACCACAATACATTAACTATGTTTTCCCTGCACAGCATTTATTATTGTTGTTTTCCCTTAATGCCAGTTATTATACATATATTGCAGAAATTTAGAATAATATACAGGATTATGAGACAAAGACTCACAAGGTCTAATTGTAATCCATCCACTCTTTTGAATCATCATTTATTAATTTACATGACACTTCAGGGTAATCAAATCCCCTTACCAAAATCAAAGATAAGGAAAGTGATCAGTGCACTGTAAAACTACATTTAAAATATCTGAAGAAACACATCATTTACTTCATTCTTCTCAGGTGCCTGCCACAAAGTACCTGCATATGCCAGCAGTGGAGAATCAGGGATCTTGGCTGTATCAGCCTTCAACAAAAACTGCCTCCAGGGCTTCCCTGGTGGCGCAGTGGTTGAGAATCTGCCTGCCAATGCAGGGGACACGGGTTCGATCCCTTGTCTGGGAAGATCCCACATGCCGCGGAGCAACTAGGCCCGTGAGCCACAATTACTGAGCCTGCGCGTCTGGAGCCTGTGCTCCGCAACAAGAGAGGCCACGACAGTGAGAGGCCCGCGCATCGCGATGAAGAGTGGTCCCTGCTCGCTGCAACTGGAGAAAGCCCTCACACAGAAACGAAGGCCCAACACAGCCATAAATAAATAAATAAATAATAATAAAAAAAAAAACAAAAAAAAAACTGCCTCCATCTCTGAGAGTCCTTCCTAAAAATGACTCATTAAGAGGGTTTCTACCTAGGCTCAAATGGGTGACCCACTGTTCTAATGTGGTATTTTCTTGCAGGAGTTATGAAAATGCATCAGAAAAGGCACTCACACTTAAATGCTCAAGTGATTTCCATTCAATGTTCCAAAATTATTTAATGGGAAAAGATAGCCTTTTAAAAAACAATCCTGGAATAAATGGATAAACAAATGCATAGGGAAAAGAAACTCTACCTCACCCCATATGCAAACATGAACTCAAAATGAGTCATAAAGTTAAATGTTAGAGCTAAAATTATTAAATTTCTAGAAGAAAGCTTTAAGACAAAATCTTTATGACATTGGGTTAGGCAGATTTCTTAACAGGATCCAAAAATCACATAAGAGAAAAAAAAAAAAAAAAGGAAAACTGATTAGATCAAAATTTGTTCAATGTCTTTGAACCTCATTAAGAAAGCCACAGACTGAGAGAAAAAAATTGAAACTATATCAACAAAAGGCTGATATCCAGAAAAGTAAACAAAGACCTTATCCAGAGCATATAAAGGACTCTTAAAGAGAAGAAAAATTTTAAATGGGCAAAAGGTTTGACAGACACTTCACAAAAGTGGCCAATAATCACAAAGTATGATCCACATCAGTAGTCATCAAGAAGATGCAAATGAAAACTTTAGTGAGATACCACTACGGACTCACCTGAATGACTCAAGTGAAGAAGATGGACAATACTTCTGACAAAGATGTGAAGCAACTGAGACTCCCATACCTTGCTGTGGAAATACAAAATAGCACATTAACTTAGGAAGATAGTATGGTATCATCTTATGATATTAAACATATATTATTATCCAGCAATCCCACTCTAGGTATTTATCTAATGGAATGAAAACATATGTCCATACAAAGACTTGTATACTCATGTTTATTGCAGCATTTTTTATAATAGCAAAACCCATCAACTGATGAATGAATAAACAACTTGTGGTATATGTAGCATATCTATATATGATAGTTCTTTGTATGACTTGACTGGATCATGAGATGTCCAGATGTCTGGTTAGGCATTATTTCTGGTTATGTCTGTGAGACTATTTCAAGAAGAGGTTAGCATTTGAATCAATAGACTGAATGAGGTGCATTGCCCTCCCCAACATGAGTGGGCATATTCCAATCTATTGAGGGCTTCAATAGAATAAAAAGGTGGAGGAAGGGGGGATTTGCTCTCTCTGCCTAACTGAATCCTTAATTAAGTTATTAAATATTTAAATTTTTTTAACATCTTTATTGGAGTATAATTGCTTTACAATGGTGTGTTAGTTTCTGCTTTATAACAAAGTGAATCAGTTATACATATACATATGTTCCCATATCTCTTCCCTCTTGTGTCTCCCTCCCTCCCACCCTCCCTATCCCACCCCTCTAGGTGGTCACAAAGCACCAAGCTGATCTCCCTGTGCTATGCGGCTGCTTCCCACTAGCTATCTATTTTACATTTGGTAGTGTATATATGTCTAAATATTTAAATTTTGAAAAGTAAACTCATCCACAAAGAAAACCCCATTCCCAGGTGAATTCTTCAAAATATCTTACATAGTTTTACACACAGAAACGATAAAGTGGGAATACTTCCAAACTTGTTTTATGAGGCCATAACAAAATTAATTTCAAAATCTGTCAAAGATAAAACAATAAAATTAAAGGCCAATATTTGCCACTATCACAGTATATCTATTTATATCTTCTTTAATTTTGCAAAGTATTATAGTTTTCATTGTACAGATTTGGTCCCTTATTTTTGCTTAATTTATTCCTAAGTATTTCATATCTTGATGTTCTAATAAATGATGTTAGTTTCTAATTTTACTTCAAAATTTTAAATTGTGATTATACAGCAATAAAGTTGATTTTTGTATTATTGACTGTGTCCTGTGAACTTGCTAACTTTATTTATTAGTTCTAGTAGCTTTTGTATAAATTCATTGAAATTTACTGTGTATATGATAATGTCCTGGGCAGATAAAGACAGTTTTTATTCTTCCTTTCCAATATTTATGCCTTGCCTTTATCAATCAATCCTCTATCTTTATCTATCTATCTAACTATCTATCTATCTATCTATCTATCTATCTATCTATCTATCTATCTGTCTATCCATCTATCTATCTACTATCTATCTTTGCCTGGTGAAACTGGCTAGCTAAGACCTCCATCACAAGGTTGAACAGAAGAAGTGAGATAGACATCCATTTGTGATCTTAGCTAGAAAGCTTTGAACCTTTCACTTTCAAAAATATTAGCTGCAGGTTTTTCAAAGATGCTTTTTATCATGTTGAAGGAGTTCCCTTTTACTCCTAGTTTTCAAAGTTTTTTATCATAAATGGGAATTGAATTTTGTCTACTGTTCCCCCCTGCATCTATTGTGATGATCATATGGGTTGTTCCCCCTTTATTCTATTTATATGGTGATTGATTTATTTTTGAATGTTGAACTGATCCCTTATAATCAGTATAAGCCATTCTTGACCATTATGCATTTTTCCGTTTATATATTTATAAATTTGTGTCTTTGTTTATGGGAATTTGGTATGTAGTTCTTTTTTCTGGAGATGTCTTTGTCTGATTTTGGTACTGTTACATGAATTGTAAAATGTTCTCTCCTCTTTGATTTTCTGAAAGAGTTTTTGTAGGATTAGTATTATTTTTCCTTAAATGTTTGATAAAATTTACCATTGAATCCTTCTGGGCCTGGAACTTTCTTTGTGGTAAGGATTTTGATTATAAATTCTAATTCTGTAATTGTTATAGGACTATTTATGTTTTCTATTTCATTTTGGATATCTTTTCAGACGTCATATCTTTCAAGTATATTGTCCACAGGCCAACTTTACTGGCATAAAGCTGTTCATAATATTTCCTTATTATTTTTTTAAAATGAAACTAAGGTCTACAGTGACGCATCTCTTTTTTGATTTTCCTTTTCTTTTTGATCAGTCTAGCTAGATTTTAATCAATTTTATCAATTTAATTAATCATTACAAATAATAAGCTTTGGTTCCACTGATTTTCTCCTTTGCTTTTCTATGTTCTATTTAATTGATTTGTACTCTTATCTTTTGTTATTCATTTACTTTTACTTACTTTGAGTTTAATTTATGCTACTTTTTCTTGATATGTATCACTAGGGTTTTATCAGTTTTATTAGTCATTTAAAAAATAGCTTTTGGTTTTGTTGATCTTATCCATTATATTTTTGTGTTCTGTTTCACTGATTTCTGCTTTTATCTTTACTATTTCTTTCCTTATACTTCACCATGTATGAGCCTATTCCTCTATTGGGATAGTGACAGATCTATTCCATCTATGAAAGTATTACTTGTTGTGGAAGACGTTTCAAGTTAACAGCCTTTTTATAAGGTTAATTAAAGAGTTTCTAGAATTTCCATGAATCAAAACACTCACTGCCTATGATTAGCTTACAGCAAGGCCTGCTTTTAAGAAATCAACTAACCACATATTGAAGTTTTCTACTTCCACAATTTGGGGAAATAAACATTCTATGATTACTGAAAAGTAGGAGGTAATAGTGAAGAGAGAAAGATGGAGGTAATTCAGTTTTGAGTACTTTGTCTTGGAGCTCAATATCTGCATGAAAACATGATAGAAGGGACAATTGAGGGTATCCAATGGCAATTCAGACATGAGTAGTTATCATAGATTTATAGTCTCTCAATGGTATTTTACCTTCTAAAGGTGTCCTTGGGACAAAATTCTGTTCTTATGTAGTTTATAGTTTGGACTCTTCTGTGGCACACAATTACATTATCTCTCCTATTGTAAAGTGCATTCCTTGGACACTCAGTGAAAATATACTTTATACTAGGAAGACATCTCCCAGGATTTCCAGCCTAAAGTCACTTTTTGTTGGAATGAAGCAGACAGATTTATCATTTGGCAATCCTAGTAGAAAAAGACTTGAGACCACTATTTCCTTTAAAAAGAGGAAAAAAACAGTTCTACCTCTCGTTTTAAGGGAGTATCTTGCATCAGAACAAACTTCCTGTCTTGGAACAACAATAAAAATTGGACACAATAAGAAAATAAATAATAAATAAAAACACCTATTTAAAGGCACTGGAGAGAAACCAAGTCAACCAGAAATAAGAAAAAAATATACCAAGGTGAGCTCTTCTTTCTCTGCATCTTTTACTCCTTGAGGCACTCGATGATTAACAGTTTTAAAGGTCAAGAGCTAAATAAAAGCAGAGGCTTAAAGCTTGTTTTAGTCTCACTGGGCTAGTAATATAAAAAGGAATTCAGAGATACCAAGGAACTCATCACTTCATGGGAAATGCCCAGAAGAAAATGGAACTATGGAGACGTGAAACCGTCTATCTGCTTGGCTTTTGGCCTCATACTATATTACACAATGAAGAAGGACCCTACTTTGAAGAACCTTAGCTTGTTTTCTGTGTATATACCTGGAGCTTTTCAACTCCTTGTTTGGACCTAGCCTCCAGAGACCTGAGATTTGTAAGGGGAATACCTAATACAAGCCCTCCCTTTTTTGCATGTGTAGTTCAAGGTGAACTAACACACCATGGGAACAGCAATAAGGGAACCTCAAGATTCTTGAGAGCAGTGTCTGACGATGAACGAACTAAATGTATGAGGAAGAAAGAGCAGTAGATTTTGAGAGTGAGGGTCTGGCTGCCCTGGTTCTCATGTTTTCCCTGGAAGCCCATTCATTGGTGTCTCGGGTTGAAGACTCTACCAAGGACTTCGAAGCACCTCGCCTCTCTTTCATCAGTTTTGACCTTCAGGTAGGAGTCAGCAACCTTTTCTTGTAGAGGTCAGTTAGTAATATTTACAGCTTAATGGACCATGTAGCCTCTGTTGCAACTACTGAGCTCTGCTGGCGTATTATTAAAGCAGCCAGAGACAAAAAGTAAATAATTGGGAATGGCTCTGTTCCAATAACATTTTATTTATGGACACTGATATTTAAATTTCTTATAGTTTTCATGCATGATGAAATATTCTTCTTCTGATATTTTCCTCCACCATTTAAAATGTAAAAAAACATTCTTCACTTGCAGGCTGTACAAAATTGGCCCATGATTGTTGTTTGCTGACCCTGTCTTAGGGCATCAAGTCCTTCCTGACATTCAGAATCCTCAGGAGATTCAGTACTCTTTTCCCATAACAACAACATTATGGTAATATGGGATTTGGGGGAAATATTCTGAAGACAATCTGTTCCTGGAATCAATTTCAGCCGCTTAATAACCACCACGCCATCAAGGAAGAGAAGATGGCTTGTCGGTTTCGTGGTTATTCTCAGTGTTTGCTCCAGAAATAACTTGCTTGATTTTTCTCCTTCTTTAAGTGGCAGACACTGAACATGAATGAGAAATGATTTAATATGATGTACTGTTCTGTCAAGAAGGGAATGTGGAATGAGACATGATTTTTTGGTTGTTGTTGAAATTTTACCACTGTTAACGAATGATTTCTACTTATGAACAAGTCTAAGACATGACTAGATTCTTCCACACGTTCAGTAATGAAGTAAGTGACTGGCTGTCTGGCTGAAACAGCACTACAAATACCGACATTTATCCTTTCTCTATGAGTCGAACCAGAGAATAGTCTGAAATATGAGGAAATTAAAACAGAAAGACAGGGGAAATGACAATAAAATAATAAGGGCATTTGATAATACACATCCAACTGTGAGTAAGATTGTTATAGCTCAGAAATTTACATGAAAGTTAAAAAAAAGCTAGAAATTCACCCCCAAGATTATAATCAGTTTATGCAAGTCTTTTTAATTCAAATGGGAAAGTGTTACAAATGCATTTTAGGTGTCTATAAGGACACTCCAGTTCCAAGACATGTTTCCAGCTTTGGAAAAGGAAAATCAAAGCTGATGTGTATAGCAAATTTGGGAAATGGTTTCCTTGCTTCTATCAGAACCTTCATTCTGTTTCTTCCCTGAAAGAGTACTTCTAGCAAAGGAATTAATTCTGCAGAGTTTCTCTAACAAAAAAAGCTTAAGATGAAACATACCAGTATGGGGGCAAGAGGTTGCTTCAGAGAAGATACCTTTAGCAAGAAATGGAGTATTTGAGTGAAAAGACTCACAACTGGCTCCCAAATAATTATAAAGTTGTCCAAGTCAAGCAAGAGTTTTAGAAAAGCTATTAATTGAAAGGACCAGTAGATGGCATCAATAAGTCAGGATAGACTCAAGGCTCAAGGAAAGAAAAAGGGCAATTTGGTAACTCCTTACTTTCATGTCTAACCCTTTTCTCTAAGCTAGTGCTATTTGCCTCGCTGATCCT
This sequence comes from Balaenoptera physalus, assembly GCF_965194825.1. Taxonomy (NCBI): domain Eukaryota; kingdom Metazoa; phylum Chordata; class Mammalia; order Artiodactyla; family Balaenopteridae; genus Balaenoptera; species Balaenoptera physalus. The sequence continues at coordinate 127,703,084 of NC_138882.1, read as the reverse complement.
ATTTGACACTCTGAGCTACTGCTTCAATTTTAGTCCACACTCAGGAAAGGTCCATGAGCACATCCTGAGAGACTTAGGACAAAAAACCCAATGAAATGATGTGCTCAGAAGAGAGTTATATTTACCATTATAATTTTCCTGCTTCTGTCCCCATGCTCATTTTCCTTTCTTCCTCCCTCCCTGCCTCCATCTTCTTTCCCTTCCTTCTTTCCTCCTTTCCTCCATCTCTTCCTCTGTACCTTAGATGCAAATATCTGACTTATATTCTGCTCACCGTCATCACAGGTTGAAAATCCCTCTCTCTCTTTTTTAAAAAATTTTCCCTCTTTTCCTGGACTTCCAAACTGATCTCCCCATAGGTATTTATGGAATGTAGTTGATACTTACCCTTGACAGTGTATGTACATGTGTAAAATATGTAATGTTTTGTGCATGTATATATTTTTAATTTTTATGAAAAGTATTATATTATTGATTTTTGTTTCTTGTTTTTTCTTTTTCACTCAACAATACATTTCTAAAAAAATGTTCAAGTTGCTGTTACTTCTAACTGCTACCTACTATTATTCCATAGTATTTACCTGCTATATTTTAATTGACTATTCCTTTAGTGATGGACAAAACTAGACCTTGGTTGTTTGGGGTTAATCTTCTATTTTTCTCTTTCCTGCTCTCAGGGCATGGTCAGACTTTAGAAAAAAATACATTTTGTAAAACAGCTTCTAAAAATGTGATAAACAGTAAATAAAACTGAGGAAACATGGTGTTTGTTGGGAAAAGCATTCTCAGTCTCTGCTACAGATTGGCTCAGTTCCTTTAAGACTTCTAGAAGAGCTTTCCGATTCTCATTATTACTAATTTTTACATTTTTTACCAAGTACAAGTATAAAAAACAAGGAGATATTTGCATTCATTCCACTCTTAGATTTATTTTCTCTTGTTCTAACAATGTATTTTGAAGAGAGGACAAAAATGAGAATGTTACAAAATTAACATAACTGGTTCATGTTTTATAATCAACATCATGGCTGTTTCTAATGTTACTCCCCTCTACATATATAACAATTTTTAATGGAAAATGCAGCATTAAACACTGGTAAACTATCTGTGCCAGACAGACAGGCAGTACCATATTCTTTGATGCTAAAAACTGAACTATGCTCCTCTAAATTCGTGTTGAAGTCCTAACTCTCCACGTGACTGTATTGGAGATAGGGCATTTAAGGAGGTGATTAAAGTTAAATGAGGGCACAAAGGCAGAACAGCAGTACTCTAGAACTGGTACTCCTATAAGAGAAGGAGGACATACAGAGTGTGCTCTGCACCGTGTGAGGACCCAGCAGGACGGCAGCCTTCTGCAAGCCAGAAGGAGGGCCCCCACCAGCATCTGACCTACTGGTACCCCGATCTCAGACTTCCAGCCTCCAGAACTCTGTGAAAATCAATTTCTGTTGTTTAAGCCACTCAGTCTATGATATTTTGTTATGGCAGCCCAAGCTGACTAATGCAAAGGCGCAGATAATAAATATTTTAGGCTTGTGTGCCAGGACCAGCATTACAAGGCTTATTCCGGAATGCCTTTCTAAGAAGGTGACAGTTGGCAGAGAAATCAATCATGAGCAGGATCCAATTATGCAAAACTCAAGGTGTTCCTGGCAGTGTAAACAGTAAGTGCAAAGCCCTCAAGGTGGCAGAGGTGGCATCCAGCTTGTGGCAGGGGTTCAGGGGGCTCAGGACAACAACAAAAGGACCAGTGTGTCTGGCTTAGAATCTGGTGTAAGTGTGTGAGATGTATGAGATAAGGAAGGATAATGAGGAGGGTGAGATCATGGTGAGAACTTGGAAAGGAACTTGGATTTTAGCCTAAGTGTTGTGGGACACTTTTGGAGTGTGTGTGTGTGTGTGTGTGTGTGTGTTTAACTTTGTATTTCTTTGGAGCACTTTAAAGTCTGAAAGTAACTTGATCTGATTTACGTTTAAAAAAATCACTTTGGCTACTAAATGGAGTGGAAACTGGGAGTCTGGTTAGTAGACAATTGTAAACTTGGAATATCGATGCTGGAAAGCATGGGTAGATTTCAGACATTATTTACACGCTAAATCATCAGGATTTGTTGATAGATTATGAATAGAGGGCAAGAGAAAGACAGGATGACACATCATTTTTTGGTTTCAATAACAACAAGAGGAGTGGGAAAAATAGAGAGGGAATAGAGTCTTTTTCGAGGGGAGGGAGGCAAGAGTTCATTTTGGAAATGTTGCATATAAGATGCTTATTAGAAATGCATGGAATTATTGGGCAGGTAGTTATATATACAAGTCCACATCTCAGTAGAGAATGGAGGTTGGTGTGTTACCTTCAGCATAGAGATGGAAGGAAAGCCATAAGACTGAGTGGAAGCCCTTAGGGCAGGAGTGAGCAAGAGAAAAGAGAAAAAGAGGGCCCAGGATTGAGCATGGAGGCCTTTATAGGCTGAGCAGTGGAGGAAGAGCCATCAAAGGGCACCAAGAAGAAGCTTCTAGAAAGGTAGGAAAAACACTTACCACAAGATGGCAGTCATTTTGGAAAAAGTCAGAGAGGATTTCAAGAAGGAAAAAAAGGCCAATTGCTTTGGATGCTGACAAGAAGTTGTGAAGAATGAAGATGGATAGTGACCATTGGATTTGGCAATGGAGGTGGTCAGTGGACCTGACAAGAGCTGTTTCTCTAAGAGAAGAGGATGGAAGCCCCAATGGACCGTGTTGAGGAGAGAGTGAAGGTTTGGATTTGGAGGTTAAGAAGGAAATAAGATGAGCACTGAACTTGCCTCATAAGATCTGAGACTGAAGTTGACCTCTGCCATGCACTAACTGAACCATCTGGGAAAAATCACTTCATTTCTTTGAATTTCATTTTGCTTCTCTGTAAATTGGGGATAAAATGCTACACACAAGGGTAGTTATGGGGATTAAATAAAACAATGTAGGCTAAGTGCACATAGTAGACACAAGTATTTACCTTTTCCTCTCACACTCTATTCCCTTGATCTAACCCTTCTGTAGGTAATGAAAGTTTCCAATGTAAGGATCCACAGGTGGCCTTTGCAAGTGCCAGGAAACTCTGGGGTTTGTGAGTACAGAAACTGCTAAAAAAGACTTTGCTGCTCTAGTTTCCTCACCTGTGCTTGAGGTGCAGTAAGTATAAAGATCTATACCTTGGTCTCTGAGGGCCACCCACCTGGGAGAGCAGGAGGATATTTGCAACATATCCCGACAACTCCACTTTGGATCTATGAAAACGTTCTGATCTAAGGTCTATCCACATCTCAGATGGACTTTCCTACGGTCTATGAGCGACAAGAGAACATGTATAAGTCAAGGATGATGCACTTTCACCCAGAAAAGCAAGGTTGGCATTGTCAAGTGGAAATTTGAGGATTTCTAGGAGCTTGTAGTATGTTGCTATCTAATTGCATTGCACATGCCCTTATCCCCATAGTAGAAAAATGGGTTGAGAGGAACCATCCAATGGTCTTCCTTGAGTCTTCTACAGTGCTGCTTCCCCCAGGAGATTCTGTTTCCTAGTAAGTCACACTGATGCCACAATCAAAAGAAAGTGAGTTATAATGGAAAAGAATATAAAAAAGGAAATGTATATATGTGTGTAACTGAGTCACTTTGTTGTACAGCAGAGAGTGGCACAACATTGTAAATCAACTATATTTCAATTAAAAAAAATAGAAATAAACTTTTAAGGAGATAGGAAAAAAAAAAAAAGAAAATTATTCCAGTTGATGGACCTGCCAACATTTTACCTTCCTTGAAGCATGTCTCCTTCTTTCTCTTTCCTTCTCCACCCTTGCACCTGTCATTAGGAAAAAATATTCTCTTTAAGCTTCATAATTTAAAAATGGCTTTACTAATTAAAATATTTGTTTGTGTAATAACAATAACTAATTACACCCAGACTGATGAGTTGTATATCACATTTCAGCCAAGTAGAACTCAAAACAGCTGAGCTATTAAATCCTGATAAGTGATAATGGAAAAGACTGCTCAGCCTTAACCCTAGTGATGCTACCAGCAGCACTATAATTATAATTTCCTCTTTCATTAAGGACCATAATTTGCCATTGATTTTTATGTAAAATGCCATTGACTTCAATGGGAATTCCTTATGCATAGCAAACGGAAAATATGGCCTTTGTTATTTCCTGGAATGTTTCTAAAACTTTCATTCTTTACGGTATGATTGAATGCCATATCACACAAATTTTCATCCTATTCTTTATATTTTATTTTCTGTTAGAAAATATACACAAAGTTACTACAATTCAGCTTAGAATGTTTGTTATTTTTGAAAAAAGTTAGTATACGATCATGTTCCCAGGAGAATTATAACACAAGTCACGTCTCTTTGAAGATAGATTTAAGTTCAAGAGAACAATCTTTACAGAATCTACAGAATCCCTTTTCCCAATTTCATGACACACTTTGCCCTGTTTTATTGTTGTTTTTGTTTATTTGTGCATATGTCTGTGTGTGTGTGTATTGATAATGTCTGAAGTCTGTGAACGTCCTGGGTTATTTTTACATGGGACAAGAGACACGTTAGAAAGAAGGCAAATTCCCTTTTCCTCCCAACTACCCACTCACCATTCCAGACAGCCATCCTTCCACAGCCCCACCTCCTGGCTCCTCTTAAGAAACACAGATCCTTGCACCTAGATGCCTTTTATTACAAGGGCACAACCACAAGCATGGTGCCAAAAATACTATAATGACCATCAAACTTTTGGTTCATTTCATTTGCTATCAAAGCAGTAGAGCTGAAGAATGGTAACATTATATTCTTGTCAGTATTCTTTATGTCCCCTCGCTCTTTTACTTTTCTTTTCTTTTTCTTTTCTTTTACCTTTCCTTTCCTTTCCTTTCTTTTCCACTTCCCCTCCCTCTCTCCCTTCCTCCCTCCCTTCCTTCTGTCCTTTCTTGCTTTCTCTCTTTCCTTTTTCCCCTGGTAAGTGCTTGATTCTCACTATTGAGAGGATTATACACTCTCACCTTGTTAGTTAAAGCCAAGGCAGGAGTAATCTTCACTGTGCGAGGCAGCACCCGCTCTCTAGCGCTTACTGACCATCATGTAAGAAGATCCTGGGGATCACTGTTGGCTCTGGATCCCACCTTTAGGAGTGATGCTGGCTCCAGGCCCATGCACTGTGTGGGGGGAAGTGAAACATAGTTCTCCCTTGCTTATGATTTTCTAAAGCAAAGCATGTCCATGCAGTTCAGGGAAATGTGGCTTCATGAGCGTGTATCAGTCCGGGTGTGCACAGAGTTCAGCTCTGCCACTGTCTCAACAATGCATGCGGACAAGTTACCCAAACATTCTGGGCAAAGTTACTGACTATTATTACAAGCTAAGGGTTAAGAATCAAGTGACTCTAAGGTCTTAGGTCATCAGCTTTTGCTGTTTAACAAACCAATCCAAAATTTATGTGTCAAACAATTTATTCCTGCCCATTGGTGGCCTGGGGATGAACAGATCTAGGGTGAGTGCAACAGGGAGGCTCTGCTTCAAGCTGTGGATGCCGCCGGAATTGGCTGCTCTCAGAGAGCTTAACCCAGATCTGCTCCATGTGCGTTTATTCTGGGCCCAGGCTGAAGGGGCAGCAGCTACTCTGGGGAAGCTCTTCTTCTGGTGATATGAGAGGCACAGTGAGTAAGCACAGTTTCCCAAGAGCTTCCTCAGCCTCGTTTTCTGTCACATCTGCTAACATCCTGTTGGTCAAATCAGGGGATGTGGCTTTTCCTGAAGTGGGGCATGGAAGAAAAACAACTATTTGTTAACAATGAGATTAAAAGCAGAATTAATCTTCTCTAGATAATTATGTTTCCATTTTATATATTGGTACCTTTAGAGAGGAGGGCTTCAAAAGAATACATTTGGGGGGGAATTTTTAAAATTGTGGAGATGGGGTGTTGAGAATAAATGGAAAACAAGGCTTTCAAAATATGAGTTAAATAAAAACCATGGAAAATTTCCCTGTAATGATTTTAGTGTTTCTTTCTTTCTTTTTAAATATTGTTCAATTGTTTTGATAATATTCATGGACTAGGAAAACCATTAGAAACCGTGCTAATGGGTCCAGAGAAGATAGATACACACAAGAAATTTGGAGTAGAATTTTAGAGTGAAGCCTTAGTATCCCATTTTATATAATGCTACCTTGTCAGAAACAGCAGCATAGCAAATATTAATTTTCACAGAATATATAATCATTTGTACAAAAATATAACTTCCTTTCCTTATAGCTGATCTTAATTTTCTATTTCAAGCCATATCCCATCTGAAGACAGGGAAGGTTTTTCTTTTCCTACTTGCACTTGCAGGTAAATTCAGTCCAATTCAGGGATTTTTTTGAAGATCATTTCAAGTTGTTTGCTTTTTTTTAACAACTTTTTTGGAGTATAATTGCTTTACAATGGTGTGTTAGTTTCTGCTGTATAGCAAAGTGAATCAGCTGTACATATACATACATCCCCATATCTCCTCCCTCTTGTGTCTCCCTCCCACCCTCCCTATCCCACCCCTCTAGGTGGACACAAAGCACCGAGCTGATGTCCCTGTGCTATGTGGCTGCTTCCCACTAGCTATCTATTTTACACGTGGTAGTGTATATATGTCCATGCCACTCTCTCACTTCGTCCCAGCTTACCCTTCCCCCTCCCCGTGTCCTCAAGTCCATTCTCTATGTCTGAGCCTTTATTCCTGTCCTGCCCCTCGGTTCTTCAGAACCATTTTTTTGTTTTTTTTTTAGATTCCATATATATGTGTTATATGTATAACATATGTATATGTTCCATATAGGGTGTTTGTTTTTCTCTTTCTGACTTATTTCACTCTGTAGACAGACTCTAGGTCCATCCACCTCACTACAAATAACTCAATTTTGTTTCTTCTTATGGGTGAGTAATATTCCATTGTATATATGTGCCACATCTTCTTTATCCATTCATCTGTTGATGGACACTTAGATAGCTTCCATGTCCTGGCTATTGTAAATAGTGCTGCAATGAACATTGTGGTACATGACTCTTTTTGAATTATGATTCTCTCAGGGTATATGCCCAGTAGTGGGATTGCTGGGTCATATGGTAGTTCTATTTTTACTTTTTAAGGAACCTCCATACCGTTCTCCATAGTGGCTATATCAATTTACATTGCCATCAACAGTGCAAGAGGGTTCCCTTTTCTCCACACGCTCTCCAGCATTTATTGTTTGTAGATATTTTGATGATGGCCATTCTGACCGGTGTGAAGTGATACTTCATTGTAGTTTTGATTTGCATTTCTCTAATGATTAGTGATATTAAGCATTCTTTCATGTGTTTGTTGGCAATCTCTATATCTTCTTTGGAGAAATGTTTATTTAGGTCTTATGCCCATTTTTGGATTGGGTTGTTTGGTTTTTTGATATTGAGCTGCATGAGCTGCTTGTAAATTTTGGAGATTAATCCTTTGTCAGTTGATTCATTTGCAAATATTTTCTCCCATTCTGAGGGTTTTCTTTTGGTCTTGTTTATGGTTTCCTTTGCTGTGCAAAAGCTTTTAAGTTTCATTAGGTCCCATTTGTTTATTTTTGTTTTTATTTCCCTTGCTCTAGGAGGTGAGTCAAAAAGGATCTTTCTGTGATTTATGTCATGGAGTGTTCTGCCGATGTTTTCCTCTAAGAGTTTGATAGTGTCTGGCCTTACATTTAGGTCTTTAATCCATTTTGAGTTTATTTTTGTGTATGGTGTTAGGGAGTGTTCTAACTTCATTCTTTTACATGTAGCTGTCCAGTTTTTCCCAGCACCACTTATTGCAGAGACTGTCTTTTCTCCATTGTATATCCTTGCCTCCTTTGTCATAGATTAGTTGACCATAGGTGTGTGGGTTTATCTCTGAGCTTTCTATCCTGTTCCACTGATCTATATTTCTGTTTTTTTGTCAGTACCATACTGTCTTGATTACTGTAGCTTTGTAGTGTACTCTGAAGTCCAGAAGCCTGATTCCTCCAGCTCCATTTTTCTGTCTCAAGATTGCTTTGGCAATTCGGAGTCTTTTGTGTTTCCATACAAATTGTGATTTTTTTTGTTCTAGTTCTGTGAAAAATGCCATTGGTAGTTGGATAGGGATTGCATTGAATCTGTAGATTGCTTTGGGTAGTAGAGTCATTTTCACAAGGTTTATTCTTCCAATCCAAGATCATGGTATCTCTCTCCATCTGTTTGTATCATCTTTAATTTCTTTCATCACTGTCTTATAGTTTTCTGCCTACAGGTCTTTTGTCTCCCTAGGTATGTTTGTTCCTGGGTATTTGATTGTTTTTGTTGCAATGGTAAATGGGAGTGTTTCCTTAATTTCTCTTTCAGATTTTTCATCATTAGTGTATAGGGATGCAAGGGATTTCTGTGTATTAATTTTGTATCCTGCTACTTTATCAAATTCATTGATTAGTTCTAGTAGTTTTCTGGTAGCATCTTTAGGATTCTCTATATATAGTACCATGTCATCTGCAAACAGTGACAGTTTTGCTTCTTCTTTTCTGATTTGGATTCCTTTTATTTCTTTTTCTTCTCTGATTGCTGTGGCTAAAACTTCCAAAACTATGTTGAATAACAGTGGTGAGAGTGGGCAACCTTGTCTTGTTCCGGATCTTAGTTGCAATGGTTTCAGTTTTTCACCATTGATGACGATGTTGGCTGTGGGTTTGTCATATATGGCCTTTATTATGTTGAGGTAAGTTCCTTCTATGCCTACTTTTGGAGGGTTTTTATCATAAACGTGTGTTGAATTTTGTTGAAAGCATTTTCTGCATCTACTCAGATGATCATGTGGTTTTTCTCCTTCAATTTGTTAATATGGTGTATCACATTGATTGATTTGCATATATTGAAAAATGCTTGCATTCCTGGGATAAACCGCATTTGATCATGGTGTATGATCCTTTTAATGTGCTGTTGGATTCTCTTTGCTAGTGTTTGGTTGAGGATTTTTGCATCTATGTTCATCAGTGATATTGGCCTGTAGTTTTCTTTCTTTGTGACATCTTTGTCTGGTGTTGGTATCAGGGTGATGGTGGCCTCATAGAATGAGTTTGGGAGTGTTCCTCCCTCTGCTATATTTTGGAACAGTTTGAGAAGGATAGGTGTTAGCTCTTCTCTAAATGTTTGATAGAATTCGCTTGTGAAGCCATCTGGTCCTGGACTTTTGTTTGTTGGAAGATGTTTAATCACAGTCTCAACTTCAGTGCTTGTGATTGATCTGTTTATATTTTCTATTTCTTCCTGGTTCAGTCTCGCAAGGTTGTGCTTTTCTAAAAATTTGTCCATTTCTTCCAGGTTGTCCATTTTATTGGCATATAGTTGCTTGGAGTAATCTCTCATAATCCTTTGTATTTCTGCAGTGTCAGTTGTTACTTCTCCTTTTTCATTTCTAATTCTATTCATTTGTCTTCTCCCCTTTTTTCTTGATGAATGTGGCTAATGGTTTATCAATTTTGTTTATCTTCTCAAAGAAACAGCTTTTAATTTTATTGACCTTTCCTATTGTTTCCTTCATTTCTTTTTCATTTATTTCTTATCTGATTTTATGATTTCTTTCCTTCTGCTACCTTTGGGGTTTTTTTGTTCTTCTTTCTCTAATTGCTTTAGGTGTAAGGTTAAGTTGTTTATTTGAGATGTTTCTTGTTTCTTAAGGTAGGATTGTATTGCTATAAACTTCCCTCTTAGAACTGCTTTAGCTGCATCCCATAGGTTTTTGGGTCATCATGCTTTCACTGTCAATTGTTTCTAGGTAGTTTTTGATTTCCTGTTTGATTTCTTCAGTGATCTCTTGGTTATTAAGTAGTGTAAAGTTTAGCCTCCATATGTTTGTATTTTTTACAGATTTTTTTTCCTGTAATTGATATCTAGTATCATAGCATTGTGGTCAGAAAAGACCACAATGATATGATTTCAATTTCCTTAAATTTACCAAGGCTTGACTTGTGACCTAAGATATGATCTATCCTGGATAATGTTCCATGAGCACTTGAGAAGAATGTGTATTCTGTTGTTTTTGGATGGAATGTCCTATATATATCAATTAAGTCCATCTTGTTTAATGTATCATTTAAAGCTTGTATTTCCTTATTTATTTTCATTTTGGATGATCTGCCCATTGGTGAAAGTGGGGTGTTAAAGTCCTCTACTCTGATTGTGTTACTGTCAATTTCCCCTTTTATGGCTGTTAGTATTTGCCTTATGTATTGAGGTGGTCCTATGTTGGGTGCATAAATATTTACAATTGTTATATCTTCTTCTTGGATTGATCCCTTGATCATTATGTAGTGTCCTTCTTTATCTCTTGTAATAGTCTTTGTTTTAAAGTCTATTTTGTCTGATATGAGAATTGCTACTCCAGCTTTCTTTTGATTTCCATTTGCATGGAATATCTTTTTCCATCCCCTTACTTTCAGTCTGTATGTGTCCCTTGGTCTGAAGGGGGTCTCTTGCAGACAGCATATATACAGGTTTTGTTTTCATATCCATTCAGGTGGTCTATGTCCTTTGGTTGGAGCATTTAAACCATTTACCTTTAAGGTAATTATCAATATGTATGTTCCTATTACCATTTTCTGAATTGTTTTGGGTTTGTTATTGTAGGTCTTTTCCTTCTCTTGTGTTTCCTGCCTAGAGAAGTTCCTTTAGCATTCATTGTATAGCTGGTTTGGTGGTGCTCATTTCTCTTAGCTTTTGCTTGTCTGTTAAGGTTTTAATTTCTCCGTCAAATCTGAATGAGATCCTTGCTGGGTAAAGTAATCTTGGTTGTAGGTTTTTCCCTTTTATCACTTTAAATATGTCCTGCCACTCCCTTCTGGCTTGCAGAGTTTCTGCTGAAAGATCAGCTGTTAACCTTATGGGGATTCCCTTGTATATTATTTGTTGTCTTTCCCTTGCTGCTTTTAATATTTGTTCTTTGTATTTAATTTTTGATAGTTTGATTAATATGTATCTTGGTGTGTTTCTCCTTGGATTTTTCCTGTATGGGACTCTGTGCACTTCCTGGACTTGATAGACTATTTCCTTACCCATATTAGGGAAGTTTTCAACTGTAATCTCTTTAAATCTTTTCTCAGTCCTTTCCTTTTTCTCTTCTTCTTCTGGGACCCCTATAATTCGAATGTTGGTGCGTTTAATTTTGTCCCAGAGGTCTCTGAGACTGTCTTCAATTCTTTTAATTCTTTTTCCTTTATTCTGCTCTGAGGTAGTTATTTCTCTTATTTTATCTTCCAGGTCACTTATCCGTTCTTCTGTCTCAGTTATTCTGCTATTGATTCCTTCTAGAGAAATTTTAGTTTAATTTATTGTATTGTTTATCATTGTTTGTTTGCTCTTTAGTTAGTTCTAGGTCCTTGTTAAACGTTTCTTGTATTTTCTCCATTCTATTTCCAAGATTTTGGATCATCTTTACTATCATTACTCTGAATTCTTTTTTCAGGTAAGCTGCCTATTTCATCTTCATTTGTTTGGTCTGGTGGGTTTTTACCTTGCTCCTTCATCTGCTGTGTATTTCTCTGTCTTCTCATTTTGCTTAACTTACTGTGTTTGGGGTGTCTTTTTCGCAGGCTGCAGGTTCATCGTTCCCTTTGTTTTTGGTATCTGCTCCCAGTGGGTAAGGTTTGTTCAGTTCATTGTGTAGGCTTCCTGGTGGAGAGGACTGGTGCCTGTGCTCTGGTGGATGAGGCTGGATTTGTGTTTCTGATGGGCAGGACCATGTCCAATGGTGTGTTTGGGGGTGTCTGTGTACTTAATATGATTTTAGGCAGCCTCTCTGCTAATGGGTGGGATTGTGTTCCTGACTTGCTAGTTGTTTGGCATAGGTTTCCAGCCCTGTAGCTTGCTGTTTGTTGAGTGGAGCTGCGTCATAGCATTGAGATGGAGATCTCTGGGAGAGCTTTCACCATTTGCTATGACATGGGGCTGGGAGGTCTCTGGTTGACCAATGTCCTGAACTCGGCTCTCCCACCTCAGAGGCTCAGGCCTGACACCTGGCCAGAGCACCAAGACCCTGTCAGCCACAAGGTAGATTGTTAGGGAACCTTGCACCTAAACTGCACGCCCCGCCCAGGTGCAATAATAACCACTTGCCTGAGTGTCTCCCAATAGGAGGTTCCCATTTCAAGTTTAAACTTAAAGGAAATTAAGGTTTTTTTCCCTTGTCTTTCTTCACTTTGACTATAATTCTCAGTCCTGGGGCAATGACCTGCTGCTGTGGACAGAGGTCCTGCCCTGTTCTGATGTCCAGTGAGTTGTTCAAACCACCTGTTGGAGCTTCAGATGGTGTTATCCTTTTGTGGAATCTGAGTTTGGAATTCAAGTGTGAAATACTGGTCTGTAGATGAATTCTCCCATTCCAACTCTGGGCATCCGTAGTTTGGTGCAGCGCATTTCGGCAAATTCATGCCATACAGAATAAATGAAAAGCAAACAATTTTGGCAATTCTCAGCATCTTTTTGGGGCATGCTGGAGCTCTGTAGGGAAGCTTCGAGTGTTCTTCTTGGGTATTTCTATGTAGCTTCTCTGTCTGCTTTCCCCCATGACTACAGGAAGGTAATGAGACACATACCTCTCTGTCCATAGGTCCTCAATTTATTCTGTTGGCCTTTGCTCATTCCTCCCCAGGGACTCTGAGGCTATAGGCAGGGCATAGGCCACCTGGCCAGTTACTAAGGCCCCTTATTCTCCAAATCTTTTTTCTTCCATGCTTGGATGATTTTTATTTAGTGGGCCATGGAGGCAGAAGGAAAAGTGTTTCCCCAAGTTATTTTAAATATTTCTACTCTTTCCCATGGATTTACAGAAGGACTGGGCTTTTTGACCTTTAAAACCAGAATTTGACATTTTTCTTCTCTCATACTTCTTGCCCTTGAGGTGATGAGCTACGCTAGGGAAAAATGATCACAAGGCAAAAAGGAAGAGAGAGAATAACATGCCAATTAATATCTCACCATATCATCACATCTCAGCGGTGTTAGGAGATGAGAAAATTATACTTTAACAACAATAATGGTTTACAATGGTAAGAATTCTCAGTGTTTTCAAGTATTTTCACAACATCATCTCATTTAATTCTCACAATGACCCTCTGAGGTTGAGCACATTTGCAGCTCTGGAAGTGTGAATATATTTCATCACTTAATGAGCTGTGTCTCCTGAGACCGTCACTTTAACAGGGTTAGGAAATACAGGTATCCATGAAGCTAGAGCCACCTTAGGGAAAATGCTGCACCTTTTCATACATCATTCCTTTTTATTTGTAAATTTGAAATTGCTAAATAGCAGTGGCTATTTATTGAGTCTTTGCCAGCTGTACAGAAAGATGCTTCTATTCACAGATATTTAGCCTGTCGGAAAACTTCAAGGATTCAACATAAAAGGCACAGTTATTTAAGTTCACAAGAATACCATCCTTTCTTCTCTACTTTGTGTTTGCCCACTATATTAGCTTACAAATGGGGGTGTCCCAGTTGAGCCTACTCCTAGATTTGGAGGGGCTGGTCCGTTGACATGTTGGCCCCCATATCCTCCATTTTGTTTTTGTTGATATGGGGTAGAGAAGGTGGCCTGTGAGAAAGAAACTTCATGAAAAATCCTGTTATAGAAGTAGGAGAGACAAGAAAATGGAATAGGATGAAGCAAGCAGTAAGATGTAAAGGATTAATTATAAAGTAGTCTGTTACCTGGTCCTGCCCCTTTGACTAGTTCTGAACTTTAGAGAAAGAGAGCTGTAATGAAACAACTGAAGAGAGCTTTTCTTGGGAGGGACTTTGTGAGATTTTGCTTTAGATCCTAGGTGGTAAAATATGCAGAATGGGGTGTTCTCTCACTTTCTGCCTGGAGCAGCCTAACTTCATCTTAGCCAACACTCAAAGCTATAATTGTAAGTAAAGCCTAAGAGTTTTCATGGAAGTCCATCCTGGGTTCAGCCTCCTGCATAAGTATGGAGACTAAAAAGGCTGCAAAGAAAAACTGAAAGAAAAATGTTGCTTAACATTGTAAATCATTATAGGGCACAAGCCCATCAGAGTTTCATAGAAAAGAAAGCAAGTCATTCTCTTGCTGCAAAGACTGGTATTTAATAGAGCCTAGTTTAAATCCTATCCCCACAATGTATTTATCACACTTGCCGTGTGATCTTAGGCAAGTAATTAAGCTTTCTGTGGCTCAGTTCACTCATCTCTAAAATGGGGATAATAAGAACAACTACTTCATTTTTTTTTTAGGATTAAATGAGTATATTTAGGAACTGGACAATTTGTGGTTTTAGGGAAAATATGGCCCTGTATTTCTATTGTTATAAGGAGTTGGACACATTTTCCTCCTTCTTTCCTCCCTTCCTTCCTCCCTCCCTTCCTTCCTTCCTCCCTCCCTTCCTTCTTTCCTTCCTTCCCTCTTTCCTTCCTTCTCTTACTCCCTTGTTCCTTTATTTATTTGAAATTACCATCTTTTATCATTTTTCTGATCAATTAAGATTGTTTTGATTGGCCCAGTGTGCCCCCTCAAATATTACTGATATTTCTCAATTTTATTTCTATACTAAAAAAATAAATTTTTTATTCTGGTATAATTTTAGATTTATAGAAAAGCTGCAAAGATAGTAAAGAGAATTTCCCACATACCCTTTACTTAGTTTCCCTTAAAGTTAACATCCTACCTAATCAAGGAACATTTGTCAAAACTGAGAAATTAACATTAGTATATCACTATTATCTAAGCTAAACGTTCTATTTGGATCTCACCCATTTTTCCATAAGTGCAATTTTTCAATTACATGATCCAATGAAAGTTACCACATTGCATTTAATTACTTCTATTTTTAAGAGAAAAAGTATCTCCAGTATCTCCGTAAAATATAAATATCCAGAAAAAATAAAATCAAACTCTATCAATTTGTTTATAACACAATTTTGATAAATTAGGTAATAAAGTGACAAGAAATTAGAAAGTTTTGACTTTTAAATCCCATTAATATAACTGTATTCTTTCTATATATAATGTCCCAACCCTCTTTTATAATTCTAAAATGCTGGAGAAAATAAGTAGTGTAATCCCAGAAAATAAAATTGTTTATTTAGTCAGGATCTTTTAAGGTAACTTTCAGGAGAGATATGATATATATGCTATTTATTATATACAGTCATTTAAGCATTTGAACTTTAGTTTAATCGGGATAAATGCTACTTTTTTAGTTTTAATTTATATAACTATGAATAATAAAAATAATATACAAATTATCTTATTAGGTCATAATTTGGCATTAATTTAATTTTTGGTACTTAAATACTGGGTGACCTTGGTAAAGTTACTTCTCTGTGCTTAAATTTGCTTATACAAAAATAAAGAGATTAATTTAGATGGCCTCAAAGGTCCAACTGACTCCAGAAATCCCCTACCTATGTTTTACTTTGGTATGTTTTTTTAAAAGTAGCAACTCCATGAGACAGGTAAGGCCTGTGGCCCATTGGGGTTAAATGATTCATGATGTCACCCAGTGAGTAAGTGGCCAGTTCCGAGGCAAAATAAGGCCCTAGGACTGCAAGACCAGTGTGCATTCCATTCCTCGGAGTCCTCTTCTGTGAAATACTTTAGGAACACACATACACATAGCTCATTAGAGATGGAGAAACACATTTATTTAAAAAACCAAAAAGAGCTCTGGATTACTCACTCCATAGCAGAATTTTGCTTCATTTTCCTCAAGATTCAGAACTGTTATAATTGTTTTATTTTTGTCAAGGTTATTTCCATGATTTTGTTTATTTTGAGAAAATAATCTTTCATTTAGCCCAACTTTTGGCATTTTGAGATCTGGATAAAGACACTCTATGACTAATATTTTTGGAAGGGAAGTTGAAAAGTACAAAAATTAAACGCCTTTGACATCATCACCCAAGAGACCTGCGTTTCACCACTGATGAGACGGCAATTCTCTGAGTTTACTCCTGTGTACATTCTTAATCCACTGCTAATGCCCCTCTGCTTTTTGCCTGGTCTCAGCACTCTAGTTGCAAAGCATTACATAGTTAACTGTCTCTTTTACTTTCCCTGAAGGTCACGAGTGCAATAGTGGGGCACTCCTATTACTGGGAAAAAAAGGAACTAGTTGTGTTTTCAAATGCCCATTTGAGTTCTCATTTTCCACAAAAGCAAATGAAGATCTAAATTCTGAGGCTTGTGTGGGATGCACCTGGGTTTCATTATGGCTGACGGACTGATGCATTCAGGCAATCCATCTTTCTTATAAAGATGTGCGGTTCATCGCAGAGCAGTGGCACTAATGAGACTTCCAAACAACCAGGACCACACTCTTTAATAAGGATTGGAAAATGAGACCTACGATTTTTTGCTTGTCAGAGAGAAAAAGGAATATGAGAAATATATGGAGTACTGCCTCATGTAAATTGGTACTTGCCTTTCCAAATGACATGTTTTCTAGTAAAGTACACAAAGATGCCTTAGCGGGTACTGGAGAGAGCTGTAGGGTCTGCTGGTGTGCAGCAAATAATCATAAAAGATCTGAAGTTGGGCTGCAGTGAAGTGGGGGTAGGAGGAAGTAAAAGCTGTTGTGTATTATTTTTTTGTCTTTCTAAAGACTCCCTTATTCCCATAATAATAAACCATAATTTTGACTGCAGGAATGCTACCAACATTTCAGGCATTCTATAGAATCTGCCTAACTATATACTAAAATGAACCACGGCTGACTTAACCTGATAATTAATTGTTTATCAACAGAATGGGGCTTTAAATATACAGAGGTATGAGGATAACCAGCAATTAAAGGTCATTTGTCCACATGAAAAATAGGAGATCAGATGGGACCACATTGACAGTACCCAGTTTAATCCTCATTTTGAAGACAGAATCTTGATTTCAGCTGAAGAAATGCTTTGGGCAAACTCTGTTGGAGAAATGTGATTTGGATGCCTATCATCTCATACGGTGGATATGGGTTGTTCAATCTGACAAATGGTGAAGAATATTAAAAGAACAAACACAGAGTCAAATTCTTTTAGAGATCAGGAACTAACATTATGTCCATTTACTGACACTCAAAATATGGTCTTTGTAGCACAAAAAGTCCCTGAATGCTTCAGGGTAACTCTAACCAGTCTCAATTACTGATCTATATTATACTTTAAGACTAGTTCCTGAGTTAGGTGTAAAACGCTGCAATTTTTTTCTCTTCTATGCTGGGAAACATGAAAGAAAAAAAATGTGTGCAGTATTTTCAGCAGGCTAAATATGAAATACTTTATACAATGAAATATTAAAGGTAATCATTCTTATTTCTTTTCATCTGAGCATGATTTAAAAAGGGAAGAATCTGATTATATTTTTGTATAGGATGGAGTAGAATTTCTGGTTAATCTTATGCTCAGCTTGATTGCTTTATTGATAAGAAAAGAGGATGTGTAGATGTATATTTTATGAGTAATGCATTTATTAAGCACAGACTGTACATAATGCATTAGGCTTTATGTGAATTGCATTGGATTTATCTTTATTTTAGAGTATATTTAAAAAATGTTTTACTGCATCTATTATAACCCCTTTATAGCTAAGGTGTCCCTTCATGGTAATAGTGGTTTAACATCTTAAGAGTAACTTGCGAGATGATAGTCAAGGGAAAAAGGTCACTCTGGCATGCACAATTAATAATCAACATCTCTTGTCTCCTCATTTCCCTCCTTTCCTTGAACAATGCTTCTTTTTCTCTTGTAATCTTCCAGTCAGTCAAGTTCACTGACAAATTTGTGAAGAAAGTAAGATGATTATAAGTAGTAGGAGATATAAACAGATCTAAAAATAGTTTCTAGAAGTAGAGTCAAATGTCTCAGTCCAACAAAAGTAGCCTAAAGTTTGAGAGTGTGTCATGTTCTCTGACAAAGGGAAGCATACTCCTGATTGCTCTTTGTTGAGAACAAACAATCTCTGCAAGCAACCAGAGTTGGCTTCCACAACCAGCCTTAAAAAGGAGACCATTATACAAATTATGCACCAGCCACCTGTTTTCCCTTAATCACTGCCTGCATATTAGCTAATATTTTGGCTCTAAATTTAAGTTCATTCCTAAGGATATGAGATTTGGAGATTTTTTCAGACTTTTATAAACTCCTAATTAAAATTTCCCATATATTCTCAAATCTGGCATGGCATTTGTCAGTTTTAGCATTAACCTGACCACACGGCTTTATTATCTGCAGCATGAATGAGCCATATCCTTTAATGCTGAAATAATCTAAATGGAATAATATGATTCATCCTCCCAATAAAAATTCTCAGCTGTTTGGAGGTTTATCATGGTATAGAGATGAGGATTAGAGCCTCTATCTGGATTAAATTTGTACAACTAGAATGTGCAAAGCTTCCTAATTTTTTTTTCCTGGCTTTGTTATTTATGAGAAGTATATTGCATACAAAGAATGTTTAGATCCGTTTAAAACAATCCAAATCACACTGTAGATTTGAGTTGGGACTCTCGGCATCATCTATTTGTTGAATCAAACAACATTAAGGTCATCTTAGAACTACACTTTCCTGACCAACCTGACCCACAGATTTCAAAACACCATAAAATGTCATACTAACCCAATATGGTGTCTGTTATTCACAATTTAATACAAAGAAAGAGATGTCTAAGAAACACTAGACCTGATTGCAAGATTCTGAATTGTCTCATTCACCTGCTCTTCTTCCCTACTGTTCTTTAGTATAAATTCTGACTGAGATCAACAGGGGAGTACATGTCATCATTGAAAAGGAAATCTGTCAGCTACTTCCATCACCATTTCTGTAACAACGATTTTTTTTCTAGATCCTTATAATAATGCCCACTGTTAGAGGACATCAGATTGTTCATAGGCCTGCCTGTTGTCAGCACATTTCCAGTGCGTTAAATTCCATGGGGGCCAACACTGCCTATTTTACTTACCATCAGCTACTGGCTGACATAGTGACTGGCACATATTAGGTACTTAATCCATATTTATGGAAATGTATGAAAATGTATGAATGAATGAATGAATGATGTAGCTGTTCTCTGCCATATTTGCTCTACTCAGGGCGATTGTGTAGAATAGAGGTCTGTTTCATTTACTCTGTCTGTGTAAAAAACCCAAAGCTTAATGATTTAAAACAACATCTTTTATTTTGCTTAAATAACAAGAATCAGCAGTCTGGGCTGGGTTTGGTAAGGACACCTAATTTCCTTTTCACTCAGTATGGCTGAGGCAGTCCAAAGTTTGGGAGCTGGAATCCTCTGAAGACTTCTGACTCATGTGTCTGAAGGCGGGGCTGGGAAGACTCAAATTGCCCGGGGCTAGAACAGCTGGGGCTCCTTGGGCATTTCTCCTTCGCTCAATGTGGTCTCTGCTGAATTAACTCTTCATTATAGCTTGTCTCTTACACAGTGATTCAGGACTTCAAAGGCATGAGTCTCAAGAAAGAAATAGAGGCTGAATTGTCTTTTGTAGCTTGGCCTAGGAAATCACATAGCATCATTTCTGCTGTACTCTATCAATGGAGACAGTCACAAAGGTCCACCCAGATTAAAGGGGAAGACACGTAGGCCTCACATCTCCATGAAGGAGCGTGAACGTCATATTTTAAGAAGAATATGTGGAATGGACTATGTAAGGGTGCAGACGTGTTTGGAAAAATACTATCTGTCACAATACTCAATCTTGTGTTATTATTTTACTTGGAGAGCTAGGAAGATTCTTAATCAGAAACTTACAAATCCCTTTTTTCTAGAGATGAAAAATAGCTTAAGTGAATAAATAAAGGCTTAACTGAATAATATTATTTTCAAAGACCATTTAGAACATTGGCAAATGTGAATTTCTCATTTTATGTTTCTAGGAAGATGAAAGATTATCTACATTTTATTAACCCTGAAATACTTTAAGTTTTGATTATTGGTCAATTCCAGTTTTTAGAAGTGGAGAAAATGAAATAAAAGCATTCAGAATCTACTTTCTTATTATCTGAAGACTGTGAAGTACAATCTTATCTGAAGAACATGAAAATCTGATGGCAAACTTCAGAATCATTTTCTGCTGTATTATTAGCCCAGTTCCAACCCAGTCCTTGAAAATATGTCATAATCCTGTGATAGTCTGCATTATTATTATACCCTTGGGCTTTACACAGGTCAAATCATATTGCACAGATCTTAGTGTCTTTGGTTAGAAAAAAAATTCTTTATTAATTATATTATATTTATATAATTATATAAATAATTATATTATCTACAAATATATTACCACAAGTAGAGTCTAGAATAGCATCTGTTAGATCATATTGCAAATAAATGCACTACTTACACAAATTAAGTCACTAACTTATAATAACTTAGTCCACTGACACTGATTCCAGTAAAACCAGGGAAGAGTTTTTTAAAGCCTGCCTATTTATTTTCTATTAGTTTTTACAATTTCAGAGGATTCATTTTTAATTGCTCTTAATTTCCACATTTGAAATATGAAGTATAGAGGGTTCTCCAATCTGAATTTTAAGCAAAAATCTTTAATAGAAAAGCAAGAGTACTCAAATGATGGCAGAGAGTTAGGTTCAAGTCCCCACCAAACCACAAACTCCACAACCCAGGCAAATCATTTAACCTCCTGTAGACCTGCTTTTCAGACTGAGTAACAGAATACATGGCTGGATGAATAAATGAAAAACTTATTAATGAGCAGTCCAGGAAGAAAGCTTACAAATTCAAAACCCTAAGAGACTCTCAAACATGGCCAGGGTGCTAGAACCTTAATGAAATAGAGTAAAATGAAGAAAATTGCATTTGTCAGTATTTCTCAGGAAAAAATTGAATGTGGATGAAAGAATGCAGTACTTTGATAAGCCCCTTTGGTGGGGCATGAAACCTCACAAGAGCTGGAAGTGGCATTGTATTTTAAGGTGGCAGGGCTTTGGTTTTGTGGGGTGAAGATTGTGAGGAGTGTTCAAAGTGTTCAATTTGGAGACATTAATAGAAAAATTGTTAAGCTCTGTCCCAAGGAAATCTCATTCTCTACTTTTCCCCAGTGCTGTTCAGCCTTCCCCTCCCTCCCTTCCTTCCTTCCCTTTCCCTTCCCACTAACATTTATTGGCCACTTATTTTGTACCAGGTACTGTTTTAAGAACTTTCCATATAGTAACCCATTCATAAGTAACTGTTGGACACTTACTTGATGAACATTTATTATCCTGAAGAGGCACTGTGCTGGAGGAGTCACATCTGCTGCCTCATTTAGTCAGAGACTTTCACTTTTGTCCTGTTCCAGGTCTTGGGTTTACTGGGATCCTGTCCTGATGAACAAGAACTTCTCTTAGAGCTCAGCTTGTTCACTTCTTCAGGTTTTCCTTGACGACTCATCTCTTAGGTCCTTGACAGGTTAAACTCCTAGAAACCAAAACGCCAAGAATAAAGAAAACAAAAATGGAGGAACAATAACAGAAACCATCACCATTACCGCTACAAGGAGGAGGTTAGTTTCTGTGCAAACTAAGGTATTATGTAAGATGAGATAAAATAAGTATCATGGCATTATGGCCAGAACCATAACAAGAGATGAAACTGGTGAAATGTCAAGATCAAAGACAAAACTAGAATGAAAAATTAGCTATTGCATGGTGCTGAGAGGCAAGGAAAGGAATGGTAGAGATTAGGAAGCTGAGATAATTGAAATGGATGATTACTAAAGTCTATGAATATTTTTAAGGAACATACAATAATTTCAAAACTACATAGACTCTGGACAAATAAAGTCAGACATATTATGCAAGTATGAGGTTAAAATAAAAATGATAGTTCTTCATGTTTTTCAAGTAAAAACATGTTTCCTGTTGAAAGGGGAACCCCATCTTATTTTTCTTTACATCCCCAGCACCTAATGTGTTCTTGGTATGCAGTAGGAGGTCAAGAAATATTTGTGAAAGAATTAATGATGAAATTTGTTTGCACAAACATTAAGGATCCATAAGGATGACATTAAAAATCAGGAAGAATTAAAATTTAAATCATTATGTATCAGACTATCACTCGATATCTCAGTAGTTCAGAGTGTATAAGTAAAATCTAAAGAAGATTTTCTGATTGTTTTGCATATTCACATTCATATTCCCTCTTTTATTATTTATTCCACATCTATCTATGGTTAACATTTGCCATTAGCTCTGCCTAAAACAGTGATTCTCAACTGTGGGTTCACATCTGAATAACTCTATCTGAATTTCAGAGAGTTGATACAGACCTCTGTATTTTTAAAAAGGGTCTTGGATCATTCACGTGATCTCTCCTTGTTAAGAACCACTGAGCCACAATATCTTTTCCCACCTCACACACATGGCTGATCCCCACTTTTTTTTTTTTTCCTGAGATTTAGCAGATGTTTAATAATCCATGTAATAAAAACTTCTGGATTTTCCTTTTTCTCATATTTATGAACAAACACAGATAGGCAATATCAGTGAGAATGTATCTGAGAAGCTTAAGGTGCATTGACATTTTAAATGCTGTTATCCTGTATTATAATTCAGGTTGATAGGGACAGACATTGGCCTTTTATTGGTGCACTAACTCTAGCATACCAACATGAAGCTAACGTGTCCTTAGGAAAGAAAAATCCTAAGAGTTTTACACCATTAAATATGGCATGCTACAGAATGAATACGTGAAAACACACTTGGAAATAAACTGTTACATTTTAGAAGTGAACTTTTATTTTCAAGAGCAAATTATTTATAAATAAATATATCTATAATATTCTAAGAGACTCTCACTACCTTACAAGTGACAATCATGTATGGTTTAATTAACTATTTTCAAATTCTTTTTGGTAGAAGATATAATAAAACTACATCAACCCTTATATTCAGAATCACCTATCAATATCAGCATGATATTCAAAGTTAAATGGTGATTTAATGATGCAAAATATATTTTTATTTTCCAGAATGAGAGGAAGTGCTAATTTCAGTTCATAGACTAATATTTCCAACAGATTAAATAGTTCTAATTATATTTTTAACATCTAGAAAAGTTGTATAAATGCCTTTGAGCTAGGGGGCTTAATGGTACAGTCAGGATTCTGAATAAAATCAATATGCTTGATGAAAGCATTATACAGTTGTCTGAAAATTGTCCAGTTTAAAGGCTTAATGGTATAGAGCTGAAATTAATGCTTGTGATCATGAACTCTGAAAAATAATGAATAAAGAGTTTTAGTTCACTAATGGAAAAGTGAGTCTCTAGCTTTTGACTGGTGCAATGTGGTTGATTTGTATTTCTACTATTACATATGCTTGTGCTCATATTATGAATTTTGCAGCTGTGGTACTAAATGTAAATTTATAGTCATGGATAGGTTTCTTTTAGTCATTATTAAACTAGTTTAATGTTTATGATGGATCAAATAAATACTTTGGGACTTCTGTTTTAAACCTAGTTGATGTTCACCTACTGTTTATTTTATTCCTATTCTTTGAATAAATGCATAATTTCCTAAAATTGTCAAGTTCTAATGATAACAGATATGAATAAGTTGTGGACTCATCCTTCAAGAAACCAAAGGACTGGTAGATTGATGAGAGAATTCGAAAATTTCTTAAAATTTTGTAATTACAGAAGAATGTACCAACAGGGATATTTAACAACAACCCTACCTTAGAAGGATGAGGACCTTCTGACAAGGAGATTATATTTAAGCTGGGTCCTCTAGAATGTGTTGGTATTGACCAGATTGGCTGGGAGGGGGAAATGGATACTGCTTTGCATGATCCCAGGAGCCCAGAGATGAAGGCCATCTGAGCAAGGAGTGCAGGGCATTCATGGCCAGGGGCACAGCACAGGCAAAGGCACACGTATGTGGACACCTGCAGATCAGACCATCTGAACAGTATGAGGTAGCAAGGTTACTATACCGAACTGATGCATTTCCAGTCAAATCAAAGTACTCTCATATATATTCTTTTAGAATGAGGCTAGAATGAAGGTAGAGTGCCAATTCAACTGAGAGTTTTGATGTTTGTATTGTAAGGGAGGAAAAAGTTTTTCTTGACCCTCTTAGGGTCTCTGGCTGGGTCTAAGAATTAAACTAGCAAAGACAGATTAATAGGAGAAAAGCATACAAATTTTATTGTTTTTATACATGTAAGGGAGTCTTCCCAAGAGAATGAAGGCCCATAGAAGTGACCAGAACAGGAAAGTTTTATAAAATTAGACAAAGAAACATAAATTTGTGAAAAACTGACAAGATAGAGGAGTTTGGGGTAGAGGTGAAGGCAAATGGTGAAGAAGTAACTAGGAAGATTAAGGATTAGTTTAAGAGGTTTTATTGTGTAGATTTCTTGGTCCCAAATTCCCTTTCTCTGGTGACAAGAATGTCTTCTTTCCTCCTGGCACATGGAGGGTACCTTTCACATGAGAGTTTCATGACCTGTTTCAGGGCAGAAGGGGGAGGTGGGAAGGTCAGAGTAATCTTCCTGTTTCTGCTGTTTCCCCAAACTCGTTCAGCGTAAGATATTTAATTTGCCAAGGTGTTAAATTTGAGGTAGTATGTTCTGAACCCCATCAGTATACTAAAGGTCAGCTGTCTTCTTGTCCATTGGCTTTTGTGTACATGCAAGTAGTCATTATGGCTGTAAAAGTTAGCATCTTTTTAGATCTTATTAATGTAGAACATTATACATACAGAATACAGTGATATTAATGGGATTTAAGAATCACACATACTAATTTCTTGTCACTTCATTGCCTAGTTTATCAAAATCATTGTGCTATAAAAAAAATTGATGGAGTTTGGTTTTATTTTTTTCTGAAGATTTATATTTTCCGAGGATATTTAACATCAATGTTCTATTCAGAATTACTCCAATATCTGTAGGGGAGATTTAAATCTATTACAACAAAGCAAACAGTTTTAAATAATCATTCTTTCTAAACTCATTGCTTTGCCAGGTGAACTAATGGGAACAATAATAGGGTGATGAGGGGCAAAGGATAATCTAGAGTCCCCTTCCCTCACCGATGGCTCTCACAGATTCCTGGCTTCAGTATTTTTTAGTTCACTGCTTTCCTTTGGAAATTGCATAGCAATTCAGCTTTTTCCAGCTCCTGAGATTAAATTTAGCTACTCATCCACACAGTAGTCAATGAAATTTATCATTCCACCAGTTGCCTGGACCCACAGTCCTAGGAGGCAGTAACTGTCACTTATTACATAATCAAACCTTTGGAGGCATACCCCAACGTGATATTTTCATATATTTATTTAAAGAATACAATGCTGAAAAAAATTTGGTGGATAAAATTTTGTCTACCTATTACTTACTGCATATATCTCAATGACCTACTTGTGTCCCCCTTACCATATTTATATAGACTTAAAATTTCCCCTAATTCGGAATTATTACATGAGTAAGTGAGCACTTATTTCTATTCCCAATTAATTAGCTTTCCAGTTTAAGTCAGATATTTCTTTGTGGCAAACAAGTGTCACATTGACTACCCCCTTAGAGAAGATGTCTGTGTAATTGTATACATAAAGTCCATTTACATGTATGTGATGTGTGTGTGCATGTATGTATGTATGTGTGTGTGTGTGTGCATGCATGTATGTGATGATAGGGTTTATTTAAATAATAGAGTAGAAGAGAAAGTGTGAGGCCTGAGATGTGATGTGATACAGTATTAATTAGGGCTTAGAGAAGAACCCAGTGGGAAAAGAAATGAGGAGCAAACTAAATTCTTGATGGAAACCTCTCCCATGTTCACTGATCTTCTTCTTGTCCCTGGAATATTCGATTATAAACTTCTTGAAGGCATTTACTCTATCTCTGTATTTCTAGTACTTCAACTTGGTGTCTAGTACATCGTAGTCACTCAATATTTATTTACCGATTGAAGAAAATATGGTCGAGATGGGAAAGTCAGGTGGTTAAAAAGTGCCAGACTCTCAGAAGTGGAAGTGAGTTGAGGAGAGGCTAAGTAACAGGTGCCTTGAGTGGAGGTGAGCTGGGGAGACGGTGGGGATGGAGACAGAGCCAGCAGTGCCAGCTGTGGGTAAGAGGAATTTCTCCTTACTCATCAGTATGCTGCTGGGATGACTCTTTCCACAATAATTGGTTAGAAGAGGTCATTCATTTGAGACAAAACCTCAAGGAAAAGGGATTATCACATTAGATCAGATCTTGCTAAAAGGAAATAAAAGTACTATTTTTGAAGAGACGTATTGAGGGATATTCTTACCTCTTGGCCAGAAGTTTTAGTGTGACCTACTATTACAAAATAAAATGCCCCCACCTTTTTAAGATTCTGTTGACACTGCTGAATCTGATGAAAATTTTATTTCATGAAAACTCTAAGCCCTGTTAAGTGGATGCAGTAGTCAAGGGCTAGATCGAATTCCTATGTTCATACCAAGAAATAGATGAATAGAGTATACTTACCAAAAAAAACTGGTTAAAAGAAAGCATTACCTGGTAATAACGATGGCGTCCTCTTCTTGTCCCTGAGGGTCCTTGTCTATGGTAATTTTACCTACCCAACACAGAATAAGAATACACTGAGGAACAAGTGGGAGATCTGCCAGTGGATAACTTGATGAAAAGAACATTTGTTATTAAAATTCACATTTATTCATGTCCTGCCTCCACAAACGACTTGGGGGCAGGTTAACCAATGCACATCATAAAATTACAACAAATAGAATTAAGAATAAAAACTTAGAAGGAAGACGTTATACATAAGAATAGATTGATGGGACTGCAACAAAATTTGTGCAATCTGTTAGGACTGAAATCATTATTTTGCTCTAACCTCAGATTTAGCGGCCAACTTCCTGGGAGCCAAAGCGAAAAGGAAGATATAACCACTATTATAAGTCTTATGATAAGAAAGGAAGAAGCACACCAACTATTCAAGGGAAGCAAACTTTTCCTAGCACCGAATTCCAAAAGAAAGTTTTCATGTGGAACTTCGTTTACAGGGCATTTTGTGATGTGGTATATACTACCTTTAATAGCCATCCTCTGGAGTGATGAATTCCTTATGATTGTTTCCTGTAATTACTTTCTATAAGAGCTGAGACATTGCTAAAGTGAAATTCAGTGAAAGCAATTCTACAAGAGGCCATAATAACATGATCTGAGTGCACAACCTTCTTTTGGCTCTGGATGAGCAAAGGATGGTTCCTAGATCTAGGTCTTTGAACCTAGAAGAATTTTGGGGAAAAAAATACCTTCTTGCTCATTGTCAGGTTGAATATGAGTTTTCCATATTAAGTTTAAATTGTTACAAAGTTTGTAATTTATGGTATACTGTGAAAGTTGACATTTAAAAATAAATCTTTCATTATTTTTTACATGTATTCACTGGAATTTAATCAAGTCAGTAATATGAAACATAACATCATTCAAATATACAAACAATATAAGCTCCTTTTGACAGAAATTTTACATTGTTTTACACTGATTACCCTTGAACTTTTAATTCTATTCGACTTCTCTCACAGAATTTAATCCTAATGCAAAATTTTTTCGTGAAAGTTTCTAATGACCTCTCAAACATATTTCTCTGCAACAAAAAATGTACATAAATAATTTTATTTTTAAAATTCCTTGACCATAAGCTTCAAATGTTGAAACTTTCTACCAAATTGAGATCATATAATAATGACTATTAATAGATAACAGTTCAAATACTTACAGATAGGGTTCAAATTGTGTTAATAATTATTCATCATAAAAGAAAAACACATCTCTTAATGAGATATGTGGGGGTTTTCCCAACTATTATAAGACAAGTGAAGAATATGCTGTTCTTTTATAAAATGAGAAACAGTTGTGAAAGGGAGATAAGAAAGAAAAACTTGGGCCCAAGGCATTCTCTTAGAAAAATCAGTTTTAGGAGGGAGCATTATAAACAGAAATTAAAGACGGGGAAATTGATTCCCTTCAGTTTTTCTATACATACTATTTTTTTGGAAAACGTTTACATACCTCAGTTTGGAAATGTCTGGATCGCAAATGTTTTAATCATGGTGTACTTAAGTGGGACAAAACTCCCTGTAGCTCACGTTATCTTGCCCTGTCCTAGTGGTTTGTGATATTCTAAATAGGTGCACATGTGTAGGTACAGTAAGTGTTTACTGGGATTTCTTACTAAAATCCTGAAATAATAATGCTCAGTAAATTTTAATGATATACTTAATTTTGTTTATGAACACCAAATTTAGAAACTGTGTAGTTACTACTAAATTCCTTTAACAATATGAAAATAAAAGTCTTTGGAATTTTATGTCTTTCACTATTAGGAATTAAAGAAAGGTCTTACATCTCTGGATCAATATGTGGCTCCGTAAGAGGTTATCATAGCCAAACAATGGACCTCAGGACAAACTTCGAAAATTACTAACCTAGTATAATGGATGGTCTGCATGTTTGCCCAACAGTCCTTTATAAATGCTACCTTTTAAAACTGAGTTCATGAGTTCACAATAATTTGACTCCAAAATTTTGTTTCTGTGAATTTTTTTTGTCCTTAATCCCTCACTAGCACACTGAAGGCAGCCATAGGCTCTACCAAAGCAAAACAATGACTCAAGAAAGTCATTCCTGAGTGCAAGTCAGAAAGATCCAGAAGCTCGCCAACAAAGCTGACTTTTCTGCTCTTAAAAGACCATAGATAACTTGGGATAGCACAGATTCTGCAACCAGGCCTTTTGGATTCTAATCTCAGCTCTACCGCTTATTAACTGTATGTGACCTTGGGCAAGTTATTTAACCTCCCCGTGACTCAGTTTCCTTACCTGTAAAATGGGACTTAAATGAGTTAATATTTGTGAAAAGAAGGATGCATAAACCAGTGCTCAGTGCATATTAGGTGGTATATAAGAGCTTGCTTATTTGAAAAAATATATATACGTGCATGTAACACTCTCATGGCATTTTATACTTTATATACTACTCTCATATTAACTACTTTATTTAACCCTTTCATTATTTTACAGTAGCTAAATGTCAAGAAAATACAGCTCATTACTTCTCCTAGATCAAAGAACTATTAACTGACATATTTGCAACTCAAATCCAAATTTTCTAGGTTTTATTTAGAAACCACATTTAGTAGTTTTGTTTTGTTTTTTGTTTGCCAAATCCATAGCTGAATTCACTTTACTCCTGGAATTGTCTTGTGACTTATAAATTGATTTTCTGATATTTAAAGTTTTAACTTACAGAGTACTTTCATGTGATTAAAGCATACTATACCTGAGATTGGATCTTAGCCAGGATTTTCACCATCCTAGTGGCTAGAGACTACTTTTGACTAGGCTTTTCTGGTCCCTGGTCACTTCTAGAACAGTTAAAGAACTGTCACACAGGAAAGGGAAGATCACTTCAAATAGTGCCAGGACACTTACACGTGAAGTGAAAGGCCTCTTCCATACCTAATGCCTTGCCCAGGAATAGGATTCTCCCAGGTTTCTGGATAAAAATTGTAGTTAATAGAGGACGGTCTGAAGATGCCAAAAGGTCATATATTCTCTTTCAGCTCCTCTAATACAATCCATTAGATTCTCTCTGATTGGTAATTATTTTCTCCTTTTGTTTGAACTAAACTTGAATAATAATTTCTTACGGTTTCATTTTCTTAAGATAAAATTACTGCTGGTCTAGAAGGAGAGAAACCTGTCTTTTAGAACTTTTATAAAAGCTTGTTTTTCTTAATTTTCACTAAGGTAATCTGGAAGTTGTATGTCTGAGTTTGAGGGGGAAAAAATCTATAAAAGATTTCTCCCCTGTGGTTGGTTGGAACAGAAATGTCTCCCAGTGCTGTGTGAGCTTCTGGTTTGCTCAGCTTAGAGGCCCCTGACAGTTTTTGCCCAGCCTCATGACGTTCCAACTTAATGCACAGTTAATGCCTAGCTTAGAATTCAGCAACGAACTCAAGGAGATTTCCTGTGTCCTTTGTCTTCCTCACTGCCTCCTTTTCAGGACTCTGCCCACAAAGTCAAGCTACCGCAACCTCACTGAACTGGGGTGTCTGACCCAATTCTGTGAGCTTGTTCTGCTCTGCTTGGGTTCCCCTTTCCTGTGCCATCCCTCTAGGTAAAAAGGTGGTAATAAGGTTCCTCTTATTTGTTTTCCTCCTCTTAGAAATCAAAGACCTGTACTGCCTGTTGTCTAATGTTTGAAAATATGTTGTTTCATATATGTTTCTGGTGGGAGGGCAGGTTTGGTACTTCTTATTCCATCCTGGTCTGTCTATTGAATCAAATAACAAAACTTTGGCTTGTGCTTTGCAGGTCTTTGCTTTTTTAAAAAAATTATTTTTTTTAGCAATCTATTTTCATTATACTTTAAACATATATCAGTCTGGAACAGAAGGGAAACAAAAAAGAGCTGCTTTGAACCACAATAGTTTAAATTTTAATGTGTATACAAGTCACCTGGGGATCTTATTAAAATTCAGATTCTGATTCAGCAGGTATGAGGGCTGAGGGTGTAACAATCTTCCAGGTGATACCAATGCCTCCGGTCCAAGGACCACATTTTGTGGAGCAATGCTCTGTGCCACAGGAGATTCAACTTTTGGACTCAGACACATTCTGGGTATTGATAACCAGCAAGTTAGATTCACTAAAAGTGCAAAACCAATGAAGAAACATCAAAGCAGCCCAGGTAAGGAAAGAGAACTTTGTCTCTTTTCTTCTCCCTTCCCCCTACCTCAACCCTGACGGAGTTGGTATTGAAAGGGGCACTAGAAAGAGATGACTCAGAGAAAAATCATGTCTTACCTTTACCTGCTGAAACCAGAGTCAGGGTTCCAGCTCAAGGATCTGGCAAACAGCTGGCAGCATGTAAAACCCTAATAGATTTGAATTAAACTTTTAAATACTGAAAGTGATAGAATTGGCCCAAGATAACATCAAAGCACAAGAAGATTATACAGAATGTATCTGAAAGCAGTGATTAGAGAAAAGAGTTATTTCATATTTATACTTCTCCATATTAAGACTGCTTGACAAAGTGGTTATGTATATATAACACTTGCCTTGAGAAAATTTTTCAAGCACATTTTAAAGGCTGGACAAAAATGAAATAATAAATGTTATGCAAACAATTATTTTTAAATGTTACCACAGAACTGTGTTTATACAATTAAAGATTTAAAATAGTCTCTTTATCCAGAGCAAAATACACACGCACACACACACCCCAATTTTTATAATAGAGCCAAGTCACCATTTTTATGAGTGGCATCTCCTGCCATCTGCTCAAGGTTGGTCGCTTTATTTCTAATGTGTTTACTTTCTGGAATGCAGACTTGTTTGGCTTGAAAGTTATTGGGCTATGAAGTGAAATCTAGGTAATAGAAAACATCCGACGTAAGGCTGATTAACTCTACAGAGAAAAGATATTTTGTGAAACTGCATAGGCAATAGGATTGGATGATTTTGTAGAGGCATAAATTGAATTACAATTATTGCCAAAGGCAAGCAGCACCATTAGAAAGCACATCAAAACGGTAACCAAACCAGACACACTGCCAACGTTTTTAATGGGTGTATCAACTGTCCATGGAGATGTTGAGAAATAACTTGATGAGATTCTTTTTCTGCTGTGTTTGGGAAAAGGGAATTCTTAAGAGGTACATTACATTGGTTTAGAAAACAATGCGTGTTTTTGAAGCTTAAGTGAGCAAACTCACAAAAACTTGTGAACAAGCATGTGTGTGCCCACACACACGCACATGCACACATGCATACACACAGGACACTTTAGGTGTGCTTATCTTTTTGATATTCAAGATAGAATATTTGCCCATCAGGCTTCAGCCAGAAAGTGGTATTTCTTAACAACTCCCCAAAGAGAATTTGGGTTCTCTGTCATAATTCTGACATTTGAAACCATTTTTCAACATTTCTACAGGAAAAAGAGAAAAGATAACTAAAGTCTGGTAAAATGGATCTGCTCTTGGGCTTGACTTCAGTCCCAACTCCTCTGTGAGACTTTTTCTGACCATTTCAGCAATAAAAAAAAAGATCTATTTCTCTATCATTTTAACTCATTAGCCTTTTATCTATATCACTTGTAATTTAAACACCACTTAGTGTCAATAATAATTTTTTCCTGTGTTATTTTCCCAAATAGCTCTTCAAGTACAAGGAACTTGCTGTCTGGGGGATATCTCATGGTACTTTCCAAGATGCCAACACACAGTAAGTATTTAATAATAATAACTGCCATTTATTGAGCTTTAAGTATTACCTGCTAGATACTGCTACATTACTCACATCTAACACTTCAGTTAATTCTTATGGTAACTTTGTGAGGTAACTATATTCTCCATTTTCTAGATGAGGAAACTGAGGCTCAGAGAAGTTAAAGACTTGTTAGATGCAGGCATTAGGTCAGAGTTTAGGTCTGCTCCAAAGTTTTTATTCCTGTGATATCTAGCCTTCCTGGTATCCACTATATGTATTAACTAATAAGTCAGGAGATCAGATTCTAGGTCCAGCTCTGCCTCTAAATAGGTCACTGATGTCATATTAGCTACTTTATCTTTATCAGCTTCAGTTTTCCTTGCTATAAAATAAACCTAAGTCCATAGAACCTGCATATGCATTTCCAGAGAACTAACATTTATTGAGTACCTATTATGTACTACAAACTATACTAGTCAACTTCTTATGTACATTCATCTCACTGAATCCTCCCAATGCCCCTAAATACATATATTAATATATCTCTTTTGTAGTTGATGAAAGTGAGATCTGAAGAAGTTAAATGAATTATTCAAAGATACTTGGTCTGAAAATGACGGAGTCTGGATTTGAACCTGACCCTAAAATCATTGTCCTTCAACTTCGCCATGCCAACAACAGGAAGAAAAGCTGCTGTTGAGTTAATAATGATGTAGACAATTAATTTTCTATTTTGGGAGGAAGGATAAACATCATTAATGCCCTGTATTCCTCTATTAGTGATCAGATTAGTCTCACTTTAAAAATATTCTCCATGTCAGAAATGTGTAGTTTAAGGCAGAAGTTAATCATGTCAAAGTGGTTGTAATAAAAAAGATGCAAAGTTATCAATATATCTGTCTCTAGATACAATTGGAATTTTTATCACCTTGGAAATCTAGCAAAGTGTAGACAATGTTTCAAATATCTACTTCAGGCAAATATTATATGAATATCTTTGAAGCAATTAGGCCTGTTTAATTTTCCAGTTTACAACTAATATTTG
Organism: Balaenoptera physalus; assembly: GCF_965194825.1. Lineage (NCBI taxonomy): Eukaryota > Metazoa > Chordata > Mammalia > Artiodactyla > Balaenopteridae > Balaenoptera > Balaenoptera physalus. The sequence goes on along the minus strand of NC_138882.1, from coordinate 127,669,765 downwards.
TAGGTATCTCCAATGTGGTAACATGTTTAGTATGCCCTCCTAAAGGTATGTAGTAAAGTGATTGTTTTCCCTCTCAATCTAACAGTCTAACTTTTTTTTTAACTGCTGGATATTTTTATTAGAGCCACTGATTACTCAGGGATGGGTTTGGTATTGCTATTGTTTGTCTATTTTACTCACCCTAATCTGGCATATGACCTGCTCTCTGTCTCACACCCCCATTTCATTATAGGGTATTACATCTGAATTCAGAGGAGTGAGATGCATTTATGCGTCTATTAAAATAGTGTAGACTCGGAAAAGCAGTTTCCTTTTTAGGGGGAAAGAATGAACAAAATCATAACTATTTCTCCCAGGGTGTGTCCCAGTGCAATTTTCACCTTGAATTAAACCTTTAAGTCAAAATCTGCAAATAGTGCCAGAAACTTTTTGGCTTAATACTATACAGCAGTTAAGACTATTATTATTTTCTTTTTCTTCAAATAAGTTCACAAATCTGGTAATTACCAGGAAGTTGTTATTGTTTGCCTTTACGTGAATACACTTTATTTAGCATTAAGGTGGTTCTGTAAGAGAGCCCTTTTAAAATATATATACAGAGGAGTTTTTTCTATCATATAAAGGTCATCCTGGTTGCTTATCCAACTTCACTGGAAAAGTCTTTTGTGCAACTGAAAAATAGGGAATGTGTTTATTTCAATTTCTCCCCAGGTCCTGACAGCGAATTTCTCCTCAAGGTGATATTAAACATACAGAGTGAAGAGCTGAAGCAAAACTGGCCAAGAGTTAATTCGGATCTTCGTGGCAGCATAGTTGAGATAATCTGAATCGTATGCAGTTCTTAAGGACTGCTGAAGACCCTTAGTGAGCCAGAGCTTGAGTTCCTCTGACAAGCATACTGAGAAAATGTTTATGGTACCTGGAAGTGAGGAAGCTCCCGTCACACTAGTTAAATTTGGAAAAATACCAAGAGCGCAAGTTTTTTAAAGGCCAGCCATCCAGTGTCCGCTTGCATCAAGCCTGACCATGAACAATATTTTAGCCATAATTTATCTCTTGTGAAATCAGTTCACAGTGAATCTTATGAAAAGTTGAGCACAGCTCTGTCTCTTCTACTGCTTCCAGGTTGATGTATTAGACCACTGGAATACGTCACTTAGCAGGTTGAATTTATAATCTTTTAGCACTCTATTGACTGCTTTTTGCAGAACTTGATACATCTCTGCTGCCTATCATTAAAATGATCAATTTCTTATTCATTCTTGAAAGCATGGGATGCAATCCCTACCAGGGGTTAAGCGTAGTAAACAATGTTCCAACTAAAGTTACTGAGGGAGGGAGACATATCTTGAATTAATATAGCTGATCTTATAAAGAGGGCTCTTGGAAACTGCGTTGATTTCCTTTTGCTGAGAGTGATTTTGAGACTTTAAAAAGTAATTGAATATTTTACTCCCTTTACATACTCTGAGACATCTAAAATGGACAAGGATGTTTAGGAGCCACATTATGTAAAATCACACAAACTCCATAGTCACAGTTGAATACTTCTGTGCATTTTCAGTCTGCTGTCTTTGCAGAATACACATCAACAATCAAAACATGTCTTTTTTGTTTTCTGGGGTTTTTTTTTTTTTTCTCTCTCTCTTTAGTTTTACAAAGAGATACTAGAACTAGTAAGTAAACTCCATATTGCATTCTGAGAGAATATATTTCTAACTGTGGTCCATATATTTCCTGCTGTGTTAGGTTAATAGCTCCTTTCCGTTGTGTACTCCACAAAATGGACCCCAGCAAGCGCGTATGGTGGGAGTTACAGCAACAGTATCTGCAACAGTGGCAGCAACATAAATAGCTGTGGTAACTTTTTTACACATGAGGTTATTACATTTTTATTTTTTAATAACTGAATGTATTGAATACATAAGAATAAAGTTAAATCTTGAGAACTGTATACACTTTTTAATTATTACTTTGAATTCAGCCATTCTTAATGAATGTGTGTTTTTTTTTAATATCAAAGTAAAAAAATTCCTTCAAGCCATTGTAATAGATTGAATTCTGAATCCTATTTCTGATGTTCACAGTAGGCAAAAAGCAGTTGACCTGCTCTTTTTTTTAGTATAATGTCTTAACGGAGCTTTTTTTTTTTTTTTACTTTGGGTGTACTAAACATTAGAAATGCTCCAAGCAAATTGTTTAAAGAGACATCTCCCTTTCTCAGGGTCCTTTGATAAGGTAGCTTTAAGAACAGGAAAGAACTCATTTGAAAAATATAAAAGAAACCCTGTCGTTACATCAGACGGAGTTATTTTCTTACCACTGAGTTTGCCCTTCATTTATCAAAGAGTTGTTTACAAGGGTTGAGAAGCCTGACATAGCTCTCTGTTCTTTAATTCTTTGTTTATGAACTGGAGTAATCAAACAAGAATGTACATAGCATGGGGAGTGGTAAACAACCATTGCTTTGTTATCATAGTTTATAAAATTACAGAATTTCTCAAGAGATTTGCATCATTGTTTGGTGCAAAGCGTTTTCACATTAATTAAGAAACAGATTCACTTTCAGAGATTCAGTAAACACATTTTAATTATTTCCCCAACAGTGTCTAAACCAAATGAACAAGAAGGTAATGTAAAATTCTCCTACTCACCTTGAATTCATTTGGAAGATTTTTAACTCCAAATATCTTTTGGCCCACACTGTGTACACTAGCTGGTGTAACCTTGTTTTTACTTTGTGCATTTGTGGCCAAAACCTTCTTAGCAACTAAAGCTGATGCTATGTCATGCAATATTCTATAGAGATGACATATTTAAAATATAGCTGCCTTTGGAGGCACAAAGGAGGAGGTCCAGTTAAATTGAGACTTATCTTCATTCTTGAGGATGGTCAATCTATTTGAGACCTTCTCAGGATCCCCTGAAAGCACCATCTATATTTCAGGATTTAACTCTATGGAACCCATGGAATCTAACAGACTACAAACTAGCTGTAGGGGTCCCCTAAAAACTTATGGTGCTAGATTTGATATCCTGGAGGTACTTTTCAGACTGCTACATCTTTGATTCCTAGGAAAATTCCATTCATGTGTTTGCTCTGTAACATTTCCTTTTATATAAATGTTCAAAGACCAAACTAAGCATTATTAATGATAGAAAGGACAACACAGAAGAAAAAAAGATGCCATACACAGACCCCATCTGATACCTTATCTGCTTCCACAGTGCTATAGACTGAACGTTTGTGACCCCTACACATATGTTGAAATCCTAAACTCAATGTGATGGCACCTGGAGGTGAGGCCTTTGATAGTTGATTAGGCTATGAGGGCAGAGCCCTTGTGAATGGATCGCTTATAAAAGAGACCCTAGAGAGCTTCCTCCTTGCTTCTTCCAGGTGAGGACACAGCAAAAAGATTATCTCTGTGAACCAGGAAGTGGGCTCTCACCAGACATCACATTTCCAACATTTTGATCTTGGACTTCCCGGTCTCCAGAACTGTGAGAAATAGATTTCTATTGTTTATAAGTCACCCAGTCTGTGGTATTCTAATACAGTGGCCCAAACAGACTAAGATACATAGTTAACAGATGAATATCTGTCTCAATTTTGTTTTATAGCGGAGCATTTCGTTACTGAAGATAATGCTAACTGCTGTAGTGAATCAGCTCAAGATCTCAATGGGTTAATAAAATAGAGGTTTCTTTCTCTCTCACATAAAATCCAAATGGGGTTTTCTTGACTGGCAGGCAGCTTTCCACATTTAAGGACCCAAGCTCCTTTCATCTTGTGGCTCTGTCCTCCTCTAGAGCCATGGATTCCTCCTTGAATTTTGTTCATAGATAGGTAAGGAGAAGGTGAAGAGGGCTCACTCGCTTCTTTATCAATTTAGCTGGCAAGTATTTCATGTTATCAATACTTCTGCTGACACCATCGGCAAGAACCAGTCCCGTGGTTCCAGTGACATGCAAAGAGGCCTGGGAAATGCAGTCCATTGTTTGGCAGCCATTCTGGTAACAACTCTGCACAATGGAAGGGAATCTTTGATTATCCTTTAGATTTATGTGTCTCAAACATTCTTGACATTTGCTAAAGTGATGGTTTTCCATTTAAAACAAATTTGTTAGGTCCTTACCTTTAAGAATTTTTAAAAATATGGAACAATCTGATAAGGAGAGCTTCTAGGTGAGAAGGAATTTTTTTAAAGGAATATATTTTTTCATTTGGAAAGAGTCTTTTCTCTCTTCCTTCCTTTTTCTCTTTCTCTTTTTTTTTTTTTTTTTTTTTTAGAGCATTTTTAATTTTAGAATTAGTGAAGCTTTGATTTCCAAATGGTTTACTTATGCAAATATTCAGCAGAGGGCTAAAGTCAAATGAATCAAGAGACAGTGTCTGGTAAATTGTGATTTCCATTGAATGGGGTGTGGGTGTGTGTGTTCTTTTCTCAGACATATATTCTTAGCTTTTGTTTGAAATATTGCCTTTAGGGATTTACTCCATTGATCTCGGAACTTTTAAAGAGCCATACAACAGAATACAATTAAAATAGTCTTGTACTATAAATACTAGTATCATTTAAGATTTAGCCTAGGAAAAGGCTCTAGTGATCATGGAACTCAGTATAGAGGCCTGAGGAAGGAGAGAATATAGAAGGGCTGAGTCAGATGGGAGATGGAAGGATGATGCCAGTGAAGACTTCTACCTATTTTCTGGTTGTATCGAGTGTCAGCTCTGAGTGGGAATGTTGATTTGGAGTACAGTGAATAAATATCAGTGAATATAGAAAAGCTATTATTTTATTCTCTCAACATGTATTTTCTAGGTGCCTACTATTTGCTAGCAATTTTGTGAGATGCTGGAATAATGAAGAAGAGGATGGTCGTTTCAGTTTTTGTAGTGCTTACAGTCTATTGTAATTAAAATTGAATCAGTTATATTGGCAAATTGAGTCAATAATAATGATAAAAAATAATGAAAGTGGGCTGATGATATTGATGGTTTCAGTTTCTCTTGAAATATTTTAATTTATATGTGTAATATTTCAATATTGTAATATCTGTATTACACATTGATATATTTATATGTAGCTAGCAATAGGCTAAAAGACAGCATAGTGTTATTCCTAGAGCCCAGGGCAATACCTGGTACATAACAGAAACTCAACCAATGATACTTGATGAATGAATAAATAAAATAATCCTGGGTAAAAAATTAGGAGAACTCCAGTTCTTACTGTGGGTTTGCCAGTGACTTTCAGTGTGACACAATAAATGACTCCCTGTTTCAGTTTCCTAATCTGTAAAATGAGATGAAAATATCCATTCTATCCACCTTACAATGTAGACAGTGCCTTGTGTAGAAACAAGATAGCAGACATGTAAGATTCAGGAATATTACAATAGCTGATAATCTCAAAATGGAGTATATTTTTATTTGACTAAGATATTTCCAAATTGTGTTTTAGAATAAGCTTTCTGATTGTCACGTTTTAAGGAAATAAAAATAATTTTATTTTAGAAAATTGAATTGTATTACCAAGAGGCAAGTATATTTTGTGAAATCTTAGAACCTAGTATCTCTTAGAAATGTAGCCTAATGAAAGTGTCTTGGAGCCCTGGAAAAATGTCAGTGCAGCAAATGGTACCCTCTCCTCGATTCTTTCCTTTCATGGACAGATGCTCCCCAAGGTAAATCCTTGGTCCATCCTTTTTCAACCTGGATTGCTTAAGAAAAGGACGTGTTATTTAAAGACAATCTAAAAACAGCCTAAGAGGGAGGAGGTGCACATGCACATATTCGAGATTAAGATGAAAGAGGCATGTTTTATTCAAAGTTCAACATCCATTTATTTTGAGGATAGAGGTGTCTGTGTTGTGACTCATGCATGCTGTGAAAAAATGCCAAGTATCTTGATAACTAATGTTAGTAAGGAAAGATTCACCAAGAGGGGGCAGAAGCTCATGAAATGCTAATCTTTGAATACAAGAGTGAGAATCAATTTTAGATTCTGATTTTTTGGAACATTTCAAAGGACTTAATATTTTGGTACAAGAAGAGAAATTTATATATTCTGAGAATAATGATAAACACTTCTCTCTACTCCAATTCATCGTTGAGGCTTTCTTTTCTTTCTTACTGCTTTAGTTTTCCCATTTTTCTTTTGTCTTCATGCCGCCCCTCACCTTCCCTCTAACCTTTCAGACTAAACATTATAGTCATTTACATGTTAAGCTTTCAGACTAAACATTTTATTCCTTTAACTTAAAAAAAATTTTGGTTGTGAATGTGCTCCTTTTATGCTAAGTGTTGAAAAACTATAAAATTTAAGCTAGAAGGACAATACTACCATCATAATCCCTCCTTTAACAAATGATATTTTGGAGCATTAAAAATGTTGTAAAGAGACAGTACATTTTCTTCAGTCACTGAATGTATGATGAGTTGTACACTGAAAGTGAAAGAAGAGCCACTTTATAAAGTGTAAAGAACAAATTTACTAGGGCTTAGTTATGGACTGCACACTAACAAGAGACACAAGGCAGTTTAGTTGGATGACAGTGGATCAAATTAATCCTACAAAATGACAAGGGCAAACACCAGGGATCTCCATTATGAAATGCCTTGGAGTGAACGCTTAGCAAAAAGTCAGTCTTACATAAGCATAAAACACAAACTCTTTTAGAAACTACATTGCTGGAGATGATTTATTTTGATGTGAGAAGAGTTTTTAATTTTTAATTTTAGACCTTTTTCTTAAATAGAAATATTGATTTGGCTAATAGGACACATATACTTTTTCATCTCAAGATAACAATGACTTCAAAAGGAGAGGTGAATGGGACACAAAAGGAGCAATCACAGACCACAGGCATAGAATGATTTTTATAACTTTCGCATTTGAGTATAAAAATTGAGTTAACAAAACCACAGCCTCCTTCAACTTGTAATTCAAACACACAAAAATAACTTGACTTCAACAGGCAAGGTAAATTCACTTTACTTGGAAATTTCTAAGGTACTTACAGAAAGTCAAGGAGAGGACCTAAAATGAAGAAAAAAATGGATCTGATTAATAATTAATAAAACTATTGTTGATTCAAGGAATATTGTTGAGTGGAATATTTTCAACATCTTAAATATGTCTTGATGTCAAATGCAAAGATGTTGAATGGTTTCAAAGGAAATGTTGGCTCTGTAATAAGAAATCTGCACTTAATACATAAATAGATGGGTTTAATATCTTTGTATTAGCCAGTCTTGAGAGAGACTAGCCATATCTAAATTCATGTATTGTGTAATTTGCATGTTTTGAGTCTGGTAAATGTAGCTACAGAGAATCCATATTTTTAAAAAAGTAACCATGCCACTTGCTCTTTTAAATTGCTCTGCTGCATTTTTAAGAGTTTTAAAAATGGGTACTTGGTGTGCATAGAACAGCAACTGTTGCTCATTCTGTCTTTGCCTCTACTTCAGCAAAGGGATATTTTAAAAAGGAATACATTAAGAATACATAAAAATACATAATGCAATGGAAACAAGTTTTCCTTTTTTTTTTTAAACCTTCATTCCAAGCATTTCGTCTGCCTAGCAGAAGAGAATGTCTCTCACAAAACCTTCATGGCCATCTATCACTGTGGCCACATTCTTAGCTCCATCTAAGCAATTGGCATGGATCAGAAAATATAGCATAAATTTAAAAACAGGTTATCCCTTATTGGAATAACACAAGGGTTTTGTTTGAAAACAAGCACAGTTGAATTATTTGTAAGAATGTGGTATGACTGAGCTGGTTAGGAAAAACACCTCTTTAGAGTACTTTTCCCTTTTTCCTCTTTTGTCTATGTCACGATAATTGAGAAAGACTATTTCAGCTGGTACAAATAGCAACATGAAACACCAAAGAAGAAAATTTAGATCTCAAAGATGAACTGAGGGACTTCTTTCAGAGGTTTGAAAGATCAAAACTTTGAGTGGACTATCTTCCAAACCGCAGATTTTGAGATTAATCAATGACCATAAAGCTGGGTGCCAAAGTACCTCTCAGAATTTTGAAACATAAGCTGAATATACAATCATTTAACACCATTAACAACCAAATTCATTTTCAAAGCAAGCCAAACAGTACTATGGGCATTTTATAGTTCCTTTTCTGTTAATCTTTTATATTAAATATTTCAGTATTTTAAAATATACACCAATTATTTTTGATGTATTCAAAGTATATGTATATATTTAAAATATATGTAACACATATGCTAGCAAAACAATATAATAAACATTGGTGAAGCCATTATGCAACCTAAGAACTTAAATGTTAATGTGAATTGCATCTACCTGTGTACCATTGACTATCCCATGCTTTCCACTGAAGAAAACTACTGTGGAGTATGTTAGTAGCTCTATACTAGTAGTTTCTACACTAATATAGAAAACTAACTATATATGTCATTATTCTGACATACATATGTAAGGCAAAGGCATATATGATCCAACTGTACTTGTGTTGAGATTTATAAAGATAGTGTTATGTTTTATATAGTCTTGTAGGACATTTCTATTCAACATTATATTTTAAGTTGCATCCATATTTTTGTAAATAGCTGTGTTTCATACATCTTCACTGCTTTGTAATATTTGATTCAGTAAATATAACATCATTTATTTATCTATTCCTTTGTCACAGGACATTTGTGTGGCTTCCAGCATTTTATTATTATTAGTGTTGCTATTATGAATACTTTTGCATGTCTTCTTGTACACTTATGTAATGGTTTTTCTAAAATTTGTACATAAGGGTAGAATTATTGGTTTGCAGGGTGTGTGGATGTTTAACTTAATGTCAACAGGTTTTCTGAAATAAGTCCAAAATTGCAATCCACCAGATTGTCTGAGTTCCTGCTGATCTACATCCTCCCAGATTGTCATATTTCTTAACTTTTTGGCACTCTAGTGGCTAAGTGTAATAATTACAAATAATTAAATTAATTAATTAACAATCCCTATGTCATTGTAGTCAAAATTACATTTCATTCATTGCAGTATTTGAGAAATATTTGAGTGCCTATGTGCTAGGTATCTGTTGACTGTGCTGTGGATATGGCAATAAACAAAACAGAAAAAAAAAAATAATCCCTGCCTTCATGAAGGTTAAGTTTTAACTGGGCAGACTGAAAATGAACATAATAAATAAGTGAACTATGTAGCACATAAGGAGGTAACAATTGCCATTGAGAAAAATAAAGTGAGATGGGGAATCTGCGGGTAGAGGGCCAGTTGCTATTTTAAATAAGGTAACCAGGGTTGATGTCTCTGAGAGAGAATTTCAGCAAGGACTTGACATATGTAAGGCCTTTAATGATGCAGAAGGAACAGCCAGGGCAGGAAGTATCCTGGGATGTTTGAAGCATAGCCAGGAGGCCATTACATCAGGATCAAGTTGAGTGAAGGGAGAGTGATAGATGAGATTGAAAGGTAATTGTGGACCCAGATCACCATGCATCGTGTAGGTGGTTTTAGAGATTTTAGCATTAATACGGTGAAATGTGAATCTACTGAAGATTATGAGCACAGGATTTACATGTTCTGAGGCCATGGGTAGAAGTATGGAGACCAGTTAGGAGAGGATTAGGAAAATGGAAAAGATGTTGGGGGACTGGACTAGGATGATACAAGTGGAGGTGGTAGAAACTGAGGAGAATATACGCTTTTAGAATAGTGGCTCATTCTATTCTTGAACATGGGCTATCTCTCGACGTAGATCTTCTTTAGTGTCTCTCAATAATGTTAAAAATTTTCTCCACACATATCTCTACATCTTTCGTTTCTATTGTTATTGCAATAGTCTCACTCTCTCTCTCTCTTTCTGTCTCTCTCTAGCACTGACTCTCTCTGCTTTAAACATTATTTCAGTGTTTATTGTATACTGAGATACCATTTATTTTTGTACTGAGATACCATTTATTTTTGTATAGTGAATTTATAACAAACCACCCTGTTAAATTCTTATTAATTCTAGCAATTTGTCTATAAATAATTTTGGGTATTTTATGTGGTCAATTATATCATTTATGAATAATATTTTCTTTAAGTATTCTTCAAATACTTAGGCCTTTGATTTATTTTCACCTTTCTTACTGTACTAGAAAAGATCCCTGATAAAATTGGAATAAAAGTAGTGATATGGGCATCCTTGGTTTATTCCTGATTTTGAAGGGAATACGTTTAATGCTTTAACACTACAGGATTTTTGTGGTAGACTTTTGGTACATATCTTTTATCAGGTTAAGAAAGACGCAGACGTAGAGAATGGACTTGAGGACACGGGGAGGGGGAAGGTTAAGCTGGGATGAAGTGAGAGAGTGGCATGGACTTACATATACTACCAAATGTAAAATAGATAGCTAGTGGGAAGCATCCACATAGCACAGGGAGACCAGCTCGGTGCTTTGTGACCACCTAGAGGGATGAGATAGGGAAGGTGGGAGGGAGACGCAAGAGGGAGGAGATATGGGGATGTATGTATATGTATAGCTGATTCACTTTGTTATACAGCAGAAACTAACACACCATTATAAAGCAATTACATTCCAATAAAGATGTCAAAAAAAAAAAAAAAAGAAGCTCCCTTCTATTCTTAGTTTTCTATTGGTTCTTTACATGAAGACAGGTGGGAATTTTGTAAGATTTCTACATCTCTTAGATGCTCTTGTGCTTTTTCCCTTTAATATAGTAGGTTTATTATTAAAGGGTTTAATAGATTTTCAATGTTAAAGCTTATTTGTATTCCTAAGATAAGTCCAACTTGGTCATGGTGTATATTTTTATGTTATTTTGGATTCAGTTTGTATATCTATCGTTTGAATTTTTGCATCTATATTCGTAAATGAGATAAAGCTATATTTTTCCTTGCTTAAACTATCCTCTCTAGTTAAAAACGATGCCAGTATTTCTAGTTTTTGGCTGTCAAATCCACTACAGCATTTGTCCACACTAAACTAGTGAACAATATTTTAAGACCTTACTCCAGTGGATTTTGTACATATTGACACAATTTAAAAATTTTGTGTTTGGACCATTGGTTATTTTAAGGTAACAAATACTTGATTAAGCTAATGAAATCAAGACTCGGTCAACATATATTATGCCCATTGTGCTTTTGTAATTCACAAAGGACTATTAACTTATGTTTATAGATAAATAGCACAAAAATGATTATTCTATAGGGCAGAGGTGTTGCAAACTGAGTGCTATAGGAATGTAGTATTTTGAACATATGAATAAGTCATGACCATTATGTGAAGTGTCTACTATTTCATCTGATATTTTGGTTTGTTTGTTTGATTTTTTTTCTTTTTTTGCAAAAGTTTTGTGTATGTTTATCAGTTCCCAGATCTCCACCCTAGCCGTCTGAGCGCTTGTCTTGTGTGCCCGCTGTATCTAATTAGCAATTTCAAGTTAACAGAGTCTTTCTTATAAATAGTGACTTGACTAATTCACCCTAAGCTCAGAGATCTTTTTAAGCTGTAAGGTTCTTTAAATTATTATCATTTCTAGCTTTTACCAGACCACAAGAGTTGTCAAATAAATATGAATGATTAGGCCTGAAAACTTTAAAATAACAACTTAGAAGAAAATTTAAACTACCAACTTCATAACATTAAGACGTTGTTTAAATGAATTAATTTTTTTCTTCACGGTATTATGGAGTTAAACATTTGCTTTATACAATGGCACTGGGCTTGAAAACTCCAAAGACATTGTGTTTCTTCGACAAATTGATGACTTCCCTGTGTAGAATTGTCATATAAAAATACAAGACATAATATTTGGGACATATACCAAAAAATTTGTTGTTTACTCATGTTATTTTTCCAAGTTTTCGATTTATCTGAATTTACCTGGGTGTTTTGTACTGTGTTTGCTAAATCCAGTAACCCTGTCCCTAGGGGGATTAAAAACAAAAACAAGTTTTTATAAATGCCGTGTATAATTCTAAAGGAGCACCTAGCTCATCTGTCTAAGTCTATTATGTAATCTCTTCAGGTGGTTAACATCTCTGCTAGTTAGTCATAAATAAGAAAGCAACACAAGTCAACTTGGAGTCTGTTTGTGTGCATTCTTTTATATTTAAATAGAATTCTAGACAGTTTTTGGTACATGGCATATCTGCTGTATTTGAAGTGGGAATATGTGAGACCATAAAAAAAAGTAAGGGGAAAAGGAGGTGCTGGATCCTCTCCTGACAATGACTAGAAAGTGAAGACTGCTTTCAATAGTCTGGGTCCAAATTCACTTTGAGCAACTAGCTCAAGAAGGTTGTGACATTAATAGATGTATTAGAGATGAATATACGCGAAGGAAGAGGACAGAACTCCAAAATACAGCTATTCTTTGGAAAATAGACTCGGGTGCAGAAACCAGAAAATAGTTTGGTTAAAAGCAGATGAAATAACTGATATTTTCAACTAATCCCCATAGGTACCCAACAAGACTCAATGTCCTCAATCGCCCATTCTATGATCTGATAAGAATTCCTGGAATCTTTCAAAGAGGAAGTACAATAAATGCTCTTTCTGCTGATAAATCCTCAGTTTCTGAGAAGTTCATTTTCCAAGCAGAATAAAAATATAATTTCCATTTCCATGAATAAATCTGCAATTATGTTGAAAAGAACAATCCAAATAACTTTAAAGCTGTCTTGGGAATTTGTGTTAAACCAAATAGAAAAGTCACATAATGATTGAAGTGGCTTTGTGGGCCGAATATGTAAATAATCTTGGATAGTTAATTATTTCAGGTAATATTATAATTCAAGCAGAGAAGATGGAAGCTTTTACTAAATTTCCTTGATTAAGTAGATTTTTCACTATGATTAATAAAAGCCAGCTGCCTCCCAATATGACTCCCCCACTTTGAGTTTAACTCTCATTTCCGAAAATAAAAGCAAAACGAAAAATAAAAGCAATATGCAAAAATTATCAATATTAAATTTCCCATTTGAATGTATACTTATGTTAATTTTCAAAAGAATATTTAAGATAAAATATTTTCTCTTAATAATGTGTCTTTAATTAGAAGTAGAAGACTGTTTTTAGGAAGTTGAATTCCGGTCACTTTTTAATAATTAGTCATGTTGGTAGATGATGAAGTTTCGGTATTTTGAGTAGCAGAATATTATTAAGCCCTACAGTATTAATGTTAATACTAACAGTAGAGCACTCTTTCCAATGAACAGCAAATGTGTTACCATCCAAACTCATTACTGTATTTTGGAAATTAATTTAAATTGAATCTGTTATTTCTTATCTCAAATATATATTTATTTAATTACTTTTTTGAATTTTTTTATGTTTTGTAATAATTCTTCTCTGCCTTCAATGGTTTAATGTGTGAATATACTAAAATACCTTAGGGCAAATTACCTGCTAAGAAAAGGTTTGGAAGTATCATGGATACTTTGTACTTATCTGCATTATGAGATTATAAACTTCTTGACTGTATCCTAATTCACTCATTTATTCACTCAACTCTCTGTCATTGTGCTAATCTCTGCCCAGCATGGAATAAGACAGAGTTCTTGACCTCAAGAAAAACCTTCTAGAGTGGGAGATAATTACAACAAACAATTACAATCCAGGAGGGTCAGTGCAATGACATAGAAGCAAACATTGCAAAATGAAAAAAGTGAACTGAATTTAAGTTGGTCACTGGGGAGGTGGAAGACAAGAAAAAGTTTTAGGAATTGTTGATGCTGAGCTGAGGTTTTAGTGTTGAAATTAAACCTCATTGACTAGTGAGGAAATAGATATTATAGTCCACAGTCCCACCAAACCATGTTCCTGCACATAGTAGATGCTTAACAAACATCGGTAGAATTTAATTAGATTAAAATCGCTATGTGTGGTTTCCTGTGTTCATGCAGACACAGCGAGAACAACTTTGAAGCCATTGATTAAAAAAGACTTTACAGAAATGAAAAGTTTCAGCTTTCTGTGAAGTTCCCTGTCAAGCAATCTCACAATTGCACATCGTTGTTAATAGTTTGGCAAATATTATGGGCTTTATGGTCTTTATTTTCTTTAAAGCTCTCTATTTTTTAGAGATTGCTAGATAAATACGTGGCAGCACTCCATGCAGAGTGCACAGAACAGAACGTTCAAAGATAAGTCCTACCAAGCTGAGGGGATAAAAGAATTAAAAAAAAAAATCAACTTGCATTTCAGGTTGTTCATCTGGGCAAAAAGAGAATAGAAACGGCTTTTATTTAGCCCATTCAATAATTCAAATTCCTGGAGAACAGTAGTGGGGTAGTCACCAGGCAGAAAATTCTCTTATTTATTTTTAAGAACAATTTTTTATGCCACTCGTCTATTTCTATCACCTAATGAAAGCTGAAGATCGATTCTTCCCTGGTGAGTGCAGAGTTGGCCAAATGTAGCTGCATCAGAGGTGTCATATGTCAATACCTGTGGAATTATACAGAATAGTAAAATAAAAGCCAGAGTTGGCTCTGGTGTTTTAGCACACACATATATATATGGCATATATATGAGATACGAGAGTGTGTGCTCCCTATGATCTCTGTACTAGGAAAAGCATGAAAGATATTTCCAATTAAAAAGCACTCACACACATTTGTATAATATTGTGGAAAATTGAGTGTCGAGAATAGTGAATGTATGTGTAAAATGTTTACTTGGAATTTATTTAAATAACTTTTCCTTAACATAGTATTAAAGAAAAAGAACAGTATTCTCCACGGCATATGCCCACATTAGTGCTTTAATCATAACAGCCTCATTTTCCAAAGGTTTATTTACATAAGTGCTTTCTCTGTAAATGTTACATTTGAAAAAAAATACACACGTTCATATAACCTTTTAAATCAACGACTGCTGGCAAAATGAATGGAGGAGACCAAAGAAATATGCCAAAAGTGGTTTGGAAATGTAGTTAGCCTTAGTACTGTTTGTAAAATTCATTTTAACTTTGATGCCTGATTACATTGCAACAGCTTTTTCAAGATTCCATCTGGCGCTGTAAGTGTAGTGGGTGATCTGTGCTGAAAAGGGAGTTTGGGAGGTGTTAAGTACATTGCCTCATGCGGATCTTGGACTAGGCTTTTCAGGCAGAGGTATTTTTGACTGATTAATATCTGGTGAACTTGACCTTACATCTTCATCTTGTGCCCTGGAGGCCAGCTTTCCCAGAGTAGTCCCTCACTTCAGCACCTTTTTGTGGATATTAATGAGATCAAAGGATCCCCTCCTAACCTGGCAAAAAGTATTGTCCTCAGATGTTCAGACTCCTTTTCACTTTCTAGATGCGTTATTTAAATGAGCTGATGAAATTGACCAACTGTTTGGATGCTGGGTGGGTAAAGTCTACAAAGGTAATGCTAGAACAACAAGGGACATAAACTTCCTAAAGACTGAGGAAGATTTTTAATGAGTTATTCAAATTACTACATAATTCTCAAGCTCACTTTTATCATTCAGATGGCATATTTTCTAAATTCATTTGGTAAATCTTTTCTTCGGTCTAACATGGGCTCAAATGTTGTAATTGAGGGACCATGAAACAAAGTGATTTATTTTAGTTCTTTAAATTCTGGATTATTTTTTATAGATCTTTACCTTAGAAATATAAACATGTTTAAACTGAAAGAGATACCAGCAAAACTTATTTTAGTCACTTTTAATGTTAACTTTCTGAGGACAATTTAGGAAATTTTGCCTATATTGTATCTTTCTCCTCACTCCTCCCCCACATCTCCAGGCAAAATTCTTTCTCTAGATTACACTGCCATCTGTTTTCATTCTTTTGGTATTTGGTTGCAATTGTTTTGCAGCATATATTTTTGAATAATAATTAATAGAAGTAAATCAAAACTCTCAGAGAAATAATTCTCATAGGTGGAATAGCAAAATCAGATGAAAATATGACTGGAAATATCAAGTTAATTTTCAAAGCTAAGGACTGGGGATTTTGCCTTGTGGCCTTGATCAAGGTCAATAGGACTCGTGTGGGTAAGTTTTGGCAACGTGCTCTAAAAACGCTATCCTCTGAAAATATCAAAGGAAACTGGAACCAGGTAAAAAAGTCAAGAAAACACAAGGGCATTAAAAGAAAGAAAATCTCAGAAACCCATTTTTTGTAAAAGCTAGAATAACATGTTGCATGAAATCATTCAGTATTTTTGGCAGTATACTGGAGGTAAAATTTTATACTCCAGAGCAACCATGACTAATTCTTCTACCTGCTGTTCCCTTGGTTTCTATATTTTTTTCATTCTTGTTTTCTTTCCTTGGCTCAGCTGAATGCAGCCTTTCCCTCTTGGGGAAGTGTGACGAGGAGTCCAATTTTTCATTATTCATTATGGTCTAAAAATCTCATCTGCATGCTGATCTCACTTTGAAATCAATGGAGTCTCAGCCCCCTGAAGAGGTATTTAACTAAATGAGAAGCAGCTCATGGGAAAATGATGGGAAAAACATTTTATCATACTAATGTACATTTCAAATCCAAATGTAAAAACATGATGGATGATAGAGACAAAACTGGAACCAAGAAACATATTATGTCAAGAATTAATTTAGTTCATGTAGCACATGTCTCAGACAAAGGGGGGAATAAAAAAAGGCAAAGGTTAATGTTATTAAATTAATGCAATTAATGTTTAGTTTCTTTAATTCAGCGTGATTCAATACTTATCTGAACTCCTAAGTCAACAAGTAATATTATATCAGGGTCTATAATGTTTATCACCTACAACTAGAAACCACATTTTGAGAATTACAAATATCGATAGTACATTATATTATAGAAGGTTATCTATATAATCTATATTTTATTTTAAAAGGACTATCATTTCTTGGAATAATCAGAAAACTGGTTATCCCCAGAAAGCATCATTTCTTCTGTAGATCTCTTCATTCCCTGGGGCTTCTCACTTTTTTTGAGATTATGAGTACTGTCATTTTCCTAAGATTTTAAAACTCATACAAAGACCTTTCAACATGAAAGTGGGACCATTTGCTATCTTGCCTGTATCTTATTTCCCTCATTTACTTTTCATTTCCATATATATAAAGTTACATAAATGTATCGAAATAAAAAATATACATTTTCATTCACATTTCAGGCATTTATTGAGGACAACGACTCCTTTCTCACAGTCATCCTCACCCTTCCACCTTCTATTATCCTATATGATTTCACCATATACATCACCCCAAAATATCCCAAATCTCATGACTCCTTATTTCCTCTATGTTAGTGTCTTCCCCTTCTATTTCTCTTCAGTAACTTATCTTCATTGCCATATCCTGAAGTTTACCCTCACCTGAAATGGAGCCTCCACAAAGTAGGATTAGAGAGTGTTGGGAAGAAAGTATTTTCCTTTACCCTTCAGAGGTTCATTTGACTGGTAGACATGAGACAGATTAACAGGAGAAAATCAAATTTAATTTCGTATGCACAGGAACTCCCACATACATGAGAGGTTCAAAGACAGAAGGGTAAAATGAGGTATATATGCAATCCAGAGCTAAGGAATGGGAAAGGAACCAGAGGCTTCAGAGGAGAGGAGAGCAGTTCACAGGACAATAAGAGGAGCAGATGTTTGGTAATTAGATGTTTGTTCTGCCATGCAGATGGGTCACTCATATAAAATTTATCTCTAATAATAATTCTCATTCTGAAAAAGCCCCGAATTTAAATTCTTCTAGGTAGTTAAGGGCAGGGCAGAAGTTTCTCTTGAGCCCACAGGGTCTTAATTGCCTTTAGTTCAAAATAATCCACATGCCCAAGTGGCACATCTTGGGGAGGCTTATTCTGAACCCTTTCAAAAGCTTAAGCTGCATTGTCTTTCTTTCTGATTACAGCATCATTTCTTTTCAGACATCATGCCAGTATTCCTTACACTCTTTTTTTTTGAATCTTGTTGAGACTTTCAGTCTCTTGACATCCAACTCTTTGTTCTAGTCTCTGGGCTTACTTGAGGCATTCCTTCCTTTTCTAAACACTCGGTTCACTTAAAGGGTCCCTTGGCTAACAGCCTCCATTCCTTTGCCTCCCTGACCTCTGTCATCCCCTCTAATCCTCTTGCAAACGAAAAACGATAAAAATTGCCTTTCACTTCTCTACACGTGTGTATGACCAGAGGCAATCACACAGTTCAACAGCTGTACTCTGATTTATTTCAACAACTATCCTGATTCTTCCATTTGTATGTCATGCAGCTTACTTTGTTTTCTGGCAACTTGAGAGACAACTTTGACTTCTATTATAAAGAGAGAAGAGCATAAACCACCAAGCATGAACTTTCTTTACTAACTCCCCATCCTCCTATAAACATGTCTATGTCTGCTTCTAGAGTCATCTTCTTTTCCTCAGTCTCTTAGACTGAGAATAACCCCCAGTTTGTTCTTAAAGCCAGTCATTTCTGAGATTTTTCATAATGTTGATTCACCCATCCTCTTTTCTTTCTTGTTTCTTCAACTTCTTTATATTTGCCCTTTTCTATCAGTATTAAAAACAAACAAAATCTAAAAATTTATTTCCAGATTACACACTACCTTATATGGCATCAGTTTATCTTTACAACAGCACTGTGTGTGTCCTGGTGGTCAGTTAACCTGGGAAATTCAGATTCAGCAGTGTTGAGGATTTGGCCAATGTCACACCGCTAATGGTAGAGCACCAATCCATTTCAAATCTTCTTCTCCCTTCCACCACGCATTGTTAATTATTTTTTCATATGCAGTCTTCTAAATTAAAGGTATTCTCTTTACTCATTGTATCCATCACAGCACTTAGCCCAGTACCTCACAAAATATTGGTGAAATATGGGCTTCAGTTATGATAAAGTCATCACAATTCAGTGCTTTAAATGCTACACTTACAAGATATAATCATGTAAACTACGCTCACAGTGTCCAATTTACGGAAGTGTCACAGGCGCTCCTTTCTAATGGCAGTCCAAAATGGAGGTTGGCATGATCTTTTGAACATTTGAAAAGAATAATAGTTTATATCACTGAACTATGAAACTGTACAGCCAACTCCTAATGACCTTCTTGACTGTTAAGAGATTCCCCTCAGGTTCTCCAAATGCTTGAAATAATAATGATAAAAAAATCTGAAATACTAAGATCATATTATAAACTGCACCTGGAGAAAATGCTTCCAGGGGTCATAAAATCACTAGGTTTTGCAGATGAAACAACTTTATTTGAAAAAATTATAAAGGGAAATTATGCCACGAATCAAAGTACCTAAGAGATAGAAAAAAACACTGCACATTTTTCAAAACTCTCTATTCCATTTGGAATAACTATTTATCAAGTACAATAAAGAAAATTGTTTTTGTCCAAATAACTTTGCATATACAGTTTTTAACTTATTTGTAGGTATTGCTTTTTAGACACATTTTGGACATTGCTTTTCAGTTATAACAATGGAATAACATTGTTCACACTTGAAGTATATGAATAGCTCAAAAGTAATTTTCCTGCTTTACTTTTTTTTCTACCACTTTTTGGATTTACTGCTTTTATGTGCCCTGTAAGTGTCATATCTTGTTGGGTGCATTTTCATAAGCATGCCTAGCCTTTGTTAAGTGTGCATCTCTATTTTAGAGGCTAGATTATAGCAAAAATATTTTAACCCACATTTTAAATCCAGGGACATCTGAGGAGAAATACATCAATACCAAGTTATTAGTAGAGTTCTGATGGGAAAGTGATACCTGTCTGTCTTACTAACTTACTAAGTATTGAAAGACATTTCCTGTCATAAGAAAATGTAAAAAGAAAGGAAACACATATCAGTACAAGTATAGTTAGATTTTAAAACCACACTGTGAAGTATGGATTAATTTACTAATTACCTAATATGACATACAGCATAATATGAGAAATGCTGGAAATCCCAACCATAAAACTGATATCATTAAACAGAACACTGTGCATCTTTGTCCTATTAACATGTCTAATTAGAGGCCCCTTGTTAACTTCAAGGCAATTATAATGTTTTTTCCAATTGTACCAGCCAGATCATTTGCATTCCTTCACATTCTGTAGTAACAGCTCATGAGATGTATTAAATGGGAATCACTCAACGTGATGTAAAAAGGGAGATCAAGAAATAAAACAAATGACTCTCTTTTGCTATCAGTTTGGGAAAACTGGTGAAGGTGTTGGGAAGAACTAGGCCAGGTGGTGAAGTGTTTTATCAGAGACTAAATTACAGTGAGGTAGTTTGATATA
Organism: Balaenoptera physalus; assembly: GCF_965194825.1. Taxonomy (NCBI): domain Eukaryota; kingdom Metazoa; phylum Chordata; class Mammalia; order Artiodactyla; family Balaenopteridae; genus Balaenoptera; species Balaenoptera physalus. The sequence continues at coordinate 127,649,491 of NC_138882.1, read as the reverse complement.
TCCAGTGATACCTGCTAAAATATTAAAAATGAAATGCAATAAAATCACATCTAATCTCAGAAACATTTGTCTGTCCTAGGGTTGGATAGTCTTCTTTGAACTTATTTCTTTCTGCTCTGGTAGAATTGGAGAATAAGATATGGCTTTATATGCCCTCATTGTACTTTGAATTAGATTAGCAGCTAGTTGCATCAGGATTGACAGTAGAAGCAGAATTTGCCAGTATCATATTCCAAAATTTTAATAACTATTCTCTAGAGAGATTATGTGACAGATACAGACTTATACATCTTAGAGTGAGTGGCTCTCCTGTTGAAGTTTTATGGAAAGACCTTTGTTGTCTCATATGCTTTTAGACTCTTCTCTCCATTTGTCAACTATATGAATTATTTATTTAAATTTATTCATTTATAAGCATGTAGAAGTTCCATTTGGAGAAAATCCCACCCATCCAAACCCCTTTCTCTTCACCCAATTATAATTCACTGGGTTGCATTTAAAGAGGAGTATTGGATGCATCATTGTTGACATGGACTCTCTTCTTGACACAACTGTAGTCATGCTCCTCTAATCCCTCTCTAGCCCTCCACCTTCAATGTCTGTCCTTGATATCTGATCACTCTCCATGTGATCAGGTGTGTCAGGTGACTCTCCATATCTGGTCAAATTCCTTATTCCTCTTCCTTAGTATCTGATCACTCTGGTCTGACCTCAACAAGAATCCTATCAAGTAGATCTAGCCAGAATCCCCCCTTATCCTTGAGCTTCCTCCTAGTAATTTTCCATCCACTGACCTCCAATCTACTCCTGGGCTAAAAATTCCCATTTTTTTCCATGCTGTATTTGGAATTGAGCCCAGTTCTATACTGAGGTCTCTTTTCCCCTATTGCAACAGTTCTTAAATGAAATCTGGTTTTGCTTCTTAATTATTATCCAGTTCTAATTTTCTTTAACATTGTGAATATGCATGATATCAAGAAGAGCTTTCATTTGACAGAACAAGTAAAAAATAAATACAGACTTACAAATTGATCAAATTTGGCTGGTATTGATGTGTTGAGCTTTTAAATTTACATTTGTTTCTGACTCAGACACCTTAATCTCTCTTAAAGCCCCCTACAAACATTCTCTCCTCTCTCACCTTCACCACTGGGGTCTAATGTTATCAACATTATTCCAGTATCTGTAGGTAGTGGAGGAAAAAGATCTGATAAATACATTCATAGTGATGTGTACAGGACTTGTTGTGCCATTCTTTTCAGAATTACAGTTTTTTTTTAAAGTCCTAAGGAGAAGGCTAACTAAAAGAAGAAAAAATTAAATAATGATAGTATTTTAGGCAATAGTGGGGGAATTCTCTGGATTTGGGGTACCAAATTTAATTTAATTCCATCAAGCAGTCAACATTCCACTGCCTGTGCATAAAACCTGCACTGAGGGCTTCCCTGGTGGCGCAGTGGTTGGGAGTCTGCCTGCTGATGCGGGGGACGCGGGTTCGAGCCCTGGTCTGGGAGGATCCCACATGCCGCGGAGCGGCTGGGCCCGTGAGCCACAACTACTGAGCCTGCGCGTCTGGAGCCTGTGCCCCGCAACGGGAGGGGCCGCGATAGTGAAAGGCCCGCGCACCGCGATGAAGAGCGGTCCCCGCACCGCGATGAAGAGTGGCCCCCACTTGCCGTAACTAGAGAAAGCCCTCGCACGAACCGAAGACCCAACACAGCCAAAAATAAATAAATAAATAAATCAAATTAAAAAAAAAAAAAAAAAAAAAAGTAAATCTCTTTAAAAAAAAAAAAAAAAAAAAAAAAAAACCCTGCACTGATACAGATGCCCTATTTAAAAAATCTTTATTTTTATATATAATCATTGGTATTTTTAATAATAGGTAACTAATTTATTATTCCATCATTATTTCTTCTTCTGAGTTTTTCCTTTACAAACCACAGTTTCTAAAGATAGTGAACTTTTTCTTTTGGTATATGTTCTTGTTCTTCTTTCCCTATAGTCCGAATGCAAACTTATTTCTCCCAATCTATAGAGTTAATTTGAGTAGAGTTAGTTTCCTCACTACACTGGGTGAAGTACATAATTTATAAGTCTCAAAAAGTTATTGAGAAATATATTTGTCTTATGATATTTATGTGATTTCAAAGAAGAGGCTTATGTCAACCTCCGTTGACAGTGTCCAACTCAACTCTCCTGTCTTTAAAGAGAGTGCTGATTTATTAGACTTAATAGAAATGGATACAATATGATCTATTTGGCTATAATTAAGGCATAGTTTTCAGTTGGCTGTCATGCTATACATTTTTGCCACTGTTGTTGTTAAAGAATAATTTTCAAAGGAAAGGAAAATCTTGATTCTTATACAGATGTAAGAACGAGTACATATTAAAGAATTTAGTTAACTCATTAATGAGGAAGCTAAGATGTTACAACCTGCTCAAAGAAGTTAAAGAAATACAAATATATATAGAATTATGGAATGTTGAAACGAATAGACAAGTGGAAGCAAAACTGGCTTTTCCACAACAGGAGAAGTTTGTCTCTTCACAGAATTTATTTGTATGTTGATAGAAAAGAATTATTTTTGTACAATAGCTTCCACAGAGTCAGAATCAGACAACCCAGAAGGATGTCTTATAGAAAATGTACAGTTTTCCTTTGAAACACAAAGTTTTTCCTACACTGTCTAGACATTATGAGTTCGATTAATCTGTCCTCCTGGACGGTAGTCATGTCTCTGATGACTTAGTAATATGAGGACAATGGACCGTAGCTGAAACTCTAAGGAAAGGAAAATTCTAAGGTTGAATTTATCATCCTGACCGGTTAAACATGGATTAGTCTGCAAGGCTGCTTTGTTTACTCCTGTAATTCCTGGCACGTAGACTTGATATCTCCAGAATAACCTTAGCTAAATAGCAAGGGAAGACCCATATTAGGAAATTTGAAATAAACAGTAACAACAAAAAATAACTAGGTGTCTGCAACGGAAAACTTTGCATTGTTTAGACTATCATACTTTCTGGGTTACTAATTCTAGCTTTTTTTTTTTTTTTTTTTTTTTGCCTTTGAGCTAATTTAGAACTCTGCAAGTTGTAGATAACTGTTAGCATTGAGAAAGAAATCTTGTCAATAAACATGCAAATAAGTTAATAAATTGTGTCAAGTGGCAATTTAATTGATTTCCCTCACTCCCCACTCCTCAAGTACCTCCCCTGGAAAAAGCCAGTTTTGAGTCATTTGCACATTTATTTCAACACTTATTTATTCCATATAAATTTGCAGTTCTTTGGCTTCTCCTTTGGACTGGTTGTAATATCATACCAGTTACCTCAATTAAATAAATTCTTTGACATGTGTTCATTTGATATTTGTATGATACACAAGCAGGTCTTTTACGATTTATCATTTAATATCACAAAAGCATCTAAAGACTCCTCTTGTGTAAGAAATAGTTGCAGTCTCACACTGGCTGGGTTACATTACGAAAGCAGGCAGAAATGGAAGGAAATGATGGCAAATTCCATTACTTGCAATAGATCTCTGTCCTTATAATCTTCTCTCGTGTACTTCTCAAGGTGAATATGACTTAGTTTTCAGGATAAAAACTAAATATTTGGTTTATAGGGGGTATTTATTGTATGAAATAAATTTCATGAAATAAAAAAATACATAATTACCATATTGGTAAGTAGCTTCTCACTGTACCTTATATTTTTATAGGAAGAAATAAGATATTCAACTTAATTCAAATCAACTCAGTTCAATTCAAATCAAAATACCTCTACTGTAAGTGTCCAAGAGGTGCTTTAAATTAAAAAAGTTTCTTGCTATCCAAGTTAGATATATTTTGGGTAGTTCTCTGAGATTCTTGTGGAAAACTATTTCATAATTGCAAGGTATTTTCAGATTTGTATATAAGCAATGATCAATTATCAATATTTCTCCTGGGTATTTCCAGAAAGCAGTGCTTTCTTATAAAAAATAAATTGGTCTTTACCTATAGCTATTTTTTCAGCTGTTCATGCCAGTCCCTTAGCTTTCATTAGCACCAAGGAGTTATGCATGATGAAGAGAAAATATTTACCAATGGAAAACATGTTGACATAATGAAATGATGCATTCCAGCTATTACATTTAGGAAGATAAGACTACATATGCAGGCATCTACTTGAAGTGATATTTTTCATGATCAATTGCAATAGTTTGAAAATATTTTAAGGAAGTACTTATATTCAAAATTACCTTGACTAAATATAAACAATAAATAAATACTTTTAAAAGACCTACATCGTTAAACAATTTCTTATGATTTTCTTAGGGAAGCCTCCTCTTTTGCATAGCTAATGCTGTGGCAGCTTGAAATTGAGGTCCATGTATTAGTCAGTTAGGGCTGCTATAACAAAATACCACAGACTGGTTGGTTTAAACAAGAGACATTTATTTTCTCACCATCTGGAGGCTGGGAAGTCCAAGATCAAGGTGCCAGAAAATTCAGTTTCTGGTGAGGGCTCTCCTCCTGGCTTATAGACAGCTCTCTTCTCGTTATTTCCTCCAAAGGCCTTTCACTGGTGTGAGTGGAGAGTGGGAAGAGAGATAGAGAGAGCTCTGATGTCTCTTCTTATAAGGACACCAATCCTATGGGATCAAGACCTCACCCTTATGTCTTCATTTAACCTTAATTATGTTCTTAGAGGCCCCATCTCCAAATACAGTCAAATTGGGAGTTAGTGTTTCAACACATGTATTTTAGAGGGTACAAACATTCAGTTCATAACAGACCATGTAGTTCAACTCTGTTGAAAAAATCTGACAGTTTGTATACACATTTTATTACAAATTCAAGAATGATTTATTGAATTTGTATGATATTTGCTTATACTTATACACTTGTACCTTATATAGGAATTGTCCCTAGCTTCATGAAACCATCTTTAGTGCAAATATAAGACATATTTACATTCTATTACTGAAATATGCTTCCACAGTTCAGTGCAATTGGTGAATTCTGACCAACTGTTTCTTCAGTTTGAAATAGAACCTCACATTTGAGCAAAAATATAATATTCATTTACATTACAGCTTTTCTGAAAAAATATGTATGTTCACATTTCCTCACTTTTTGTCACAAAACCCTTTGAAGAATACTTTTAGTGATAATCATAATAAGTCTCTAATAGCACAGTTGAATATATTATAAGAAGAAAGAAGTTAGTCAGGAACTTAGTGCCAAGAGACATCTCTTGATTTATTGTGATCTACCCTTCAAAATATTTATTATTCTGGACCAGTAGAGATGCATGGTTATTATAGGTTATATTATAGGCTATATGCCTGCCAAAGTGAGATTGTGTCAACTGATATACTTTTGTACACGTTACATGTTAAACTTCTCTCCAAGGCTTGCACATGAATCCACTGAATCACCACGTTGCTAGTAGTATCCTCTGCACCCCAGTGTCTCCTGATTTACTACTTTCTTCTGGCCACAACATGAAATACAACAACTCATCTCAAGCCAACCTTCTTCCTTCCTACATTTCACTTTTCACAAAGATTTACATTAAAGCATAAGTGAGAAAAAGAAGTAAGTCTCCTTCCAAACCCTGAACGATTGAGATGTATTTGGCTATTACTAGAAAATTGCTTCTTACCTTCAGTACATTCTGAAAAATAGACATATTCTTTATGCCTTTAGTACACAGTGCTGATTGTGTTTCTTTAAGCACGTCTTGCCAAATGTCCGCAAGTTTCTAGTAGGTGTATCCGCTATTACTGATACTGTTGTTTTTGTGGTCTGTTTTCTATTTCATTTTCTTGAAATGGGGATTAAACACTGTTGGAGAGTTTGTGGAATTTAAGAGAAGCCTCATGTAAACATATCTGCCAATGACCTCAAATTGCTACATTTTCATTTGGGGGTTTCAAAAATATTTTAGGGGCTTCCCCTCCCATTGTTTTCTCAGATATTGACCATTAGTACTGTTTTAACAGTTACTTTCTTGACTTTAGAAAATCCTTTATGGTCTTCTAATAAATTATGTGGACACTGTTGCCTTCCAGCAAACTCCTGCCATTACTTCCCCTATTATGATGATGATTTACTAAAGAGAATACATAAATTGACACTCTTGGAGACCCTGTTATTTGGGAGTTCCCATTCAAATGTTATTTATTGGGAGCTGATCACCAAGAATCCTAAGAAAAATAGTTGGTATTGACCCAGATAGCTAGTGTGGCTCGTGTAATTATCATACCCAGCCATATAAAACACAGCTATATGCAGCCAAAGATCCATGAACATAATTAGCAGTAACATCGTTGAAATTCAGCAGACAGACAGACCTGAATTTAAATTCCAGCTTCACCACACACGAACTTAACCTTCTGGAAGTTACTAACCTGCGTAAACTTCTGTTTCTTCATTGGAGGCTGATGAAATTAGAGATTATGTATATACCACCTAGTACAGTCCCTGGCAAATCTTTGAGAGTCAATAAATTGTCATTATTATTGAGTTTTTGTTATATATCTGTGAGGCCAGGCTATTACTTGGTCTTCAAAGAAATGTTATGACACAAATTTAGTCTTTAGTTATGTGTGACTTTGCAGAAAATAGTAGTAATATTAAATATTTTGTTACTTTCCATAAGATCAATATGAAAACCTTAAAAGCTTCCATACATTTGTTTTTATAAAAATATCATACTACATAAACTGTGATGAATAGATTGCAAGGCAAAGTGGGGCAGAGGGACCAGTTAGGAGGCTACTAGTCCAAATGCACCGTGATGATAATTTATAAGACAGATTCAGAAAAATTCGATGATAGGAAATAGGGTTATAAAGGGCAGATTCAAAGAGAATTCCTAGGTTTTTGTCTGAAACAACTGTTTGTGCTGTCATTTACTAAGAAAGCAAGCTATAAATGGAGTAAAATCAGGCTCAAGAGTAAAGTAAATTCAGTGCTTTTTTAAATTGATGCATAATTGGCATACAATAACATACACAAATCTTAAGTATTCAATTTGACATGTTTTGATTATTTTATTCACTGGTGCATTCACAACACAAAATAATACCTGGGACGTTTTCTTCACCTCAGAAAGTTCCCTCATGTCCTTTTCCAGTTGATTCAACTCCCTTTCCCTAAGCAATGATTTTCTGGCTTCTGTAATTGTAGAATAGTTTTGTGAATCCTCAGGTTGCATACTGATGGACTCATACAGAATGTATTCTTCTTTGTCTGGGTTTTTCATTTTAGCCAAATAATTTTGAGAATGTCATGTGTATTGGTAGTTTATTCTTTTACATTGCTGACTAGTATTCCATTGTATGAAACTATCCCAATCTGTCCATTCTCCTGTAGATAGACTTTTGGGTTGTTTCCTGGTTTTGGCAATTATGAATAAAACTGCTATGAATATACTTATAAATCTTTATTGCAGATATATATTTTCATTTCATTTGTGTAAATACCAAAGAATGGAATTGATGGGTTGTAGAGTAGATGTATGTTTAATTTTAATAAGAAACTGGCAAACGATTCTCCAAAGTGGTTTTCATTTTATACTCTCAGCAACAGTATATGAGAGTTTCAATTGTTCCACATTCCATCCTATATTTAGTTTGTTTGTTTATTTGTCACTCTAGTAGATGTGAAAAGATATCTCTTTGTGGTTTTCTTTTTCTTTTTTTTTTTTTTTGACTTGGCATCAACTTTATTAGTTTTTATCACTAACATGCTTGGGCAGATTTGTTACTTGAAGCTGGTTAAAGAAAAAGGAGTTTTAACAAAATGATATGCTGGATAATTCTTGATGCTTACCGAAGAATACTAGTACACTATTGAGAGCTCAAGCTAACTGAATTAGAACTTGCTTCCTTTCCGATTTGTAAAGATAATTTGCTATTCAACTTTTTCTTTTTCTCATTACAAGACCCTAAAATGTAAGACGGGCACACAGGTTTCAAAAGTTCTGTCAATACTTTAATTTCAAAGTATCCACCCCGAATGCCTGCTAAAACGTCACCTGGGTCCCTGTAATGTCCCTCTCATTTCTTCCTAAGTTGAAGTTCAGATACACTTTGTAGTCACACACAGAACAGGAATATTTCATGCATGAGCTCCAAGAATGCTAAGGATTAAGAATATGACGAGTTCAGAAGAAATGAACGGGATAACATAGGAGGAGGTGTAGACATCCTTGCAGGGTTCAACTCACAAAGATGTTAGAACAAGTTATGCTCCATCCAAAGAGCCAGTGTACTTATGGACAAGGCACAGGACCTGAAGAGGGAACCCTTAGATGTCTTTCCCTTCTTCACCAGAACGCACGGGAGCCCACCTTGCTCCTCTGACTCAGCCACTGCCTGGCCTCTGGAGACAAACCGGCTGTGACACTCCAAAACCTCAGTGCTTGCCTGTGGCCGGAGCAGCTGCTACAAATAGGTGATGTACTGGTGCCAGTGGCTAGCCCTGTTCTGGGAACATGCTCTCAGACGAACAAGTGAAGACAGTGTCAGGTCCCCCGTGTTGGGTTTCTTTCTGAAGTGCTGTCCAGTTAGTTGGCCCTGATGCGGCAGGCTTCTAGAAGGCAGCCTCCTCTAGTGGAGCTCTCCGGGCAGGCAGTCTGAGATGCTCCATCACCCTGAGTCCAGTTAATACACATAAGGATATTAAGTTTGCTTGTAGGACATATGAAAATAGCTAATATATAAGAAGGAAGAACAATCTATGCTTTCTCTATAGGACCTGAATCTACAGGCAGATTCTAATAGCTCAGCACATCATCTACTCACTGCCAGGCTTTCAATGGCAGTTTCAAAGTCAACTCAGAGGCAAGTTCTTCAGGAAAACAAGTGGCGTTAAGAGAAAAAAGAAGCATTACCTTCAATTTACGGAAACTAAAAAGAACACTGCCACATTCCTGTCCATTCTGTTTGAAGCTAAGTCTTTGGTTTTCAAATGAAAAAAACCTTAAACCCATAAACTTTGAGAAGATTAATTCGGGCATTTTCTGGTTTTAAAAAAGAAAAAAAAACAAAAAGGCAAACCCCTTCAACCGATGAATATCTGTAAGGGAAGGAGTAGAGTTCAGGCACTCTGGAGGATGGATGTGGAGGAAACACGTGAACATGTCCGCCCACTTGCCCGCACGCACGCACACTGCACACGACCAACCCGCAAAGACTCAGTATGTGACTGCTAAGTTTAATTCAACGGCTACACCCACTCCTGCCTTGTAAAAATAACAGAATGCTCCTCTCAAAGTTACATCGCCATGTGAGCACTGGTTTGTTGTTTTTGATACAGCCTTACAAAAAGTTGGCACCAAATGCACATTAAAAAAGTTTTAAGGCTTAATAAAAATACAGATGAGTAATTTCTTAATGCAGGTTGGAGGTTGAGAAAAGGATGCCAAGAGTTAATGAAGCTTCCAAATGCAGGCAGTCCCCAACGTACAGAGCATTTTCCAAATACAAATGGCCTCCCCCATCAGGTTCAAAGGAGCACTAGCTTTTCTGCTGCTTCTCCCAGTGACCAGACTGCCTGGGGCTCTCTAAACCCATGCCCACGGCCCCAAGGAGGGAAAGGAAGAGGGAAGATGGGGACAAAAGTAAGGCGACATGGTCACTGCTGCCCAGAGGCTCTGCTCTGGCTGTTTTCCTCCTTCCCCCAGGCCCCTATCCCCAGCTCTGCCCCAGAAGTCCCTGCCAGGGGACAGATCTAGAAAGCTCTTCCCCTCATGTAACTGACAGTGAGACTGAAGCCCTGAGGGCCAGCAGCACGTCAGGGTCTTCTTGGCGATCCAATTTGGAATTCACAAATCATTTTCTTGTATATTAAAAAAAAAAAAAGTTAGAAATAGCAGTTCATTTCTACCTTTGGAACATCTTACTGTAAGTTAAACAAGTTAGTTTATTTAACTAACTAAGTGTGTTTGAGCTTAAAAGCTAACCACCATTTATGACATTTTTTAATGTGGAAAAAAAAGCTCTGAATTCCAGACAACTTTCCTATAAATGACTATTTGAAGGATGGAGGAGATAGGAAGCACTTGACAGAGTCACATGGAATCAGTGTCTCTTGGCTCCAAAGGCAGCAGGGGGACAGAAAGGCAAAGTGTCTTTGCTTGGCAAAGCACCGTGCGAACCCCCCAGTGCCGATGGAGGATGTGGAGCTTGGCAGGGAGCTCCTGCAGGCACTTGAGCGTCCAGGCCACTAGGAGTGCGACTACACTTTAACAATGATGAAGACATTTTTAGCACCTGCATTAGCTTTGTAGGCACTCGTACCAGTAGCTCCAACCCAAACTGTTGGTCCCACGTGACTGCAGTACAGGAACCGAGACCATAGCCCTTTAGAGGCTCAATGGGAGAAACTTTTGCTTGACAGATTACAGCAGCATGATTCTTGCCAGCCCATTGTCTTTCCTGGCAAATACCATGGAATGGGCCGGTTGAGATTTTACTGCCAAACTATTTAATCTCTGAGCCTAAGGTCTCTAAGGCTCGTCTGGAAACTGTGAATATGGTCCAGAGGTTCTGCAAAGCTTTATAAAGGGTGGCCTAAGAAAACTTTCCTTCCTCTTTGGTGTACCTGAGCAACAGACTTTTTTCTAGAAAGGTGTCAGAAACAGACCAGAGTCAACAGTTACTGATGTAAAGCTGGTACTTGAGAACAGCTCTTGAGCTATTATGACAGAATCCAAACCTAAGAACCCAAGGTTCTCAAGCCTCTCTTCTTCCCACTGTCAGCGGGAATATAAAGGAAGACACATGAAGGAGTTAAACAATCCCATTACCTGGATATATCTGGGTAGTTTTAAAGTCCTGTAGAAGTTAGTGGCCTTGCAGAAAGGAAGTATCGCTGGTGAAGGAAACTGTCCACATCACTGGTGAGGAGCAAAGGCCTAGACTTAAGGCTGATGAGGAAAAAATGAACAATTCACAAGCAAAACTGCCCGTAAAGAGCCCAAAACCAGTCTCTCCTGGATGAAAGGGAGAGATTTCTACATAAGATCTGGCCAAGGATTGAGAGGGCAGAAGGGGGGCACCTCGGGAGATCAGGGTGCAAAATCTTTCCATAAAGCGTAAGACTGAGAACAACATTTTGGTTTTTTGTTGACAGCTGCTGAGGAAAAGCAATGAAGATGTTTCAAGAAAATCTGTGGAACTGAAGCGCAAAACACTGAGGCCAAAGTTGCAGGAACGGAGACCGTGTCCATGAAGGGTAAATAGCGTCAGGACCTCAGGGATCTATCCAGATACCCGCCTCCCCACCCTGCTAGGGTTTCAGTGTGTCTTGCTCTTCTATCCCATAGCAACGGACGCGTGGTTTTTGGTTTTCTCTCAAAGGCTTTAAACTCTGCTACTGTATTAGTGATTCCTAGATACCCAACTAGCCAGCACACCAAGGACGCGAAGAGCCCACGCCTCAGGCGCACCTGGCCTGGCACCGCCTCCCCGCCCACCCACCCGAGAGCTCCTCCCACCCACCCGAGAGCTCCTCCCACACCAGGCATCACGTTTCCTCCCCTGGTTTCCGGGAGGCGAGGTCTCGGGCTTCTCGTGATGGCAGTGGAGCCGAGCAGCTGCTTCAGGTGTCCCCCCAGCAGACCCTCTCCCCATCCCGCTCTTTCGGGCTAAAGAAACTACAGTTTTGAAATCCTATCTCTTGAGTTTCCTGTCTGGCTCTGGGGGATGCAGCAGCGTCTCAGTAGAAGGAGACGCTGGACTTGCCTCCAGGCGGGTTCAGGATTTTGTTGTGGGAGCGAAGCCTCGGGCGCAGCCTGGGCTCACGGCTGCCGATGGCGGGCGCCGGCTGCTGGGCGCGGGCTGCTCCTCCCGGGCCACCTGACGCGCCCGGCTCTTGTCTGGGGGAGGCGCTGGCCGCGGCTCTGAGGTCCGGTGTGTCCTCTCCCTCACACAGGAACACGTGGTCCTTGGGTTCGTTGGGTGTGCCATGGGTGAAGCAGCAGCGACTGGGGAGCCAAAAATGTCACTGGTCTTCCCACCAGGGGGGTTCAGACGCTGTCGAGTCTGCACAGGCGTGGATTCGTCAAATATACCACTTCCTTTCCCCTCACGGGGCTTGGTCCCTTTGGGTATGTTCTGAGGTTCTTCGGTGGGTCCAAAAATATTAGATGCCATCCTGTTAGGTCTGCGTGGAGGTGCGGCTGCTTCTGGACGATCGCTCGGCTCTCCTCCCGGGGGCCTCATAGCCCTGGAGCCGGCCCGGCCTCCCTCGCTCTCCGGCGCCCGGAACGTGTCGCCCGCCACCGGAGCCTCCCGCCCCTGTGGTTTTCATTTTAATTTGTGTGTCCCTGATCGCAAATGATTTTGAGTGCCTTTTCATGTGCTTTTTGTTCACTTGAATATCTTTTTTTGGAAATTGCCTGTTGTAATAATTTATCCATTAAAAAAATTAAACTATTCATAATTTTATTGTAGGAGTTTTTATATAATCTGAATATGTGTTTTTGTCATATAAATGTCATGAATATTTTTCCTTGCATTTGGTTTATCTCTTCATTTTTAAGGGAAATCTTTTCATGAGCAGAAAATTTCCAATTAATCCATTTCACTTCTGCTAAAAGTTGTGTGGTTTTGTTTTTCTGTTTTTGTCCTTACCAAGAAATCTTTGCTTACTCTAAGGTTATTAGGATATTACAGTATGGACCCTTTTAGAAGTTTTACGGTTCTGAATTTTCAGTTTAGGCCTATGACTTATCTCAAATTAATCTTTGTGTATGGTTTGAAATTGGGGTCTACTTTCATATTTCATATAGATATTTAGTTGTTTAATCAACTTTTGTCAAAAGAACCTCTTCTTTCCCAATTTATTTATCAAATGGCTAGACATGTGAGTCTGTTTCTGGACTCTATTCTGTTCATGAATCTATCTTACACCAAAATCACACTTAGTTATGTAAATTTTGAAATCAGTTCGTGTAATTTCTTCAACTCTATTTTTTTTTCAAGATATTTTCTAGGTTCTTTGCATTTCCATAAGAATTTTAGAATTTTCTCACCAATTTCTACTAGAAATCCTTTTAGGATTTTGTTAGGGATTGTGTTGAATCCATGGGGCAAATTAGAGGAGAAACATCTTGAAAATATTGAATCTTCCAATACATAAAATGGTAAATCTATCCCTTTGGGTCTTCATTAATTCCTTTGGGCAATGTATTCTATTTTTCAATATACAGGTTGTGCATATATTTCATTGGATTTAGTAAAGTACGTTGAAATGTTACTTTTAATGGTATTGTTTATTGCTAGTAGATAAAAATACAAATCATTTTTATATATTTATTTTGAATCTTGTGATCCTGATCAATTCACTTATTAATTTTAGCCATTTTTTTGTAGACTACATAGAGTTTTATACATAATCATGGCATTTTCACATAAGGACAGTTTTACTTATTTTTCGATTTTAGGTTTTTAATTTATTTTTAAATATTTTTACTTTATTGCACTGGCTTGGACATTCAATACAGTGCTAAATAGAAGTGGTAAAAGTGAATATCTTGACCTTTTTTCCTATCTCAGGAGAAAAGGGCTCAATATTTTATTAAGTGCGATGTCAGCATTAGACTTTTCTTAAATTCCCCTTCTTGGATTAAGGGGAAGTTTCTTTCTATTCTTAGTTTGATGTGTTGTTTTTTAAAATCATGAATGGGCGTTGAATTTTGCCTTTTTTGGTTTTTGGGTTTTTTTGTCCTCTTAAGAAAGTCATATGGCTTTCTCTTTTATTCTGTTAATGTATTGAGTTACATTGATTTTTGAATGAAACACTAGACTAAATTTTTGGGCTAAATTACATTTGCCATAACATATTATCCTTTTTATACATAGATTGATTGAATTCATTAATATTTTGTTATGAATTTTTGCATCTGTGTTTGTGAGAGATATTGGTCTGATGTTTTTCTTGTAATATTTCACCACAAAGTTATTCTGGTTTTATAAAATGTATTGGGAAGTGTTCTCTCTTCCACTAATTTCTGAAAGTTTGTGCATAATAGGTATTATTACTTCCTTAAATACTTGGTAGAATTCAACAGTGAAGCTATCTGAGTCCACGGTTCTTTGTGGGAAAAAAATGATATTAATTTCCTTTACAGTTATCGGTATTTTGTGCTGTCTATCTTTTGTGTGTATGTGTCTGATGAAATTGTCCATTTACCTAAGTTGTCAAATTTATTGGCATAAAGTTGTTCAAAATATTCACTTATAGTCATTTTAATGGTTACAATGTCTCTAATGATTTCTTCCTTTTTATTCCAGCTGTTGTTGTGTTCTCCTTTCATGAAACTATGGCAGGCCAACATTTTAGCTTGCAAGGAGGGAAAGCTCTCACAGTCCTTGACAGTAACCTGGACAAATGTTTCAGCAGTCCAAGATTTGACTGATTTAAAATTAATAATGATTCATTTGTTATTTTACCAGCTTTTTTTTTTCCAGCTATCTCAATCCGTTAATACTTGTACAATATTTGTAAATTCCTTGGTGCAAAGTAATCCTCCCAGCTAGTATTTAAAGAAGCAAATGTGTTCATTTCATTGATAACTAAAAATTAAATACACAATACACTGGGAGGTACTTCAGTATTTCCACGTTGACATTACCTACCCCATTACTTAACAGTAGATTTTAATTTATTGAGCTATTCAAGAATTATTGAGAGCCCTATTAAGCCAACTCTTGTGGAAGGTGCTGTAAATATAATGAGGAGTAAGACACAGTTCTTGCCCTGAAGGAGCTTACAATTGAGTATTGAGAAAGACGTGTTACCATGACATGATGGCTTAGTCTAACAAGTGATATGATAAAAGTGGGCACAAGAGACAGAAAGAGAGGACTTAACTCAGTCTTATCTAGGACAGGCTTCTAGGAGGAAGTGTCATATAAATTCAATTATGAGGAATGAGTAAGAGCTAGCTAAGCCATTCTCAGATTCCTGTCCCTCAGAGACTGCAAAAATACAATCTGTCTTCATTATTCACAGTTCTCTATTTGCAAATTCGCCTACTTGCTAAAATATGTTCATAACCACAAAATCAACATCATGGCATTTTTACAGTCATTCACCGCCATGTGCAGAGCAGTGAAAAATCTGAGTGGCCCAATGATTGTGCCTCTTCCCAGTTAAGATCAAACAAGGTGATCTCTGCCATCTTCTACAAGGTCTCATACTGTAAACAAGTGTCCTTTTCATTGTCTATTTGGTGCTGCATTTTTCACATTTTGGTGTTTTTTGATGGTGATTTCACTGTTTACAATGGCCCCAAGCAAAGTGCTGAAGTGCCTCTAGTGTTCCTAAGTACAAGAAGGCTGTGATGTGCCTTTTGGAGAAAATATATGTGTTAGACAAACTTATCTCAGGCATGAATTATAGAGCTGTTGGCCACAAGTTCAATATTAATGAATCAACAATATACATTAAACAAGGTGTTTTTAACGAGTAATACACATAAAACAAATTTATGTATTGATTGGTTGATAAAAAGTTTGTGGCTAGAGGCTTGCAGGAGCCTAAGCCTGTGTTTCCCCAGGAGCAATGGTTCAGTATTCACTACTGCTGTGTTTGCAGTGACTTTATAAAATATAACTACTGTAAATGGTGAGAATCAACTCTAAATGTTTTCTGTTTTAAGCACTAAGTTTTGAGATAATTGGCTGTGCAGCAATAGATAACTAAAAGAATATATAAAGTCCAATGATGTAGCCTTTTTATAAGGCCTACATGATCTGACAACTAATACACCCTTCAGGAGTGTGTCTAATGTCTAGCCAAAAATATTTTAGTACAGAATGAATGTGTACATTTGTAGGTGAATATTCATTCTTTTTTTGTTGGAATTGGCATAGCTCTGTAGACTATTTGGAGCTACTGTGTTTTGAGATATTCTGAATTGTTTTCTATTTGTAAGTAACTTAATGTGTCAACAGTTGGTCAAATCCAGTGCCTTCCCACTTAACTTTGTTTCCAGGATCTCTTTTAGCAATGTATTGTGAACAACATACCAGTATTAGAAAATACCAGTTTTGTGGCTTTTCCATTGTATAAATCAATTTTAAAAATCAACCAAACAAGGTTACACTGGCTATGTGTGAAAAGGAATGTCTTGACAACCTAAGATCCCTGCTTGGTTTGCATTCTCCATGATTATACTTGTTTCATACTTGTTAAGACAATGATTATTACTTAAGCTACAGAAGAACTTTGCCTAGCTCTGATGAACACACACAGGTGTCGGGTGAGCCACTAGAGAAAGATTAAATTGTTACCTCCTATTAGAAAGTCCCGTTTATTTTGTTAAAAGGTACCAGATTATGTATAAAAATAGAAAATAGCTGAATTGGGCACAGGCATTCTGCTGGGATTAGATGAATGGCAGCTGCAAAACCATTGTGAGATGCAAAAGCACATTTTAGCTTTCGCTAAAAAGACTGTGGCTCTCACTTTCCTTGCAGCTCTGGCCCATGTCTTGCTGCCAGCTCAGCTGTTAAATTACTGCGACATTGGAAAACAGGCTGGAGCTGGCTGTGTTGATAAGGAAAATATTTAGGAAGTCCCTGTGCTCACTCCTAAGAATGGCGCCTTAAATGGATAAAGAATAATAATCATAATATTCAAGTATATGAGGTGCATAATCAATATCTTAAAAGATGTATGAAAAATAAAGTATCTTACCTGTGATATTCAATATTTACTGAAAATTTATAAAATGTTCATTTCATAGACAACACTGGTTCTGATGCTGGTTTTCTGTGGGGACAGGGATAATAGGAATCAAGTTGTTATTTGACCCAGAAGAGATATGAATACACAACATATATTCTTTTCAATCTAAGAGATAACTCAAAAATCTATACATCAGATCTTCTGGGATTCTTTTTGTGGGGTTCATTAATATTCAGAGATTTTAGAACTTGAACACAGCACCAGGAATCTCCACGCTGACTCACATCCTTTGTAGTCTCCAATATTGCTCTGAGAATCACAAGAGATGTAACTTATTTGAAATTTAGTTCTGCTTAGATACAAAGTCACAATTCTTGCCTTCTTCTCCTGTGGAAATGGGAAGAAGGGCCGGAGAAGAAATTAATCAAGTACTTTACTTCTATTCCCTTCCTGGCCACCAACCCCCCCCAACACCCCCCACCCCCACCCCCGCTCCCTTAACCCAGGTTAATAATTCCCATTGGGGGTAAGGGGTTATGGCAAAGAGACATTCAGTTCATTAATTCAGAAAAATAAATGAACCAATGTTTATGAAAATAGTCAATTTTGGAATTGGGGAGGGGCAACTCTTAGGTGTACCCATTTCAAATGTCTACGTTTTAAGTTTCAATAATGTTCATATTTCTTTTAAGCATTGTACTTTTTTTAAAAACTTTTACTTATTTATTTATTTATTTATTTATGGCTTTGTTGGGTCTTCGTTTCTGTGCGAGGGCTTTCTCTAGTTGCGGCAAGTGAGGGCCACTCTTCATCGCGGTGCGCGGGCCTCTCGTTATCGCGGCCTCTCTTGTTGCGGAGCACAGGCTCCAGACGCGCAGGCTCAGTAATTGTGGCTCACGGGCCTAGATGCTCCGTGGCATGTGGAATCTTCCCAGACCAGGGCTCGAACCCGTGTCCGCTGCATTGGCAGGCAGATTCTCAACCACTGCGCCACCAGGGAAGCCCTAAGCATTGTACTTTTGAGCGCAAATTGGTTTAAATAAGATTTTAATTTCTCTCAATAATCCTCAAGGAGCCTAAAATAGAACGGTATTCTGTGCATTACAGTTTAATAGATGTGTTATTATTTAAACTGACTGCAGTTGTATTTGATTTTTTTCATATAATTAGATTCAATCTAGCCTTTTTGTCTAGCCTACTGGTAATTTTATTCGTTGAAAAATCTGTTAAAAACTTTGATCTCTTTTTGAACCTCCCCATTAATCAGTTCAGTTCACTGATCTGATTCTAAAATATAAGCATATGAAAAGACTGAAATAATTGGTTTGCTCTGAATTACACAAGTTCATCTGGATAGAATCTATGGAGACAATAGGAAAGCTGAAAATAGTGTGAAAACATTTCCTTTAGTGATTTCTTTATGCTGGAAAGAACGATACATTTATATTTATCTCTGAAACAAAAAGTCACCAACACAAGATTAGGAATTAATATTTTCTTATGAGAAAGATGTATAATTTACATATAGGTTAGTTTACCTTAACAAAAATGAATTTTAACTTTCACTTTTTAAAAGATGAGAAATATTTGGTGAAATGCCTTAAACTCCATTTTAATTTACTGTTATGACCAGATATATACATAAATAGTTCATTAAATACAGGGAAAAAAGAAAAAGAATTAATGATGTTAACAATTAATTATTTGTGTTTTAAGGATAAAATCCATTGACAGATTTTTTTAAATTAATAAGCTTAATTTTTTTAGAGTAGTTTTAAGTTCACAGCAAAATTGTGTGGAAAGTACAGAGAATTCCATGTATTTCCTACTTCCACACACCCACAACCTTCCCTGCTATGGACATCCCACACCATAGTGGTACATTTGTTACAATCAATGAACCTATATTGACACACGATTATCAACCAAGGTTCATAGTTTACGTTACAGCAAGACAAACATTTTCCAACATATATAAATATATATATATAACATATACACCTTCATACATGCATTTCTTTATTCATGTGATATCCAAAATTTTAGAAGAATGTGCACAATTTATTACAAAATTGTAACAAAGACTGGAGAGTGTTTTGATCATTCTGGAAAGATGAAGCTCAGTATAAATACAACCTTGGAAATCGTCCAGAGATTGTGGCAATATCTTTCTTCTAAATAGTTAGATATCCTTTCATTAAAGATCCCAAGTACTCTTAAAGGGATCTTGTGACAAGTATAGTACAAATGGTAGACAGGGACCAGAGGGGGTATGTTTTTCCATATTGAAGTGGTCCTCACCCACTTTGACGTTATCTCTTGCAGAAAGCATAGCCTATGTGGTGGTAGTGTGGGGGAGGGTCTGGAAACTGTGCTGTACATGTGGTGAGACAGCCTGAAGCAACTGCTATTTGGCTGTGTCTTGAGTCCCTGCTCACATTATTTAAAGTTATGTAAACTGGTGTTGGGGAATATTGTGTGGCAGAAATCTTCTAGTTAATTCCTAACTTAGGACCAGTTGATACTGAGTCTGTGGTTGTGAAGCAGTCAGTCAGATCCCTGAGTCTAATTAACTCTGGTGGACCTGACAAAATAGTTCCATGAACCTTCCAATGAAGAGCCAGACCGTGGATCATTATGAGGTCTGACTCTGGAATGTTTGTGTTTTTCCTAAATTCATGATGAAATCCTAATGCCCAGTGTGACAGTGTTAGGAGACCAGCATTTGGGAGATGATTAGGTCATGAGGGTGGAGCCCTCATGAATGGGATGAGTGCCCTTATACAAGAAACCCCAGAGGACTCTCTAGCACCTTCTGCCATGTGAGGACACAGTGAGAAGGTAGCCATCTGCAAATCAGAAAACAGGTCCTCACCAGACACTGAATCTGCTGGCACCTTGATCCTGGACTTCTCAGCCTCCAGAACTGTGAGAAATAAATGTTTATTGTTTAAGTTTTCAGTCTATGGTATTTTTGTTATAGTACCCCAAAGGACTGAGACATTTCACCTACACAAACAACCAGTAATCCTAGATCAACTTTCTGTTTTTAAAATCTCAAGCAGCAACCTTAAACCAGGGCATATATAACTCCTCCAGTGCTCAATGGATGTTTCATAAATGTAGTAACATAATGTACACAAGTGGTTAAGCAAACAGGTTTGGAGTCATATACATCTGGGCTTTAATCAGAGCGCTTCTTTTATTAACTGCGCAACCTGGGGAAAATTGCCTAAAATACTCTGGTTCTCAACTTATCTATAGGATAATTTCTACTTGATAGATTATAATGCAAATAAATTATTTGTATGTTAAATGAAAGAATGAATATTGCCTTTGATTAGTTAATATCAAAAAGTGGGCACTTTGTAAGAGTTATTTTCCCTTTAACCCATCTTTCAGGTTACTAGTTTATTTTTGAATAGTTATCTTTATGGCACAATGAAAGAGATCCCTGTGGGCAGTGCATTTCTGAACATTTCTACATCACATCTACAAAATATAAATAATAATATAAAGTGGCCCAATATGATATCATGAGGAGGAGTCTTTTTATCTCAATATTACTACTGCAATTACCTCAGTCATTTGAAAAATTAATTCCTAAATTCAACAAGGCCCCTACTTCATGACAGATTTCAAGACAGATTGCTCTTTAGGAGTGAATGGGGTGATTTTACTACCTTTCATGCTATTTCAACCATCGATATGAAGCACCATAATTTTTCAAACTTTATATATTTACTCTTGATGATACTTTCAAAAATTTCCAAGTTGCATTTCTATGTATTCAGTTCACGATGTGATTTTTAATATGGGACATAAATTCTTCCATTTTGTCCCCCAGGATACTGAATATTGACAGGGATGACAAGTTGTTTTGCCAGTGACTTGGTGAGTTCAAATAAAATAAAGTTTTTTTGGCCAGTTGCCATTATACTGCACCATCACTATAACTGAATTAATCCCCCTAAAGGATTATAGGTTTGATTTTGCATGGAAAAATTTTAAAAAGTCAATAACTTTGTGCATAGCACTTCTTTCCATTTCATCTGTTTTTTAAATTTTTATTATAGAAATTTTAAGCAGAAAAATGGGAGGGAATAGTATAAATGAATCCTTATGTTCCATCACCCACCTTCAACAAATATTGACACTTTACTAATCTCATTTTATCTCTCTTCTCTATTTTTTTTTCCTGGAATATTTTTTGAAATCCAAGATATTATATCTCATGTCATTTTCCAGTAAATACATTATCTCTAATAAGTAAGGACTTAAAAAAATCATGATGCCATTATCATGAACCTAGCAAAATTAAAATAATTTATATCATCTAGTATCCAGTCTGTGTTTACATTTTTTTCTATTGTCCCCAGATTGTCTGTTTTATGGTTTTGTCCAAATCAACATCAAACAAGTTTCACACATCACATTTGTATCTATGTGTTAAGACTCATAAACTATAGCCCCCCCTTTTGTATTTTAATTTTTAATCTGTTTTTCTATCTTCAAATTGACTCTGTAGAAAGCAAGTGAAAAATCTTCAAAGGATTATATTTCCCATAAGACAGTGTAATTAGTTGGAGCACACAAATATTAGGATTTCTCTGTAAGATAAAGCTCTGAATACAGAAAACACTCATCTATTCAAAAAGTAGTTTTGGGTGTTTACTATGTGCCAGGTAGTATGCATAACTGGGATAGAACGTTGAGCAAAACTGATACAGCTTGTGCTCTTCTGAACTTAAGTATCAAGCAGAGAGACATGGAATCAGACATGTAAGATGTGGAGTGTAATAGACTAGTGTGTAATGGTGTGTAGCAGGGCACTGTGGGAGCATATAAGAGAGAACCTGACCCAGTCTAGAGCGGAGGAGTATTAGGACAGAATTGTGTCCCACTAACTTGATATGTTGAAGCTCTAACCCCCTGTGTGACAATATTTGGATATAGAGCCTTTAAGGAAAGATAAAATGTGGTCATGTGGTTGGAGCCCTTATCGATAGGACTGGTGTCCTTACAATAAGAGGAAGAGACACAGAGCCCTCCTTCTGTGTGAGCCTGTGCAGAGAAAAGGTCACGTGAGGACACAGCAAGAAGATACTGTCTGCATACTGAGGGGAGATTCCTCACCAGAAGCCAACTCGGCTGGCACCTTGATCTTGGACTTCCACCCTCCAGAACTGTGAGAAAACGAATTCTCGTTGTTTAAGTCACCCAGGGTGTGGCATTCTTTCATGGCAGCCTGAGCAGAACAATGCAAGGAGTAACAGAAAGCAGCAGTGGGGCTCCTAGCTTACCTCTCAACCATAAAATGCATGAGATCTGAGAGAATTCCTTAACTCATTCACCAGTAAATCCTGATTACAAATCTACTATATCAAGGGCTATGCCGGGATGTGTGTTGGTGGAACAAACTGTACGTGGACTCTTCCCTCATGAGGTGCACCCTTTAGTAGCCATCTAGACATTAAACAAATGACGTCAGGTATAAATGCATCATTATGTTGAACCCGGGGAAGGGGAAGGGCAGAGTCCTAGAGGAAAAATTAATGGGTTGCTGTGTGGGTAGGAGGAGGTATGGAGGAGGAGGAGGGGAATATTCATAAGGCTGGGGAAAGCCTCCAAGAGGAAGGGGCATTTTAAACAGAGCTTGAGAAATGAGCAGGAATTTAGGTAAGGTTCAGAAGAAGAGCATTCCAAGCAGAAGACAGAATAAGCTTTGATACATTCGAGAAACAGAAACAGGATCAGAATGCATGGAGGGTAATAACAAGAGAATAAAGAGCTGCGAGATGAGGCAACGGAGGGAGGATCCGGCTCCTGCAAGGCCTAGGGAGGCATGCTTGGAATATGACACATGATGCAGCGGAGACCCTGAAGGGGAGAACGCAGGCAACTACTGGTCCGAGAGAGGGATTAAGAAAATCACTCAGGCTGCTGAACGGAGAAGGATGTCCAACCATACAAAAGAAAGCACAAGATGAAAGGAATGAAAAGAGAGGGGAGGTTAAGTGACTAGAGCAGCTCACATCTTGGCAGAAACTAAGGATAAAAGAGGCATGTCTTTTTCAACATTTTCTTTAGCACCTCTGCCCACAAGCACCTAGAACGTGATTAAAGAAAAACCACTTCATCCTGGCTAGTCCCACTTTATATTTATGATTATACCCTCAAAGCAGCCTTGAGAGCTTTCTGGAAACTCTATTGCATTTCTCTTGTCCATTCTTTTTTTTTTTCACTCTTCTAGATCAGGGGTCAGCAAGCTACCTTCTGTGAGCCAAATACATCTCTGCTTGCTTCTATAAATAAAATTTTATTGACACAGTCATGCTTATTTGTTTATGTATTGTCTGTGGCTGCTTTTACAATGTAACACAGAAGTTGTAGCTGTGACAGAGACTTTATCTTTCACAAAGCCTAACGTATTTGATATCTGGCTCTTTGGGACAAATGTTTGCTGACCTCTGTCTGAGATGGCTATTACATATATTTCTGTGTCTGCAAAACTTCAACCCTCCTTCCCCTCTTTACTCTCAGCTGAAAACCTTGCTTTTTATTTAAAAAAGAGAGTAGAAAAATGCATAGGAAAAATTTCACATTCTTCTAACACCAAGTATATATTCTCCTTTTGACACTATCCAATTTCTCCTCTTTCTGTTCCCTTTTGATCTTGTTGACCTTGATGAGAATCCCTTGAAAGAGTAATCTACATTTACTGTCTATATTTCTCCTTCTTCCATTTCATAATGAAGTCTTGCCATCACAATATTTTTGTCAAGCCCCATAATGACTTCCTTGCAACCTGATTCATTGGTCAATTGTAACTTGCCTTCTAAGCAGCATTTGACAAAATTCGTCATTCTCTCTCTCGAAGCAATTTTTTTATGTACGTCTCAAAATCTGTCGATTATTCTCTTACTCCACTGTCTTCTGGCTTTTGTACTTTTCCAGGGTTTATTTTTCTTCCAACCTTTGCCCCAAAACATCATTGTCCCAAGACTTAGTTCTCTCACCTTCCCTTTTCACACACACTGTTATCAGTTTTATCTAGTCTCTTACAGTAAATGCTGTCTCTATATTGATTTTTCCCATGTTTACTCCTTGAAACCCCAGATTTATATTTTCCTATAGGGCTGTCTAGTTGATATTGAAAAATTAAAATTTTTCCAAATGCAAATTCTTGATATTTTTCCTAAAATCTACTCGTCTTTATTTTGGTGAAGACACTTCCATTCTTCAAGTTGCTCAGACCAAAAGCTCTGAAGTTTTGGGGGGGGGGGCTCTCTCTTTCTCTCATATCCTAAAATCAATCCATCAGAAAATCCTATCAGATTTGTTAAAAAATGTATCTAGTATTCAACCACTACCCTACATCTACTTTGACCACTTCATGCGAGCCGCCATCATCTCGTATCCGGATTGTTATAATATCCACTTCGATGGTCTCTCTGCTACCAACTCTTTCTCTCTGTCATCTGTTCTCCATTCGGCTGCCAAAATGATACTATTTAAATACTCGAACCTCTCTTAGAGGCTCCACGGGCATCCATATAAGAACCAAATTCTTACCTTGTAAAATACAACTACAACAGCAAACAAATAGCTTATTCAAATTAACAATTATTGGAAATAGTCAAGGGTCTTTTACAAAGATAAAAGATAGGCAAGATAAAAAGGGAACTTCAGGAGATAGTGGAAATAGTGCAGGATCATGGGATTAGTGACAGCAGAGGTCATTACCATCCTTAAATCTGAAGGAATGAGGGAAGGAAATTATTATTGGCAGCTGGAGGCAAATGATTACCTGTCAGGAGCCGTGACCTGCAGTGTAGAGGCAGAGCCAGCCTGAGGTAACCAAGCACAGAGAGGTCTGGGAGATTAAATACCTCACCTTCACTCTTCTCCTTCTCTCTGATTTCCTCTCATGCCTCTTACTGGCCAAATCCAACCTAAAGCCAAAGGGTAAGGCAGCCCACTGATATGATTCATAAAAGGGCATAGATAATGGAACAGAAGTGGTATATATGCTGAGATGAAATCTCTCTAAAAAATGTTAGTATACGAAAAAAGTAAGGAATAGAACAATGTACATGAGTGAGCTATTTCATAA
The DNA here is from genome assembly GCF_965194825.1 of Balaenoptera physalus. Taxonomy (NCBI): domain Eukaryota; kingdom Metazoa; phylum Chordata; class Mammalia; order Artiodactyla; family Balaenopteridae; genus Balaenoptera; species Balaenoptera physalus. The sequence goes on along the minus strand of NC_138882.1, from coordinate 127,624,670 downwards.
AATTTGCTAAAGAAGATAATTACGTGGATATACATGGATATTCAGAGAGGTGTATGTGTGTATGTATGCAAGTATCAATATTTAGGATTTACATTTTTTTTTTTCTGGAGAGGCCTATAGTAACTATTTAACAGTGGTAAATAGAAAAAAATGTTTGGAATTAGTATACAAGGTAAAAAGTATTTTATTTTTAATTTGACATCTCTAGGATTTTTAATTTACTAACCACATGCATATTTTTCTTTCTAAAAGCCATAAACTTTAATGATGTCCTCAAATATTATAAATGAGAAATAGATTCTATATTAACTTAATTTTTTAAGACTAGTTATGTGAATGACAATGTATGAATTTATATAGTTCTAGAGAGAGTTGCGGAATGACACATATAAATACTTTAAAATATATTTTTTAAAAACAAGCTTACAGTGACAGAACTTTCTAGAATAATTTAGAGAATTATAAGCAGGTGAGGAAATCATTATTAATATGCTCTTTTGAGAAAACCAATGGAAATTCTAAACTGCTGATTGTGGCACTTCAGCAGAAAGATTGGTGGGAAAATATCTAATTTACATTTAATTTTTGAAGAAAAACTTAAGAAATATATGCAACACTTGTGGCTACAACTGGCATTCACATTTGGAATACTGCAAATTTCCATTATTTCAGCAGATTTCACCTCAGCCTATCACTGAAATCAACAAGACCTCATGTGCTACCAGGCAATAGAAGATTTAGTAATTAGTTAATATTTATAAGTGGAATACTGTCATGAAAAAGACAATACTGTTGGAAAATGATAAAAAAAATAATTGGATGTTGCATAGTGGTGCAGAAAAATTGACACAATTTTTCTTGAGAACCCTAAGTAAGTATGCACCAAACTGCTGCAAATCTAGACCATTTTGGCCCTGATAAATGGGAAAGGAATTTGAAGTGGTCTTTAGGTTCAAACTGAGTAGTTTGTTTATGAGCTTATTGAACAATTTCAGTTCATTTTAGAGTGATGATGTAAGAGAAGAAGGAGAAAAAGCAATTCAAATGAAGAAGAATATTAACTCCAGAGGTAATCTCTAAAGACCCAATCTTGGTTGGAGCTCCAACCTATTTCATGTGGAAGACTTACGGGTGATAGAGAAATACTGAACCCTTAAACTCTGGACACTTTCCTTTAAAGGTTTATTGAAGGATCTATTCTTGTAGATATATATCTCTATATAGATATAGGTGCAGATAGAGATATGAAACATCCTTTTCATAAAGCACTATTACTCTGTGATCCTCCAAATTACCCCAAGTCAAATAATGCTTTTATGATGAAAAAACTGAGGGGGCTATTTTCATATATTTCTCTGCAGTGCAGAATTTTGTGTGAAGACATATTTTAAAGCAAGATGGGAAACATCAACATCAGCATGCAACAGGATATTTTTCTTTGTTGAATATGTATGTAGTATGAATCCTTGAAATGCTAAACCAGAAAACTATATTAATTATGGTAAATATCAAGTAGCAGTAAACTATTTGCTTTTATATTCATTTGTTTTCTGCTTATGAAATGAGTTGATTAAATAATCTGAGGTTATATGGTTTTGGTATAATCAAATTGATCTTGTAATGAACTGCTGTGCATTCAAAATTATGGTCTATTGTTTCCCTGAGCACAAAGCAGAAGAAATCCCTCAAGCCCAAGGTTGGCTTGAGCTGAGAATTACCTGGCAAAAGTGTGAAATGGAATTTAGGCTACTGCATAAAAAATAAGTAAAAAATAAAAATAACAGTCTTAGTCACATTCTGTGTGAGTAAGCAAAACATATGCTGAAACTTAATTATTTCTCCAAAGCTCAAAAAATTTGTACAGGAAGGTAATTTCAGTTTTCAAATTGAATATATTTTCTTACCCTAATAAGACTGGATTTTAGTTCTGTGTCAGTGATTTCTATTTTACTCTTTGTTTACAACCCATCTTTTCCAAGTACTCTTGTGGCAGTCCACTAGAAATATCTTTTCATATTGAGGACTAGAAACCCTCCCTTTCTGGAAGTTAAGTTCTGAAAAATAAAATACAGCTCTAGAATTACAAGCATGTTCAATGCCATTTAATAAAATATAAGGAATAGATTTAAATAATGGATGTGCTTTTGTTTCCCTGAAGAACACATGCAAAGGTGAAAGCCATACTTATATTAAAATGCCTACATACTTTATACTTTATATTGAATTATGAAAAACTATCATATATAATAATATAATGAGATACAATAATTAATTGAGATAAAATAGTACTTAACTTAATACAATTTTTGGTTCTGTGAACATCCCCAAAAAGTAGAAAATATTGCAATTAAGTTAGATTAAAAAGTGTCTTACTTTTAAAAATTACATGCTTTTAAAATATATAATATTGCCAATAGCCTAAGAAATCTGTTATTTCAGTTCTGACACCAATACACATTCTGCTCTTTTGTTCCACTTTAATGAAAGGCAAGTGAACTTCTAAACACAAATTCACCCTAAGAATTCTTATACCATTTATGCTCGATTTGGTTTTGTCACTCAACTCAAGCGCCCATATTCTATCTGTCAAAGGATTGTCTCATGGGGCACTAAGTTTCCCACAGTTGTGTGTTGCATGTATGTGGGAACCCTCGATAGAAAGAAATGAGAAATGCGTTTTTAGTTTAGATTTCCATATCTTTATCCTTTTCAGTTTGTATTTCATAAACTACATTTAAAATAAATGAGGCAAAGTTTTTAATAAAAATAACATGTTTCAGAGAAAATCGAAAGAAGAGAAATGTCTGTTTCTCCAACCAGTGATATCAATAGACCCAGAAGATCTTCCCACACAAACATGTGACTATAAACGAGACAATGTGTTGTTTGCCAGGGTGATGGCAGCATCCATAGCCTTCCTGATGGAGTGAAAATACTAACATTAGGTGTCAGTCATGCTGCTGAACATTAAACTTTATCAGAAGCCTATGTTAGAAGTATTGATACTATTTTAAGCTTCTTTTACAGAAGATAATGAGTCCAGGGAAGTTCATTAACTTGCTCAAAGTCATACAGCTAGTTTGGAGCCGAGTATGGGAAATAATAGAAAAAACTTATAAGCAACACCTTATCTACAAGACTCAATTCTCAAAACAACTTGAGTGTAGATGTCCACAGGTAACCGTATAAGTGAAGGCTGACTGATACTCTCTGAGCTTCAGCACCTGGTCCAGGCCAGTACATGGTAAATTCCCAATGATTTGTGTTGAAGAAATGAAAAAAATAAATGTAATTGCATTTGACAGATCATGAGTGTTGCCTACTGATGATGTTCTGATTAAACCCTTATTTTCTATTTCTGTAAGCTTGAAACTCTTTTTTTCTACTAAAAATATTTCAACCCTTATTTTCTATTTCTGTAAGCTTGAAACTCCTTTTTTCACTAAAAATATTTGATGTATCCTACGGAGATACAGAGTTGGATTAAGCCAAGTAAACCTTGTTTTTGCCTCATGTCTTCTTGAGACCTGGTGAGAAAGAAAGTAGAGGAGCTTCACCTAAAGAGGAGGGTTAAAAGTGTCCATTTCTCATCACTCCAGGCTGGGTTTGGAATGAGCTGATGCAGGAGAAGGATGGGCAAGATCATTCTGGTAACTAATGTCCTCAAGAAAACTGGATGCAACATTTTCTAGTCAGAAGAGGATCATACCCTTCATCAGAGGATCTCATCAGACACAACTGCCATAGTATGTGCACATGATGGACACATGACCTGTGCTTGCCTTTTTGTCTTCTGCAGCTCTGGAGATGGTCATTGGTTCTTTCATTTTATAGGCCAGCTGGGGATACTCTGACTCTTAAGGCAGGTGGGCAGGTAACAGCAGTTGTGTGGCCTAATTCTTCAACAGTGACCAAGCAAAAAGTAAGCCACCAATTATTTTAAAATGTCTCACCTAATGGCCAATTGCTTTTTTATTTTAAACATAGCATTTGCACCTATATTCAAACTCATGATATAGTCACATATCAGCCAGATTAGTACTTCAGAGATCATTTTGTGACCAAAGAGATGAAACCTCATAATAAAGTGGTGATTCCATGGCACATTTTTATGCGCTACTTCGACTCTTATTATACTCATCTGTAAATTGTTCTTCCAGCTACAACAGCAGCTGCAACTTGACAATGCCTCACCTCAGCCCCTGCTGCATGCCTTTCACCTCCTGGTCTGTGGCTTTCCTGTTGACACTGAGGTGTGGGATGTCACACGTCCTCAATGGGCTCTCACATTTGAGCAACCCAGATATATGGGAAACTTAATGTCCCATGGGACAATCCTTTGACAAATGAGAGATGGGAGCTGGTATATAAATCCTTTTTCCCTTCCTCCATTCACACTCTACCCCCAAAAGGCTTCCTAAGATCAATGGATCGATCTACCTATCTATCTATCTATCTATCTATCTATCTATCTATCTATCTATCTATATATCTATCTTGATAACACAGCTTTCTGTGCTGTGTTTCCCTCATCTCTCATTCCTTCTCCCTCAGCTTCTGTTACCTAATCAAACAGTAGTACCAAGCTCTTTGCCTCAAGTTTTATTTTCTGATGACCTGGGATAAAACAGTTGGTAACAGGATTGCAGTGTTAACATCTAGCATGTAGTGGCATTATCATTACTGAGGCTTTTACCTACTGACTGATGAGAATGAGATATGGGAAATAGGTGAAATGGTAGAATATATGTTGGCCGTGGTTCTATTTAAGGATCATGTAGGGCTACGATAATTTTACGAATTGTACTGTGGAGGGGGTTGGCTTCTGTTAACTTCATCAGAAGACCTGGGAAACAAGTGATAGGCTCAGGCCAGCCAACTGCCAATGAAAGGTATGCTGTCTCCTGTAACTGCAAGGCAAATTGTTCTAATTATCAGGCCCAGAATCTAATTGTAAGGGTGGCAGAGCACTGAATGCACAGCTTCAAAGGAATTTGTATGTCAAAATCAGGGAACTGATAGAATAGAATGAGACCCTTAGACCAGGATGGTGACATTTCCGTAGGTGAACCTGAAAATCTTGAAGACTCAAATTTCCCTAATGACTCTAAGCTAGTAAAAGCAGCCCTCTCCCCTTTCCAGAGACGAGAAGCTTGGAGACCATGACTCAGATCTAATCTGAAGCAAATGACTTGCAAGGTGACATCTATCTTCCTAAACATCTGCCCCTATCACTTCTCATTTCCACCAGGTTGATGATCACGATCAGGTCTCTGCAGAACCTGAGTGGGGAAGTATAGTGCCTGCCCCAGGAGAAAATGGTTTATAGGAAAGAATTGTTGAACCTCACTAATATGTACCAGCAGGAAACAGGACGGTGTGTTGAGGTGGATCTTAAGGATGTTAGATCAGGTGGGAAAGACTATAAAGCTGGACAGGGGAAGATTTATTTTCATGAGAGTCCTCACTCATGAACCAGGTTTTAATATTTGGTAAGGACACCTGGAGATGGTCCTAACAGTCCTAACAGTTAGTATGGCTTCTTGAAGCATGATGACAGCCTACAGTAAATTGGGAGAAGACATCAGGATTTCCTTGGCATATTATTGAGGAAGGGGTCTGCAAGTTCAAGGAGATGGAAATGTTAGAATAGATTTACCTAAAAATACCCAAAAACCACCATCTGACTGTTCATAAAGGCAATAAGGAATGCACGGGTGATAAGGGTATGCAACATCCATAGAAAGCCTGATAATAGTTTGTTGGAACTGCTGCCACGGAACAGAACTTCCTAGTGTCAATGGGGATGATGATTCTGGAATGGTAAAGGCCAGATGGTGGCACTTAATCATCAGAATTAAGGTCTTTATAATCACCAAAATGGGCAGTAAGTCTATAATGTGAATCTGGGTCCCTTGACCACTGTGGCAGTGACTATTGTTTCAGTGTTTCTAGAAGTAAGATAGAATACCACTAATTAGGGTATACTTAGGAACTGGCAGACCCTCATATTAGTTCCTGATCTGTGGAGTAAGAAACTATTATGGAAAAAAAATTTAGCCATTTCCCTTCCTCCCTTGCCCAACCACGATGGTAAATAAGAAGAAATACCATATACTGGGAGGAATTTCAGAGATTACTGCTGTCCTCAAACACTAAAATGATGCAGGTGTATAGGTCCCCTTCCTATTCATTCCACCTGTGTGGTCACCATAAAATGAAATTGATTATGGTAATGATAGTGGATTACTGTAAAATTGGCCATGCAATAACCTCAGTTGTAGCTGCTATTTGAAGGTCTATCCTACACCTTAACTGAAATATATTTACACACTTAGAATATAATTATTTATCTGATTTATACTAACATATGTTCTTCCTAATTACTAAGCAATTCACTTTTATATGGCAGAGACAACTATATACACTTGCTGTCTTGCCTCTGGGATCATGTGAAAAATCTTACTCTCTAACACAGTATAGGCTTCAGAGACTTCAATTGCCTTCATTCTTCTGGAAAAGTTCTCTGAATATTCTCTATTAATGACATAATGTTGTATGCAACTGATAAGCAAGAAGTGAGAGTATCTCAAAAGTCCTACTATACAACAAAACACCCAGGATCAGTTGTCCTACTAGAACAGGTGAATAACCTATTGGGACTCTAGCTAATGTTCCAACTTAGGGTCAACATCATGTTAGGATAGGGTGCTGTCCTTTAAGATGTGGTACAAATATGTAACAATGGCCTCGATATGGTACAGTGTTTCAATAGTTAAAATGCACAGGTCTGGAAATCAAGAACTAGAAGTATGATTGGCCCCCCTCACCATCACTTCAAGTGTTCCACTTACAGAATTTGTGTTTACTCGTCTGTCACATTAGAGATCCTGGTTTCCAAGGAGGAAATATTTCTTCCAGAGACACAAAAAAGGCCACCGTGTCCATAGAACAGGAAGCAGCAGCCTACCACTTTACTACTTTGAGTTCTTCATGTCAACAGTCCAAAGGGCAGAAAATAAATACTTGTGAAAGTAATCAACTCTGATCACCATGAAAATGTTGGGATGCTGTTACACAGTACGGGGTAGGGTGAGTGTGTATGGGTCCCACAAGATTCTGGTGCTTTCATTCCCAATGATAGTGGCAAATGGGCACTTATAGCAATGATAACACAGCAAAGACAATATAACTAAGGGCATTTTAGTTATCCCTCTGGGCTAAAGGTCTGTGTCATCCTACTAGGCAGGTATCCAAGACCAGCTTGGCTGAAAGAGTGGGAAGTGGAGGAGGGAGATGGTGACGCAGTTAAGATCTCAAGGTCAATGGTTACAGTGGGTCTTGCAGCATGTTTCACTAACCCTCTGGAAATTAAGATTTTTCAAAGACTGTGGCTGGCTTCTACTTGGAAGGAAACTCTGACTTATTAAACTTGTATCACCTCTCTTTGGGAAAAATTAAGATCACCATATTCTCACAGAATTGGAGGCCCCATCGTGTTTTTTGGAGCCAGTTAAAATGGAGGCTACAAGTTTACCTGAGGGGCAAATATTCAATCAATACTTGGTAAGAGCCAGCGAATTAATTATTCTTTTCTTCTCAAAGATATTCTTACCTGAGATGAACTTTATATAGCTTCCAGGTGAATGCTCCCCAAAACTGATTGATTGCTGCTCTTAGCAGCCATCTCAATAATTACAGGATTTTGTAACGTGTCATCTTGGCGCAGCTCAACAATATTTTCCAAAATTCCCTTCCCTTTCTGTTTCTGGTTCGAGCTAGCCAAAAGAGAAATTTGGGCAAGAGTTGTTCAGATGTTCTATATGCTTATAATTTATATACTTATATATATATACCTTTATGTATTCTATCCATTACTGAGGAGGCAGGGGTATTAAAATCCTCAACTATAATTATGACTTTATTTCACTTTAATTCTGTAAGATCCTGCTTTATCTATTTTAAAATCATTACTTGGTACATACACATTTATAATTGTTATGCATTTCTAATAAACTGCTTTTTAAAACATTTTAGCAATTCTGATAGGTATGTAGTCATATCACATTGTGCCTTTAATTTGTATTTTCCTAATGACTAATGATGTTGACCATCTTCTCATGTGTTTATTTGCCATCTGTATGTCCTCTTCAATGAAATATCTGTCATGCCTTTTGCACATTTCTAATTGGATTTTTTTTTCATTTTTAGTCTGACCCAGGTCTTAGTGAATGCCTTGTGATCCTGTCTGTAATATAGCAAGGCAGGTAGTCCTGTGAGGAACTGTCACAAGACTGTTTCTCATCCACCTCTCTACCTTTCAGGGGGCTCCCTGTCTAGCAGGAGGGGCAACCACAAGGCAGTTTCTCATTCATCTCCTTGCTTATGGTGAGACATGGGACCTCCCACCTCACCACCGGCTCCCCAACATAGGCTATAAAACCACCACTTAACTGCAGTCTAGAGATGGCTTCTCCACAGCAGAGTAATGTACTAATTGTGCTGTCATCTGGCGCCTTAAGTCCTGTGTCATTCTGCAGAATTGGGGTCATAGGTAGCTGAAACCATGCTGATCTTGCTTCTGCTTTACTTTGTGTAAGTAATAAACTGTCAAAATCCATTCAGGTTCATTGTCTTTTGCTGACTGAACCTATGGAAATGTAGCAAGCCAACCTAGCAGCTGCCACCATGCTGCTAGTCAGGAACTGCTTGACCACTTGACAATATTCATTAACCTTTTACTCAAACACCATTTCTTTGACCTATAACTGCATTTGCTTAACTTATCTCCCTGCCAGTGTTCTGGCCTCCTGCAAATCTCTATCTTACATGAAACTAGAGTAGCTTTTCTAAATGCAAATCTAATATTGTTTCCCCACTTAAAATCTTTCGACTGATAGGTAAAGTGAAACATTTTACCATGTCTTAGCCAATTCAGGCTGCTATAACAGAATATCATAGACTGGGTGGCTTATAAAAACAACAGAAATTTATGTCTTAGGTTTTGGAGGCTGGGAAGTCCAAGATTAAGATGCTGGCAGATCAACAGTGTCTGTTGAGGGCCCACTTCCTGGTTCAGTCTTCTTGCTTGGTCCCCAGTTGGCAAAAGGAATGAGAGAGTTCAATGGGGTCTTTGATGAGGGCACTAATCTCATTCATGAGGGCTCCAACCTCGTGACTTAATCACCTCTCAAAGGCCACATCTCCAAATACCATCACATTGGGCATTAGGATTGCAACATATGAATTTGTGGGGGGGACACATTCAGTCCATAATACTGTGGCTTACAGTGGCTTCCAGGATTTGCCTTTTGACTACCTCTGCCACCTCATATCTTCCTTTACCAGTGTAAATTCTAGTGGGATTGAATATATTCTCAGTTTTGGAGGCAAGATACCCATGTCAAATTTTAGGCTTTGAATATGTTTAGTCCTGACCAATCCTGAGCACAAAATATGGCAGCAAGACATGAAGCTGAGTAGAAAGGCACAGCACTATTGGATTTGTGTGGAACACTGCAGTCTTGCCTTATTTATCTGACTTAATGAGGTGATTGTATATTTATAAAATATATCCAACAACCCATGATTTTCATGCAACAAATACCACACTTATCATGTATTAATGGGCTACAGGAGACGCAAGTCCAGAGTCCCATCTTATTCCCTGTATTCTTGTATTTCCAGGAAAGCAATGATGTTAATTTCTTCAATTTTATAAAACCTCAGGGGTGATTACAGGGAGCTGATTTAGAAACATTTTTGATTGAGTAGTATGTGCAACATTATGTAAATGGCTTTAGGATTAATTAGGACCTATTTGATCCAGCATTTTGCTGCAGTATTTGAAAAGCTAGCAAATGGCTCATGTTATGTGTCAGCATAAAATTTTAGACTGCAAAAAAGTGTCTCTTTTGTCTTTGACACTATATTCTTTGCCTCCTCCACCTTCCTCAAACTCTAAGAAACTAAGTAGGCCTTTGTAAATATTTTCTAATTTTTTTCAATTCATGATATCCAAAAACAAAAACAAAAATGGGTTTACCAACTAATCCCCCCCCCCCGATAGACTATCCCTCAGTAGGAAACTCACAAGGAAAGGAAGAATAATGTTCCATAAAAGTACAAAAGGTCTTGAGGAGAGATGTTTAGAGGTTAAGATGTTATTTTAACACTTATGAGGGAAAATATGATCCTCCTCCTCAGTGATAAGGAAGACATTTGTGAATCACCCACTTTAATACCTTTAATGTGCATCTGGTACTTGGCAGCGTTGGTAGCAGTAAAAATAAGAGTGCACAGAGCATAAATGTGTAAGAATGAATGCAGTATGCTTTGAATTGCAAAAACGCCTTGATATGAAATGGAAATGCATTTGAATTATCACTTTAGAAATACTGCTTTCATGCTGGTGTTATTTGTTGCAAACAGATTCCCTTCAGGTAACAGAGTTATGTTAATGACTATTAAAATTCAGCAGATATTTCTGGGTACTCCTCTCACTGTATTCATGATGATGAGTTATGGTTTAGTGATATCATATGTTTAGGGACAAAAAATGGGATTAGGAAAATTGCTCTCAGCCACCCTAGTAAATTTTCACCAGAACAATCAAGTAGGCAGCTATGGTAGATGATATTTACTTTGACTTCTGAATACATCATTAGAATGGAAATGACTTAATGTCATATCCCCCAATATATGTTCTGCTGCTGAGATATGTTACCTAAGATTAGTATATCCTGTGCCAGTATATTACAGTTTAAAAAAATCAAAACTTTTAACATTCTCTATTTTTAAATGTTGGTATTTAGTGACATTGGTACACAGGCAAATGCTTATTCATGAAATGACGTATTTGAATTGTCATTGTGTGGGAATAAAGGTGACATATAATTTTTAATCTCTATACTTAATTTTGCACGTTCTCTGCAGATTCCATATTTTTTTTCAAATCCCCCAAACTACTCATCAACAGAAATTGTAGTTAAAAGTGACAGCTAACACTGTAAAGAAATAATTACATGACCACAAGGAAGTCCAGTTCAACTCTGTATAAAATATGGCACTAATTCCACGCATATATTTTATCCATTTAACTTTAGAGAAAATATTTGTAGGAAAAGTACATTGCTAATCATCATGTCATAACCCAAACTGTAACAGTAATCAACTGGCTTGGAGTTTGTATTTTATAATACATGCCTCGTCTACAGTGAATGTTCCTGATTGCAATCTGCCGTGAGGTTCATCAACTCAGGCTGTTGTCTGGGTTGCTTCTCTTAGAGGACCTGGCTGAATAATTGCACTTCAAATTTTATGGTAAAAATAATTTTGTCTCGTGGCCAGGTTTTAATGTCAAAGGCCAAAATATAGCTTAGAAAAACCATACTCATATTCTATAGAATTTTCTCTTGCAATATTATAATATTGTGCAATTCCTTTTCTATTTTGGAAATTAGAAATGTGTGAGACTTTATTTCTCTTCCAGTAATTTTGCATTAAAATTTTGACATAGGGAAGCAAGAGATTGGTATGTCAGTTTTGAATTTGTCACTTTGTAAATTTGTTACCTTGGTCAAATCATATTAATCCTTCCAGACATTTGTTTTCCCATTTATAATAGGAAGGAGTTGGATAAGATCATCAATAAGATTTATTTAGTTCTCAAAAGTTGTAATATTATAACAAGGAACTTGCTTAGGTAGCAAATTTTAAAAAGTTGTACCATAAAATTCGGTATTACTTACCATGTGATTTTAAAGTGAGATTTCATAAAAATTTTGTTGATGTAATGAAATCAATGCTACTTTCTTAAAATTTAATTACAATTATCCCATATGCTATATTTTCATTAAATAATAATAAAACATTACTTTTTCTGTGGAAGTACATTACTTTTTCTGTGGAAGTACATTTTAAAGAGAAATATATAATTTTTCTTTTTTTCTGAAAGACTTGATATGTCACAAAGATTTACCTTTTTGAATGGTATCTATCTAGAATTGTTATTTTGTAAAACATAATAACGTCTTGGAATAAGGACAATTATGTCAACAATTGAATATGTCATTAGATTTGACATGTGTGGAATGTGACGCTCATTTTTGCCAACTTCAGGTCACCGTGACACAGGGTCAGGATGACACTAGGTCAGAAGAGAGATAAGATAAGCAATTTAATGCCCAAAGGGTTCTTTGTGCTCAATCAAACCTCTTTGTGCTAACTCAAATATAGAGCTTGATTTTACTCTAGAAAATGCAAAACCACCTAATCATCTAAAAGTAAAATGTCTTTAGAAGTGAAAACATTCTTTAATCTGATAATTATAAAAATGCCAGTCACTGATTACTCCATATACTTTGAAGTATTCTTTGGCTCATGTAACGTGAAGTTTGTTTATTTTGCTATTTTTGTTCCATTTTGTTCACATTTTTATTTCAAACATCATTCAATGGAGGAATGATTTCAATGACCTCAGCTGTCTACGCGGCAAAGCAATTTGCTTCTGCTTTTAACCATGTTGAGTTAGAGTGAGGACAGAGTTTCTCTTTGGATCTATGAGAGATTATTTATGTACAATCCTAGAAGAGAGGCATTATTAACTGCAAAAGAAATCCATGAAAGCCCCTAACATGGCATTCCAGTCATTGTCAGATTTACTACACACTCAGGGTTTTTAAGTTTAATGAGCTTATTTCAAGAGTAAGTCTAAATATTTTTCAGAAAATGAAAGTGATTACACAGAGACTATTAACCTGTTTTCCATTATCTTTGGTGATTTTGTAGACAGTCTTATTTAGCATCATTTGAACCAAGACAAGTGGTTAATTTTCTATTCTTTCAAATCATGTTGAAATCATATACATGGGCATGTGTGTGCATATATATACATATAATAACTATTGAAACCGAGTGAGGCCCTTTTTCCCCCTGTTTCTTGTAAGCAAGGCTCCAGCCTCCATGACCTTCCCTTGAGTTCCAAAGGGCAGATTCCAACAGTTGCTAATCAAGGGAGGAGCAGCCATGAAACCACCTGAGGCAAGATTAAAGGGACCAGAGAAGCTCATCAAGATTGAGACCACCTGAGATGAGATCAAGGCAGTGCAGGCCCTGCTCAACCCTAATCTTATCAGAGACTCCATCTTTGAACCACTGTTATAAAACCCTCATCAAATCCTCCCCGGTTGGGACACATAGTTTCTCAAGGCAGGAGCCCTATGTGTTCCCCTTTGCCTGGCAAAGTAATAAAGCTATCCTTTTCTACTTCACCCAAAACTCTGTTTCCGAGATTTGATTTGATACCAGTGTACAGAGAGGCCAAGCTTTTGGTAACACTATTAAACAATATTTTGATGACTATTAATCATTTAAAGATTGGAAGCAGAAAAGTTGATTTTATAGATTTATGAATATAGTTCCTTCTTAGGTTTAATTCTTATATTTAGATTCATATAATACTTTTCTTTAAGATTTAAAATCGTTGCAGAATTATGTCCTTTCTTATTATAGATTTGCAGACTATTTTATAGAGTATCTATACTGTTAATCAAAAACAGTGTTTGATAGTATATATGTGTTTATCATGTAATTTCACTTTCTCTATGTAATTTTATAAATGCAATGGGAGAGTGCAAATAAATAAATAAATAGAGATTGGAAGCAATTTCTAATTACTAAGTCTCAGAAGACATAACACTTAAAAAGCCAAAATTAACTTATTCTAGTGACCTTTGAAATCATATTAGAATAACAATTTAGCAAATCACATGCCTCTTAATTCTGACTGAAGATATGAAATCAAAAAGTAGAATAAAACATGTTGAAGTTGCGGAGAGTGCCAACTTTGGAAAATATTCTGTTTTATATCCTGATCATCCATAATTTTGGTTTCAGGTCTCCGACTGTCTTCTCCTAAATCATTTAAGATCAAAGAATCTGAGAAACAGCCACATTTATATTAGAGACCTCTGCTTCCAGTTTTCTGATTGACTGGATATTCTACAAACAAACAAACAAACAAACCCTTCTTTCTTTGATATAACTTGATCCTGGGTAAATTTTAACAAGCTTATATTTAAATGAGTGACTGAGCTTGTGATGAAGTAAGAAAAATTAACAGGGATACCAAAATAAGAATAGCTTGCTAAAACCAAAGCAGTGAGTATTAAGTAATCAAAAGCTAGGGGATATTCCTAAAAAGCAATGCATATATCAGGTACGTAGATCTTAAAAATAAATGATATAGTATACAATATCGTAAATCAACTATATTTCAATAAAAATTTAAAAAATAAATGATATAGCATGTAGGAAATTAGACATTATCCTTAGGCCCATTGAATTAGAGAGATAAAGCGACACAACTGCAGTAATGCTATGTATTAGTGAAATGGTAGGTTACCAACATTTTTCTTTTTTTTTAATTGAAGTATAGTTGATTTACAATATTGTACCAAAAATTTTATGAACAACAAAAGGAACATACAAGGATACCTGTCTGTCTCCATCTCAAAAAAGAGGAAAATATGATAAAAATAATGGTCATCATCAAAATGATAGGCTTATCTGATAACTTACAAACATAAAGCTCTGTCAGGTGACTCTCGATTTCAAATTTTTACAACCCATGTCAATGGAGAGTATCAAGCCAAGAAATTAACTTAAATTGGTCCCAAGTTAGTAGTTTTCCTGATGACATGTAAGTACTCTCAGGAGGAAAAAAGACCCAAGAAAATGTCCTCAGGATTTCAACAGACTAAATCCTGTTAAATATTAACTCAGATTAAAAAATACTGGATATTTCAAGAAAGAAGCCATTATGTCTGAGGTCCAACACGAACAACACAATAAAGATATACAAGGACTTCAGATACTGGAATTATAAGATTTAGAATATAAAATAATTATATTCTAATTGTTTAAAAAATGGGGTAAAAAAATAGCAATGTGCAAGAAGTTATCAAAAACACCAGAAATATCTGATATTCAATTAAAAAAGAGAATTAAGAGCAAAAAAATATAATAAATTAAATTTAAAGTGAAGATTAAACAGCAGATTAAATAAATCTGTAGAGATTATTAATGAACTAAAGGAGACATTAAGAAATTATTTAGTCTGTAGCAGAGAGAAAAGAAGATGTACAGCATGAATGAGAGGTAAAAGATATGTAGGATAGATAAACATGGTCCATTAATATAATTAGAGTTCCAGAAATAAAGAAGAAAAATAATGACTAAGAATTAATGCTAGAAGAGATAATAATTAATAATTTTCAAGAACTTTATATGGTATGAAAATCTATATGAACACTAATAGAATAAATAAAAAGTTCACAACTCAATATTTTGTAGTGAAATAACTGTGACATACTCAAACAAAAACAAACAAAAAACTACAGCAAATATTTTAAAAAGCCACAAATTATCTTCTCATGAACAGTAATTATACTGACCGCTGATATTTCAAGAGTAACACTGAAATCCTGACAATAATGGAAAATGTCTTCTAAGTGTGAAGAGAATTTATGCACCCAGCAAAACTATTTTTTATGAGTGAGGGAATAGAAAAGTAATTTGCAAGTAAACAAAATAGAGTTTACTATCAACAGATCTTTATTTAAAGAACTTGCAAGTAATGCATATATCTCAAGAAGAAGGAAGATGATCCTAGAAGAAAGTCTGAAATATAAGAAAAAATGGTGAGGAAATAAATTGGTAAATATGTGTATAAATACACACACATGCCAATTATAAAAAATAATAATATTCATGTACAATTTGGAGGAAGTAAAAATGACAAAAAAGGATTATAATACCACATAAGCTGGGGTATATAAAACATTCAAAGATCTTGGTATTTGAAAGGAGAATTAATCTACTGATTATATTTAAATTTTCTTTACATTAGGTACTCCTGAGAAAATTGTGTAAGTGTAACTCATAAAAGAATAAAAATATTATGATAGCACCCAAATGTGTAGATTTAAAATATAGTAACAATTAACAAGTGAAAATTCCTAAAAAACTCCTCCCCAAAAAGACAGCAAAGAAAAATAAGACATATAAAAGCAGGAATAATAGAAAGCATAAAAAAAGGCATAAACAAGGCCTAATATATCATTAATCAAATGCAGGTAGACTGAATGTTTCTTTTATAAGACAGAAATTGTCAAGTGGAATTTAAAAGTCTAGTTGTAGCTACAGATTCTTTACAAGCAACAAACCAAAAATATGAAGGCACCAAAATGTTGAATATAAAAGGATGGAAGAAGTCATATAAGGTGAATACAAGGCAAAAGAAACTATGCTAGAAATAGTATAGATGTTATTATGAGAAGAAAAAAATGGACTTTATGATAAAAATGTTATTTGAGACAAAAGGGATTAGTACACAATGATAACAGGTTTAATTCACCAGGAAGATGTAATAATTCTAAACTTGTACTTGTACTTAACTAATAGATAAAGCAGAAATGGATCAAACCAAGTGGAATTTGAACAATATGCTTACCAAACTTTATTTAATCGTAGATCTGTATATCTAATGTTGAAGCCAACAATCAGAGAAAACAAACTCTTCTCAAATGCTCGTGAAGTAGTTATACAATTTGTCTTAATGAATGTTCTGTTATTGAGAAATCTCAACAATTTTTAATAAATTGATATCATACAGACCAATATTTACTGACTACAATTACTTAACATTAGTAATAAGTGAAAACTAACTTGATTGTGGTGATCATTTCACAGTGTATACACATAGCACTCACATTGTACACCTTAAATATGTATAATTTTTATTTGTCAATTATACCTCAAAAAAAGCTGAAGAAAAATAAAATACAAAAATACTCCAAAAATAAATTAGACATAAGTGGTAAAATGATATTTAATAAAGCCTCTTTCTATATTAGGAAGTTTAAAAATGCATAAGTAATTGAATAATTAAATAATGACTAGATGAAAAAATCAAAATGGAAATTAAATTAAAAAATTTTTCCTGCATGATAGTAAAACACTGCATATTAACATTAGATTGGTACAACTAAGTTGGTTAGATAAAAATGGATAGCCTTTAATGCTTAGATTAGAAAATAAAGAAGACTGAAAATTAATGAGCTCAGTCTCCCACTTAAGTAGTTAAAAAAACAACAAAGAGAATAGACCTAAATAAATTGGAAAGATAAATCTAATAAAGATATGAAGAGAAATTAATACAATATAAAACAAATATACAAAGGAAAAGAGCACTAAGCTAAAACAATGATTACTGAAGTGCCTATAAAACAATAATACATTTTACAGGATTGAGAAACAACAATAAAAAAAAAAAAAGAATGAAAATACAAATCCTGTCAAGAATTAAAACGGTAACATAACTACAGATATAGCAGAGATTTAAAGATAGCAATCGAATATTATAAACAAGTGTATGCCAATATATCTGAAAACATGTGGAGTGGAAAAACTTCCCGGGAAATTGACTTACCAAACCAACTCAGGAAGGAATGGAAACATTAAATAATCCTATAGGCCTTAAGTACATTGAATCAATTAACAGTCTCTCCATAAAAATAATACCACTAAATATTCCTCACAGATGGTCTTACAAGCAAATTCTATTATTTATATGGAAGAAACCCATCTCATCGTGAACAAATTATTTACAGAATGGAAATAGTGGGACTGCGCCCCAGCTTATGAGGCTACTAATAATCTTGATTGAAAGCCAAGTAAAGAAATAGGAAAATTGTACCTGCAAGGTAGGTGAAATCATTAAAAAATTAGTCAAATAGAATGCAACAGTATATAAAACATATATTACATCCTGACCTAAAAAGCATGTCTCATTTAATGTTACATATTCTATGTAATTTCCTTATTAAAAGACTAAAAAATAAAAATGCTTTGATCTTTTCTAGAGTTTAAAAGAAAATTCAACATCCATTTATGATAAAAATTTTTAACAAATCAGGACCAGGGTAGAACTTCCATCTCATTGTCAAAGGTAAACATCATTGTTAATTGTCCGAAACATTCCTTTAAACCTAAGAAAAGGACAAAGATGCCCAACGTCACTATTGGTAAATCATAGTGAAGATCCTCCAAAGTGTAGAAAGATAATAAAAGGCAGAAGGATTGGAAAGAAAGAACAATACATCAGTCACTAGCATGCTTAGTAAAAATACAACAAAAGATGTGCAAAGTATTTATGAAGTTATTGAAAACAATTAAGGATATACTCCATATTAAAATATTAGTTTTCGGACTTCCCTGGTGGCGCAGTGGTTAAGAATCTGCCTGCCAATGCAGGGGACACGGGTTCAAGCGCTGGTCCGGGAAGGTCCCACATGCCGCGGAGCAACTAAGCCCATGTGCCACAACTACTGAGCCTGCGCTCTAGAGCCCACGAGCCTCAACTATTGAGCCTGCATACTGCAAGTACTGAAGCCCATGAGCCTAGAGCCCATGCTCTGCAACAAGAGAAGCCACCACAGTGAGAAGCCTGCACACCACAATGAAGAGTAGCCTTGTTCGCCACAACTAGAGAATGCCCGCGCGCATCAACGAAGACCCAAAGCAGGCAAAAATAAATAAATAAATTTATAAAAAGAAAAAAATTAGTTTTCTCTAAACTAATTGAAAGAATCAATGCAGTTCCACTCAAAATTCAAACAGAGTTTTTCATGAAATTTGTCAAGCTGATATAAAATTTTATATAGACAAGCAAGAAGACGAGAATAGCCATAACACTCCTGAGGAAGAAAACAAGGTGGAAAAATTTGTTCTTGCAGTTATCAAGACTAATTATAAAGTTATGATAATTGAGATAGTGTGGAGTTAACAAATAGATCAGTGGAATAGAATATAAAATATAGAACCAAACCCAAGTATATACTGAATCTTACTATGTGACAGAAGTGGCATTGCAAGGAAATATGTTAGGATGGACTATTTAACAACTGGTAGAGAAAAAGTTGTAATTCTTGTAGAAAAAATAATAAAGTTGGGGCTTACCTCATACCATCGACAAAAGAAAAGTTCAGGTGGATTGAAAGTTTAAGTGTAAATGACAAAATGTAGTAGATTTACAAGAAAATTTGAGACTATGTTTACAGCCTCAAAGTATTTCTTAAACAAGATAAACAAAGCAAAACCAAAATAAAAAGAATTAATATATTTTACTACATTAAAATTTAAAAATTCTGCTCCTCCAAAGACACATAAAAATAAAGTGAAAAGGTAAGTCATAAATCAGCAGAAACTGAAAACTACAAAAGGAGGATATTTTTTGTATATAAAACTACAAATCTAAAATTACTCAACAGAAAAGAAACAAAATATATACACAGAGATTTCAGAGAAGAGAAAGCAAAAATTTTTAATAAACAAAGTAAAAGAGACTCAGGATTACATGTAATAAAAAATGCAAATCACATCTATATTGACATATTCTTTTATATCCAAATGGCGAAAACCATACCGCAATGAACTTTCAATATGGAAAAATAAATATAAAAGAAAATGGACTCAATCATCAGGTAAACAGGGCCAAAAAGAGAGAAAGCAAGGTGCAACCAAATAAAAGAATTCATCTTCCTGAGAATTAAAAAGAAATGCTAGACATCCAAAAAAACCAACCAACCAACCAACCAACCAACCAAACAAAAACTAACAGGAATTAAGAATGCATTTGATGGGCTTATGTAGACTGGACACAGCTGAGGAAAGAATCTCTGAGCTTGAGGGTATCTTAATCAAAACTTCTAACACTAAAAAGCAATGAGAAAAAAGACTGGAAAAAATGACAGAATACCCAAGGTCTATGGCACAACTACAAAAGGTATAACTTATGCATAATGGTGGTACCAGAAAGAAGACAGAGAGAAAGAAAGTGTTGAGCAGAACACCATGCACCAATTACTAATCCGCGGGAAAGACTCCAACTACCTGGAGAATAGCAAAGATCATCACTATACCAACCACCAGGAGTAGAAGGAAAATGATACAGGTTAGAAATTTATAACTACATAAAGAAAGGAAAGGCATAGGGGAAGGAATAAATAACGTAAAATAAAATCTTTTATTTTTCTTATCCTTAATCGATCTAAAAGGTAACGGTTTATTCAAAGTAATAATAGCAACAATGTATTATGTAAGCATGTAACCCTTCTCATGGAGTTAAATTACTTTTGTTCCTTAACCTGGGCAAAGCTGCTTTGCTTAGAAGGCATCTTCCAGATGGGAGGCATCCAAAAAATCAGAGTCTCCTTTCTAGGAAATTTCTATCTGCGGTTAACAGTTTAAGCAGACAATTTAAACAATTTCACATGCATGTTATTCTGAGTCATGTATAACCTAACACTGGCTTTACTGCCAATCAAAATGACAACTGCAAATTCATTCATGAACTTGATCTGAGAAGAGAAATCCCTACAGATGATTTAAGTAAAGGGAGAGTAGAGACGAAAATAAAATTTGTAGAAACTAGGTGTTATTGTCCATTATGGTTGTTAAAATTACTAGCAGGTCCTCAGAGAAGTGAGTGAAATGTTTCCCAAGCACTGGCTAATAATTTGGAAGGATGTAAGTTGAGATTAGAAAGAGAGTTTGAGGTCCATATGACAAATATGTGTGAGCTAGAGTGGCACATTTTCTCATCTAGAAACAAACAAATAAATAAAAAACACCTGAATAGAAATTTTAATAGAAAACCTTGAACTTTTGGAAAATTGGTCTGTCTGTCACACTTCATATATGATTTAAGGTAGGAGATTTTTGCTTGCCTCAGGGAGTAAAAGTGCTATTGGGTTTACCTAATGAGATTTCATGGAAACAGATGAATTCAAAGGAGAATAATTGCTCTAATATTTTTACCCTTTTCAATGCTTAAGATTAAGGAAATTACTTATCCATATATACATGTTCCTCTGTGTGGTCCTTTTAAAAATTTAGAACACTAGTAAAAGACTGCACCTTCAAAGAAATGTATACATTTCTGAAGCACAGTACTTGGAACCCAGTAAGGAGTGAGTCAATATATGCTGGAGTGAGGGAACAAGAAGGAAAAGATGAAGGGGTATGAGGATAAGAGAAAATGAGGAGAGAAAGAAAATAGGAGACTCTCTTACGGTACCAGTTCTGAAGTTGCTAGATAATATATTACTGAATTTTAGGTTTAAATTTTAGCATTTAATACATCCAAAGGGATATAAAGAATATTATATCAAGTACCCATGTAGTTACCAACTAGCTCAAGAAAATACTTGACAATACTGTTAAATCTCTTTCACAAACCTTTCCTGTACACAACCCAGCTATGCTCTAGAAGTAACCATTATCCTAACATTGTTATTTAGCATTATAATGAATTTCTTTATAGTTTTCTAAATATATATGTATCCCTAAGTAATACATAGTGTTGTTTTGAATACTTAAATCTTTATATATAATTGGTTTCAATGTGCAACTTCATTTTTCTTTCCTTTCAACATAGTTTGTGAGATTTATCTATATTCATTCCTTCCTGCATGGTATGAATATACCATCTATTTCTCCATTCTCCTGCTAGACATTTAAATGGTTTTTCTCTCCCTTCCTTCCACCCTTCCTTTCTTCTTTCCTTCCTTCCTTCCTTCGTTCCTTTGTTCCTTCCTTCCTTCCCTCCTTTCCTTCCTTCCTTCCTCCCTCCCTGTTTCCTTCCTTCCTTCCTTCAGAATGCTATTTTACGCATTATCCCAAGTGATGGCACCAATGCCCAATTCCACTGTAATGTATAGACATTCCTGATGCTTCCCTACTTTTCCCATATTTGAAATATGGCAGCTTAATATAGCAGCTTTAAAAATTTTTGCCAACTTGATTATTATGAAGTGGTATTTCATTGTGACCCTAATCTATTTTTTCTTAATTATTAGTAAAGTGGAGTATCTTTTCATGTGTTTATTGGCTTCTTTTTGTGAATTGTTAATGCATTGTTTTTACTTTTTACTGTTTTAGGAAGTTTAAAAATATATTTTAGATATATGTACAGTGTATTATACATACGTATGTGTGAATATAAAAAATAATTTTCCCCCCAATTTTCAGGCTCTTTTTCCACTTTTGTGATGTGCTTTAATGAAAATAATTTTACATTTTAATGCAATCAACATACAGATAAACTCATCACCCAGATTCTCATCCCTGTTATGCTCTGTACATCCTACTGAGACCTACAGTCTGTTCAATCTATAACATCTTTACTGTCTCTCCTTCTTATGCCTTGCCTACAGCCTTCATTGTCTTGCCCTTTGGAGTACAAGTCTGAAAAATCTGAACTCTAAATGAATTCAATCTTCTTTGTACTCAGCATTTACACTGGGACTCGTAACACAGTGGAGAAAAAAAGCACACAGCCATGATGCCTAACCCACTAGAACTCATAATCCTTTCCCTCTTCTGCTCTCCTACGTAGCTATTTCCTGCTGCCTCTTAAATTCAAAGCACTCTCTTATCCATCTTCACTCTCAGCCTATGGCCTTGCTTATTTCACCAAGAAAATAGAAAAAAATGGAATAAAGATGCCACATACTTCCTCCAGCCCAGTACCCAGTTAACATAAACTATGTCCATAGAGCCTACATCACTCCTATAACTATGCCACTCCCCTATCTAAAGCTAAACCCTCCACTGGGTTCCCTCCCAGCTCATCTGCTCAGTTTTCTTCCCAGGATTTGTCCCATTTTCCTTCTGTGCACAACAGTCTCCTCTCTCTATTGGATAATTACTATCATCGTACAAATAAGTAATAAGTTTTAGAAAGAAATCTCTCTGGCCTCCACTTCCTTTCCAGCTCACACCCCTGTAGCACTCCATTTCTTATCTCCCTCTTCTAACTAAACACTCAGAAAAGCTGTGTACAATTGCTTCTCCGATTCTCTGCTTTTATTCTCCTCTTTTAAGGTTTTTATTTTGAAAAATTCAAACATACACAAATATAGAGAGAATAGGATAATGAAATCCTATATTCTTATCACCCAGATTTAACAATTATTTGCCTTACTATCTACATCTACCCTTTTCTCCTTCTTTCTTCCCTTCTTTCTTTCTTTCTTTTTCTTTCTTTCTTTCTTTCTTTCTTTCTTCCTTCCTTCCTTCCTTCCTTCCTTCCTTCCTTCCTTCCTTCCTTTCTTTCTCTCTTTCTTTCTTTCTTTCTTCTTTCCTTCCTTTCTTCCTTCCTTCCTTCCGTCCTTCCTTCTTTCATTCCTTCCTTCCTCGCTTCCTTCCTTCCTTCACTGAAGTACATAAAAGCAAATTTCAGACACCATGTTATTTTTCTTCTCTAGTCAGTCTTTGGAGTTCAATACTTCACCATATCAGCTATTGTCAAGGTCAACTATGACCTCTACTTGGCTAAGTCCAATGGTCAGTTCTCACTTCCTCTCATACTTGGCTCATCAGCACCATTTCGTAAACTTGATCACCTGCCTCGTTGAAACATTTCCCTCACTTGCCCTGCAGTGTACCCTACTGTTTTGTTTTTTCTCCTATTACACTGAACACTTCTCTTCAGTTTCATTTGGTGGCCTCTCTATCTATAAATGGTAGAGGCCTTGAGATTTACTTTCTTGGCTTCTTTGTTCTTTGCATAGATTCATTCCTGGGTAATCTAATCCAATATTCTGGGTTTAAGTGCTGTCTAAATATATAATGATTTTCATAGTTACATCCCCAGATGAGTCCTCTTCTAAGCCTGACTCATATATGTCCAACTACTTTCTTGCCTGTATCACTAAGGTGTCTAACAGGCATGTTGACTTTAATGTCCTGAACTGGACCTAGAATCTTTTCACCTCCTCTTAGCAAACCTCATCCTCTAAACTGGATCACTATAGCAGATAAAGTGATCCTAGAATATAAGAGAATATGTACATTCTCTCTATATAACCTATAAGCTGTGTCACATCACTCTTTAGCTCTACATGTTTTTTTTTTATTCCCATCAGAGTAAAAGACAAAGTCTTACAAGGTTTATAAGTAAGGTGAGCATATGTTTATCTTCCAAACCAGAACACTTTAAGGAGTGAAAGAGGATTAAAACTAATTAAGGTAATACGATTTTAAAATACTCACTTATGAGTAGACAAATTAAATTAATTTCATTTGTAGACATAAAATGATCATATTCAAGAATTATTTCAAAACAAAAATGTTCTCCCCAAACAGTGTTTGTTAAAGCAATATTTAAAAACTAAATATCTCACTTAAAAATGAACATAATGTGAGTAATTATTCTTGGTACATTTTCACATACTTTAGTCATGGTTTAGTCATAATTATCTCTAATATTATGTCACTGGTACTTTTTTAAGTATACATTTTACCATGGGTTTATTAACTTTATTTAAAAACTTTTTTTCAAATGTTCTTCTAATTTGCATTATATGGCTAATTTAAAAGTAATTAATCTTTCAATGTGTTCTAGTTTGCAAGCTGTCAATAATTTCAATTTGCTAAAATCTTCAGATATGAAATTTGGAAGGGACTCCATTTGTTGAATAATTTAACTATTTCTATTTTCTTGTTTTGAAAAAATACATCAACATTTAGAGGATTCTTTAAAAAAATGTTCAATACCATTGTAGCACATTTAGCTAGATTGACAAAGCAGTTGTTCAAAGAGCCAACATTTTCAAAATATTATTGATGTGGGCAGCAAAAGAATAAGTTAGTCTCAGAGATAATGTATTTTTTTAAATTTAACATTAACTTAATTAGAAAAGGTTTTATAGTTAATCTATATACATGTATATGTTTGTAAATTTTGACAACTATAGCTATTGTTTTTATTTATAGGACACTGCTGTTTGTTTAGATGCAAATGAAAATTATACATGCATGATAACCAATTTAAGAATATCTTTATATATTTTTAACTTATAAGAACACTGGTAGAATTATGCTGTTATTCTTCAATATTTGTATTTGTTTTATCACTGTAGTGCTAAACTTTCTAACTTAATTTTAAATTTAAAAAAATTTAAAAATTTTTTGAAACATCAGATGTCACTAATATGAAACTGGGGTCTTTAACTATTTCTGAAATTCTTCTACTAAAGGAGGCAATATATCACTTCACTCTTCATATGTGCACAAGAGAAGTAATTAATTTAAAAAAAACTTGGATCTAAAAGAAAAGCCACACTTAGAGTGGCATGTAAATGTATCTTCTACAGTTACAAGCTCTAAGTCATCATCTTGTGTGAAGTTTTTTTAAAAAAAGAAAAACACTTATGTTTAAAGTAAAGGATCTCCAGCAGATTTTTCTTCTGATTTTCATGTGGTCAGTGATATTATGGCCCCATGGAAGATGGAAAATATTGACAAAGAGTAATAACAGCAGAGTTGCTGTACAAATATTACAAATGTTTATAAATGTGGTAGCTTCAGAAATAGCGTAAGTCAGTCTATGAATGAATGCCCAAATGAAACTTTGTATTTAGGATCTAAAAATGTGGCTGTCATTGAATACCATGTTCTTCTATAAGGCCATCATTATAAGAAGAACCATTTTATTCTACTGGACTGAACATTAAAAAAAGAAAAGAAAAAGCAAAAAGAAACCAGGGTCAAATCAAGTTTCATGTATGTCCTGATAATTATAATTATAGCTTATTCTTATGCGGCATATGCTGTGTGTAAGACACTGTTCAAAATAATTTAGATATATTAATATATGTAATTTTTACAACAACCCTGTGAAGGAGGAGTTTTTATTATTACCATTTACAAAGAAGAAAACTGACAGCAGAGAAGTTAAATAACATGTCTAAGATTACATGGCTAAAAGGTGGAAGACTTGCATTAAACCTTGGTGCTATGGATTGAACTGTGTCTTCCCCAAATTCCTATGTTGTAGCCCTAACCCCCAATGTGACCATATTTGGATGTAGGGCCTTTAGGAGGTAATTAAGATTAAAGGAGGTCATAAGAATAGGGCTCTAATCTAATGGGATTGGTATCCTTATAAGAGGAGGAGATACCAGAGAGCATTCTCTCTCTCTTTCTCTGCCATGTGAAGACATAGCAAGAAGGTGGTCTTATGCAAGACAGGAGGAGAGCTCTCACCAGGAACTGAATTGGCCAGCACCTTGGTCTTAGATTCCTGAGCCTCCAGACTATGAGAAATACATTTCTGTTGCTTAAGCCACTCAGTCCATTGTATTTTGCTAGGGCAGCCTGAGCTGACGAGTCCACCAGACAACTTGGCACCAGAGTCTGTACCTCTTAATGATGAAAACTCCAGGTGAAAAAATGACTTATCCAAGGCTTCTCAAACTTGTGTTCTGGTGTGCCCAGAGCAGCAGCATTAAATGAATATTCCCATACGTATTTGTTTCCTAGGGCTGCCATAAAAAAGTATCACAGACTGGGTGGCTTAAAATAAAAGAAGTGTATTCTCTCACATTTTGGCGGGGCTAGAAGTCTGAAATCAAGTTGTCACCGGGGCCATGATCCCTCTGAAAGCTCTAGGGAAGAATTCTTCCTTGTCTTTTCCAGTTTCTATTTACCTTGATTTGTGGCAGTGTAACTCTAATTTCTGCCTCTGTCTTCACATGATCTTCTTATATGCTTTTCTGTGTGCCCTCTCCTCATCTTACAAAGACACCAGTCACTGAGGTTAGGGCCCACCCTAATGCAGTATGACCTTATCTGAATTTAGTTACATCTGCAAAGACACTATTTCCAAAAAAGTTCACGTTATGAGGTTCTGGTTGGACATGAATTTGTGGGGACTCTAGTCGACCCATCACCAGATTTCTGGGAAGCTTAGATTTAGGTTAAAAAAATCACTTGAAATCTTCTCTCTAGGAAACCAGGAAAGGGACAGCTGTAAACGAGCCATTTCCCTCTCTTTCTTCCTCCCTCTGGATTAGCCATTTTGAAGGATTAAACTGAATTGTAGGCTCCCCGCCGTCCCTACCCCCACCGCAAACAAGAAATTAACTTCTTTCAAATTTCCTGTCTTTTGAAGACGGGGTTGTAGGATTTAGAGCTATGTATGTGGTCTGAAGAGAGCTCATTTCAGAGTTAATTTAGAATTCAAATTCCAGACTTAATTTAGAATCTAGTACATGTGAACCTCAGACTATTCTAACTCTTAAGCAATTAGTGTTGGAAAAGCTGACTGAGCTTTAGAAAACTGTAGTATTTAAGCTTGTTACTGAGTTTTTCTCTTCCTGATGAATAATTAAAACTGTAACTGTTATTTATGGGAAATCATTCTGAAAGAGTTGTCATCTATACTTTTCATAATTGGAGTGGAATAAACACATATACATTGCTATGAAGGATAGTATACACGTCTTTTATTTATTTTGTTAGTTCCTAGATATAAGAAGAGCAAAGTACAAGAAACTAACTTTAGAACAATTAAGAATTTTAAAAGATTTTGAAAAAATAAAGGATGCTTAGGGGCTGAGGGAAAAGGTCTTCTGTAATTTATGGACATTGAATTATAGATTTGAACATAATACTTCAAAATATCTGTGTTGGTTAATATTCTGAATTTTGGAATGTGGTGAGGATGGATAAAAGTCACAATGGCAGGCCAAAAAAATCTCAAAGCAAAATGTAATAGTAAATTGTTCCAGATGGGCAAGGCCAAGGCATAGGTCCATTAGTAGATGATGTTAGGTAATAGCCTTCTTTGAACAGCTTGCTTGGTAAAACTGGGAAGCACTTTCCGCTGTATGGGGCTGTGGTTTACATGAAAGTTCAAAGAAGACTTCTGGAAGTGGAGCATGGAGAATTATTAGAACCTTGACCTCTTTTGCTCCACTGAAGTTTAGTATAAAAAGAAAAAAGCCTGATTTTCTACAGTGAATCCAGACAATGACAGAATATTGGAAAGAAAGAGAGAAGGCTCTAAGAGGAGCCCAGTCTGAAGAGAGGAAGAGTGTGGACGGGTGGCCGGACAGCAGCAGTGCTGGCCCATCAGAGGGGAGTGCCGGGGTGGGGCACAGGGAGTAGCTGATGTGGGAGCCTCTTCAGATCCAGGTTTTTCTCTGGGGAAATGGACAGGTGTGTGAACTGAAAGTGCTGTGCCGCTGAAGAGTATAATTTCAGGTCCAGGTAGCTTTGTTGTGGTTCGTCTCTGATTGGATGTAAGTGAGGAGAGCACATCCTTCTCTTTGACCTATGAATCCTTGGAGACAGAATGTTTTGCATCTGGGAGGACTGCTGGCCCTTTTAGATGGGCTCTCAAAGACTCTAAATATCTGGCTCCACTGTTAGCAATGACAGTCCACTGCGGGTAATGGTAGCAGGCTATGAGGTTGCAGGCAATCGAACCACCTGGGGGAGGGTGGGACGCCATCAATTATAAGTACATTGTGGAGTTCAGCCTTGAGTGATGCCATTGGCAACAGGGGAGCTCTGAAAGGGACTTATTTATGGACAGAATGTAAGCATCTCTGAGGATTTGTGTAAATATTTATATGGAGAGTGAATTCTGGAAAAAATGGAAATTATTACAAGTAAAGGGATAGTGGCTTCAAGATACTATAATCTAAATATAACTATAAATGGCCTCTCACTTTTGCCATTGGGCTAGGGAGACATGGGGAGGTTCTCAGTGACAAAACTGCCCATATTAAGGCAGTGCCAAGGTGGTTAAGAGCTCAGAAGTTGGAAACAGGCTTCTTGTGTTTTGAGCCTGTCTGTACTATATACTAGCTTTGTCTTTGTTACTTTAGAAAGGTAAATTAATCTCTCTATGCCTCATTTTCCTTATCTGCAAAAAGTAGTGCCTCACTCAGTAGATTGTAAGTTTCAGGGTCCCAAATTATTTCTTAAGTACTTAACACAGTGCCTGGCCCACATGCTATATGTGTAGTTAGATACGAGTCAATCGAGGAAATGGAAGTGAACAAGGAGAGTTATATTTGTGTTTCTAAAAATAACAGGGTGAGAGGCTGAATTTGTTAGCATTTCAGGGGCACTGTTCATCTCCTCAGTGAACATGATTGAACACCTCCCGTGGGTCAGACAATTGCTTAATTGTGGCCCTCAAGCAATAAGCTCCAGTAATGGGTGAGCCAATCAAAGAGGGGCACTGGATATCTATTGTCTTCCATTAATCAGAAGGATTGTCACTGGACCTCAGGCAAGCCTGAATATTTATCCACCAAGGTAAAAACATGCAGTCTTCTGGCCTAAGGATGACTCTAACGGCTGTCCCAGACCCTCCTCTGAGGATGCTTAGGGCATTGCTAGATACTGAGAAGCAGTAGTGTAGTGATATTAGAAATCGGACATAGTGCCAGACAAAAGAATTGCCTGTGTTATAGGGTCATTGTGAGTATTAAGTAAAGAGACAGGTGTACAAAGTCTAATAAATAGGCACATTGTGGGCTCCTGTTACTCGGAAGTTGCATTTCTCAAATAATTCTCTGCTGTTTCTCCAAGAACCTCAGCATCAATCCAATACACAGCATGATTGACAAAGGCTTTGGGGATGCAGCAAAGCATAACGACTCGATATTAAGGCTCTGGACATATTCCTGTATTCAAATCCCAGCTCCTTTACTTACTAGCTGTGTGACTGAGGGCAGAGTCTATGCTCCAGGTTCATCATCTGTAAGTGGGAACAATGACAGTTCTTACTCCACCACATCATTGCAAAGATTCAATGTATTAAGACATGGGAAATCCCCAGAACATTACCTGGTACACAGTAAGTGACCTTAGTAGATATTAAGCACTGTCATTAATATAAGAGTGCAACAAAACACCAGAAAAAGAAATAGTATCAGGAAAAATTCCACAGAAGGAATAAGAAAGTGATGAAGTCAGATTTGCCTTTTCTGTAAAAGCATGGTTAGAAGAGGCTTTTCTCCACTGATCATCGTTACCAATGGCTCTAGTGCGACGAGATGCAGGAAAAGGCTAGAGTAAGGATTCTGATGGCAACAGCAAAGTTAAAGCAGGAAGCTCGTAAAGGATCTCCTAAATATATGAGATTCTGTGTTAAGGGCAGTGAGCTCATTTAAAGCCCTCCTAGCCGGTGGGTCTAAAATCCAGCCTCCTTACCAAGGCCCATGATGTCTTATTTGATCTGCTGGCCTGCCCAGTCCTCCAACCTCATTTCCCACTCTCCCCACTCCCATTCCTCATTGCACTCCTGCCTTTTCTTTTCCTCAAATATCCCAAGTTCTCAACTCATTCCAGTCCCCGACTTTTGCATTTGAAATTGCCTCTGCCTAAAATGCTCTAGGCTCTCCTGACTGTCTTCAGATCACCACTCAGGTCAGCATTCCCTGGTCACCGACTTGAAGGTACCCAGCAGACTCTAGTCAGTTTTCATCTCCCCACTTGTTTTCTTCTTTGTACTTAGCACTGTATAAAATTATGCTGTGTACTTGCTTCCTTGTGTAGTAAAAGCATGGACTTGGTCTCAACCACTATTTTTTTTTCTGTTCCTGGAACAGTGCATGTCATACAGTAGGAGATCAATAACTATTTGTTCTGTATGAAAAATATTCTGGCTGCTCAGCAGAACGGGGCTGGAATTTAAAGACAGAATATCTTTAGAGCCTGTGGCTGAATGGGGCTGACAAAGTCAGGGAGAGGCATTTTCAGGTCTTCTCACTTCCAAAGAAGTCTATTCATGAGGTTGTTTTGGTTCATCTTAAAATGTGGGTGCAAACCTGTAATCTTCCAGGTATACTTTGGACTGAACGTGGCAGGTTTATCTCCATTCTTTCTCTGCTTTCCATTCATATTTTAAAATTCAAGACTAAAGCAGCATTAATTAAGTAGGTGAATTAAAAAAATAAGAATTTGGAACCTGTCTGAGTTTTATGGATTTTTAGCATTTCTTTAATGCAGTATTTCAAATTCATGGATAGCAGATTGGCCTATTCAACAAATGATGCTGAGAAAACTAGTTAGCCTTTGGGGGTAAAATGTAATGAAAATCCATACCTCACTGAAATCAATTTCAGATAGAGCAATGCATGTAATATTAAAAAGTAAGATTTTGACAACAGTTGAAGAAAATAGAAGTGACTATTTCAGAGTTTCTGATAGAGGACAACTTTTCTATGCATGCCGTAAAGCCAGAAACTATAAAGGAAACGGTTGACCTACAAAACATTAAAAGTTTCTATAAGGAACAATAAGTCCTATAAACAAAATTAAGAGACATTTGACAAACTGGAAAGATTTACTATATTTCCTTAATGTATTTAGAGATGTATTCTCACACACACACACACACACACACACGCATCACTTACAAGGACACCTAATCTTCCTAAGGCAGATGGCACTGGTGGCCCCATCCATTAGTCATCTTTCTTCCCTCTCATTTCTTCTTTGCCAGAGTAGTCAAGTTCTCACCATAGAGGCTGAACTGTCCCCCAAACCATGCTTTGAAGCAGCCCTGCAGCTAGGCCAGGATCATGTGAGCATGTGACTCAGTTATGGTTAGTGGGATTTGAGTTGACGTCTGCTGGCCTCCCAAGATGTACTTTTCTCTGTGAAAGAGGCTCAGGATAAGAAACTTTTCTTTTTAACTAGATATTGTTATGTCTACCTGGGAGCAGGATTTTGCTACATTTGAGGGATAAGCCAAAAGCTTCAAGTCTGAAGACCAACCTCATATGCTAAGAAATTTAGCTTCGTATTTAATTTGAAAAGTAATTAATCATGCCAAAAGTTGAACATGATTTTATAATTTATCATTTTTTTAAATGTCCATATCATCTTTCTTTTCTAATCTAGAAGCCTAGGCAGGTTACATCTATCAATAGCCTTTGAAGTTTTTTTTTTTTTTTAAATCATGAATCTGCCAAATATTTGAATTAACTCTCATTCTGAAGGCTTAGCAACTGAGTCAGCTCTCTGTGGATCCGTATGGTGTGTATAGTTGACAGTCTTTTCTAACAGCCAAGCCACATAATATGCAGTGTTCCAGGCATCTGGGGTCCCTACTAACCAGGGTAAATGATAAAATAAGACCCATTGTCTTCAGCAAGATTGTTGTTGTATCTAACTCTGCACACTTCTGGTCTCTGTTTTAATCAGTTAGAGATCCCAGTTGTCTGCTTCTGTGGCCCATCTGTGCTCTGATGGTCCATATTTTCTATAATACTCTGTACTACTTTGTCCTTGGGCTGCAGTTCTGCACCTTCTAAACTATCCATATCCTCTGGAGTTGCTCCTCCGTAATCGGCAACCCCTACCGTATCCTCAGTGGATATCTCAGTGTTCCCTCCATCGTCTTGTCTTAACAGAGAATGGCCTCCTTCCTGCGGACATTACTTCTGTCCTTTTCTGTTTAGTATCCCTCACCCATTATAACTCATGACCAGGAATTAGGCTTTGATGTCCCCATTTATCTCCATTATTACTTCCAGTCCATTGTTCTTCTACTCTCTTGTAACGAAATTCTTTTTCCTCAAGTCAATGTATTGAAGACTGTGTTGCCTAGTTTACTGTCATCACTTTATGTATCTTTGCTGCTCACAGGATGAACCTTCAGTGTTCTGGCTTCTCAGTGTTCTGACCTCTTCAGCTCCAATGACTTTCTCTTTTACTTCACTTTAACAATCCACTCCAGGGGTTGTCCCTAACATCATGCCATCACCTCCGATTTCTTTTTCTCTAAAATAAGTAATTCAAGCCTTACATTCTTTACCATGTCCTCTTATATGTTCAGCTTATTAATTCAACATTCCTTTTGTTAAACTATTCAATACCATCCATATCACTTATCCATTCTTACCCATTCATTCCTTCATTTGTCAACAGCTACCTTTCATGCCTTGTCATCCGGGTTAAATTTTATGATTCATCATTTCAACAACACTCTTGCCAGTGTCTTAAACTTCTTTTTTCTCTGTTTTTTTTCCCCTCATGATATTCACCTGGAAAAGCCCTCAATTCCAATCAGCTTGACTGTTTAACTTTTCCTGTTTTCACTGTATTAGCCATTAGCTGCTCCTAGTTTCATACCTTCTCTTACTTCCCATCTTAAAAGTTTATTATCCAAATTTCTCAACCTAATCACCTGAAATTTCCCATTTACTTCCCTCCTATTTACTTATTTATTTAGTTATGTCAGTATTCTGACCTCATCCTTCCACCAAAACAATACATATTAAGACCACAAATGATACCCATCTTCCTAAATTTTTCAGACAATTATCAGTAATTTACTTGAACTTCCATCAGGATCCTGTGCTTTAGACTCACCCTTCCTGAAATAACTCTCTTTTTTGGTTTCCATGTCACAATGTGTTTTCACTTCATTCTTCTCAGGTCACTTATCCTGTTTCTTTTTGGGGGTTCATTCTTCTCTACTTACCCAATGAACACTGACATTGCCAGGGTCAGTATTAAGTAATCTTCTCTTCTAATTTTACACTATACACCATAACCTATATCACTAAAACCTATGGATTAAATTTTTCTCAATATGCAAATGACTCAGAAATATATGTCTCTTACATATATTTAAGATTTACTTACCTCCCATAGTTGCTTACAAGTATATGCAACTGCTAGTTGATATTTCTTTTGGATGTGGTAAAAGCACCTTAAATGAAACATGGCTAAAACTAAACAAATGATTTCTACCCATCTCTCCAAGAAAACAAACAAAAATGCATACAACACAGGTCCTCGTCTAGTGACACAACCATCTGTTTAGTTGTATGCATTAGAAACTCTCCAAGTTCCATACATAATCAAATCCTATCAGTTTCAATTTCCACAAATCTAGGATACCAGCATTTCTCTCCAGGAATGTTATTCTGGTGTCATAACTACCTCCCTCCTTCTATCTTGCAACCATCCCACCCAACATAGTTTCCACATAAACCCAATTATGTAAACTCACTCTTTAAAGCAATGGCTTTCTCTTACTCTAATTAAAAAAATATTTAAGTGATCTACAATTATATTGTGTGTCTATCCAATATCTCCTTTTCAGCTTCATTGTACACCTGTCTTCCAAAAAGAATGAGTCAAGATTGACTGAAAGATTTGGCCTGAGAAAATTCTAGGATGGCATTAACATTTCCTGAGACAGAGAAGAGGGTACAAAGGGCAGGGGTTATCATTATTATTTTTTGGTTGTTGTTATTGTTTGTAGTGGTGGAAAATTTTGGGGAAATACCTATTAAACATCAAAATGGAGTTGTTAGGCAATTTGATAGAGGATTTGGGCAATTAAGGAAGAAGGTGACAGTGGATATATTAATTTGGGAGTAATTTCATGAAATTACCTATGAAGTGAATATTAATAGAGAATAGGCTCAAAGACTGAGCTCTCAAACAGGGAAACAATTTGGAATATGGATGAAAGGAAGGATCCAGCAAAGAATCAAAAATAAAGAGTGGTCAGTGTGATAGGAGAAAAAAAAGAGTGGTGGAGTCCCAGAAGCTAAGTGAAGAAAGAGTGAGTAACTGTGCCAAAAGATGCTGATTCAAGTAAGTTGAGGACTGGGTTTCCCAATATGAGGGTCACTGATGATCTCTATAATTGCAGTTTCAAGGGAATGGTAGCGGTAATACCTCGGTTAGATGGGTTCAAGAGAAGTGAGACATGAGGAAGTAGAATAAACAAATAGTGAATTTCTACTAAAGAAGAGCTATGATTGACTTTTCTCAACCATCTATGTTCATAATAATAAGATACAAAAGATTCTCAATAATTATTTGTTGAAAAAATGAACTAAGTGGATAAAATAAATGAAGAAAATGTTATTATAAACAAAATTATGTAAATTCATGGTTGTTTCTTATCAATAACTTAAGTCATAAATTTTAGGTTCCAGTTTTCTTTATGTCTAGTACATAGGTAGATAGGATCCTTTTTTAAATTATTATAAAGGAAAATTGACTTTTTACTTTGGCTTACAGTGACATGAATTCTTAAGACATGTATGGTTTCCACCCATACCAGGATACAAAACAGGTACTTCATCCCAAACAACTCCATTGTGTTATCACATTGTAGTCACACCTTCCCTTCATCCATTTCCGTTGGCAACTACTGATCTGTTCTCTATCACTATCATTTTGTCTCTTTAACAATGCTATTGTATAAGGAATCATTCAGTATGCAACCATTTAAGACTGGCTTCTCTCTTCAGTTATTGAGAGTCACCTGAATTATTGTGTGTAACAATAGTTTGCTCATATTTGTGGCTGAGTAGTACTCCATTGTATAACCTCTGTACCATGGTTTGTTTACCCATTCACCAGTTGAGGACGTTTGGGTTATTTACAGATTTTGGCTTGTTAGTTAGTACAGAGTCTCTTTTGTATAACTTCCATAGCATTAAGTTCCATATAGTATCACTAAGAAATATTATTATAGGAAAGAACAATTAAGGGAAGGTTTTTTATACTTTAATAAATATTTTATAAAGCTATATAAAAATGGCACTGTTTTTCTCCTAAAAGAAAAGCTATTTTAAATTCTGTCAGTTTGCACCATGATCATAATTCACGATTTGCAACTCTGCAGGCACAAAATGATCTTGAGGTTAAGATAGTGTTTTAAGACCAATAGAGAGAAAACAATAAATATTCTGCATTACAGATGATACCTAAAATATTATTTCTTTACCTCCCTTCAAAGCCTTTAAGACTTTTTGTATGAGTACATATGTAATTCTTTTCACATAAAAAAATTGCTTCAAGAATCAGCTCATATTCAGAGTCCTAAAAACAGCGGGTTGTTTCTTCATGAATCTTACATTTTTTTTGTAGTTGCGATAGCTTTTTATTTAATTGTATTTCATACACCTTAGAAAAGGTGTAAAATATAACTTATTTAAATACAAATAAAACCCAACCTATTTTGGAAGAATTTTTTCAATGTCAAGATAACACTGGAGGTTGAAAGCTCTTGGGATACAGCAGAGTGGAAATCAATCATTCATTCAACTCAATATAATAATATCCTCTTGTGATTTTGCTTACAAGTTGATATGGAGACTTAGTGATATCCACCTAGGATCCTCACTTTTCCATTCAGTTTCAGAAATGACTATGGGAGAACTGGAGAGACATGCTACAGCTAGATGACATGGAAGAAAAGTAGGCTTTATCTATAAAGGTGGCTTTGTTTGTACCCAATGGATCATAAGGCTAGGCAAACATATATAATCACACTCTCACACACACAATAAAGACGAGTGTTGTACAATGATAGAGATGTATAATGTAGACACATCCACTGGGCGTTAAACCACTGTTCTTACTTTCTCTTAAACCAGTTTGAATTGGTAATGGCTTGAAGTCCGTCTCCTTGTTCTTCATCCATAAAAGTTGAAGACAGGACAATCTGTTTTCATGAGGTGCATTAGTGGAAATATAATCCATTTTAATGCATGGCTAAAGCACATCAAGAAAACCATATCCCCACATTCTTATGTGTGATGTAAAAGCTGCTCAGGGCTACCGTGTCCTCAGGATGTGTGTGTGGAACCACCATTAGTATTTAATAGAAGCTGGGCATGTGCATCAAGAAGATAATATTATAGTATCTGAGAATGTGGTAAGAGCTATATAATATTAGGGCTTTTTTTGGACAATAGACATAAAAATGATTGAAATCCTGGTTTAAGGAAAAGAATGTATTCACTTTAACTGTCTTCTTTGGTGGTATTTATAGAAATAGCTTTTATTCTTCTCCAACAGCTTTCCTAACTGTGGAAAAAATAAGTCATTTCAGTATGATGCAGCCTAATCTATAAACCCTTAGCCTGTAACTCTTCCATGTACCATTGAAATACAAATAATCATCTGGCTGGAATTTGGAAGAGCAGTCAAGGGGGCCTACCTAAAATTTGCTTTAAATTGAGGACACAATTAAAAGATTCTTTCATGTGTCTTTGTGCATATGTTTGTGCATATATGGGTGGAATGATTCTATGGCACATTACAATATGGAAGTAAAACAATCAATGATCTAATTCAAATAAGAAATGTTTCATTTTCTAAGTGCTGATTGGCTCAAAGAGACTGCCTTTTCAAGGTTGTTGGCTTAAAAAAATTAAAACATTGCTTCAAGCCTCTCTTAAATTTCCTCTTTCCGGTCCTAGGGCGATAAAAATACTTTATTTAAAAAAAACATCCTAATAAACCTGTGATTGATTAAAATGTGGAGATTTTTTAAAATTTGAATTATCTTTCCACAATTATCGTTAAGCTTTGTGTGATGAGGCTTAGTGGCCTCCATTAAATTTTTTAAGTCAACTTTCCCAGATCCTAACATTCAAATTCAATAAGCACTTCTTGTTTGAAGTAGAGCTGTATTTCCCATGGACTGTTTCTTTAAATGAGATCTTTAAATAAAAAAGAGTGTTTGCCCTTGTTTTTTCTCTTAGGAAGTAGTGGGTGGGGAGTCCGGGCTGGAAGGCCTTATAAGCCGTAATGTCCTGACGCTGAACTGCTTATTGGAGAATTCATTATACTCAACTGAGAGGCCACGACCTTTCAGCAATCGTGTCTTTAGATACTCCACATGCTTTGTTAGCAGCTGTATTGTTAAATTTAGATAAATCATCCCTTGCTTGTACTGAGCATTGTGTCTTTGCAGTTTACTCTATATCAAGTTCAAGGTAATTAAATTTTTAAAATTTAATTTTCTTTCTTAAATACCATATGGGCTCTTTTTAAAAAAAATTTATTTTTATTTTTATTAAAAAAATTTTTTTAACATCTTTATTGGAGTATAATTGCTTTACAATGGTGTGTTAGTTTCTGTTTTATAACAAAGTGAATCAGTTATACATATACATATGTCCCCATATCTCTTCCCTCTTGCATCTCCCACCCACCCTCCCTATCCCACCCCTCTAGGTGGACACAAAGCACCGAGCTGAGCTCCCTGTGCTATGTGGCTGCTTCCCACTAGCTATCTATTTTACATTTGGTAGTGTATATATGTCCATGCCACTCTCTCACTTTGTCCCAGCTTACCCTTCCCCCTCCCCATGTCCTCAAGTCCATTCTCTAGTAGGTCTGCGTCTTTATTTCCGTCTTGCCCCTAGGTTCTTCATGACCATTTTTTGGGTTTGTTTTTTAGATTCCATATATGTGTGTTAGCATACGGTATTTGTTTTTGTCTTTCTGACTTACTTCACTCTGTATGACAGACTCTAGGTCCATCCACCTCACTACAATTAACTCAGTTTTGTTCCTTTTTATGGCTGAGCAATATTCCATTGTAGATATGTGCCACATCTGCTTTATCAATTAATCTGTCGATGGACACTTAGGTTGCTTCCATGTCCTGGCTATTGTAAATAGAGCTGCAATGAACACTGCAGTGCATTACTCTTTTTGAATTATGGTTTTCTCAGGGTATATGCCCAGTAGTGGGATTGCTGGGTCGTATGGTAGTTCTATTTTTAGTTTTTGAAGGACCCTCCATCCTGTTCTCCATAGTGGCTGTATCAATTTACATTCCCACCAACAGTGCAAGAGGGTTCCCTTTCCTCCACACCCTCCCCAGCATTTATTGTTTGTAGATTTTTTGATGATGGCCATTCTGATCGGTGTGAGGTGAAAATGTGTCCATCAAAAATATGCTAAATTTTAAGTGTAACAACAACAACAGCAACAAAACCACATTTGCATCAGTCTCACATCTATTCATTCTTCCTATGGTTGGTTCCTTCCGATTTTGTTCTCCCTTTATCCTTACAAACAAACAACAAACAAAAACCTTTTTTTCTTTGACCGGCTCTCTTTTCTTCTTCTTCTTCGTCATTAAAAAAAGAAATTGTTTTATTTTCCTTTGTGACAATTAGTAGACTCCCTCAGCTACTTGTTTCTTGGCTTGGAAAACATAGGTTCGTTTGATTTCGGAATCTCTTGCTTTTAAAGATTTTCCCAGGAGGTGGCACTAAAACACTGTAAAAAGATTGTCACAACTCTCAGTTTTAAAATATCACCTGGAAAAAAATCTCTGATGGGTCGTGAGGTTGGTACATGTAAAGAGGGTATGGTTGCAAACAAAGAACATTTTACACTTGAAAAATCTTAACACTGCATAGATTTAAACTACTACCAACAATTTAGCCAAGCCTCCTCATCTGTACGAAAGAAATCAATATTCATAAAGAAATAATAGGAGTTTGTATGAATGTGTTTGTCTCTTTTGGGGAGAATTAATTGAGACAATCTTTGTTTCCAAAGAGTCTGCTAAGTGTTGTATAAAATACTATGTTAAATCTGCATAAAATCAGGATTAGATTAAAAATGTATTTATTAGTATCCATATGATTATGTTTGCATTTCGACACAAGGGATTCCGTGCGCATACTCTAATGCCTATTAGTATTAATGCGAATTATATGTGTAAATCCCCAAGTCCCAGTGCATTGAGATGAAAATCTTCAGAAGGATTTTAAAATCTGTATTTGTATTGCTTTTGGTTGTGAAGAAACTCAAAGTGTGGAAGTTGGTCTTATATCTTTAAACTTAGTAGGGATAAGTTGCACCTGAAACAACAGACTGAAATGTTTATTCCAGTTAAACATTCAGTTTTAGTGGGATGCTCAATTCAGAGCCAGAAACTAGAGAGGTTTCTCGGATTGCCAACCCGGAATTCTGGAACTCAGCCATCCCCAAAGAGCTACCACAGCTGTTCCCATAGTAGCAGAGGTTGCTCCTGGGTCTGGCTTCCAAGAAGAAATATCTTCCTTTCCATGCCAGTGCGAGCATGAGAAATAGCATCGCTTTCCTGTCCCGCCCAAAGCCTATCTCTGCAGTCCCTTCTGCCTCACCCAGGGGGGCTGCTCAGTCTCTCTGGCACCTGTGGCTCCCAGGATCTTCAGAACACCACCTGGATTTGCGCTGGTCCCCAGTGACCCTGTAGAAGTAGGTTCTCTCCAGAACGTTCCAGGTCCGGGCAGCCGAGGAGGAATGTCAGCTGCACTGCTGCAACCAAGCTCTGCCTGACCGACACTTCTGGTTTGGCACTGAACCAGGAAATTGAGGAGAGGGTTTTGACAGCTGGGAGATCTCCAGCCCTACAGGTCTAGAAGATTCTTGTGCCCGGAATGAAGCCCTTCCATGCAGGAATGCAAAGAGACAGCCAGTCTTTTTCTCAACTGACTGTCTTTCCTGGCTCTTCTTTTCTGAGCTTTGCCCCGCCTAGATGACTAATAATAAGTCCAATCGCTTGAAGAATCTGTGTGGTCTGCACGCAGCTGCATTCTCTACCTCCCGTGGTCCCAGAGACTTTCTGGTCTTAGTAAAAAGCCCTTCTGTTCTTGAGAATATACTTCCAGTAGCGGAAGACTTCAGTTTTCCCTCACTGGATGAGTTGATTAGCCGATATTTAGTGAGTACTGACGAAGTGGCCAGCACTGTTTTATGCTGATTATGTGAGGGACAGGGGAAAAGATTCTTTTTCCATTTTTTCAACGCTCTTGCTTCTGACTACCTGTTTTTGAAGTAAAATAGCCTTTTCTTTTCTTTCCTTCTTCTAGGTTGGCTGTGTCTACCATTCCTAGCTCTGCTTGCTGTATTTGCCAAGGTGATAGCTGTCACAAATCTACTGGCCTTTTGTATTTAATGAGTGGGTTTTAAAAGGCATCATTAGAGACAGTGTATACTATAGACAGATAATTCCCTCTGGTTTTAGGAAAAGATGAAAACGAGTCTTTTATGTTAGCCTGAAAACTCACTTTCCTTTATATCTTTTTGGTTTTTAATTCCTAATGTAAAAGAAAATATGTTTTTTTCGTTTCCATTTTCTTGCTCAGGAGAGGATGGAGAACTGTACCACGGGTACCGTGTGTTTAGTAATGATTTACTTCACTGATAGAGAAAATTGGTTGTTGACAATAGTTGACTGTTACTGCCTAATAAGGGAAAGAGGCATTTTATTGATTAAAAGACAAAAGTGCCCAAACTGGGTTTTGTCCCTTTAAATGTATTGACTGTAAAATGAAGACCTTGCACTTTTAAAATTTGAATTTAGTCTGATATTACAATTACTTTTACTATCACTCTATTCATGTTTTCTGAAAGGGCATACACATTTACTCACAGGAAAAAAATGCTACCCCTTAGCAGATTCATTGTTGAGGAATACTTACGCACACCCACATGCAAAGAAAAATTC
Organism: Balaenoptera physalus; assembly: GCF_965194825.1. Lineage (NCBI taxonomy): Eukaryota > Metazoa > Chordata > Mammalia > Artiodactyla > Balaenopteridae > Balaenoptera > Balaenoptera physalus. The sequence continues at coordinate 127,583,524 of NC_138882.1, read as the reverse complement.
AAAGGAAGAGATAAATGCACTCTAATTTTAAAGGGCATTCTGAGGTCATTTCTAAAAATGTTAGATTTGAAGTCAGTTCTTCCAAGTTGACTATGACAATATTTCTTTAGCACAGGATCCTCCGTCCACATCTCATTTACAGTAGTTAAATCCCTAATCCTCTAACACCAATTCAAATAACTGTCCACTTACTAGCTTTAAGCTTTGGGTCACTATTCAGTGAGAAGTGAAAGGCAGTGAATCAGAGGGCTTAATGGCAGGTAGGTAACGGACGTCAAAGAAAGCCTGCATGACTTGTAAATAGCCAGAGTTTATAAATTATCTATTAAACAATTATCTTCTGAGCACTGTGCAAGGCAATGGGTGCAGTGACTGAAATAATCACCATTCTCAAAAATTGTCACTGTTCTCAAGACACTCAGGGTCTGGCAACACAGGCTGATAGAGAGGAAAGTACAGGAGCTAACAACTGCCATAAACCAGGTGATTCTAAACATCCCATACCTGCTAAACACCTAATATACACCGTCTTGCTAATCTTCACAACCACCTTATGAAATATATATTATCTGAATTTTACCAAGGAGACAATTAAGGCTCAGGGAGATTACGTTAGCTGGCTAATGTGTATACTTATATTAAGTGACATCATTTGAACCCAGGATCGTCAGGCTCCTGAAACTGAGGCCTTTCTCCCCACCTTGTTATTTTCATCTCTTGGGAATACAAACGATCAAGTCAAATTTTCTGCCAGGAACACAGGTGAGCAGGCAAGACTTCACAGAGAAGGCATCTCCTGGGACTGGGGGATATATTTTCTTGGCACACTGAATTAGCTAATTAAAAAAAAAGAAGTGTTGGAGAGTTGCTAGGTAGTTTATATTTTATTCCAAGTTGGGAAAATGCCTTGTTTCGAGGCTTTGTTTTTGTATATATTCTTTGTGGGGTGGACCACATTGTAGGCAATTTGGAGAAAATGTTTATAGCTATACAGGCTGAGAATCTGGCCCTTCCCCAACACATATTTTAATGTATAGCAAAACAGCCACCTTATAGTCCTGCTGTTCATGAAGCAAAGTTTGATTCTGGGACATAAACAGGAGTGTAACTGTAGGAAACATGAGTTAAACCTCTCACAGTTTTCAGCATTTGTAAAGCTTTTTAAAGAGCCTCCTGTTTAGAGTTGACCAAAGCAATTTAAGCAGATATGTCGAACCTGGAGAGAATCCAGAGGAGGGAGTCTGGAATAATGTAAAGATTCTCCAGTCTGCCTCATGTAAGAAAATAATTCAATTCAACAAACACTCATGGGCAAGGGACCCCAGAGGAAAAGCATAGCCCAAGAGGGCTGGATCCACAACTGTTGTATTAATTAATATGTCCACAGTTCTTTGCCCAGTTCTGGGTACATAGTAGCACCTCGGTCCATATGTGATGAATTGAATCAAGGGCCTTAGAATCTAGTAGGGATGCAAACCTAAGACCACAATCCAAGGAACAGGAGATAAGTTATACTGAATATACCAGGAAGAAGGGAAGAAAGTAATTCACTCTGACTAGATAATTACTGAAGGCTTCATGGAGGCTTCTAATGTTTGAGATAGGCTTTGGACTAGGGGGGAGCTTTCTATAGGATAAAGAGGGAATGGGCATTTCTGGATATTGGGTCAGTCTGTCAAAAGACATAACTGTAAGAGAGTTTATGCTGTACTGATAGAATGCAGGATGGTAGAGCTGTAATATAAAGTTCATGGGGAGCATGAAACAGAGGATACAAGACTGAAATTAAGTTGATGTCAGGCTACAAAAGGCTTGAATGTCATGGTAAGGATTTTGTACTTTATTCTTTAGGCAATGGAGAATATGAGAGTTAACATTTATTGAACTATGGTTATCAAATTTAATAGTGGGTAAATATGCAATTTACAAACATTATCTTACTTAATCCTCAAAACTTAGCTGAGGCTTAGTAGAGAGTTGAAGTAGTATTCCCAAAGTCACCTATCTGGCTGATAGCATATCTCTCTCAATCTAGATCTGACTCCAGGGCCAGAACTATTAACTATTATATTAAGCTGGCTTTTGTCAAAAGCTTTTGGAGGAGGATGTGATATGATTAGGACAATACCATCACTTTGAAGTATGCATTAAAGATATGAGAGAGTGGAAGTGAAACCACTTTGGTGAAACCAGTAAGATTATGGCCACAGTCCAAACAAACTATCATTTAAAGCATAACTCTAAAAATGGCGGTTGAAGTGAAAATAGGGCCTGGATATAAAAGTAATGTCAAAAGCAATCTAAAAAGGGCTCAAATAGTTTGAATTTGGTGATGTGGCTATTATTAGTGTTATTAGTCAAAAAATTCCAGTTCTTTCTCTTTCCAAACACATTAAGTGCACTTTCTGTCTTCCTGTAGTTGGATGGGGTCATGTGGTTAATTTGAGACAATAAGTTGTACATGGAAATGAAGTGTGTAATTTCTTGCCTGAGTACTTAATCACCAATGTATGAGCCTCCAGAGCTCTCTCTTTTCCTCTTATCATTGCAACTTGCAGTTTCTGAAAAGGTGTCTTCTCTTTCAGCCTGGTTCTTGAATGCTTATGCAGAGCAGAGAGCCCATTGATCCATGAGAGGCATGATCTGTGAATGACAAAGAAACCTCTGTGGCTGTAAACCGCTGAAATTTTAGGTTTATTTGTTACTGCAGCAAACCTAGACTGTCTTGACTAATACAGGGGATGAGGGAACTAGCTAACATTTATTGACTACTTACGATGCGATATGCTCTGTTCATTAATTATCTTATTTAGTTCTCAAAAGGAATCTATTAAGTAGTTATCGTTATTATCCCTATATTTAGGTGAGGATCTGAGATGTATTGCTGTTAAGAGAGATTGGCTACAGGTTTCTTAGCTGAATACTCAAGCCAGAATTCCCCCCAGCGACCACATTTTGAATATCATCTTACCCTTTCATCGTGTTTTCTGGTCAGGATGACTGGAATAATGATTATGCAACATTAGTTGAAAGAGAGAGAGTAGGTTCCTTAAACATGTGTTGAGAAATGATTACATTTTAATATATTTTTTAAGTAGAGTTGGAACTTTTGGAAGCAGAAGATTGGGCAATTTTATGTAAATATAACACTTGGGGGAAAATCAAAACTAGTGTGTTAGACAGAACAGTAGTCCCCACCCCAAGATGTCCATGTCTTAATCCCCAGAATCTTTGCATATGTGTTCTTACATAGAAAAGGATTTTGCAGGTGTGATTAAGTTAAAATCTTGAGATGGGAGATTATCCTGGGATTTCTGAGTGTGCCCAAATTAATCACAAAATTCTGTACGGGAAAGAAAGCAGATGTGATGATGGAAGCGAGCAGAGGTCTTGGAGTCAGAAAAAGATTGGAAGAGGCACAAGTGCCAGCTTTCAAGGTGGAGGAAGGGACTGTGAGCCAAGGAAAGCAGATGGCCTCTAGAAGCTGGAAAAGGCAAGGAAACAAATTTTCCTCTAGACCCTACAAAAGGAATGCAGCTCTGTCAACCCATTTTGGACTTCTGACTCCAGTACTCTAAGATAATAAATCTCTATTGTTTTAAGCCACTAAGTTTGTGGTAATTTATTAGAGTAGTGATGGGAAACTAATACAACAATAATAGTAGATTTGGGGATTCATCTAAAGCAACTTGATAGTTGATGCTGGGCAGGTGGTGAGATTGTCCAGATAAGGAACGTAAAGTGAAATGAGAAGGACTAAATACTGGACTTTGAACAATTATAAATTCTCTTCAAGGGGAACACAAGGGAGGAGGATACAGTCAATGTCAAGATAGAAAATGGGCAACTCTACAGGAGGAGAGCCAGAAGTGGGATAGTTATAGATCTGCTGTGAGTTTGGTGCTGCCATCTCTGGAACGAATGGTGAATTTGATTCATAGGCCAATCATAACAATAAACAACTAAGAAAAATAGGACATACTTGTATGGAGCTCTGGCCCAGCCAGCTCAGTACTACTACTACTACTACTACTACTACTACTACTACTACTAACACCAACAATAAAAACAGCAACATATGATTGACAGTTTACCATATGCTGGGCACTGTTCTAAGTGCTTTACATTTGTTTATACTTCTAAACACTGCAACAACCCACTAAGGTATGCACTACTGTTAGCTTGGTTTCATAAATGAGGAAATTATTTATGACAAAGCAGAATTTTAAATGAAAAAGCTAAGAACCCAGGCAGTCTGGAGCAATGTCTATATTTCCTAACCCCAATGCAGGTAGATATTTAAGAGAAATATGAAGAAATAAGACCATTGTGATTTCAGTTCTTTGTTAATCCATTTCGTAGATTTTTAAAATACTTTTTGCACTTCCTTTTTCTTGTTTTTAAAGTAAACATAATAATAGCTGTACCTATTTTGTATGGTCACTAGGAGGTGTACTATTCTGGACACTATTGGTTGCAAATGATAGAAACCCAACTCAGACAAACAGAAACTGCTCTCTCATTCCACTAAAATAAGAAAGGTGGACTTACTGGAAGGGTTATGAGGTGGTTCTCAGATGGAAAGAGCATCACTCTTGATAAGGAGAGAAACCCAACCATCTCTGGGGATCCCAGCAATTCGAGTGTCATCAAATTCTTTTTCTGCTCGTCTCTCATCCCTACATTCATCAGCATATAAAATTTGTCCTCTCCTGCAGAAGAATGTCTCCCTCCATCCATTCAGTGGGGGAACACAGTATTTTGGACTTCTTGTGCTCTTCTCTGTCACCTTCATGAGTATAAACCCATGATTTGGCCCATGGATATTTCTCAAATCTTATTTCCTTCCAGTATACCGCTGGCTCCTCCAACCAGCCATACTAAGTCTCCTTGCTGTTCCTTGGACCTACCAAGCATGCTACCATTGCAAATCCTCTTCTGGAATTCTCCACCCCAAGATAGCAATAGTAATAGACAATTATAGAGTAATTATTGTGTTTGGGTACGGTTCCGTGGACTTTACCTATAAATTAATACTCAGTGTCAAACCTCTGAGAAAGATACTATTTTTATCCCCATTATACAGATGAAGGAAACTAATTCATGGAAAGGTTTCTTACTCAATGTCACACAGTGAATCAATAGCACAGCCAAATTCAAGCCCTAGAAACTTGGCTTCAGAGTCTTTTTTCTTTTTTAAAATAATTATTAATTAATTTATTTATTTTTGGCTGTGTTGGGTCTTTGTTGCTGTGCATGGGCTTTCTGTAGTTGTGGTGAGCGGGGGCTACTCTTCGTTGCGGTGTGCGGGCTTCTCATTGTCGTGGCTTCTCTTGTTGTGGAGCACGGGCTCTAGGCGTGCAGGCTTCAGTAGTTGTGGCACGTGGTTTCAGCAGTTGTGGCTTGCAGGCTCTAGAGCTCAGGCTCAGTAGTTGTGGTGCACGGGCTTAGTTGCTCCACGCATGTGGGATCTTCCCGGGCCAGGGCTTGAACCCGTGTCCCTTGCATTGGCAGGCAAATTCTTAACCACTGAGCCACCAGGGAAGCCCGACTTCAGAGTCTTTACATTTTCATTCTCTCACTTCCTTCAGGATTCTGCTCAAAGCCCATCTCAAAGACCTGACCACCCTCTCTAATATAGTACCCCTGGTATTCTCTCTCTTTTATGTTTTATTTTCTTCTAAGCATTTTATCAGCACTTGACATTATATTATGTATTTATTGGTTGTTACCTGTATTCATCACTATCATATGTGTTCCATGAGAACAGCGGCTTGATCTGTTTGCTTAACTACCTGGCACATAGAAACATTCCAATATTGGTTGGACAAATTAAATTATTGAATTATTATGTGCTTAGTGTGTGCCAAGCGTTATTCTAGATACTTAAAATGCATCAAAGATCCTTGATTTTGTGGAATTCACGTTAGATGAGGATTTAGAGGAAGAAAACAAATAATAATTATAATGTAAAAGGAAGCTATAAAGTATGAAAGCAAATTATAATATAAAAGTAAATTTTATAATATAAAAGTAAATTGTAAAAGCAAAATTTTTTACTATGTTTGACGGTGAGAAATTCTATGAAATGAGAGGGAAATAGAGCAGGGAAAAAGGAGATGAATGCTCTCAAGATAGGCAGTTGCAAGTTCCAAATGAAAACTTGAAGGTGAGGGTGTGAACCATGTTAATATGGGGGGTAGAAAGAGTATTTGGGGCAGAGAATACAGTCAGTGCAAAGGCCCTGAGGCTGGAGTTGGACTGGAGAGTTGTCTCTGCTGTGGCTGAGTGGAGAGAGGTGGAAGTCAGAGCAGTTGAGGTGAAGGAACTCAGAGGCAGGAGAGAAGGAAATGGGCCAGGTCACCAAGAGACTTGAGGTTCACTGTCAGTATTTAGTATTTGAACAGAGAAGTGACATGAGTTTACTGGATGAATAAATAAATGAGTGATTATAAAAAAGGGAAAAATGTATTACACTAGCTCCACTTAAAAAAAAAAAAAAGTCCTTGACATTACTGAACAGTTCTGCTTTGGGCTTGTGTCTATTTTTGAACGAATCCCATGACATTGACCATGAACCTCGGTTGCAAGGTTAGCTCAAATTCAGTTGCCCACTTAAAAAAAAATCACTGTGGATAGAAAGGTAAGTTAATATGAGAAGGTGGTGATTTTGTTTTGTAACATTTAGTTTGGTTGGAAGAGAGGGAACAGTTCCCCCCAAAGTCAGAGTGGGATCCCAGATATGGCTTGGGACAGTAAATTTTAGTAGGGGAATAACCTGGCAAACAGCAGATTCTAATTTGTAATGTTCTTTTATCTCTTTCAGTCATTGGGAAACATTCTGTTTGCACTTGTGGCATCAACTTTAGATTATCTTTCATTAAACTCGCTGTTCCAGGCACATGGGGACATAAAATTAATTGACCAAGATATGCCCTCAAGAAGCTCACACTCTAGTGAGACAAAATATAAACAAATCACAATAATACGACGTGTTCCTTGACATAATGGAGGATGCACTGCCTGCTATGGGGTCACTCTGGATGGATCGCTTAGCACATTATTTTCACAATTCAGAGTTTCACAAAGCATTGTCCAAGGACTGCCTATATCAGAACCACCTGGGGAGTATTCATTAAAATGCAGGTATCTGGGCCCCACCCCAGACCTACTGAATCAGAATCTCTAGGGATAGGGTTTAGGAATCTGCTTTTCTATTATAACAAGCCCCCTAACAATTCTTGCCCACACTAAAATTTGAGAGCGACTGCCATATATTTTTCCTTTCCTCCAATGCTCCCTGGTAACAGTGCTAAGCACAAACCCAGCTGCAATGAGCTGGTTTACAGCTCAGCAGAGTCACAGGGGAATTTGCATGGTAGTCACTCTGACAAGAGGTACACAGTTCTGAAAATTCAGCACTGAAAATAGAAAAGCACATGCCCCCAAAATACTCTTCAGATTTTAAGCCATTGCCGTGGTTGCCTGTGTTTAGAACCCACGTATTACTGTGGGTGATACACTTCATTATTATTTTTTTTTATTGTCCATTGTGAGTTAATTATTTTAAAAAACACTAGGCTTTTGAGAAAGCCATTCTTTGCTGATAAGCGACTGTTGTTTTCCTCAGGACAAATAGACACAGTTATCCAAGTTAATCTGATTGCCTGATTGAGGGCTGGTGGTTCAACCAATACATTCTTTACATTACAGAAAGAAAGGAAAGGGAAAAAAGAAGGAAGGGAGGGAGGGAGGGAGAAAGAAAATCAAAGGAGGAAACCAAAGAAAACTCTCTCTCTTGTTAAAATTTTGAACATAAGCCTTACTTATTATTCCCCCTACAAATTATTTATCTATGGAACTCAATTAGAGAATTGGCTCTGATGATGGTCAGATCATCACACATTTGCGTTTCTTCATTCCCATGCTCACCTCAATGACTTCAGTCTCTAGCCCTCGTGTTCCCGAGTCCAGCTTGCTTACATGTTGCAATACATTCCTAGTGGTTCCCTTTGCTTTTCTGTTACCTAGCTTCAAGATTCAGCAGTGCTGCTTGATAGATATTCCTAAAGTATCACTTTCATGATGCCAATGTGTTAGTTAGGCTTCTAGAACCAAAGAATGGAGTTTTGCCCTGTTCACCTTACATACAAGGAGGTTATTGGAGGCAATTGTCTTCTCTCTTGGTCTCCCATATGGACTATATGGTTTCATGATATGCTTCTGACTACAAGTTTCGTCTTTCTAACTCTTTCTCTCCCCTGAACAGTCCTTTATGCAGTCAGTCTGATTGCCTTAACTAATAATAATTTTCATCATTCACAGTGGGCAGATTCTCTATCCCTGGGCTGCGTACCCACTCTGACCCAGTTAGTTATCAGCTCAGTGCCAAGAATTGTCCATCTTTGCTTCCTGAGCCAGAGCCTCTGGTTGAGGGCACCTGTAATTTTCCAGCTCAAGAACCTAAAGTGACTCGCTGTTATGACCATAAAAATGTTTAAACTTTCTCTCTCTGGATTTCAGTTTCCCTGATAACAGGATGCTTCCCTCACTTTTCAATTTTATTGCTGTCTCCTCTAATGTGTGCTCACTGCCATAGTGAGACCAGTTTCCTTCAAGTGTTTCCACAGACTGTGCATGGCCCCACCTCTACACCCTAGTCCGTAACGCTTATTCTGCAAAAGCCATGCACCTTCCCTCTATTGACACCTTACTCATTTAGCTACAGCTCACTCATTCTATAAGAATCATGTTCTATCACCTTTATCCAGCCTCTTCAAGGATTTTTGTCCTATGTTGATCCTCCCTTTTTGTCATCTTTTTGAACATTATAAGTACTGTCCTATTATCTATGACTTATTATTCAGATTGTTTATGTCATGTGTTTTTTACACAATACTTTGTTCTCTAATTGGCTTCTTTGTGTCATATTGGCTAGCGCTGTCCTCCTGTGTGGTAGGGCCATATACCACTGTGCTTGTGTGACATAGTGCCCAGCCCAGTTCCAGACACATAATCGGTGCTCATTGTTGTAAAGACAATGTGAAACAGAATAAGCAATCGTTAAACAGGAAATTCCCTAAATGATTGCTACAAGGGTGATGATTAGCAATATTACCCAGAAAATAGCACGTATTTGGTAAACGGGAAACTTCTTTTCTGTATGAATTAATCATTGAGTGATTCTTTTTAACTAAAGAAAGGGGATTTTAAAAATCTTTCTTCATAACCTCAAAAACAAACAAACAAAAATCTCGATCTGATTCAAGTCCAGAAACTAGAGAGTTCTTTGAATGAAGTAGAGGACTTAGCTCATGGAAAAGAAATAGGGAGAAAAAGGCATTTAAGGCAGAGAAAATGGCTTAAATAGAAGCATGGAAACAAGGACATTCATGATGTGATCTGGACTTCAGTTTTACTGAAGCAGTAAATTCAGCATAATTCCCACCTCTAGACTGGATGGTAAGGAATTTATCCTGCACAACTTTGCATCTTCAGTGTTTAACACAGTAGCTGGCATATGGTATGTCCTCACTAAACATTTGTTGAAAGATGACTCAGGTTAGAATGAAGAAGAATTTAAAAAATGAAGAGAAAATATTCTACAGAGCATCCTGAGTGAATGCAAAACATACATAGAAGTATAAAGGAATGTGTACATATTGTTCAATATTATAACCACCATTGACTAGTAATGAAAGTCAACTGATCATTTGAGAGCAAGCAATTAAAAAGACTTAGTAATGAAGGCACTAAAGCAAATATTGGTTCTTCTAGCACCAAATGCTATGGAGTGAGAGTTCTACCAGGTATACAGAAAATGAACAGTGGTTCTGTGACATGCGTAAGTAAAAAGTAACCCAGGTTTAATTGGTTCAAAAAATTCAAAAATTTTCTTTTGGCTTTCCTTGTGAAAAAAAAAAAATTTTTTTCTTACCAGTTTCTAAGTGAGCAAATTGACATTGTAATTCATGTTGTACTCAAAGTTGCTTTGTTAATTTGTGCCTTGGTCACCTATATAAGAATTTCTTTTGTTCTATATGTTTCTTTTCACATTAACTTTTTCGATTGAATTTTATTCCTCGTTAAAGATTTTCTTTCAAGTATTCTTATACATAGGTGACAGAGTAGGTGGACTTTACTCAAATCAGCAGGGCTTTTTCAGCACAGGTACTGGAAACTCAATTTAAATACCATGAGTAAAAAACTTGTGTAACCTGGAAGCCAAGAGTGGATCTAGATTCATGCACATTAAAATCTAGGGCTCTAATGATGTTATCAGGCCTTTATCTTCACCCCGTGACTGCTTTTTGCTGTGTATCAGTTTGTATTTTTTCTACTCCAGATGAGTTTTTCACATGTGGTTGCTAAGGAGGCTTCTAGTGGGTCCAATTCTCCATGTTTCCAGCTTAATAGAACTAGAGGACATAGATATTCTCTCTCTAATGTTTGTCTTCAGAAAAGACTGATTGGTCCAACAAGGCATGTAGTTCCCGTGAATGATTTGCAAAGTTGGGTTTTATGATTAGTTTGATTTTTGTTGTATCCCTTCCTTCCCTGACTCTCTCACCTTCAGTGACCAGGGTGTGCTGGGCACCCCATGTAATAGCACTGCAAGATTACAGGTATTGAAGGGAGAATTCTCAGAAAGAAAGTGATGTTGGCCATTCAACATATGACTACAATTATGACCTAATAGTGGAGATTATGTTTTCTAGATTGGAAACAATGAGGTAAGCAGCACATATCTTGACATAGAACACCATCCTAACAAAATTTATTTTTGCCTTATGATCATTTTTAAGACTGTATCCTACAAAGATGACTGCAACAAATCTTCTATCCCATGTGTTTTCTTCAATATGATCTTACCACTTTCTGATCAAGAGGTGAAGTCTAACTCCTTCCCTCTGCCCCCAAATCTGGACTGTAGCTAACAGAAAATGGCAGAAGTGATGCTGCAGGGCTTCTGAAGCCAGGTTAAAAGCAGTATTACAGTTTCTGCCATGGTCTCTTGGAATGCTTCTGCTTGGGATGGTCTGTCTTAGAGCCCAGAAGCCCCACTGGCTTGGCTGCATGTAGATGTTCTGATCGGCGGTCCTAGCTAAGCTTGGCCTTTGAGTCATCCCAGCCCAGGCACCAGTCATGCAAGCAAATTAACTGTCTTGGAAGTGTAGCCTATAGCCCCAGCGGTTTCAGCTCCCAGACATTTGTGTCACTCACAGAGGAGACTCTAGACATAAAGGGGAAAAGATAAGCCACACCACTGTGTCCTGGCAGAATTTCTGACCCTAAATTAGGTGGCACAAAACAAACAAACAAACAAACAAACACACCTCAGTTGTTTTATACTACTAAGTTTGGTTGGTTTGTTATGAAGCAATAAATAACTAGAGCATAATCCATGCTCTCAGTGCCCAGCCTGGGTTTTGGCAGAGGATGGAGAACATATTTTCCCCCTGACATCTGAAACACCATTACTCCAGATGAAAAACACAGTCTGAAAATAATACTATCAGAGAGGGATTTAACTGATAGTATAATGACGATCAGGTACATTCTTTAAAAGAGGTGGATTCTGAGATCTTAAAGTCACTGAAAGATATTAATTAAGGGAGAGAAATGTAAAATAAAATCCAGGGATAGAGAGTTTAGTGATCAGCACCTACTTGGGATAATAAGAAATTGATGACTGAAATGTATGGAAGGCAATACAGATGAATTTCAAAGCTGGGTAATTTATTGGGGTCTTGAATGTTCTGCTAAGTTTAGCTTTAGATAAGGACTAATAGGAGGGTGTTAAAATATATTCTGTTTGAAAATTACATACCCAAAATGGTAAACTTGTTATCATAACCGTGTTTCAGATGACTTAGAGTGAGTAACAATCCCATGATGTAGTAACGGGAGGGTCTGGTAGAAAACATGAAGAACATGTAGAAATGGTGGAAGATAAATAGGATAATTGTGTGACCAATTATAGTTAGGGGTTAATTATAAATTCTTGCTTCCTATAAATGATTAATCCTCCAAATAATTCCAGAACATGACTATAGTTTGTAGTGAGGGAGAGCTGAGAAAAGAGGCTTATTTTGAGGGATTATTCAAGTGTTCGTGGTTAGTATAGAGATGTAGTTTTCAAAAATAGCATTGGAAAAAATTTGTTTTCATTTGGCATATTTGTGATCTTAGATTTTTCACACTAGTCTTGTCAATCATAGGTCGTAAACCACACTAACAGAATGTGTTGTACCTGATGTGTGTACTTTTGGTTTAGTACTCAAAATCCCAGTCACTAGCTATGGGATTTAGAGCAAGTAACATTCCTAGAATTTACTTTTAACATTGGGAAGCTGTTATTTGACTATTTCATTGAGTTTGTGGAAGAATCAGATGAATAAATATATGTGGAAGTGTTTTTGTACACTATCAAATCATATACACATAAAAATTCTTGAGATGAAACTAGAGTAGATTAAAATGTTTCAGCTGTATCAAAGGAGTATGTTATAGGGTAAAGTCCCCGAGAGGTATATATACTGGGCTGGTGTCTTGGATTCTATGTGGGGCTACAAAGAGGAATGGTTCAGCCCAGACTGAAGACTGGGGAACACAACTGGATGTTGGATCAGAATAGACTCATACTATAGGGCAAGGAGCCAGAAACGGGTGTGGAGGTAAGACCATGATAAGCCCAAAGGTGAGAAATGAGAAGTCAATGAGGTGACTCAGAGAAACAGATTTGAATAGACTGAAGGAAGGAAGTTAGAAAGATTTCAGTGGGTATCCGTAGGAGGGGCAGAGACACTGGTATGTCAGTTTCCTCTACTGACAGTTTCCTTTATTGATGGTCCTCTTGGTGTGGGGCTTCTTTTCCAAGGGTTTAATGGGGGCATTCTCACATAGGATTACTTAATTATTAAGGGCTTCATTCTTCCATTTCTCAAAATTGCTATACCTGATACTTTAACTTAGACAATTCTTATTCATGTCTCAAGCTTAGACTCTGAAAGCTAAGGAATATAAAAGCTGTTGTCCTAGTTGGCTCAGACTCCTCATCATTGATGGTGCCCTCCAAATACGAGGGCAGGTGACACTAAAGCACCCTGTATAAAGCCTCTATTTTGTATCATGACTCCCAAATGCAGCTACTATAATTTCCTTTTTTCCCTTTTGAAATCCTATTGCCTCAGAAGTTGTTCTACCACCTTGCCCTTCTTCTTTGGATTGTTCATTCTATCAGCTTGGGTCTTCACCCTTTTTCTGACCTTAGAAAATGTCCAGCATTTTTTGATTCCATGCTCCAGAGCCAGAGGCCACCTTTGCTATACTCAAGCATTTTAATTTAGTGTTTGTTGTCAGGGTCAAAACCTTAAAGAGATTAGTCAGCCAGGGCAATTACATATGCTGTTAGGTAGGTGTTAATGTGGTCACTTTTATTTCAGGGCAAACATTGAGGTTATTTCCTGTTTTCATATGTTATTTGAGTGATGGTGCAGAACTTTATCAGTACCAAGTAACACTGTATTTGAAAGTAAACAGAGATTGCATGGTGGGTACAGCTTATAAATAAAGAATGCAAAACAAATCTTTTCCACTTGCAAATATAATTTCACTTTCTGACATGAGAACTGAATTATATTTCAAGGTGAATTAAAAAAAAATTAAATGTTTAAAATAATATTTTCTATTTTAGAAGAAAAATTTTAGATTTACAGAAAAATTGTGAAGCTAGTACAGAGTTCCTGTATACCCAAGCCTAGTACATTTGTCACAATCAATGAACAAACACTGGTGCATTATTATTAAGTAAAGTTTTTAATTTATTCAGATTTCCTTAGTTGTTATCTAATATCCTTTTTCTGTTCTAGAATTCCATTGAGGGCCCCACACTGTATTTAGTTATGGTCTCCTTGGCTCCAGTGACTACGATAATTTCTCAGATTTTCCACGTTTTTGATGACTTAGTTTTGAGGAATTTTTGTAGAATGTCTTTCACTTGGGATGTGACTATATTTTTCCCATTATTAGACTGGGATTATGGCTTTGGGAGTCCCCATGGATGTGTTCTTTCAATAAGGGAGGAGATTCTTTAAATTTAGCTATCATTTCTCGCTTATAAACGTATTATTTCTTTATGTGTTTGTTTTTCAGTGATCAGGTTACTGTATACAGGTCTCCTTATTGGTTTCCATTAGCATACAATACTTTTGGAGTGTCACCTCTTGAAAACAAATTTAACTAAAACCAAGATATCTGTCTTCATTTCAAGCGTATTAGTGCCTGCAGTGCCACCAAAAGGCAATTATCACTCACTTTGAGATTTAGCTTATTAGAGACAGAGTGCTAAAGGAAGCAGGTGAAGTTTTGGTCGTGGTTATTTTCCCTTTAAAAATGAGAGGTGTAGCCTGCGGCTAAGGCTTCGTAATGATGTGTTCAGTGTTCACAGGCTGTGTTGCTTGCGTGGTTTCAGAGAAAAACACTTTTTGAACATGGGATTTTTCACCCTTTCCCTATTATCTCAAGCTTCCCCTGCTGGGTCTATCGGGTGATTATGTCTGATTCAGTAGTCTGTAATACTCTCATTGCACTTGGAAGTGTTGCATACAAATCATCCATTAAAAGGGTAGACAAGAAGATATCATTGAATGTTGTTTTCAGATTCGGTAGATGCATTTTTAATTTTGTGTAGCTTCAGGGGAGGTATCCCTGCAAACTACTTTCCTTTAAAAATATCTTTAACTTCCTCACTAATTCATAAATTCATTTTTCCTTAAACACAACTTCATTATTTCCCTTTCCCTTTTGTACACTGTCATAGTAAATCAGAGACTCAAAATTTCTTTAATGCTATGGGTAGCACCATTTTATTTTTGAATCTGTCATTTTGTTGTGCAAAAGTTCCACAACTAGATCTGGGTGAGATGAAATACAGTCTTAGTGTACAATATGTTTTAGGTCATAGCTTTTTGACTCAGGTTGTCACAGAAAGAGAAAATAGGACGTAGTTTAAGTTTGGTCTCACTAAATATACCAAACTTTTGAAATAGATTCCTTGTATATCTAAACTTGCTTCCTAATTTTTCTGGTATTAAATATTTGTCTTCTCTTATTTCTAGTCAGAGCACTATGTAGAAATATTATTCTGTAAATAGTATCAACTTCCTAGAGCCGAGCCAGAACTGGATAACATTATATAACCTTAAAAATACTTGAATATGGATAAACAACAAGTTCCTACTCTATAGCACAGGGAACTATATTCATTATCCTATGATAAACCATAATGGAAAAGAATATAAGAAAAGAATACATATATATGTATAGCCGAATCACTTTGCTGTACATCAGAAATTAACACACCATTGTAAATCAACTATACTTCAATAAAAAATTACTTGATTATGTATTCACTTACTAAATATTAGTGAATTCACATTTGTTTAGAAAATGCTACATTTTTACTAGTTACACAATGATTAAATATAGAATAATAATTGTAATACAAAATAATTTATGTGCCATTTTACAAAATGAAAATATGTTCATCTAAATTTTAGGATAATAGTTTTTTTGAGAGCTAAATATTTGCAAGTATGTTCTAAACTTGAAGCTGCTTTGAAAGTTATCAAGTGAATGAAAGAAAAACAGTAGATTTTCACACTGACTTTGGATTTTACACTAATAACCTTGAAATTTAATATTAAGATCAATGTATTTGTAAAGTTCATTTAGCTTGATATTTGCCTGTATATTGGCCAGGGAGAACTTCAACTAAATTACTCTCATTATGCCGCAGATCGGGAGTTGTCTGGGCTCTCCATCACCCAATCATTTGTTATGTTGTATGAGGGAGGTGTGCCCTTGGTTTGCTACTTAATAAAGCTACTGTGTC
Source organism: Balaenoptera physalus (assembly GCF_965194825.1). Taxonomy (NCBI): domain Eukaryota; kingdom Metazoa; phylum Chordata; class Mammalia; order Artiodactyla; family Balaenopteridae; genus Balaenoptera; species Balaenoptera physalus. The sequence continues at coordinate 127,567,629 of NC_138882.1, read as the reverse complement.
CTCTTTTGTTGTTGTTTTCACAGAAAAATTATTAACTACATTCCTGAATTAATTGAATGCAAAGGAGTTTCATTTCACAACTGACAGGTACTTGACTTAGAGTTTATGGTCAAACAGAGTGCTACTCAATATTTCTGACCAACTATACTGATGGAGTCAATAATTATGGATGAGTGACAGTGGAAGGATGTGGAAACTCTGTACTGTATCACATCAGTACTTCCTGATCTATGTGCTGTGCGGTCTCTCAGATCTTGGTTAGTGTACTCAAGGGGAAGAAAGAAGGG